>NC_091465.1:69372621-69998246 GCF_027789765.1 Dendropsophus ebraccatus
ACACTGGTGGGAACAGTCCTGACCCCAACTGAGAATCTCCCCGGTTCTCCAGTCCAGCTGAGGGGCATGTTCTTGTAGCCACGGGAGTCCCAGGAGGACCGCGGGGGAAGAATGGGGCAGGACGTAGAAGGATATCTCTTCTTGATGTGAAGGACCCACCTGGAGGACTAAAGATGCGGTCTGGTAGTACACACGGTCGGTAAGAATTTCGCCCGTGACCGAGGAGATAGTCAGGGGCCTGGCTAGTCGGGTCACGGGTAGCCGCCATCTTTGGACCAATGTTGCCGCAATAAAACTGCCTGCTGACCCAGAATCGAGGAAGGCAGTAGTCAGATGATTTTGTCCTGAGGGAGTCCGGATGGAAACTGGCATAGACAGACTTGGAATGGTGGCATTTACACCTAGGGACACCTGTCCCACCGGACCTAGGTGCGAGCATTTTCCGGATGTTTGGGGACGTAGGGGACATCCCAGCCGGAAGTGATCGGAACCACCGCAATAGAGACAGAGATTCTGCTCCAGGCGCCGGATTCTTTCATCAGGCGTCAGGTGAGCCCGTTCCACCTGCATAGGAATCTCAGGAGAGGGTTGGGACATCGAAAGGTCAGGATTCTGGAAAACTGGCGCCAGCTGGGGATGGCGACGGGAACGGGTTAGTAAATGTTCATGCCGAACCTCCTCCTCCCTCTCCGAAAAACGAGTATCAACTCGGGTGGCCAGTAGAATGAGTTCGTTCAGGGAGGTAGGCAGGTCTCGGGCAGCGAGCACGTCTCTCACACGACTAGACAGGCCCTTCTTGAAGGTGGCCAATAGGGCGGCCTCGTTCCAGTCCAATTCAGCTGCCAGGGTGCGGAACTGGATGGCGTAGTCACCAACAGAGGAGCTGCCTTGAGAGAGGTTGAGGAGAGCAGTCTCGGCTGAAGAAGCACGGGCAGGTTCCTCAAAGACGGAGCGAAACTCGAATAGGAAGGCCCGGAGATTGGCAGCAACAGGATCATCACGGTCCCACAGTGGCGTGGCCCAGGCCAGGGCTCTACCTTCTAATAGGCTGATGATGAAAGCCACTTTAGAGCGCTCGGTGGAAAACTGACTACTCAAAAGTTCAATGTGCATGGTGCACTGAGTCAGGAATCCTCTGCACAACTTAGAGTCCCCAGAGTACTTGCTTGGGAGGGCCAGTCGGAGTGAAGAAGCAGCGTCAGGAGATGGTGTGCGCTGGGCAGTAGTCTGCTGCTGTAAGGCGGCAGTGAGTTGCTGGATCTGCTGTGACTGTTTCTGGATTTGTTGAGCCTGTTGCGCGACCACTCTGGCGACGTCACGGAGATCTGGCACCTCGCCGGGATCCATGGTTGGAGCCTACTGTAACGCCCGGAGTAGTGGATCCACTGGACCGGCACCAGCGATGGCACAAACCTCACCAGGGAGCGGAGTCTAAGGGGCCGCTGGTTTTCACCAGAGCCCGCCGCAAGGCGGGATGGACTTGCTGCGGCAGGCGACCCCCAGGTCGCTACCCCTGGCTTGGTTGCTGGTGTCGGCAGGCGAGGCGTGGCAGGAGCAGTAGGCAGGAGATGGCACTGGCAATGATCTGCAGGTGAGAGCGCACGTGACAGGCAGAACGCAGGAACAGATGGAGTGACAGGGAAACAGGAACCAGGAACAGGGACTAGGGACCGGGTAACGGACAGGACTCAGGAACAGGGACTTGGGACCAGGTAACGGACAGGACACAGGAACAACAGGGAGCTGGGCCAAACGCTATAGGAAGCATGTAGAGGCTCCAACACTAAGGACAGGGCATGCTGGGATTTATAGGGGAGTGATTGGGTGCAATTACCAATTAGGAGCGCACTGCCCCTTTAAATCTGAGACAGCCGGCGCGCGCGCGCCCTAGGAGGCGGGGACGCGCGCGCCGGCCGGCACAGCGGGAGACAGGAGCGTGGAGAGGTGAGGCGCCCCCCGGGGCCGAGGTGACAGCAGCGCCGGGTCCCCGACTATGGACACCGGCTGCTGCATAGGGCAGGTAGCGGTCGCGGCGGCGGCCCGGAACGCGGGACGCCGCCGCGGCCGTAACAGATAGATAGATAGATAGATAGATAGATAGGAGATAGATAGATAGCCAGATAGATAGATAGATAGATAGATAGATAGATAGATAGGAGATAGATAGATAGATAGATAGATAGATAGATAGATAGATAGATAGATAGGAGATAGATAGATAAATAGATAGATAGATAGGAGATAGATAGGAGATAGATAGATAGATAGATAGATAGATAGATAGATAGATAGATAGATAGAGAGATAGATAGATAGATAGATAGATAGGAGATAGATAGGAGATAGATAGATAGATAGATAGATAGATAGATAGATAGATAGATAGATAGATAGGAGATAGATAGATAGATAGATAGATAGATAGATAGATAGAGAGAGATAGATAGATAGATAGATAGAGAGATAGATAGATAGGAGATAGATAGAAAGATAGATAGATAGATAGATAGATAGATAGATAGATAGGAGATAGATAATAGATAGGTAGCTAGATAGATAATAGATAGGTAGCTAGATAGATAATAGATAGGCCCATTTAGTGCCCCATCCCGCTGCTTTTGCTGCTGCAGGCCTATCGGCATTCATCTTCACTGGGCTGACTGACGTCACTTCCTGTATTTGGCCTTTTTTTTTTAGACCAAATGGCCTTAGTGACGGAGCCTTGACTGCAGTTTTCCATAAAGAGAGACACCTAGTGGCCGAATTTATAGCATAGTATTTTATATTAAAAAAAATGGCAAAAAAAAGAAAATTAAAATGCAGATGTCGTATATCACCTTCCCGGCGGATTTACATTTTATTAATTTTTTTTTTATTAATAACAACAGAGCCCATTTAAAGTAGTTATCCAGAATTAAAAAAACATGGGCACTTTGTTCCAGAAACAGCACCGCTCTTGGGTGTGAGTTTTGTAGGTCTGTTTCATTGAAGTGAATGAAGCTGAATTGTAATACCACACACAACCAAAGGACCAAAGGGTGGTGAAAGCAACTGTTCTTTATATAATCCTGGATAACACTTTTACAACCAGTAAGACCTTTTTTTATTATTTTGCAGTACTTCTAAGGCAGACCACACTCAGTTAAAATAATATTAAAGGGGTACACCAATGGAAAAAAAAATCTTTCAAATGATATTTGTAATTTACTTTTATTAAAAAAATTCCAAGTCTTCCAGTACTTATCAGTTGCTGTATGTCCTGCCCGGAAATGGTGTATTCTTTGCAGTCTGACACAGTGCTCTCTGCTGCCACCTCTGTGCATGTCAAGAACTGTCCTGAGTAGTAGCCAATCCCCATAGAAAACCTCTCCTGCTCTGAACAATTCCTGACATAGAGGTGGCAGCAGAGAGCACTGTGTCAGACTGGAAAGAATACACCACTTCCTACAGGTCATACAGCTGGTGATAAGTACTGGAAGACTTAAAATTTTTAAGAAGAAGTAAATTACAAATCGCTGGCACTTTCTGGCACCGGATACGATGAGCTGACACAGGTAAGAGAATGTAATACGATCCCTCTAATTCGGCATCTGATAATGCGGAAAATCTGATAATCCAGCATTCAGGTTTTTTTTTAGTGTTTCGGACACGTCTTAATAATATAATGGCTTCACTTGAAGCACGGAGGCCAGAGACATAATGTGAGGCTCACATACAGAGGTTCTTGGCTACGATGGGAAAAAATCTTTCCAGTCCAATTGTTCCCATGCTGGCAAATATCTCGTAGCGGCTCAGATGGTCGCCCCAATTAACGACTACCAGGGCATCCGTCTGGGGCCAAACCCTTAATCCACAAGCCCAGCCTAACACATGGCCAAGCCCAATTATTACCAAATGTTTCTCCTATCGTCCTGCCGTTCCCAGTCAACCTGTTATCACTCCCACGCTCACCAGTAGATGCTTATCGTATATATGGACAGCTGGTCCAGTGCCGCAGCTCAGCTCTTTAGTGTCCCCTTAGCACGAAGCCATAAAACTGAATAGCAGTACAAGGATGTGGGGGTTGAGGAAGATGTAATGGTGGATTGGATGAGGGATAAGGACAGGTTCCAAAAAATGATACACAATAGCTGCCACAGGCAGCCAGCTGTCTCTGATTGATTTGTTCTTTCACAGAACGCTACATAATGTATGCACCCCCTCAACCTATTGAAGCTCTGCCAGAAAGGAGAAGACGCACATATGTGGACTTAGCGAAGGGGTTAAAATAAAGACAAAGCCCTTTAAAAAAGCCGTGTCATGATTCTGCTTTGAGGACTCAGCTGCTCGAATGTTTATAAACAATGGGGCCGGGCGTCATGTGTTCAGGCCCGCTATGGGCAGATAGAGCCGAGCTGAGTTTGTCTGGCACCAATCATCACCATGTGTTGTATGGGGTTTTACATAGGACTGCAGGTATAAAGTGTCTGGCTGGGTTCACACTGTGCTTTTTTTTAAGTTTTAAAATATATTTTAGAAAAAAATAGTAAAATACTTTGATCATCAGTATCTACCACGATAAAAATATATTTTAAAAATTGTGTTTACTTTACCGCGGTTATGGCCAGCTGTCAAAATAAAATCCCATTGCAAAATTGGCATAGGCATGGTCTTTACCAATGCATAAAAATGCACAGTGTGAACCTAGACTTCTGGTAGATTACATGGGTAGGTACACACCTGATCCGAGACTATAATATGGCGCGGGCAATGGGCACCTACAACCATTGGATCATTCATTTGGTCCTTTACTTCCATCATTGTCCCCTATTACATGGCAATATGCCGCCAATAAGCCATGAGTATTGAACCTGCTAAAAAAGATCCGCCCATTGGGCTGCGATACTACCGCATTTCTGATGCAAATGGCTGAAATTAAAGTTAATAATTCGATTTAAAAAAAAAAAAATCTCTGCAAAGATGTGAACAATATCGGCCATAATAGGGCCCTATGTACAGTTAATGCGTAAGCCATAAGGGATGACAAACTCAGCTCTGCTACATCTTTATGTACCATGTTTCTTAGAGGCTTTTGTTCTCAAGCAAGATTACACATCACACACTGGGGGGGGGGGAATTAAAAATGTGTGTATATATATATATATATATATATATATATATATATATAGGGGGCGGGAATATATATATATATACATATATTTGAATTTTTTATTTTATTTATTTTATTTAGTCATCCTGACTGCTGCAATGAGAATAGAAACCCTAATATGGGGTCTTGTACGGATGTTATTTTGCCTTAAAGGAAATAATTGTACCTACAACTATAGCTCCTATGATGGCTAACTACCACTAAATGACTACTGAGACATGGTTCATCACTTCCCACTATATTAATACACAGATGCAGTAGAGCTGAACTTGTCATTTTTAAATAACCCTTTGTGATATTACATTGTGTTATATAAACATAGGTGCATCAAGAGTCATTTGGTGAAGCTACAGGGCAGTGCAGTTATTTTTTTTTTAGTAATAACACAGATAAAATGACAATTTCAGCTCTGCTACATTAACACAAACCTATGCTGCTAATAATTCCAGATGGGATTGTATATGGCCATATAATGAGATTGTGTTGTACACCCCAGTGGAGGACTCTCTTTTGTTTCAGCTATTGGCATCCTTAAATAGGAAATATTAAGGAAGAGACCAGTTTGCATCTTCTTGCTGAAATCTTCTATGTTTATTCTCCACATCCACAGGTATAGCAGAGCTGCGTTTGTCATGTGATGAATCCTGGCACTGATTACGTCCTAGGATTCTAAGCAAACGATAATGAGAACAAGTAGGTGCCAACCGACAACCTCAGCTCTGCTACATCTCTACCCCCAACCCTAAAAGTAATCATGAAACGACAACAGTTTTTCGGTATAAAAGTCATATAGTTTACTTTCTCTTGCTCATATAGCAATATTCTGTACATTTGTTTGCAAAACAATAAAAACAAATAAAAAACTGTACATGCATAGTTATTGGAAAAATACTTTTATCTCTCCAAACGGAGACATACGTATAACCTCTAGAACCGTTTCCTAGCCAGTATTATGGCTTAACATTGGAGTACATCCAACATGTTATATAAATATATAACTTATTTTAATGCTTTCTTATGTTACATAGTTGCTGTACATAATGGTGGTATATATATCAAAATATATATAAAACAGTGCAAAACAACTGGGTTACACAAACAAATGCTACATACAAAACATCTGTACACGCCTATCGGTTTGCATAAGCTAAACCAGGGGGTCGGCATCCCTTCGCATTTCCCTGTGTTGCTCAACTACAACTTCCAACAGCTCGGACTCAACCGAGCGGGTTTGTAGTGTGGCAGGACGTGGGCAGCTAAAGGGGGACCCTCCCCAAGCTATAGTTTCAGATAGTAGGTTGTTGCTACATTCACAGCACTGACACAGACAGGACAGATGGATGCCACCCTCTGCCAGCTTGGCATTCTTCCTTAGCAAAAAAAAAAAAAAAAAAAGAAGCCAGTATAGACATCCAAGTGTGCGGATAGAGTGCGTGCAATACTAGGAAGTCCTCAACCGCTGCAGATTTTGACAAGTCCACATCCAAGGCTGGCGAATTGCTTCCAGATAAGAAGCTACAGAGTCTGAGTATTATTATGGGGGTGGGTAATGTAGTCCTGTTTGCGACCTCTTTTTCCCCTTCGCTCCGCGTTCTTGGTCTGGTAAGGGATACTTGTTGAGGGTTGTACTACTATCAGTCCCTGATCAGTAAGAAAAGACCTAAAAAAGCAAAGAAAAAAAAAGATAAGCGGTTATTATACAATATAGTCGGTTACAGGGAGAGGTCTAGTAGTGCACAGCTGAGCCCTCCCCCCCTCCTTCCATAGCTCTCAGCCATTAGAAGACCCTGCCCTTGTTTATCTTGTGAGCAGTCTCTCTCCAGCCCTGGTCCCCCTCCCCCACCTTCTTCCCCTCTCCTAACCCCCCTTTCCCGCCAGTACAGCTTGTTTTGCAACTTTTTTTTTTTTCTTTAAAGAACTTTCCAAGGAGGAGCTAAAGAGATTGAGTAACACTGCCTGGAAAAAAAAAAGCCTATCATGTGCAGAGTCACCAACTCCCACTTTCTACAACCAAAACAACCTCAGGAGCACAACTCTGCACTTCTGCAAATTGCTTACAACCCCATGCCCCCCCTCCCCGACCCACAAACCCAACTGTCCTTAGGTCACACCAGCAGCTTCATAGTCACAAACAGATAGAGAACTCACCAGAGATTCATCTGATCTTCTTCCTAGGGGTCTGCTCCAAAGTGCAAAGAGGGTGGTGGGCAACTTTTATGCTGTCAGTCTTGGGGGCTTGTGTTCTCTTTCTTTTGGGGAAATAATCTAAACCAAGATGAGAATGACAATGGTTAGAGGAGAAGAGTAAGTAGCGACAATGATGTCAGACTGTTATACAATGTAGCTGTTCTAGTATATAGTATTATAGAGAGATCTTACCAGTTATGGAAGTGCTGGTCTCCCTCTTCCTGAGCTGGGATGAAGTGGAGTGTGTTGATGTCTTAGAGGGTCCTTTAACTCCTTGGCACTTCTTGACAGCTTTGTCTGCGTTCTCCTTTGCACACTCCTGGTTCTCTTGCACAGTCTCTGCTGGGGACTCCTCTCTGGTATCTGGCACAGGTAGCCTAATACTTGTTTGCCTGGATACTGGGGTGGCACTGGCAGGGCACAGTCTGCTCTCCCTATAAAAGCTTGGCATCTCCTTGCTTTCCAAAGGCTCCCAACAGAAAGTCCCCTTGAGTGGTGTCCCAGACTCAAAATCAAAGTTCCATCTTTGACAGTCAGATGCTTGGATCTCCTTGAGTTGCCTCTTCAGCTCAGATCTCAGCTCGTCGTGGTCGATGGGGCCAAATAAACTTCTGCAAACTCCCCTTCCAGCTGCCCCCATGCCCATCCTGGGCAGCAGTAAGGCTGGCATGCTGTCCTCCTGCAGAGCAATGTTGGCCATATCTGTTGTTGATGTTTACTAGGCAGTAGTAGTAGTAAGAGTGAAGGCTGAGTGCTCTCTGGTTATGTCTGGGCAGGGTTTGGGAAGCTTATATAGAAAGGGAGCAGGAGTGGAGAAGAGGAGGGGAGAGAAGAGGAGAGGAGGGGATTGCTAGAGAAAAACACTGTGATGACTGGGCAGGGACAGGAGGGAGGAGGGCCTGGGGATAGCTCCTTTCTTTACCTTTTTGGTTTCCAACAAGGGTGGAGCTCCAGGTCAGGTTAGAAGAAAAAAAACACCCCCCCCCCCCCCCTCCTTCTACAATCCACTGCCAGCTCTACTCCCCATTCACTATACACAAAGGGGAGGGGTAGGAAGGTTACTTCTTATGGAGACAGGAGGGGGTAGTAACATTGACTTATAAACTGTAACTGATATTTTCTTCTTTGTCTCCTCTCCTGCCCTGTATTATTCCATCTTCCTGAGTGGATCCCAAAGGGCATCATATTCTGTCTCCCCCTGGATTTCATTCTATTTAACCCATTCAGCTGCAGGGCTCAATAAAGAACTATATTATCCCTGCTGCTAGGAAGGACTGCAGACAATCAGAGGAAGGAAGAAAACAGATGGTGTCCAGTGCAGGGGAGAAAACCCTGGGACCATATAGATTGGAGGACTGTCAGGTGTCTGCTGGATGGGGCAGAAATGGGATATGGGATTTAGGGCCCTATTCCAGGGGACGATTATCGTTCGCATAATCGTTAACGATAAACGATCCAAATGACCGCTATTGCGAAAGACCTGAAATTGTTCACCCGTTTACATGGAACGATAATCGTTACTTATGATCGTTCTTGCGGTCGTCTTGTCGTCGCTATTGCGTTCGTCACTACTGCAAAGGACAGAATGACGTCTTATTCAATGCGAACGATTTGCGAACGAGCAACGATAAAAATAGGTCCAGGTCTAATTAAACGATCAACGATTTCTCTTTAACTGCTATTCAGACGAACGATTATCGTTAAGATTTGAACAATATAACGATAATCTGAACGTTAATCGTCCCGTGGAATAGGGCCCTTAGTTATAAAATCCTTGTCTCATAGGACAGGACTAACAAGGTCCCCTCTATGTGCTGCTTATGGTTATATATACAGTCTATGTGTGACTATGGACATACAGATATAGATATACTGGAGATGCATTGTTCCTACAGGACACAGATATAACATTGAGGCCAAATCCCCAAACCACACACATAACTGGCACCTAATGCTTCCCCCCACCTCACAGCTTACAGGACCTACAGATCTGCTGCATCCGGCCGTAAGCTCATACGTAGTGTGCACTGTGCGGGCGTATATCGTATACTTTTTAAGCGAACGCATCAACCTCAAAACTACGTGCGTATATTCGCGGTTCGCACTACGGCCGGAATCATACGCAGTGTGGATATAGCCTGAAGGATACAAATATACACAGAATATTAATACATCAGTACATTAAAGGAGTTTTCCAGCTCCATTATTTACCAATACAGTATTTATTTATTTATTTAATTATTTAATTAAATTTATTTATGTATTTATTTTATTTTATTTTAAATAGTAGTTTCCAATAACATAAATCAGGGATGGGGAACCTTTGGCCCTCCAGCTGTTGCAAAACTACAATTCCCATCATGCCTGGACAGCCAAAGCAAAGCTTTGGCTGTCCAGGCATGATGGAAATTGTAGTTTTGCAACAGCTGGAGGGCCGAAGGTTCCCGATCTCTGACATAAATGGACAGGTCCCTGATCTTCTTCCTGGAGAAAACTCCTGTGGAGTCAGCGGCCACCGCAGAGACATGTCGTCCTCACAAATATCACCACTGCGGACAGTGATTATCAGCACCAATCATACAGACGTCCGTACAAATGACAGTCGCAGGTACTAAGGCCCCTTCCCTCCCCTGATGGGTTGGATAGACCATCAATATTTAAAGGGGTTATCAACAATAAGTTAAACATAGTTGTTTTCTTCCAAAAACAGCGCCATATCTAGTCACAGGTTGTGTGTGGTATTACAGCTTCAATGGAACTGAGTAGCAATAACTTGCAGAAACTTCGGACAAGTGGGGCGCTGTTTCTGGAAGAAAGCAGCTATGTTTTCCAAATCCTAGAGAACCCCTTTAAGTTATGGAAACTCCCTTTAAATCTGCAGGTTAATCAAAATGATATCACAATGAGTTACCCTGACACCTCCATATGTCTGAGGAAAGTGGCACAGTGGGAGGATAAAGAACACATAAGACCTCTTGTTCCACAACTATGGACATTCGGCTACATGTATAGTCATGCATGGGTTAGATTTTGCTCTTTGTCTGTTCTAGTTTCACCTGATAAACCTCTTAGATTTTTCTGAGATTTAGTGTATGTCATATTACCACTGGAGATGTCACTGACCCATATGAGGTGGAAGACTTCCCCTAGCAGTGATGTGTGATGGAGAGATGCCTGGGCAAGTCCTCAGAGGATGCTTAGTAAGCCTGAACGGCACAAAGTCACATGCCTGTGTCTTCAGCAGTGCTGTGTGTGTACGGTATATATAGGAGTGCTGAAATATACCGTGTGTGTACGGTATATATAGGACTGCTGATCTGTTATGTATATGGAGTAGTGCTGTGTATGTGTGTACGGTATATATAGGAGTGCTGATCTGTTATGTATATGTAGCAGTGCTGTGTGTGTACGGTATATATAGGAGTGCTGACCTGTTATGTATATGTAGCAGTGCTGTGTGTGTACGGTCTATATAGGAGTGCTGATCTGTTATGTATATGTAGCAGTGCTGTGTGTGTACGGTCTATATAGGAGTGCTGATCTGTTATGTATATGTAGCAGTGCTGTGTGTGTACGGTATATATAGGAGTGCTGAAATATACCGTGTGTGTACGGTATATATAGGACTGCTGATCTGTTATGTATATGGAGTAGTGCTGTGTATGTGTGTACGGTATATATAGGAGTGCTGATCTGTTATGTATATGTAGCAGTGCTGTGTGTGTACGGTATATATAGGAGTGCTGACCTGTTATGTATATGTAGCAGTGCTGTGTGTGTACGGTATATATAGGAGTGCTGATCTGTTATGTATATGTAGCAGTGCTGTGTGTGTACGGTATATATAGGAGTGCTGATCTGTTATATATATGTAGCAGTGCTGTGCGTGTACAGTATATATAGGACTGCTGATCTGTTATATATATGTAGCAGTGCTGTGTGTGTACGGTGTATATAGGACTGCTGATCTGTTATGTATATGTAGCAGTGCTGTGTGTGTACGGTGTATATAGGACTGCTGATCTGTTATATATATGTAGCAGTGCTGTGTGTGTACGGTCTATATAGGACTGCTGATCTGTTATGTATATGTAGCAGTGCTGTGTGTGTACGGTGTATATAGGAGTGCTGATCTGTTATGTATATGTAGCAGTGCTGTGTGTGTACGGTATATATAGGAGTGCTGATCTGTTATATATATGTAGCAGTGCTTTGTGTGTACGGTATATATAGGAGTGCTGATCTGTTATGTATATGTAGCAGTGCTCTGTGTGTACGGTGTATATAGGACTGCTGATCTGTTATATATATGTAGCAGTGCTGTGTGTGTACGGTCTATATAGGACTGCTGATCTGTTATGTATATGGAGTAGTGCTGTGTATGTGTGTACGGTATATATATGACTGCTGATCTGTTATATATATGTAGCAGTGCTTTGTGTGTACGGTATATATAGGAGTGCTGATCTGTTATGTATATGTAGCAGTGCTGTGCGTGTACAGTATATATAGGACTGCTGATCTGTTATATATATGTAGCAGTGCTGTGTGTGTACGGTCTATATAGGACTGCTGATCTGTTATGTATATGTAGCAGTGCTGTGTGTGTATGGTATATATAGGACTGCTGATCTGTTATGTATATGTAGCAGTGCTGTGCGTGTACCGTATATATAGGAGTGCTGATCAACACTGTATGTGTGTACGGTATATATAGGAGTGCTGATCTGTTATGTATATGTAGCAGTGCTGTGTGTGTGTGTGTGTACGGTATATATAGAACTGCTGATGTATTTACGGTATATAGGAGTGCTGATCTGTTATGTATATGTAGCAGTGCTGTGTGTGTACGGTATATATGGGAGTGCCGATCTGTTATGTATATGTAGCAGTGCTGTGTGTGTATGGAATATATAGGAGTGTTGATCTGTTATGTACATGTAGCAGAGGTGTGTGTGTACAGTATATATAGAAGTGCTGATCTGATGTATATGTAGAAGTGCTGTGTATGTGTATACAGTATATAATGGAGTGCCAATCTGTTATATATATGTGGTGTCCTACCACGGGTGTTACTATTGGTTACACCCTTCAGAAAAGCCTGTACTTATTGTGAAAAAGTGGTGATGAAGGTAGTGATAGAGTTTCGTCACTAGATGTCGCTGTATTTGATTTGTGTATTCAGATGCTGAACAGCTGAAGTGTGGAAAGGGTTATTGTTTGTTTGTATGTCACATCGATCTGCGAACCAACAGAAATCTGTTCTTCTCTCCTATCACCTCTCTCTTTACTATTTCTATTGCACTCTTCACCCACTCACAGCGCACTTTAGATATGCTGAGAAAGGAAGTCACATGGGTAGAGGATTGTATAGATCTTTTGTATTGGACATTGTAGAGGAGGGACGCAAGCTAGACAGCTCTCTACAGTGGTTCACTCTGGGCCCTGGCCCTCTGCCAGGTTCCCAACTTTGGTCAGTGTTAAGGCCCTATTCCACGGATCGATTATCGTTCGTATTCGGCCGATACGGACGATAATCGACCCGTGGAATAGAGTGCAACGATCAGCCGACATCGTTCACGTCGGCTGATCGTTGCAGTCGCTTGTTTTTCAACATGTTGAAAAACAAGCGACTGATATAGCAGCGATCTGCTGCCGTCGCTCCATTGAATAGGAGCGTCGGCAGCAGACGCTGCTATATCCTGTGGGCTGCCCGGACGATCAGCGATCCCCCGGGCAGCCCCCCCGCAGCTCCCTGCCGCCCCCTCCCGCTCGCTGCCGCCGCTATTCAATGCGGCTGCAGCGAGCGGGGAACGAGGAGCAAACGAGCGCTGAGCGCGCTCGTTTGCTCCTCTAAACGACCGGTGTAATAGGCCCATTAGTCAGAACCCCGTATGGGTAGGACGTCAGACAGGACACAGCTAACAGCTTTCCTCTCAGTGATGCTACACAACACTATGCAGTGTTAAACCCCTCCAGGAGAGGACAAGACAGAGACAACCTCAACCCACGCCGTGGACTAGGAGAGTCACAGAGCAGGACAGTATCCACAGACAGCAGTAAGCTAGGAACTGATCCGCACAAAGCAAAGTTGCTAGGAGCCTAGGAACTCTATCTCGCAGCGCAGTTGTCAGCAGGGAACCCTCAGCATTCTAATCACCCCAGGTAACAAGGTCTGGGCCTTGTGTCACCCTCTAGGACGGGTCCCCCAAATCTAGTGGGCATAAGGTGGTGTGAAGACTCAAAAGTCAATACACGGGCACAAGTATTCTCTTCTTCTTCTAATTATTCTGCTTCTATCTCATCCTCAAACATCCTGGCAGGGCACAGTACTACTTGGATTTAGACTCTCACGACATCCTTCTCTCTGATACTCTGCTTTTTTGTATCTCAGTACACTACTCAGTCAGCACGACTGCACTTCCTCCCTCTATTCCTGTCACAGGTCTGGTTACCGTATTATCAAATGTCTTATCCAGTGTTTTACCATGAGAACTGTCAAGTGTAATTTATCTTGTCAATGCACAGCTGTATGACTTGCTGCACACAAGTACCTTTCAAGTAAAACCAAGCTCATTTATGATAAAGAGACTCTGTGATTCTTCATCCCACACCAACACAGCATACACTACAGCCTTGGGACATTTCTCTTTTCTGTGGGTGGCAGTTCCGATAGTATGGGAGGGTCACTACACCACTCTGACCATCTGTGACTAAACTAGCCCAAGGGACCCCGTAGCAACCCGGCAGGACACTGTTTACAGGGGAAAAGGGTACAGCCACCTGCTAAAATAAAAGCAGGCGTGCCATCACATCTGTGTGCCTCACTGGCACTAGCGTCACGAAGTAACATCCTAAGGTGCGGCTGTATCTTGGCCAACCTGCTGATCTGTTATGTATATGTAGCAGTGCTGTGTGTGTACGGTATATATAGGAGTGCTGATCTGTTATGTATATGTAGCAGTGCTGTGCGTGTACGGTATATATAGGACTGCTGATCTGTTATGTATATGTAGCAGTGCTGTGTGTGTACAGTATATACAAGAGCGCTGATCTGTTATATATATGTAGCAGTGCTGTGTGTGTACGGTATATATAGTAGAAATATGTAGAAGACGGCACTTCCGTGGCGGTGGTGCTCGAGGTGAGAAAAATGTTCAGATATTAGGAAGAGCCCGGCACTCACCAAGTAGATTATGCTTCTTTATTGTAGTGTAGCAAACATATGGTACAAGGACGCGTTTCGGCCAAGCATGGCCTTCATCAGCTTAGGGGTGTACAGTGTATGTAGCAGTGCTGTGTGTGTACGGTATATATAGGAGTAATGAAATAGCTATATATATCAGCTGCTGTATGTCCTGCAGGCAGTAATATTCTTTTCAGTCTGGAAAGGAGAGGTTTATATATGGGGATTTGCTACTGCTCTAAACAGTTCCTGACATGGACAGGGGTGGCAGCAGAGAGCAATGTGTCAGACTGGAAAGAATACACCACTTCCTGCAGGACATACAGCAGCTGATACGTACTGGAAGAGTGGATATTCTTTAAAAGAAGTAAATTACAAACCTCTGGCACAATTATTAATGTTTATATGTTCCAGTCCTGAGTTTCTCTTGTTGTATGTATATGTAGCAATGCTAAATGTGTATGTATACAGATATAGATAGATAGATAGATATCACAGTATACAAGTACCACTATACCAGTTCGCACCATTCCTTGATATAGATAGATAGATAGATAGACAGGTCAGTAAATAGGTGTACATGGCAGTGCATATGCATGTATAAGTAGCAGTGCTGCATCTGTCACACATATGCCCAATATATATGTATAAGCAGCAGTACTGAATCTTTTTCTTTGGCTTTCCCGTTTCTCAGATCAGGCCTGCAATAATGCAGTCTGAAGCTCTTTGGCAGCACTTTATGTCCCAAGAATTCGGGATTGGAAATAGTATACCAGCCCTGAGTGCCAACACACGCTATAATCTGGATATATCTCATTGTATGCATTTACTGTGGAATGTTCCAATGCCGCCCTATTCTGCACCTGTACTTTCCCCTACTATCCAGGTACAGGACCATGGCCTTAAAGGACCTCAGCTCTCACAATAGACCCTTCACATAGCTGACTGCTACCATCACGCCTAATGAAGGCTGTAAAGCCAGGAACTGTTTAGGGCCCCAACAATCGACTACATTATCACTTCTCCCTCTTCCTATATTTGGCCAGCTCTGAGGCTAATGGAGGCCGTCACCCGGCAGTGGCTCCTAAATGACCATGTCATCTTATAATACATATGCAGGCAGTGCTATAGGGTGGAGGCTGGGGTGTAATTGGAAGCCTGCAGAAGACAGCACGTTCCTGCAACCTAGTGCGTATGTATGGGGAGGAGAGCGAGGAATAAAGAGGGTTTAATGAGCTGGAAAGAGGATATCTGGCTAAGCAGTGCAATACAAAGACCTGAAAAGGCACATTTGGCAATGTTAACCAAGAGCTCTCTCTTCCTGGAAAATACATGTATCAAAAATAAATATCAACCCTTTCCCCTATAATATAAGGGCCAGCGTGCCTATGCTTTCTAATATTGGCCACCAAATACCAGCCCGGAATTTTTTTTCACCCTTTCACCCCTGACAAAGACTTTTGTTGACAGAGCAGGGGTTCAGATGACCTGCAATGGACATTTAACCCTGGGGTTTTGGAGGCTTTTAGGGTTGCCGCATGTGGCAGATGGAAAAAAGGACAATACAGGATTAGGATGACCCCCCCTCCCCCCCGTGACACACCCGTATTCTTAAGAATACCGCAATTGATTGTCTATGTAGGCGATGACCCGACGGTCATCTCACATTTGACAGATCCAATACAATTTACTTAGTGTTTATTGCGGCTTAATGACTGCGATACATAAAATGGAAATCTGCGGTCAAGTTGTATAGATGACCCCCGCTGGGTATCTGTCGTCACCTCCAGGGGTATTTTCCTGAAAGGAAAAAAAAACAGAGTTTTTAAGAGTTTTATTTCACAATTTTGGCATATTTCCTCCTGGGAGAGTTGGATGAGCAATTCTAGCCGATGCATTTCTGCTATATATGCCCAGCTTTATACTTCTTCTTCTTCCCGCTTGATCCACATTTTTATACACACTATTTACATGTCAAACCCTTGAGTTAAACCCTTTAAGGCAGGAGCAGGAAACCTTGGCTCTCCAGCAGTTGCAAAACTACAACTCCCATCATGCGGTGACTGTCCAGACATGATGGGAGTTGTAGTTTTGCAATTGCTGGAGAGTCAAGGTTCCCTATTACTGGTTCAAGGTATCAGTACATTAAGGAAGACTTCTGGCTGTGGTGCTCGCTCACAAGCAGCGGCGCTCACATGGTTAACATAAGCCCAGCGATTAGCCGCTATAGTATGACGCTTTCTCCGCAGATTAGAGTGTTAATGGATAACACTGGGAAGGTATACAAACAGAGAATGAACCTGGACAGCTGAATAGGTGAGAAGCAAGGCTTGTAACATATATACAGTATATACAATGATACAACCTGGATATGCAACTAAATAGTTCAGCAAGTACATATATTGGGCCATGTAAATAAATCCAATGGGGCATCATGTATTACAATGTCCTCAAAGTATATCAGTCCGCGTCTACATGTACTAACCATAAGCTGCCATAAAACAAAGGATAGTGAGTATTCTGCTGACAGATCTGCAAGCTGCTGGCTGGGGTTTGACTCTGCCTTATGCTGGATGGTGCCCCGTACAGTCCCTAGTGTCAGCATCCCTTCCCCTATGTGATGTACCTACACAGACCCACGCAGGACCACAATACACTCTCTTTTTATTAAATTAAAGGGGTACTCCAGCAAACACCTTTTTCTTTCAAATCAACAGGTTTCAGAAAGTTATATAGATTTGTAATTTACTTCTATTTAAAAATCTCAAGTCTTCCAGTACTTATCAGCTGCTGTATGTCCTGCAGGAAGTGGTGTATTCTTTCCAGTCTGACAGAGTGCTCTCTGCTGCCACCTCTGTCCATGTCAGGAACTGTCCAGAGCAGTAGAGGTTTTCTATGGGGATTTGCTGATGCTTTGGAGAGTTCCTGACGAGGACAGAGGTGGCAGCAGAGAGCACTGTGTCAGACTGAAAATAATGCAGCAGTTCCTGCAGGACATACAGCAGCTGATAAGTACTGGAAGACTGGAGATTTTTAAATAGAAGTAAATTACAAATCTTTATAACTTTCTGATACCAGTTCAGTAGAAAAAAAAAGATTTTCGCAGGAATATCCCCTTTAACATGAAACTTCAGCCAAGCTGAATTCACAAGTTCTTAGACCAAAATAACATAAAAGCCTATGTATAGAATGTAGAATTTATCTACCCCCCCCCCCCCCCTCCTTCCATTCATCCACCCCCTTTTTGGTTGAACTTGATGGACATGTATCTGTTTTATGTAACTATATGTTGGTGGAGGACATTCAGTATGCTGTCCAAGCCCTGGACTGAAATGTACTGCAATAGCCGTGGGGTACACATGTCCTTCCCTGGTCATCTCTATGATCAGGGGTGAAACCAATGATGGGTCAGCTGATACTCATACTATATATACGCCTGCCTTTAGGCCACAGCTACAAGGGTCATGCAAGGATCACTTTGTTGCATTGTACCTACTAATAGTGAATGGATTCTGTTCCTACATGGGTTTCTAGAACTTTCTGGGTCTTGTCCAGTTATAGGTCTCAAGACGACCTCAGTAGCTGCAATACAGGCAGTGTAATATGGATTTTATTGGCCAGTATTGTGGCTAGGCTGTTGCATAGCCCTAGCCTTATAGGAGTACTTAAAGGGGATACCTTTTTTCCTTTAAATCAAGCAGTGACAGTTCCTGCCTCAGACATAGGTAGCAGCATAGATCCCTGTGTCACGCTGGAAATAATACATCACTTCCTGCAGAACATACAGCAGCTGATAAGTATTGGAATATTTCAGATTTTTAAATATAAGTAAATTACAGTCTGTATAATGTTCTGAAACCAGTTTATATGAAAGAGGATCCCTTTAAATATTAGCCCAATTGGGTAGTAACATATCTTATGACAAAATGGTCAATTTATTCATACATTTCCAGGAGGAGTAAGAGTGGAACAGCACAATATAGAGAATATACTTAAGAACTGTTATTTCTTAGGATGTACAAGTATATAATAAAAACAGGTATATAATAAGGGCCCTATTCCACCGGACGATTATCGTTTGCATAATCGTTAACGATTTACGCTATTGCGAAAGACCTGAAAACGTTCACTCATTTCCATGGAACGATAATCGTTACTTATGATCGTAATTGCGATAGTTTTTCTTTGCTATTGCGTTAGTATCTATTGCGAACGTCCGAACGACGTCTTATTCAATGCAAATGATTTGCGAACGTTTTGCGAACGAGCAACAATAAAAATAGGTCCAGGTCTTATAAAGCGATCAACGATTTCTCGTTCGATCGTTAATCGTTAACTGCATTTCAACCGAACGATTATCGTTTAGATTCGAACGATTTAACGATAATCTGAACGATAATCGTCCGGTGGAATAGGGCCCTAAAACAGACAGATGGGCTGAGATGTCTTGGGGGACAAGCCACATGTTAATTACAGCCTGGACAGCGGGCATGATGGGAATTGTAGTTTTCCAACAGCTGGAGGGCCCCATGATTGACACCCCTGGCCTAGGACTAGGACTTGTGGTTCCCTATAATGTACAGCCACTTGCCGCATATAAGAGAGATGTCACATAGGTGAAATAACAAATGGCCAATGCCCCATCTACAAGGAGGGAAATAGTGACAGCCGCTGATCCCTGTCTGTACAGACACAAAACAAGGAAATGTGTGCACTGGCTGCGGATCAGAGATAACACCCATCATCATCAGCAGGAGGAGGATGGAATCAGGGCACATCTCTCATGGTGGCATTCTTATTATAGCCTGGAATCTGTGTGATGTGTAGCCCCCCCTGCAAGAATTAAAGGGACATTGGCCACTATTATAGGCACATGGGGCCCGGGGTTTCCACATATAACCCCGCTGATTAGTTGTGGCTTGCTGACTTCCTGCGGGATCTGTGATGACTAAGAGCATATCCTCTCCCTGCGACGTCATTCACAGCAGGCCAACGTCACAGGGGATTGTGTAATACTTCCACCGCACTGGGCTAAAGGGGAAATGAGGGCTGATATAGAGGTCTTGTATCTGTATACATTTAAGTAATAATAAATACATAGAGAGTAGATAGATAGCAAATAAGATGATAGATAGATAGATAGATAGATAGATAGATAGATAGATAGATAGATAGATAGATAGATAGGGTCCATATACACAGAAAGATTATCTGCCAAAGATTTGAAGCCAAAGCCAGAAACACTATAAACAGAGAACAGGTCATAAAGGAAAGCCTGAGAATTCTTTTCTTTTCAAATTCATTCCTGGCTTTGGCTTCAAATCTTTGGCAGATAATCTTTCTGTGTAAAGGGACTGATAGATAGATAGTTGATAGATAGATAGATAGATAGATAGATAGATAGATAGATAGATGATAGATAGATAGATAGTTGATAGATAGATAGATAGATAGATAGATAGTTGATAGATAGATATGAGAGCGATAAGCTGGATCCATAAGGTATCAATATTAGATGGATTTACAATTGATATAATTGCTGGGTATACTCATGTATAGACTGATAATATGGTAGATAAGTAGAGGGTAGAAAATACTGATAGATACAATAGATCAATATTAAGAAACATAGATAATAGATATGAAATACACATTGGATAATGTAGCTATAGAGGTAATATAGTATAGACTGTAGATATGAGATAGGTAATGTAATTTCCTATTGAAGATCAATAAAAGGGTGGTACAGATCATTAAATATATAATAGACAGACAGTAGATAGATAGATAGATAGATAGATAGATAGATAGATAGATAGATAGAAGATATATAGGGGATAGATAGATAGATAGATAGATAGATAGATAGATAGATAGATAGATAGATAGACAGATGATAGATAGATAGATAGGAGATAGATAGATAGATAATAGATAGATAGATAGATAGAAGAAAGATAGATAGATAATAGATAGATAGATAATATATAGATAGATAGATAGATAGATAGATAGATAGATAGACAGAAGAAAGATAGATAGATAATAGATAGATAGATAGATAATATATAGATAGATAATAGATAGATAGAAGATAGATAGATAGATAGATAGATAGATAGATAGATAGAAGATAGATAGATAGATAGATAGATAGATAGATGATATATAGATAGATAGATAGCAGATAGATAGAAAGATAGATAGATAGGAGGGAGATAGGAGATAGATGATAGATAGATAGATAGATAGATAGATAGATAGATAGATAGATAGATAGATAGATAGGAGATAGATAGATAGATAGATAAATAGATAGATAGATAGGAGATAGATAGGAGATAGATAGATAGATGATAGATAGATAGGAGATAGATAGGAGATAGATAGATAGATAGATGATAGATAGATAGATAGATAGATAGATAGATAGATAGATAGATAGGAGATAGATAGATAGATAGATGATAGATAGATAGATAGATAGATAGATAGATAGATAGATAGATAGGAGATAGATAGATAGATAGATAGGAGATAGATAGCAGATAGATAGATTGATAGATAGATAGATAGAAGATAGATAGATAGATAGATAGATAGTCCTTTTCCTGTCATTGCTATTACTATTATTAGGGAGCTTTCTCCATGTTCACATCAGTAAATCGATATCCAGTCTGCTCCGATGTGATCAGTGCCGGGAGATAATCGCTTTATTTCCCCTATAGCCTCCTCTATGCCCGTGCTGGCGCTGTATACAGCAGGTATAGATCAGGTATAAAGCAAGTATACAGCAAGTATAGATGAGATATAGGTCAGGTATACAGCAGGTATAGGTCAGGTATAGATGAGGTATAGGTCAGGTATACAGCAGGTATAGATAAGGTATAGGTCAGGTATAGATGAGGTATAGGTCAGGTATAGATGAGGTATAGATGAGGTATAGGTCAGGTATAGATAAGGTATAGGTCAGGTATAGATAAGGTATAGATGAGGTATAGGTCAGGTATAGATGAGGTATAGGTCAGGTATAGATAAGGTATAGGTCAGGTATAGATAAGGTATAGGTCAGGTATAGATGAGGTATAGGTCAGGTATAGATAAGGTATAGGTCAGGTATAGATAAGGTATAGGTCAGGTATAGATGAGGTATAGGTCAGGTATAGATGAGGTATAGATGAGGTATAGGTCAGGTATAGATAAGGTATAGGTCAGGTATAGATGAGGTATAGGTCAGGTATAGATAAGGTATAGGTCAGGTATAGATAAGGTATAGGTCAGGTATAGATGAGGTATAGGTCAGGTATAGATGAGGTATAGGTCAGGTATAGATGAGGTATAGATGAGGTATAGGTCAGGTATAGATGAGGTATAGGTCAGGTATAGATGAGGTATAGGTCAGGTATAGATGAGGTATAGGTCAGGTATAGATGAGGTATAGGTCAGGTATAGATGAGGTATAGGTCAGGTATAGATGAGGTATAGGTCAGGTATAGATGAGGTATAGGTCAGGTATAGATGAGGTATAGGTCAGGTATAGATGAGGTATAGGTCAGGTATAGATGAGGTATACAGCCGGTATAGGTCAGGTATAGTTGCAGTGGGGTCAGCCCGGGGGGCAGCTCGTGTCCCGCTCCTCTTCCCTCTCTGAGGTGATTTTCCCGCTGCCCCGGCTGTCCGTGTTCCCGGCACTCTGGGCGCCGCCTGCCCGCCCTCCTCCCACCTTCCCTCCTGACCTGCTTGCTCCTAATCTCCGCGGCAGCACACTTTCCCTCCACAGCATTAACCCCTGCTCTGCCGGAGGGCTGCCCGTTGTCGTTATTCATGGGGCAGATGCTGCCCATAGAGCTAACATTGCAGATAACATCAGCACAAAGCCTCATTCATTGTCTGCTCTCATATTGAAATGGGGGAAGCCTCCAAATGTCCGAGCAATTGACGTGTCCCCCACCCCCAGGCCAAAACAAGGGCAATAAACAAACAGTAAACAGCACAGAGCTGCAGGGGGGGTCTGAATGGGAAGCAGCTACACAAAGTGGATGAAAGTCACTGACCCCCCCAAACATCTGCATGGGCTGAGGCGGGAGACGTGCTGCTGCTGGATGGGGGGGGGACCACCTGCCTCCATTGATCTGAGGGCAGATATTGGGAGCCTGTGCCTGACAGCTACTAATGCCGCTTAATGAAGCTGAACACGGATATTAGATTATGGGGAGATTTATCAAACATGGTGTAAAGTGAAACTGGCTCAGTTGCCCCCGGCAACCAATCAGATTCCACCTTTCATTTTCCAAAGAGTCTGTGAGGAATGAAAAGTGGAATCTGATTGGTTGCTAGGGGCAACTGAGCCAGTTTCACTTTACACCATGTTTGATAAATCTCCCCTATAGGCTCCGTGCACACGGAGCAAAACTGGTGGAATTCTGCGGCGGAAAATCTGTGTCATAATGAGTCTATAGGAGGCTCGCGCGCCTCCTCTCTCCGCGATGAAGAATGGACATGTTCATTCTAAAGGCCCTTTTGCAATGGTCAACAATGAGGAGCAAACGAGTTCTGTCAGTGCTCGTCTGCTACTACCCCGTTCGCTGCCACCGCTATTGCACGCGCCAGCAGCGAGCGGGTGAGTCCAGGGGGGGCTGCCCGGGTGATCGCTGATCGTCCGGGCAGCCTATAGGATATAGCGGCGGTCTACTGTCTCCACTTCTTTTCCGCGGACTGCCGGCAGCAGATCACTGCTCTATAAGTCGTTTGTCTTTCAACATGGTGAAAGACAAACGACTTCAACGATCAGCCAACATGAACAATGTCGGCTGATCGTTGCCTCCTATTCCATGGGACAATTATCGGCCATAAAGACCGATATCGGCCAAATATGGCCGATAATCGTTCTGTGGGATAAAGCCTTAAAAGTGCCTTCACACGTACCAGATCTGCAGCGGAATTTTCAGCGAAATGCTGCGGGTCCAGTGCCATTCATCCCTATGAGAGGACATACTCGCAGCGGGATTGACATCCCGTTGTGAGTTAACCCCCCGCTGCCCACTGCCAAGAGCATACATTACCTGCTCGGCGGTGCGGCTGCATGTGAGGCTAGCAGCCGCGTCGCCAAGCAGGTAATGTATGCTCTCGGCGGCGGGGGGTTAACTCACATACAGCGGGATGTCAATCCTGCCGCGAGTATGTGCTCTCATGGGGATGAATAGCACTGTAACCGCAACGAATTTCGCAGCATGAAATCCGCTGCGGATTCGGTACGTGTGAAGGCACCCTTAAGCGCGGAGAGAGAAGACGCATTATGACACGGAAGCCGGCGGGATTCTGTGGCGGAGAATTCCACCAGTTTTGCTCCATGTGCGCGGAGCCATATAGTCTTTATTATTTAAAGACTTATAATTGGTTGAAAACTGCACCTGGAATATTAGGACCATTGTCTGTCTACAGCCGCTTGTCATTGAGTACATGGAAAGCTTTATGTCGGCCATAAACACTTGTTTGTTACACGAGATCTAATGTTTATGAGAATAAGACAATGTACTTCTATAAACATTAGATCTTGTGTAACAAACAGATGTTTATGGCCGACATAAAGCTTTCCATGTACTCCATGACAAGCGGCTGTAGACAGACAATGGTCTCCATCAGCCTGGTAAAATATAAGTGCAGTCATTCGGATAAATGTTTTGGTGACAACTATCTTAAAGGGGAACTGCAGCAAAAAAAAAAAAAATCTGTCATGGACAGAGGTGGCAGCAGAGAGCATTTTGTCAGACTGGAACGAATACACTACTTCCTGTAAGACATTCAGCAGCTGATAAGTACTTGAAGATCTTTTGACAGAAGTAAATTACAAATATCTTGGACTTTCTGACACCAGTTGATGTGAAAGTAAAAAAAAAGAAATCACTGGAGTGCCCCTTTAAGGTCCCATACACAAACCTGCCAATTTGGCCAAACAACTTGATCGATATTGGCTTAGGGTGCCTTTACACAGAAAGATTTATCTGACAGATTTTTTACGTCAAAGTCAGGAACAGACTATAAACACAGAACAGGTCATAAAAAAAAGACTGAGATTTCTCCTCTTTTCAAATCCACATGGCTTTAAAAATCTGTCAGATAAATCTTTCTGTGTAAAGGCACCATAATCACAGGTCAGTGTTGGTTTATTGGTTGATCACCGCATCTTAAGGCCCTATTCCACAGAACAATTATTGGCCGATAATCGTCCTGTGGAATAGAAGGCAATGATCAGCCGACATCGTTCATGTCGGCTGACCTTTGCGTTGTTTGTCTTTCTAAGATGTTGAAAAACAAATGATTGATACAGCAACGATCTGCTGCCGTCGCCCAGCGGAATAGGAGCGGCGGCAGCAGACCGCTGCTGTATGCTATGGGCTGCCTGGACAATCTAGCGATCACCCGGCCAGCCCCCCCGCAGCTCCCCGTGGCCCCTCCCACACTCACCCACTCGCTGCCGTCGCGTGGAATAGCAGCGGCGGCGAGCAGGGAACGAGGAGCAAACGAGCGCTGATAGCGCTCGTTTGCTCCTCTTAGTCGGCCCGTGGAATAGGGCCTTTAGATTTCACAGCTCAATCAGCCAAGTTTTTGTGTATGTAGATTAATCTATATTAATATTCTTGGTCATACATTAGATTAGTGCTGGTGCTGTGGCCACTTTAATCCCAGGATTAATAATGCAATGGTAATTCCTAGTTATCCAGGCTCTTGTCCTCAGGCTGGGTGTGGGCTTTGCAGCTCAGTTCCAGTGGAACTGTATTGTAATACTGCAGACAACCTGAGGACAGGGATGGCGCTGTTTTTGCAAGAAGGTAGCTGTGCTTTTTCTAATCCTGGATAATCCCTTAAAGAACCTAATTCCTTCCAAGGAGGTATTTCCCAATGTATGGATAAAGCTGTAGCATCCAGATGTTTTGGAGAAAGCCACAATGCAACAAAGGAGCCTTAGTCATTTTTCAAATTGTTACCAAATTTTCATCATAATTTCTTAGATCTCAGTAGATATATTTCCAGTCCTATAGCAGCACAGGCCACATGTTCTCATCCCGCCCCAGCAGCCTACAGTCCCCGGCCACACACATGCTATTTTCCAACCAGATTGTCTGAAGAAACAATGACACGTGCGTGTGGCCTAGGCTTAGGTAAGAAGATACGTCCAATTGAACACAGATAATCCCATAGCATTGCCTTGTTAAGAAAAGACAGTAGATTGTTCTAAACCCCTGGCCCTAAGCTTGTTTACACAAAGGGTCTGCCAAATAGTGATCCTTAATCAGGAATATGGCTGCCAAATAGTGATCCCTAATCAGGAATATGGCTGCGCCTCTTATCTTCACATATAGGCCATAATGGAACATTGTTATCTATAAATGATTAGTATCAAGGGAAATTATTTTATTGTATATGACTCAGGGTCCTATTACTCACACTGCAGGTGAGGAGCAAGTGAGTACAAACATGTCAGATCAGCGCTCGCTCTCTCCTCTTTCCCTGCTCAATGCCAGCGCTATTACATATGCAGACAGCGAGCGGCTAAGAGCAGGGGGGCCGCGGGGAGGTCTTTACATTGTCCAGGGAGCCCACAGGAGATAGCGGCGGTCAGCTGATCCTTGTCTTTTACCAGTAGCTATTACGCCAAGCGATTATCAACCATAATGGCCGATAATTGTCTGAATACGTCCGATAATCGCTTGGTGTAATAGGGACTTCACAGTGGTATGGACAAAATAGAAGGAACATGGGCCATGGGTAAAAGGTCATCCCAGTACAAATGGGATGGGTAACTTTATATATCCAAATAGTGTGGTATGATGGGTTAGGACCACTATAGGGCTCTTTCCAACCCAAGGGTTAGGGTTCTACTCCATGGGCCGAAGGGGGCCCGATCAATAATGTAAACGAGCACCGATGCGCGGTGGGTGCCCGATGATTTTAGGTTGGAACCTAAATAAACGATCAGCCGATGACACGATCATCAGCTAATCTTTGTCTTTATTCCACGGAGTGATAAGGGGCCTATTCCATGGAGCGATAATCGGTCGAATCGGCCCGATTCGGCTGATTATCACTCCGTGGAATAGGCCCCTTACTTTACTATATAGCATCTTTATCTGTATGTGTATGTATCATAGTATAGGCTTTTTATTTGTCGTGGTCTATGTCCCTCGATGTCTCCTTCCAAAAATAAGATCTCAGAATATTATTTTTGGAAAGTCTAGCTATATAAGGTACATGAGAAAAATGGCGGCCACAGATACAGCTGTGTAGAAGGTCATACTGACCCTGACTGCAGCCTTTCGATATGTTGGATTCACCACCACTGTTACACAGATGCCTATATGCATTCATAGTACATATATTCAGACCATTGCTCGGCCTCATATGGGTGACACATCTCGATCTCCATGGTCCAATTTTTTTTTTTCTGGAGACCTAACATTTCGATTTTCCCTCCATTGATTCCATTCCTAAAGGCTACAGCAAGGGCCAGGAACAATTGGTAAAGTGAGCCCCAGGAGGGAGCTTTATGAAAGGGAACGTAGAAGGACAGAGGGGATAAAAGTTTTACAACCCCCCAACCCTCACCCAGCCCCCTCCCAAAACATCTGGACTGAAAGAGGCGGGAGATTTAAATCAGATTTTCTGCCCAGTAAAAGGGATAGAATGGTGGCCACCTGGCCCCGTAAAGTCCCAGCCGGTGATTTATAGGTATATTCAATACATTTTTCCTGGATGATTTGTGCGCTATTTTTCATGACGTTAAACACAGTTTTCAGTGTATAAATCACTACTGGAAGTTTAACAATGCCACTTAGAGGCTGTAAAGCGTGATTACTCCTCCGCTGCGGACGGCGCTTTCCCTGCAGCTCTCTACGGATTTGCTTTTCATTGAGCTCATAAAATGTTATCAATCCACGGAGTACTGACATCGCTTTTCTATAAAGTGCTACTGTCTCTAGACAGGTGAAAAGTTTTGAATGGTTGGGGTCTTGATGCTAAGATCCCCCCAATGATCGCTAGATGTAGCCAGGAGCAGCGTACGGCTGTGCACTTCATGTCTCAGCTCTGCCACTCAATTCAACTCAGACAAGCTGCATTGTAAGAGCCGTATTACATGGTCTGATCTTCAGGAGGAAGTGAGCGCCGACCTGTCAGATCAGCGCTCGCTTCCTCCTCGTTTCCCATTCACTATCTATCCTACATGCACGGACATCGAGCAGGGAGGAGCAGGGGTGCTGCAAGCCGCTATAGGAGGGGCCGCCTGGACAATCTTTAGATCGTTCGGGCTGCCCATAAAAGAGGACGGTGGTCAGCTACCTCCCCTCCTATTACGTGGAGTGACGGCCAGCAGATTGTCGCTATCATCGTATATTTGGA
The DNA here is from genome assembly GCF_027789765.1 of Dendropsophus ebraccatus. Lineage (NCBI taxonomy): Eukaryota > Metazoa > Chordata > Amphibia > Anura > Hylidae > Dendropsophus > Dendropsophus ebraccatus. The sequence continues at coordinate 69,400,539 of NC_091465.1, forward strand.
ACATGATGAAAGACAACGATCAGCCGACATGCACGAGTCTGATCAAGTGGCAAGCCTGGGAGTCAGGCTCGGACTGGCCCACAGGGGAACAGGGGAATCCCCCGGTGGACCCTACCCCTTGGTGGGCCCCTGAACAGGAGGCCTCCCTGTCTAGCAGCTCCAGAATGACATATCCAGCACATACCTTTCACCCAGTCACTCATTGCCTCTATGGAGTAACCTGGGGTTTCATAATATTATATAATGGCAGGGAGTGATAGGGTGACAGGCAGCAGCATGTAGGTGGCTACCTGAGATTTGTTAGTGTCATTGGACTTCTCCTCTCAAGAAACTTAAAGGTACTCCGGGCTATACGTATTTTCCCTGTATGGCCGGCGCTCCCCGATCACTTACCTCCCCGGTTCCAGGACTAGGTCCTGGATCGTGGCGCCCGTTCTCCCATCCGGCTGCCGCTTTCTGGTCTGAGCTGTGGCTTGAGACGTGACGTCTCAAGGCAGCTCAGCATTCAGCGGTCGTAGCGGAGTCGCTCCTCGGCCGCTGAATCGCTAAGCGGCCTTGAGATGTCATGTCTCAAGCCGCAGCTCGAACCAGGAAGCGGCCGCAGGTCGGAAGAACAGGGCGGCGCGATCTGGGACCCAGTGCTGAAATCGGGGAGGTAAGTGACTGGCAGCCTCTATATCCACCCCCTCCCCGGCCATACAGGGAAAATACACATAGGCCGGAGTACCTCCTTAAGTGCCACTTTATGCTTTTTGCATAGAGTGACTGAAAAGTTACTAGCAGTGTGTGAGCATCGCTGGTCACATACACAGCGCTGTGCAGAGTTACTATAGTAATGTAAAAGGTTTGGTGCTTGTTAAATCTGTAAGTAGAGTGGGCGCCAAGAATTAAATTCTTAGGTGGGTCAAAGGTACCCCAGTCTGACACTGGCTGGGCCGGTGCTCCCCCTAAAAAATGTATTTCAAATCAACTGGTGCCAGAAAATTATATAGATTTGTAATTTCTTTCTATTTAAAACCCGTCCCGTACTTATCAGCTGCTGTATGTCCTGCAGGCAGTAGTATATTCTTTCCAGTCTGATACAGTGCTCTATGCTGCCACCTCTGTCCATGTCAGGAACTTACTCTGGAAAGTTCCTGACATGGACAGAGGTGGCAGTAGAGATCACTGTGTCAGACTGGAAAAAATACACCACTGCCTGCAGGACATACAGCAGCTGATAAGTACTGAAAGACTGCAGATTTTTTTTTTTATATATATATATATATATATATATAGAAATAAATTACAAATAATTGAAACATTTTTTTGCTGGAGTACCACTTTAAGGCTATGTTCACACTGCGTATATGTCCGGCCGCATATTTTCGCGGCCGGACATATACGCGGTAAACTCCGGCCGGGGATTTACGCTACTTGCGGCCGGCTACGTACGGAGCGCGAACTTACGCCCGAAGTCTACTTACGCTTCCTGAGCGCCCTACGTAGCGATCTGACAGCGGTCTTTTACTTGGAAATCTTCGCCTAGCCCCGGACACCCCACAGAACCTTTTGGATCGGCATAAAAAGCTGGCAAAATGAAGAAATCACCACTACGTACGGGACCGCATGTAACGCTACGGAACCGCATATTTTCATCCTCAAACAATGGTCTGGTTCATTTTATACGGCGCCGCGTACGATCCGGGCGTAAGTTCTTACGTAGTGTGAACTGTGCAGCCGTATATCGTATACTTTCCATTGTACGCAAACTACGTAAGTCTCCGGACGCTTATTCACAGAACGCGCTACGTCTGGAGACTTAAGTAGTGTGAACATAGCCTAATACTGTGAACTATTTTACTTTTTAACAACCCCTTTTGTACAGTCAGTGCAGTTTCTCCAGTGAGCAAACTAAGTCTTTGCTCTCCAGGTAGGGATCCCCTCCTTCCCTATTCATCTCAGCAGCTTTATTAATTATACTCGTCGGCAGCCCTTTAAACATACAATTACATCAGATTGTCAGCAGCCTCCTCCATGTTAACAAATAGGCTGTATATAACCATATACTGGTGGATTCTAAACTGAGTGACCGGAAATGCTGGGAATTGTAGTGTATAAAAATGTCTGTGAACCACAAGTGTCCCTCCAAAAAGTTGGGAGGTATGGAGGAAGGGCTGACTGCAAAGCATTATGGGGAAGCTTGATGTCATGTGTTTTCAGTCATCATCATCATCATAAATTTTTCAGCAATGTAGCAGCTTTATCAACCTGCCAGAGATTTGCCCATAGCAGCCAATCACAGATCACCTTTCATATCTTAACAAGCTCTTATTAAATTAAAGCTGAGCTCTGATTGGTTGCTATGGGCAGGTTAGACTGTCTAAGTTGCGCATGGCAACCAATCACAGTTCAGCTTTTATTTTACCAAAGTAATTTGAGAAACGAAAGCTGAGCTGTGATTGGTTGCTATGGGCCATATGAAACCATATTATTTAGTGTTTTTAGTGTGGCCTAACCATAAGCTTTTTGCTTGGTTACAAGTGTGTTTAGTGACCTCTGCAGTAAAAGACATCACCAGTAATTAATGGGTTAATGCTTCAGATGTGTTTACCTGCAGTTACCATGGTAACCGTGCACCGTGATGACAAGCGCTTATGTCATAAAGGTGGTTTCATAAAGCAATGCACCGCGCCCTGATCAGTGCCATCTTAGATGCGCCAGAGGACCTTGAGCTTGTATACTTTACTGCCCCTACCCTTGATGGAATTTGGAGGTTCTAGCAGGGGAAAAGGGGTGGTCTGCTTTAGACTACCCCTTCATCGAGTCGCCACCTTCTTGAGAAGTGGACCTGGATCTGTGAGGGAGAAGAGATACATCCGCCAGCCATCAATAAGGTGACATTGCAGCCAGATTTCTCTCACATCCAGATTACATTTATAGTATGGTATTACCCTCTAAGCCCAGGGGAGGGGCATCTCTCCAGCCATGGCTCCCTCAAGGTTTCCCCCACAGGGGGTTTTTCCTCGCCTGAGTGCTGGATGGTGACTCTTCATGAGTCGAGGGTCTGCCATTTTCAGTGTCAAGTAATTTTAAATAAAATTGGGCCCCTTTGACACCTGATTTCATTGTGTTGTGTCTTTATTTTGCGTTCTTTGGTGTAATTTATTATGCTTGGGAGTTGGGGATCCATCACATATTGCAGAGTCATAAAGCTGGACATCTGCCTGCTACACAGATCTATCTCCTGCACAATGAGGGCAAGTAGGATGGAGCAGAGGATAGTAGAACTCTTGAAGAAAAAAACATGCATCGCAAGGTTTATACCTACATCTGCAAGGTTTGTCAAAAGTTTTTTTTTTCAAGTGACAGGGTCACCCCAATCATAGCAACATGGACACCACCGTACATATACATCATATATACACAACCCAGTGGCTCTTGTGTGTGTAAGCATTATCAAGGACAAGGCAAAGTATTGCACCCCCACACACATACATCCAGGTGTGGCCTATGTACCTGCCCCCCCCTCCCTAAAATCCACAGGATAGGGGATGTCAAGCTTATTGGTAGGGGTACCAGTGGTCACGAAATTGTGGGGAACATGTTCCCCTGAAATAAACAGTGGGGACAGTGCTCCAATAATTCTCTATGGGTCTTGTTATCCCTTATCCTGTAAATAACTTTGGGAGAGGGGTATGTTCTCATGTACTATATGACCGGATTCAGACTTGGCATTTTTCAGAAATATGGCATTTTTGCAGTTCAAAAACGCTGTGACCAGATGTTAGCTTATGGTCAGTGGAGAATGGCGAAACACCATACCCATGGGACATTTTTCTGTTTGTTTTTTTTTATTTTAGTTTTTTTTTTGTGAAATCGTAGCAGGATATGTGTTTGGTGTTTTACAAATCAAGCAGGGACATCGACCCGGACCAGGCAGATAAAAGAGGACTTCTTCATAAGATGAAAGCGAAACCAAAAATGTAAAATAGAAACGCACGTATGCCGCTGAATGTGATTAGGACACAAACATGCGCGGCATGAAAATGTATTTAATAAAAAAGAATTGCAAGCGCTATGGCCTTTTAAACATGAGGAATAAAAAAACAAAAGCACAAAAATTGTCTCAGTCCTTAAGCGGGTTAAGGAAGCGCTAAGAGGGCACAGGGTCGAGTAAGTATACTATCGTTATTATTTTCCCAAACACCCCTGCCTTCCTGAGATTTGTTACTTTCATGGGACTTCTCCTGTTCGCAGAGTGACTGACAAGTTACTAGCAGTGAACTAGCATTGATGGTCATATACACAATGCCGTGCAAACTCGCTATAGTAAAGGGAAGGTTTGGAGCTGGTTTTATCTGGTAGATGAAGGGTGGGCCCTGGAATTAAATTCCCTGGTGGGCCAAAGGTACCCCAGTCCGACATTGCTGGGAGTGAAGTGCCAAACCAAGAGCTTCTCCTGGTTCTCTCTACTCCAGGGGTGTCAAATTTGCAGCCATCCAGATGTTGCAAAACTACAATTCCAATCATACCTGGACAGCTAAAGCTTTGGCTGTCCAGGCATGATGGGTATTGTAGTTTTGCAACTGCTGGAAAGCAACAAATTCTCCACCCCTGCTCTAGTCATTGGTGGGGGTCTCAGCACCAACACCCTGACCAATCACAATGCTTGACTTGTCTGTGTGATGTATGAAAAGCTTTCTTAAGCGACAGTAGTATTTTACTATGCTAGACGATAATGCTTCACTTATGCTTTTGGTCACCTCTTGCTTTTTGGCTTCTATCGCGGGTTCACTTTAATAAACAAGATTGGCCCCCCAAGGTCCAGCAGAAGACAGGCCCAATGGGAGCGGAGCTCAGAGCCAATCACTTGCCATAAGATATGCTTCTTATTGACTTATTATATGATATATCCTGTGCACACACACATGCATATGTTCTGTATGGATGGACAGTGGGCTATAGACACTATCCTCTGGTGAGCCCAAAGAACCATAGCCCAAAACTGCCCCACCTCTATACCCACCGCATCAATTGGGGAATGGCAGTGTCATAGATAGGGATTCTTAAGCAGACATACACTTCAGTTAGCCGTCAATTAAGCGCTCCTTTGGCCCACAGCTTCTCCTACCAGCTCTCTCCCAAGCATGGTGGACAGTCGGCCGGTCCTGACATCTGCTGAGCACTGGCAGCTGATGTTCAATTAGATTAGAATTGATGAAAATGGATGATTTCAACTGAAATGATTCTTAATTGGGTGAAATTTAACAACAAACCGTGAAGCCTTGGTTTTCACTGATTGATGGTAGACTGTCATTGTCTGCAAAGAAGTCAGCTGGTTGTGAAATTTTGGGAACCAAAAGAACTTTAGTTCAGGTTAAGGGTCCTTTTACATGGCCTGATATGGAGCCACGCAAGGACGCAAGAGAGTGCTGGTTTGAATGCTGGGCCGCATGAATTATCACTGTATCGATTGTGCGGCCATTTACATGTATTGCTATAGGCCGCATGTATCCCATTTTTTTTTTTTTTTTTAATTTATACAATGTTTTTTTCCGAATGCATATACAACACACATATTACCTACATATATCAATCCTTAACAAATTGTACATGATCAGAACAATTAATCCCTTGGGCAGTTGTAATCAATAACAGCTGTTCTTGTATGCAGTGTGTGCACAATGGAGCACATTGTTACACTGAAAATACGGCCGTAATTTAGCATTATTTTACAGTGAACATAGCCTAAGGGCCCTAATACATACAATGATTATTAGGCGAAAAATCGTTATATCGTTCCAATTTAAGCGATAATCTTTCTTGGTGTATGCAGGCAACAATCAATGACTAACGAAAATTTTCTTGCGTGTCATTGATCGCATCTTTTCAGCTGACCATAACATGACATTCCCTAATCGTTCAGTGTATGCACACATCCTTCATTTGTTTGTATAGTATAGAGTATACAGACGATTGTAATAACGACCATAATTGCGTTCGTTACTAAGGGCCCTATTACATGGAACGTTAATTGGCCGAATCGGCCCTATCTGGCCGACTATCACTCTGTGTAATAAACACAACGATCAGCCGATGACAACGGTCATCGGCTGATCGTTGATATAGGTTAATTGTCAGGCCCTCGACCGCGCATCACTACGCGTAATAGTGGTGCGCTGCCGGCAGCTGACGATTTTCAAACTCTATACATTACCTATCCATGCTGCCCCAGCCAGTGGTTGGCTGAGCAGCCTGTCAGCTGCAGCGCATGGGACCCAGTGAGAAGAAGACTGCAAGAGGAGCACTGCAGCCTGGATAGGTAATGTATAGAGTTTAAGCAAGGGCTGCAGGGACATCGGTAGTGATGTCCATGCAGCCCTTGTTAAACGATTATCGCTGTGTAATAGGCCCAGTAAACGAGCGCCGATCTAGCAGGCCCCTATTGGCCTGTGTTATAGTACCCTAACAGACTATTGTTACGTATATTATTTTGAGCGATTTTAGGTCATTCACAAAAGCGCTCATTCACGATTGTTTAGAAAGCAAAGAATTGATTCCTAAATCTTTTCCTCTGCGAACAATTTTTAAGGAAAGGCTATTCACAAATGTTTCTAGAAAGATCTTTCGTCCTTTGTCATTGATGAACTGTAACGGGCAATATGTAGAAACATGGATGGCTGTCTCCATGATGTAATTGTTCAACTGTTTAACCATCCACTTCCTTTTATCTAATGTGTACGGCCATCTGTAGATTGTAAGCTCTGGGGCAGGATATAGAAGTAATAATAATATATGTTGGATGACACCTCCTTGTGCTGGGCAGCCATGCAGACCTTATCTCCAGTCAGTACAGTTCTCGCTCTGAGCCATGATGAATCTGCAGGCGGGTGTCTTTGTGTGAAGCCATTATATATCATGAAGCTGTATTGGACAGATGAATGGCTCATTTAGTAATTGTTTCATTCATTGGGCAGGAACCTATAATTTACTCCTCTCCCGTAAAAGTGTTCTTGTCACTTTTATAAAATATGTCTGGTATAGTCATATCATGTTATTGTCTATCTAGCAGATGAGGCTCTTCACCTCTTCTTTTATAGTGTCTGACACAGTGCACTTTGCTGCCACCTCTGTCCATGTCAGGAACTGTCCTGAAGAGGTTTTCTATGGGGATTTGCTACTGCTATGAACAGTTCCTGACATGACCATACAGTTCCTGCAGAACATACAGCAGATAAAAAGTACTGGAAGACTTTCTGACACCAGTTCATTTAAAAAAAAAAAAAATCTCCAGAGTGCCCCTTTAATGTCTTAGACAAGGCAGCAGATGTTGCTACTCTTGGATCCAGAGAGGGCTTATTCCTGGTTGATTTGCTAATAGGTGGTGAGAATCTCTGCAATATTCTCTTCTCCATAGAAATAATATGACCAGAGTCAAGAATTGGACCAAAGGTTCTAGGAATGCCCAAGTGCAACCTATTGGATGGTATCAATGGCGGATTATAATGTAGGCGGTTTGGGCGGCCGCCCGGGGCCCGAGGCTCCGGGGGGGCCCATGCCTTGCCGCCCACATTATAATGCCGCCCGGGAGGCCCCCTTCCCCCCGCCACTGCACTCTTGTGACCGCAAGCATTGTTTCGCTTGCGGTCACAAGAGTCTCCGGCTGCCTCGGTCTGATGCGCGGCTGCCGGGGGTGTCCCGTCCTCTCCCCGGCAGCGCGCGCATCACACAGCTCCTAGTGCCGCCTGGGGCCCTGACTTCCGGTACTGAGAGCGCACGTACCGGAAGTCAGGGCCCAGGCGGCACTAGGAGCTGTGTGATGCGCGCGCTGCCGGGGAGAGGACGGGACACCCCCGGCAGCCGCGCATCAGACGGAGACTGCAGAAGGAGAGAGGATTGACGGGGGAACGCAGTGTAGGTGAGTTGTATTTTGTTATTTTTGTGTTATTTACTCACTGGGGGGGCATCTGGAAAGGGGGGGAAAGAGGGGGACCATCTATAAAGGGAGGGGGGAGAGGGGGACCATCTATAAGGGAGGGGGGGAGAGGGGGACCATCTATAAGGGAGGGGGGAGAGGGGAGAGGGGGACCATCTATAAGGGAGGGGGGAGAGGGGGACTATCTATAAGGGGGGAGAGGGGGACCATCTATAAGGGAGGGGGGAGAGGGGGACTATCTATAAGGGGGGAGAGGGAGACATCTATAAGGGAGGGGGGAAAGGAGGACCAGCTATATGGGGGGAGAGGGAAGAGGGGGACCATCTATAAGGGGGGAAAGGAGGACCAGCTATATGGGGGGAGAGGGAAGAGGGGGACCATCTATAAGGGGGGAAAGGAGGGCCAGCTATAAGGGGGGAAAGAGGGGGACCAGCTATAAAGGGGGGAAAGGAGGACCAGCTATATGGGGGGAGAGGGAAGAGGGGGACCAGCTATAAGGGGGGAAAGGAGGACCAGCTATAAGGGGGGAAAGAGGGGGACCAGCTATAAGGGGGGGAAAGAGGGGGACCATCTATAAGGGGGGAAAGAGGGGGACCATCTATAAGGGGGGAAAGAGGTGGACCAGCTATAAGGGGGGAAAGAGGGGCACCATCTATAAGGGGGGAAAGAGGTGGACCATCTATAGAGGGGGAAAGAGGGGGACCATCTATAAGGGGGGAAAGAGGGGGACCATCTATAAGGGGGGAAAGACGTGGACCAGCTATAAAGAGGGAAAGAGGGGGACCATCTATAAAGGGGGAAAGAGGGGGACCATCTATAAGGGAGGAGGGAGAGGGGGACCATCTATAAGGGGGGAAAAGAGGACCAGCTATATGGGGGGAGAGGGAAGAGGGGGACCAGCTATAAGGGGGGAAAGAGGGGGACCATCTATAAGGGGGGAAAGAGGGGGACCAGCTATAAGGGGGGGAAAGAGGGGGACCATCTATAGAGGGGGAAAGAGGGGGACCATCTATAAGGGGGGAAAAGAGGACCAGCTATAAGGGGGGAGAGGGAAGAGGGGGACCATCTATAAGGGGGGAAAGAGGGGGACCATCTATAAGGGGGGAAAGAGGGGGACCATCTATAGAGGGGGAAAGAGGGGGACCATCTATAAGGGGGGAAAGAGGTGGACCATCTATAGAGGGGGAAAGAGGGGGACCTTCTATAAGGGGGGAAAGAGGGGGACCATCTATAAGGGGGGAAAGAGGGGGACCATCTATAAGGGAGGAGGGAGAGGGGGACCATCTATAAGGGGGGAAAGGAGGACCAGCTATATGGGGGGAGAGGGAAGAGGGGGACCAGCTATAAGGGGGGAAAGAGGGGGACCAGCTATAAGGGGGGAAAGGAGGACCAGCTATATGGGGGGAGAGGGAAGAGGGGGACCAGCTATAAGGGGGGAAAGGAGGACCAGCTATAAGGGGGGGAAAGAGGGGGACCAGCTATAAGGGGGGGAAAGAGGGGGACCATCTATAGAGGGGGGAAAAGAGGGGGACCATCTATAAGGGGGGAAAAGAGGACCAGCTATAAGGGGGGAGAGAAGAGGGGGACCATCTATAAGGGGGGAAAGAGGGGGACCATCTATAAAGGGGGAAAGAGGGGGACCATCTATAAGGGGGGAAAGAGGGGGACCATCTATAAGGGGGGAAAGAGGGGGACCATCTATAGAGGGGGAAAGAGGGGGACCATCTATAAGGGGGGAAAGAGGGGGACCATCTATAGAGGGGGAAAGAGAGGGACCATCTATAAGGGGGGAAAGAGGGGGACCATCTATAAGGGGGGAAAGAGGTGGACCAGCTATAAAGAGGGAAAGAGGGGGACCATCTATAAAGGGGGAAAGAGGGGGACCATCTATAAGGCAGGAGGGAGAGGGGGACCATCTATAAGGGGGGAAAGGAGGACCAGCTATATGGGGGGAGAGGGAAGAGGGGGACCAGCTATAAGGGGGGAAAGAGGGGGACCAGCTATAAGGGGGGAAAAGAGGACCAGCTATAAGGGGGGAGAGGGAAGAGGGGGACCATCTATAAGGGGGGAAAGAGGGGGACCATCTATAGAGGGGGAAAGAGGGGGACCAGCTATAAAGAGGGAAAGAGGGGGACCATCTATAGAGGGGGAAAGAGGGGGACCAGCTATAGAGGGGGAAAGAGGGGGACCAGCTATAAGGGGGGAAAGAGGGGGACCATCTATAGAGGGGGAAAGAGGGGGACCAGCTATAAAGAGGGAAAGAGGGGGACCATCTATAGAGGGGGAAAGAGGGGGACCAGCTATAGAGGGGGAAAGAGGGGGACCAGCTATAAGGGGGGAAAGAGGGGGACCATCTATAGAGGGGGAAAGAGGGGGACCATCTATAAGGGGGGAAAGAGGGGGACCATCTATAAGGGGGGAAAGAGGGGGACCATCTATAAGGGGGGAAAGAGGGGGACCAGCTATAAAGGGGGACTATCTCCTATAGGATTAGCACCTTCCTCTCCTGACATCCTCTGTGCTGCTAGGACCTCCCCTATAGATCAACATCCTCCTCTCCTGACATCCTCTGTGCTGCTTGGTCCTCTCCTATAAGATCAGCACCCTCTTCTCCTGACATCCTCTGTGCTGCTTGGACCTCTCCTATAAGATCAGCACCCTCCTGTCCTGACATCCTCTGTGCTGCTGTGACCTTGGGGGGGGGGGGCAACATCAGGGGACCAGGTGAGGTGGCGATATGTTTATTGGGGGCAGTGGAGGTGGGGTGGGCAATGCTTACTGGGGGTAGCAGCAAGGGACCAAACATTATGTTTATTGGGGCCAGCAGGGAGGGGAGGCAGGCAGGCAGTGTTTATTGGGGACAGTGGGGGGGGGGACGCAGTAGCAGATTATAATGTGGGCGAATTGACTGGGGGGGGGGCCCAGGTTGGGTGGACAGCCCGGGGCCCAGAGTACATTTAATTCGCCACTGGATGGTATATAAGATCATGCTTTCATAACCTTTATATTTTCCAGGCGCATTCGGCAAAAATCAAACAATAGCCCTGAATATTATGAATAATATTAACATATGTTGTATGTGAATGAATGTAATCCTGGTCGGAGCGTATACACATAGTATACACTCCGTCCGGGATTCTATCTGTCCGCACAAAAAAACAGACATGTCACAATAGAGAGTGTGGCGGTGAATTGGGATGAAGTGTTTGCGCCGGCATCTGAATTCACCGTAAATTAAGATCATCTGGCCGCTACTTCAGTAACACCGGCCGTTCTGTGACCCAGCTGCGTCACAGAATGGCCAGTGGTATACGCAATGTGAACTTGACCATAGACTGTATCTATCTTTTCTAGGACTACCTATGGCTGTATCTAACTTCTTCAGCCACCGGTATTCAAATGCCGAACAATGGGACCCGAGTGTGCTCGGGTTTCCCTCATCTTTATGAGACACATTGTACACATTTACAATGCGAAGCTGCCAATATGATGGCATAAGCCAACTATTTAAAGAGGTATTCCAGGCAAGAGGTGTGTTTTTACAATATGGCTGGGCATGGGTTATTTTAACATAACAAAGTAAACTTACCTCCCTGGCCTCAGTACCGCCACCAACATCCTGCAGCTGTTGGCCCACTTCCGGGTACGTCATGGCATGTCCCAGGCCTGTCCAGCCAATCAGTGGCTGCAATGCAGTCCCGCCTCAGTAGTTGATTGGCTGAGAGGGCCTGCGATGTGCCATGACGTACCCAGAAGTGGATGAACTGGTGCAGGATTGCGGCACTGGAGCCAGGGAGGTAAGTTTACTTTATTATGTTGAAACAGCTCATGCTTATTGTAAAAATAAATCCCTTGTCGAGAATACTTATTTACATGGCAGCCCATCAACTCTTCCCCTGTGGCAAACATGGCGGAAATGGGGACAATATTTTCTTAAGGCAGAAAGAAACAGCAGTATACCAAGAAGACAAGGGGAAGGTAACATAAGGCAGACAAATCAGTTCTTCATTTATTTCAGAAGACAATAGTACACACCTTGTCCACCCTTTCGGATGTGCTAGACATAGAGGAGCCTGATACCACAAGCACTGCTCAAACCTCTTTGTATTTATCAGGATTTATTAGGTAAGAAATGTCAGAAAAATGCTGCTAGCATGTTGATATTGTTCTTGGAGCTTATGGGAATTTCAGAGGGGTTATGATTCTTATTAGGGGTAACCTCCTTCTCCAGGGCATAGTGCATAATCGGTAATAGGGCCCCATATATCATGTATAGGACAGGTGCCCTCATATGTGGCAGGAGGGTCCTTTAGGCCCTGGTGCAACTGCTGCCTCTGCATCCTAGTATATAGTGCATAGTAATACTTACCACACATTGCTGAAAAGTAAATATTTTAAGTCAACTGGTACCAGAAACTTATATAGGTTTGTAATTTACTTCTATTTAAAATGCTCAAGTCTTCCAGTACTTATCAGCTGCTGGATGTCCCGCAGGAAGTGATGTATTCTTTCCAGTCTAACACAGTGCTCTCTGCTGCCACCTCTGTCCATGTCAGGAACTGTCCAGAGCAGTAGCAAATCCCCATAAAAAAAAACCTCTCCTGCTCTGGACAGTTCTTGTCATGGACAGAGGTGGTGGGAGAGAACACTGTGAAAAAATACTGGAAAAAATACAACACTTCCTGTAGGACATACAGCAGCTGATAAGTACTGAAAGACTAGAGATTAATAAATTGAAGTACATTACAAATCTATAAAATTTTCTGACATCAGTTGATTTGAAAAAAAAAAAAGATTTTCGCTAGAGTAACCCTTTAAACTACAGCTGACCATACGCATAGGAGGGCAGAGCAATTGACCAACACATATCTCTCCTGATTCTGGTTCCCCAGCGACACAACAACTTCAGCAGCTGGGCCCTGTGTCCCGGGTCACTGCGCATGCACACTCAGCTTGGGGAGAGGGAGAAAGCCGCTGCCAGCCACTCCCCTTATCTCCCAACGAATTAAAAGATTGAGCAGTTAGAATTCAACATGTCTGTTCCTTCTCCCCTCAACATCTGCAATCGAGGGGGAGTCATGAGGCCACTATACACATAAGATGGGCAGCATATCCAGCTAAAATTGTCAGCTTCAGCTTACACATATCTAATATACATGATCAGCTTTATACATCATCTGTCTTTTCCCCAAAAAGTTGTCTTCAAATACAGATCTAGATGAGTCTGAAGCATCTGTTTGCTCAATTTCATGTGATGATTCATTGTCAATGAAAAAAAATTATTGGTCATGGAGCTGTGTCGGCTTAGGCTAAAATCTAAAGTTATTTCTTCGCCAACTTCTAGTAAACTGAGTTGCAATTGGCTTCAATTCATTGGGTTTGTAATTTGATGATAAATCTTATTTTGACAGGTGTTAGCCCATGGGGCTCTCTCTATCTCTTTATTTTGAATCCTTCTCGACCTTTTTTACATTGGGTGGTGGCCAGAGAATTCTCAGATGGAGTATTGTATTACTTAGATGAGTTTTTATTTTATTTATTGTACCAATGGATTTCGATATTTACTTGAATTTTACATGTAGGCTTCAGGTACAGTCTGAGGTCTTTGGTATTTCTTCGTCTAAGGAAAAGAAGCTGTATAAGCAACATTGGTTGAATTTCTGCCAGATAAACTGTATACACGAGACCTGATATGATTGTTGTTTTCCTTTTTAAATAACTTAGGTTTAGAAAAGTGACTGTTTGGATACATGGGCATTAGAGATGAGTGAACCTGGAGCATGCTCGAGTCGATCCGAGCCCGAACTTTCGGCATTTGATTAGCGGTCGCTGCTGAAGTTGGATAAAGCCCTAAGGCTATGTGGAAAACATGGATATAGTCATTGGCTGTATCAATGTTTTCCAGACAACCTTAGAGCTTTATCCAAGTTCAGCAGCCACCACTAATCAAATGCCGAACGTTCGGGTTCGGATCGACTCGAACCCGAACCCGGTTCCCTCATCTCTAATGGGCTGTCATTCATATTCTGGGCATCGAAGAGGACGTCTTCTACAACTCATTCCATCCCACCAACAACCTGAGACTCAACTACTCTTTTATTGAAATCAACTTTCTGGACATCATTATGAAAATACAGGAAAACAGAGACTTACGGAATTTTTGATTTTTACGGAATCAGGGCTGCCATCTGAGAATGACTGAGAACCAAATCACCAGAGCCAATAGAATCCCAAGAAGTGAGCTCCTACGATATAAGGCAAGACAAAAAAAACCCATCGGGTACCTCTGGTAGTCATCTACAACATTAGAGTTGCTACACAGAAACGACTTCCTATATTACAGAGAGATGGCCACCTTACATTGATATTTTACTATATGATATTTTAAAAGGCCCTCAATCTGAGAAGTATTGTTGTAAGGAGCTCACTATCTTCTTTAACAACTACAGGAACCATTATCTGCAGAGAAAGTGCATGGGTGTTATTACACGGCCCGATAATCGTTTAACAAGGGCTGCAGGGATATTGTTACTGATGTCCTTGCAGCCCTTGTTTTTACTTTATACATTACCTGTCTAGGCTGCAGGGCTCCTCTTGCAGTCTTCACCCCGAGTCCCGCACGCTGACTTCAGAGCGGCCTGTCTTAGCTGACAGGCCGCTCAGCCAATCACGGCGGCGGTCCTGGACAGTGATTGGCTGAGCGGCCTGTCAGCTGAGACAGGCCGCTCTGAAGCTGGAGCACGTGGGACCCGGGGAGAAGACCACAAGAAGAGCCCTGCAGCCTGGATAGGTAATGTATATCGTCAGCCGCCAGCCGCACACCGCTATTACACGTAGCAATGCACGGTCGGCGCCCGACAATTATAGGTTCAAACCTATATCAACGATCAACCAATGATCGTTGTCATTGGCTGATCGTTGTATTTATCACACGGAGCGATAATCACTCTCAAATTATCGATCCCTGTAATATTACCCTGGACCTGACTATACGTAATAATTGCGGACAGGATAAAGATCCTAAAATGATCTCGGACCACATTGACCTGCACCAACCAAAATATAGTTTACGTAATTGTGTATATAATATGTCCTACTGGGGGTCTCTATGTAGGTGGAACAGGGCAGAGGCTGAGGACAAGTATAAACTCTCATCAACACTCTATAAAAGCCAAAAGGACAGATCTGCCCGTGGCACATTTCCATAGCCTGGACCACCACATGAAAGCTATGAAAGTATTGATATTAAAGGGAATATAAACTCATGACAAGCTTTGACACTGAGATCAGGAATGAATATGTCACATGGATTTATGTAATTCTACATCACTTAAGGAATGTGCCCCTTAGAGCTTGTAAGGCCATCAACACCATGGAGCAGACCTCTATCAGGACTATAAAACTTTCACACTCCTTATCTAAGTTCTACCCCAACAATTTACAGCCCCACTGGTTAATCTTCCCCAACATGATGATGCTTCTGCTTTCCATCACTTGTCTATTGGTGCCCATACACCTTGGAATAAAGTGGTTAAATGTGGATAATTTAAACCAAAAAGAATGGATCGATGGCTGAAATTTTCCTAAAAAGTATAGTTTTAGCCAATCATTGACAGACCCTTATCGTCTGAAAGGGAGTCGGCTGTGGTGGAAATTTTCAGATGGTAGTTGAAGGAAAGATTGTTCAAGAATTATTTTTCATTTAAAATCTTTTGGGGAAAGGCCTAGTACTGAAGCCTCCAGAGCTCACTTTTTATTATCATCTTTTTCAGTTAGCCAATAAAAGGTATCAAACTACTGACAGGGGCAGATTAACTTTACCATGGGCCCCGGGCTGTTCACCAAGCTTGCGCCCCCAAACCCACGGTAACTATGGCGGCACTAGCTTTAGTCTTTTTCCTCCATAATGCAGCCTGTAAAGGACCTGTGATGACATCATTGTCACATGATAAGGTCCTTCAGTATGTTCTCTAATGTTACTGCATTGTCTCCTGGCTGCATCTTTGCCCTGATTTGTGCAAAATTGCGGTAAAAAGCAGGGATTTTTATGCGAATCATGGCAAAACTGTAGCTTGGAGATAATACACCACTAAAAGTATAAGTCTTTTTGGTTGGCCATGGGCCCCCTGGAGCTCAGGGCCCCGAGCTACTGCCCGCAACGGACCTGTTATAATCCGCTACTGACTACTGAGAACACTCAACTTGGAGCAGTTTACAGATAAGGAGTGTGAAGGCTTTATGGCTGTGATGGAGATCTGGTCCATGGTGGTGATGCCCCCATAGGATCTGAGGGGCACATACTCTAAATGAGATATATCCAGTAGCGGATTATAATAGGTCCATTTCGGGCGGTAGCCCGGGGTCCTGAGCTCCTGGGGGTCCCATGACCACCTATAAATACTTTTAGTGGTGTATTGTCTCCTGGTTACAGTTCTGCCATGATTTGCAAAAAAACAAATAGCTGATTTTTTACAGCAATTTTTCCACAATTCAGGGCATCATGACATTATCTATCCTGTATTATGAACTAGTGCCAGTGCTGCCATTGTTACAGTGGGGTGGGGGGCTCAGGCTTGGTGAACAGCCCGGGGCCTATGGTAAAGTTAATCCGCCCCTGGATAAATCCTTGTGACAGCCTTATCCATGTCCTTCCCGTGTCATAAGCTTGTACTCCAAGACTCTTCTGTTCCTCAAAGATGTAGAATTAACTTTTTTTTTTTTTTTTTATTGTGTGATAATGAGAGTTCATTCTCATTCTAAAGATGCCCATAAACATTATACTGTCAGGCTGGGCTGATATAAGGTGTATGGGAGTCTCCCAGGTGTTCGCTGACCGATGATGTTGATGGACATAGGAGGTGGAAATTATAGATTTGTGAATCATGGATTTTTACTGCTTTTGTGTTGGCACCGTGCCCATGGCTTCTCCCATTTCTGCACTCTGTCTCCTTGTTCTTCTGAGGCTATCTTCCCACTTTGGGAAAATATTAGGTAAAGGCTGCCATCTTGGTAAATAGACGGCCACCAGTAGCGGATTATAATAGGTCCGTTTCAGGCGGTAGCCTGGGGCCCTGAGCTCCTGGGGGGGCCATGGCCACCCAAAAAGACTGATACTTTTAGTGGTAAAATGTCTCCTGGCTACTATTCTGCCATGATTTTCAAAAAATGTGGCTTTTCTACAGCAATTTTGCACAATTCAGGGCATGATGACATTATCTATCCTGAACTATGAACACCATGCTGCCATACTTACAGTGGGTTGGGGGGCCCAGGCTTGGTGAACAGCCCGGGGTGTATGGTAAAGTTAATCCTCCCCTGATGGCCGCTAATAATGAACGTGATCATTTTTAGCGGCCGTCTATCTTACAAGATGGCCGCCTTCCCCAATATTTTCCCTAAGTAAGAACATAGCCTATAGCTGTAAATAGGTTACCTGGTGCTCTGTCTCTGGCATTGGGTATGGCATCCAGCAGAATGCAGGCAGCTATACACAGGTAATGTATACAGATTCTGAATAGGAACATACATTTAGGATTGGGGGGGCTTTTTGGTTGCTGTTTTCTAGTGAAAATGAGAGGTAATAAAATATACTGCAATAATATAAAAAAAAAAAGAAAGAAATGACGGTTATGCTCGAAGTGTTTCTTCTGACTGCAGTGGAATGCAGATGTTTGTGACAGCGTAGAAGGCCAGGTAACCGGTCAGACATGAGCCATTCCGGCACATAACAGACTCCTGTCATTCTGACTCTTGTAATATGAGAGAACGTGTGTCCCTCGCTGCAGGCTCCCATAATGACTCCGAATCGGCCTTGAAAATAAACTTGAGTTTTATAACATGACGGGCCACAAATGCTTATTGTGCCCTAAATAGAAAACATCATTGTGTTATAGAATGGAGCCAAACCTCAATGCCTCTTTTTAGCTGAAACATATAAATGATCCCTTCTACCAAATGGGCCACCTTAAAGCAAACTTTGTTCCCCACCTGTGGGGCAGAACAGAGCTTTCATGGATGAAGTGACAACTCTAAGGCTGTTAAGATTAACCACCCAAAAGTGCAAGGCGGCATTTATACCGCGCAATTTTACGTAATTATGACAAACAATTCGATGTATGTGCAGCAATGGGGATTTTGTATGGAATAGCGGATTCCTCGAGGAGCACTCCGAGAAAAGTCCTCCGGATAGAAAAATCATCAGCACAAATAATAAGATGAAGAATAGCCTATTTAACCCATTCATCTCATACAAGATTAGAATCATGTGGCTGACGTCTTCAGAAACATCTCTCTACAGCAGGGATGGGGAACCCTCGGGCTTCCAGCTGTTGCAAAACTACAATTCTCATCATGCCTGGATAGCCGAAGCTTTAGCTTTGGCTGTCTAGACATGATGGGAATTGTAGTTTGTAACAGCTAGAGGGTCGACAGTTCCTCACGTAAACAGCTGTTAGCTTTGATGTGTTACAATGAGTGCTGATCTTTGTCATTGGTGCTGGTTTGTGCCGCTACATTGAGCCATGTAACGGCCCTTAGCAGATGGAAATCAATGGGCCCATATACTGTTCTCGCACAGGGACCCTCTGCTATTCAGTTTAGGCAGCTTTACTTTAGGGAGTATTCCCATCTCAGCTTGTTAGTCCCTATCCACAGAAGCCATCAGAAGCCCAAAAGAGAATGAATAGAGCAGGGACCACGTTGGCCATGTGTGGTGTCCTACCACGGGTGTTACAGATATATACACTCTTCGCAAAAGTCTGTACTTATTGTACTGTTGTGGAGATAAAAGTAGTACTAAAGTTCGCCACTAGAAGTCACTGTATTATGTATATGTATTTGGAAGCCACACTTTCTTTTTCTGTTGCACTCTTCACCCACTCACAGCGCACCTTACATGCTGGGAGGAAGTAAGTCACGGGGGAGACAGGAAGTGTAAGTGAGTCTTAGTCAGAACCCCACATGGGAAAGAGGCAAGACAGTACACTGCTAACAACTTCTCAACAAGTAACGCTACACAGCACTATGCACTGTTAAACCCCTCTTAGGAGAGGACAAGCCAGAGATAACCTCAACCCACGCTGTGGACAAACTGAGTAACAGAGCAAGACAGTATCCACAACTAAAGCCAAAGAGCTAGGAACTGATCCCGATAGAGCAAAGTCGCAGCGCGGGTGTCAGCAGGGAAACCTCAGCATTCCGCTCATCCCAGGTAACAAGGTCTGGGCCCTGTGTCACCCTCTAGTGTGTGGCGTGTCCTATAGTCCAGGAGGGTCACTATCCCACTCTGGCCATCCGAAAACACTCTAACCCAAGGTACCTGGTAGCAGCCCGGCAGGACACTGACCACAGGGGAAAAGGGTACAACCAGCCTCGTCAACTAAAAGCAGGCGTGCCATCACACCAGTGTGCCCACCTGGCACTGGCGCCATGACATAACATTCCAAGGTCCGGCTGTATCTCGGCCAACCACCTTCAGCGTGGAGTCACACCTGACCACCTAGGAAGTGACCAGCCCCTCCTCCGACCAACACCACCGAGGGTACACCACACATGCAGGCACCATGAGTGCTCCATTTATTGTGATTGCATCCTGTTCTTGGGATCGGTGGTGGTCCCGGTGATTGGATCCCCAGCGATCAGCTTGTAGCAAACTTTTTTATAGGACTGCACACTATAGTTATTTTTACCCCATATGACAACACTAGAGACGAGTAAACTTTTGAAATGTTTAGTTCACCAGGTTCGTCCCCGCCGGCACCAGATGTCCTTGTCATGTGATCTCCACTTCTGTCTGGTTTCCTGCTCTGCAATGTAGCCGTCTCCCTTTTTGCTGAAGTTCTCTGCAACAAAGTCTCGGATCCACAGAAACCCAAACTCCTGACGTTCGGGTCAAAGTTGTGCTTGGACAGTTCAGTTCGCTCATCTGTAAACAATACACATAGGAGGTGCCAAAAAAAGTAGCAAAGGGCTTTTCTTATAGGTTTTTTTTTTTTGCTTTTTTTCTTGTACAGAGTTATGATCTGCATCATTTTTGCCCCTGTATACACCTGGCCTGACCCTTACATCTACATATAACCATGGAGGTCAACCTGCAGCTAAATTCTTCGTCCTTTCTTAACTATCGTTTGATTTTTATAATTTGTTTGACTCTAAAGGGGTTGTCCAGCGAAAATCTTTTTCTTTCAAATCAACTAGTGTCAGAAAGTTACATAGTTACATAGTTACATAGTCAATACGGTTGAAAAAAGACACATGTCCATCAAGTTCAACCAAGGAGGGGATGGATACAGGGAAGGGGGAGGGGTGATAGGTTCTATACATATGCATCTATATTATTTTGGTCTAAGAACTTGTCTAGCCCTGTTTTGAAGCCCTCTACTGTTGTTGCTGTGACCAGATCCTGTGGTAGACTGTTCCACAGATTCACAGTTCTCATGGTAAAGAAGGCTTGTCGCCTCCGGAGATTGAACCTTTTTTTCTCCAGGCGGAGGCTGTGCCCTCTTGTCCTTTGAGGGGGTTTTACCTGGAACATCTTTTCCCCATATCTCTTGTAGGGGCCATTTATATATTTAAATAAGTTAATCATATCTCCCCTTAAACGTCTCTTCTCCAGACTAAACAAATGTAATTCTTTTAATCTCTCCTCATAACTAAGATGCTCCATTCTTAGTTTTATTAAAAAATCTCGTCTTCCCATACTTATTAGCTTCTGTATGTCCTGTAGGAAATGATGTTTTATTTACAGTCTGACACAGTGCTCTCTGCTGACATCTCTGGCCGAGACAGGAACTGTCCAGAGCAGGAGAGGTTTTCTATGGGGATTCATAGAAAACTGAGACAGAGTTCCTGTCTTGGCCAGAGGTGGCAGCAGAGAGCACTGTGTCAGACTGAAAATAAAACAACATTTCCTGCAGGACATATAGTAGCTGATAAGTATGGGAAGACTTTTTAATAGAAGTAAATTACAAATCTATATAACTTTCTGACACCAGTTGATTTGAAAGAAAAAGATTTTTGATCGACAACCCCTTTAATAAAAACATCTTGTAACAGGGCAACATGCTGGTCTGTTGTGTTACTATGTTGCACCTGTAAGATGAATACAGGGATGTATACAGAAGCAGTCATCAAGGTCTTTGTGATAGCAGAATGTCCATCATCAGTCCTGCTGCTGAGCTGTCATCCTAGAATAGCTGCACCTGCTGCCACCCCAACCTGGGGCATCACCGAAGACAACACAAAACCTGCTTTCCAGTAGCTTAAACAAACATTGCGGTATCAGCTGGATAAACAGATGTAGGTCTTGTTGGCTTCATGCGCATTGTCCACGGCAAAATTATTTCCCATAATGTGCTGTCATTATACTGTACAGAGGGAGCAACTTTGAAAAATGTGTGGGTCTCCGTCAGGGGTATACACACCCAACGGTTTGTGTCACCATGTACTCATGGTAACAGGATTTAAAGGCGTTTTCTAGGATTTATTTATTTTATTTATTTATTTATCTATCACAGTTAGGTGGGTATTAGGGCCTCCCTGCTCTCACCCACCCTCTTCCTATCTACTTGGATTATCCATGTTAAACAGTGGCCCCTACACTAAAGTAAAGCCTTGGGGTGACAAGACGATCTATGATTAAGGGCTTATAGCCAGAAACGGTTTAGATGTGTGTTTTTCCTATTTATGTATCTGCCTTACATACATTTTTAATGGATTGAAAAATAAAGACAAAGATTTTATTGGATGTGCTGACCTCCGCTTCTATTTTTACTATTCAGCCTTCGTTTTTGGTTGTGCACTGGCTGAGTGAGCTGAACTGCTTAATTCTCTATAATGTGCCTGCATTTACACTCAGCTATACACACTGCTGCTATAATGTGCCTGCACTTACACTCAGCTATACACACTGCTGCTATAATGTGCCTGCACTTACACTCAGCTATACACACTGCTGCTATAATGTGCCTGCACTTACACTCAGCTATAAACACTGCTGCTATAATGTGCCTACCCTTACTTAACTATACACACTGCTGCTATAATGTGCCTGCACTTGCACTCAGCTATACACACTGCTGCTATAATGTGTTTGCACTTACACTCAGCTATACACACTGCTGCTATCCTGTGCCTGCACATATACACCTCCGTTCACACTGCTGTACAGAAAAGTTTCTGTCACTGTCCTCCTGCACAGCCCTAAAATCTTTTTTCCTGATTGGTCTAGGCTGAACACACACCCCTTCCCCATTGCTATCATGTGACCACACAGACTTCTGACAGCAGCCCTGCTTCTCTATTCTAGCCTGTTGTACTACACTACTGCATTATGGGGATCTGCAGTTCCATCCTGTATCTACAAGCTTACTACATTATACTCCACATGCTGATTGCTATACTGTACAGTAACTTATAATATCACATATTCAGCTGTTTCTAAATGTTTGTTTCATTTGTTTTACATGTTATTCAGAATAAAAAAATCATTATTTTTGGGGTGTGGAACCAATTGTCTGCATTTCAATGATTTCTTATGGGAAAATTTGCTTTGGTTTAAGAGTGATTTGGATTACAAGCACGGTCCCGGAACAAATTATGCTCGTAATCCAGTATATACAGTATATAGTTCTTCATGCCATGGTGGGTTCATAGTTACTATTTATGATCCCCTGCCTTTTTCTACGTGGTTTTAAATGGTTATGTGTGTGGTTTATGATTGATGTAGTGCTGCTTTTGATACCTCTATATTTTTTCTTGATACTTTTTCATATATTGGATGTGCACATGGATTTCTGCATGTGATTTGGTTTCAAAAGTTTTTTTTTTTAAACAATTACCCTAAAAATGGTAACATTGTGTTAATAAATCTCCTCCATTGAGTTGCATATCACATCTTGAGCACTTGAGAGCTGTGTAATCCGCAGGTTCCCAGGTGCTTTCAGCATCCAGAATAGTAAAGAGGAGGAAAGGATCATTTACATCTCCCGATAATTAGCGCCACTTTCCTAAATGTGTATTTGCCTTGTATATTTAGCTCTATACCGGGTAATGAATGGACTCCACTCCACTGCCGGGATAAAAGTAACTGCTGAAATATACAAAGAAGCTCTGAAAAAATGGCTCAGTAGGTGCTCTCTTTTATATGGTGTTTATGGCAGCAGTATTACGGCTTATGTCGGAGTCATTCACCAGACAACGCGCATGCAGGACAATGAAGTGTTAACAACCCAAAACACAATTAAGCAGCATGCTGGATATTCATTGGAGATGTAAATATACAGAATAAACGTGGAGAGAGAAGAGAGGTGGAGGAGGCGGCAGCACTTTGGAGAATTGTCCGCCCTGGGCTCTTTAAAGAGAGGCAAATGGAAACACAATAGAAAAACGTGAGTAACGCTGCTTAATCTGTTTACACAGAGGCATTTTGTGTATTTCTCTATCCCTATAGTAACTATGGCAGAACTCAGTAGCTTCACCTTGTAGATTGTCATCCCTCACAGACAGGATCCTCTCTACTTATGTACCAGTCTGTTATTTACTTTATTTGTGTTGTTTTCTTGAGTTTATGTTACATTCTGTATATTAAAGGGGTATTCCACTGAAACATAACTTTTTAACAGTGGCATAGCTACCATAGAGGCAGGGTAGGCAGTTGCTATGGGGCCCGTGCAGGAGGGGGGCCCTTCGGCAGAAAGTAAGAGCGTGTGTCCTTCTGTTTACCCCTTATGTATTGCAGTGTGTAAGTGACCCAGTGTTTGCTTACATGCTGCAACACAAAAAAGGGTTAACAAGCAGAAGGCATAGATCTCAGCTTCACTGCTCTGATAACCCCTGACCTCTGTTCTCCAGCTGCGCAATCATGTAAGTAAATGTACAAAGCTCAATGCAGAGGTGAGAGGTTATTAGTGCACCAGCAGTAAAGCAGATATATATATATATATATATATATATATATATATATATATATATATATAGTGCTTTGTGTTGTGCGAAGGGGAGGGGGGTCCCCTTTAAAAAATTTTACTATGTGGCCCTGTGAATCCTAGCTACGCCCCTGCTTTTGATATGTTGCTGCCCATGGTGAAACCAACAATTCACTTCATACTTGTTATTATCTTTTCAGTCTCCTTCCCCCAATTCTGAGCTGCTGCTGCTGCTTTCTGTTGAAGACACAAAAATCTGTGTGTGAGCGTTTCTCTCTGTCTCCCCATCCTCCCCCCTCCCTTCTGAGACAGTCCCTGACTGGCTGTATCTGTAACATTGTAGCTTCTTTGTAAAGCTAGGAGGGATAATAACATCAGCAAATTGACCTCAGAATAACCCTCCCAGCATAAGGGGAAAATGCACACTACGGAATGGCGATGGAAAACCCGACACACATTCAGCAGCTCGGACTGTGGCAGGCGCGCGCACCTCCGCCTGTGTTATAGACTCCATTCTATGCACGGGAGGATTCCGTCGTTGGTCCAAAGAATGAACCTGTTCACACATATCACCTTCAGTGGTGTGGTACAGGTAGGTGACATCATTGTGCCACCTGTGCCACTCTCTTACAGGCTACAGGCCTAACGCTGTCTGTGGATTCTATGGATTTGGGTGATTTGCACTGATATGTATGTGCAGCACCTGTCTCCAAGGCCAATACACTAGACAATGCCCGGTCAGTATAGCAGTATAGATGTTATGGTGCGTTTACACAGACAGATTTTTGAAGCCAGAATCAGGAATGGATTTGAAAAGAGGAGAAATCTTAGCCTTTTCTTTATGATTTGTTCCCTGTTTATAGTCTCTTCCTGGCTTTGGCTTCAAGAATCTGTCAGATAAATCTGTCTCTGTAAACAAACCATTAGGCTGGGTTCACACTACGTATATTTTAGTCAGTATTGTGGTCCTCATATTGCAACCAAAACCAGGAGTGGATTGAATACACAGAAAGGCTCTGTTCACACAATGTTGAAATTGATTGGATGGCCGCCATTTAATGGCAAATATTTGCTGTTATTTTAAAACAACGGCTGTTGTATTGAAATAATGGCCGTTATTTACTGTTATATGGCGGCCATCCACTCAATTTCACCATTGTATGAACAGAGCCTTTCTGTGTATTCAATCCACTCCTGGTTTTGGTTGCAATATGAGGACCACAATACTGACTGAAATATACGTAGTGTGAACCCAGCCTAAGTCTGCGGTGCTGATTGTTTTACCACCCGCCATCTACTCTACACCTATCCATTTTATATCTCACAGTGAATTCATTCAGCAAACATGGTGCTTATCTCAGCATAAACAAATAATAGTACAGGTCCAAAATCCAACCCAAATGATGTTTCCAGGGGACATTGTGACATCGCGGAACAGCCGAGATATTTTTATAGACACAAAGCCAGCTGTCACCTGAGAGAGTTATTCTTAGTAAATGATGTACGCTGACCCAATCAGCATGAAATCCATTCTGCCACAGGACATTCGGTATCCTTGGATTTGACTACGCCGGGTCAGTACTGTGCATGAGCCCCATTCTGATCCAATAGGGCTCATGCACAGAACCGACCTGGTGTGGTTGTACCTATGGATACCTGAACTTCCGGCAGCAGAATGGATTTGACATTAGTTGTTGAACATTCAAGGGTTTAGCGCCACCTAGTGTAAACTGTAACTATCAAGCTTCTGTGCCACATGTAAGATTTGTAACCACCACGTATTTTGTGCTACTGTGAAGAGAAGAAACAAAGAGTAAAAATCTTCTGTTTTAACTGAAACAGTCTATGGAGAATGATCAACGCCATCATACAATATTGTGGAGATATCTGACCTCCCACCAGATTGCTCCTGAATGTGACTACCAAATGTCTTGTTTCTGATCCTTCTGCATAGCCACACACCTGCTTACCGTAAGGCCCTATTACACGGAACGATTATTCGGCATGAATGATGTCGGCTGATCGTTGTAGTCGTTTGTCTTTCTACATGTTGAAAGACAAATGACTCATATAGCAACGATCTGCTGCCGTCGCTATGTGGAATAAGAGTGGCGGCAGCAGACCGCTGCTCTATGCTATGGGCTGCCCGGACGATCTAGCCATCATCCGAGCAGCCCCCTTGCAGCTCCCCGCGCCATCCCCTGTACTGACCTGCTCACTGCCAACGCATGTAATAATGGGGGTAGTGAGCGGGGAACGACACGCACTGACAGTGCTCGTTTGCTCCTCACAGTCACCCCGTGTAATAGGAGATTTAGTCACCTGCCTGTGAGCCGTAATACCAAGGAGGCAGACCATGCTTCAATGGAGGAGGGGAGGGCTCCCTGCCGCATGGGCCCTGTAGCAGTTGTGTGGTCTGCCTCCCTGACATCCATACCATAGCCACCCACCTAAAAGGCCGGTCAAATTTTCCTACCATGCTCCGCTCCCTATCCCTACCAACCACCTCGTCCCCTCCGAGGCAGCCAGCAATCCTCCTTCCAACCATGTCAAACAAGCACCAGGGCCCTGCTGTACAGCTTGTACCCTCTAACACAGGTGTGCTCTCCAAAGGTGACTTTATACTATTCAGGTGACTTTAAACTATTCAGAATTGAGATAGTTGGATACTTACACACCATTCAATCCTCCATAGGAAAAGAGAATGCAAAGGAGCCTATTTCCAGTAGGAAAAGAACTTGCTCTACAGTGCCTCCTACTGGAGGTAGTCTCCCTTCAAATCATTTTTATCCATAAAGGAGGTTATCCAGGCTTAGAAAAACATGTAATTTTCTTCCAAAAACAGAACAGCTTTAGTCCTCAGTTTGGGTGTGGGTTTTGCAGCTCAGTTCCCCCCTGGTGCAGCCCGGATACTTACCCTTACCTGCAAGTCCCTCTCCTGGAACCGGTCCCGGGACGGAGATATCCGCGCCCGAAGCTAAGCATGCTCTGTATGCTAATCAGCATAGATGAGTCCGATGCCCATAGAGAATGAATGGAGCTGTCATTCTTTATGGGCATCGGACTCTGCAGCGCACACGCACCGCTTCCGACGGGGATATCTTCATCCCGGGACCGGTTCCAGGAGCGGGACTTGCAGGAAAGGGTAAGTATCCGGGGCTGCAACGGGGGTCGGGCGAGCTCTGCGCCCACGTCCCGGGTGACAGGTTCCCTTTAAAGTGATTGTAGCAAAATTGTAATACCACACACACACACAGGACAGGGGTGGAGCTGTTTTTGCAAGAAAGCAGCTGCGTTTTTCTAATCTTCCTGTAAAGAACCTTATGTGGCAACCCAAAATCTCCTCCAAAAGGAGGTGTTCTCTATCTGCAGACAGCTGCTCCAGGGTTTATACTGGTGTCTTACAAGTCGTGCAATGCTTCATGGGGAAATAAAACTATGCAGTGAAAATAACTTTCTTTATAGTGCCACCTACTGGAGGTATCTTCCCTTGCAATAGATGTTCGACCCTCATTTACTTGGTTTATGATTTTTTTGCTCCACCCCTATGACGCTGACTACAGAGTACCTGATCACGTCATCTGGACCAAAACAAAAAAACATTGATAACAAAGAAATCTGGATCTACAAAAGTGGATTATTTAGTGCAGTCCCATAGTTACAGTATTCCTCTGATAGTATACATAGACCACTGTGCATATACACACCTGCATTCACTTCCATATCCCTCCAAGCTTGGCAAACACCATTACTACAAGAACAGCGCTGATGGGAATGACTGATGGATGAATAAACAACGTATCCCTTGTATAAGTGACATAATCCAATAAATCCCATTTATTACTCCCGTGTCACTTGCTTTCGAGCCCTGCTCTGGAATGTTTGCTCCGGAGCGGCTTGTGAGCTCCATTGATACAGGCCGCGTATCACTTGAATTGCCATTTCAGCCTTTTATTCGGGCCCTTTGAATGTGCAGTGTGGCTCCATTGTTCCTTTCTATCAGTGTGTGTTCAGTGCGGGTGATTTATTGGGTGGTCTGTTTATAGTTCACTGCCCTTGTTGTGTCTTATTGTAGGGGAAGCTTCTGTGCTAGCGCACGGCCTAGGCCTCAGATACACTTTACTGCAAAGAAATGACCTGCTGGGCCGTATTGGTCCTGTCAGTGTATATTATAGGGGAGATTTATCAAACATGGGGGGAGATTTATCAAGCATGGCGTAAAGTGAAACTGGCATAGTTGCCCCTAGCAACCAATCAGATTCCACCTTTCATTTTCCAAAGAGTCTGTGAGGAATGAAAGGTGGAATCTGATTGGTTGCTAGGGGCAACTGAGCCAGTTTCACTTTACACCATGTTTGATAAATCTCCCCCTGTATATCTATACAAGACTAATACTGCTGGAACTAAACAACTAGTGAGCAGGGTCATCTTGAACATTAAAGGGCATCTGTTAGTATTCCTCATTTATTGTGATAAAGAACCTTAAACTGTTATATGAAGCATTATATGGCCACTACAGTACAGAGATAATATAGGGCAAGGTCCCATCCGGCCCCCTAGCTATGCCCCATATGCATATGTATCATTGGTATATAACCAGAGCCTAAAGGGTTCTAAGCAATCATGTAACCAAAAATGGCCACACCTATTAAGGTGCCCATATACGTTATTAAAAAGTTGGTCAGACATGTTGGATTTGCAGTGCCTGATTGAGTCGGTTATCGTGCAAAAATATTGTTAGATCGTTCGAATGTAAAGGGGTTATCCAGCAAAAATCTTTTTTTTTTTTTTTTTCAAAATCAAATGTTTTCAGAAAGTTCTAGATTTGTAATTTACTTCTATTTAAGAATCTCAAGTCTTCCCATACTTATCAGCTGCTGTATGTCCTTCAGGAAGTGGTGTATTCTTTTAAGTCTGACACAGTGCTCTCTGCTGCCACCTCTGTCCACATCAAGAACTGTCCAGAGCAGTAGCAAATCCCCATAGAAAACTGCTCTGGACAGTTTCTGCTTCGGACAGAGGTGGCAGCAAAGAGCACTGTGTCAGACTGAAAAGAATACACTGCTTTCTGCAAGACAGACTTTTTAAATAGAAGTGAATTACAAATCTATATAACTTTCTGAAACCAGTTAATTTGAAAAAAAAAAAAAGTCCCAAAGACCTATAAGCTGCCACTAGAAGAGTCTGGCAGCAGTTTAACTCTCCTTTCTCAAGTGTATGGAGGGATTGAGAGCTGTCATCTGAACAAACAGCTACTGAAGTTGTATGGCCACCCTTAAAGGGGTTTTCCATGCTAAAATGATTGATCACCCATCCTCAGCATAGGGCCCTATTACACGGGGCGATTATCGTGTGAAAAATCGTTCGTATTTAAACGATAATCGTTCTGTGTAATTGCAGGCAACGATCGAAAAATCGTTCGTATGTCGTTAATCGTTGATTTAGATCTGAACCTAAAATTACCGTTAATCGTTCGCTGTAATTCCACACTCGTTCACTTAAGTTCCACATTTTTTCACTAATCGTTCAGTGTAATTGCACATTGCCCATTGTTTTGCTGGGATCAGAAAGAGTAAACGATCATAGTAACGATCGTAACTAATGTTTATCGTTCTGTGTAATATGGTGAACGATGGCCTTCAATCACTGAAAGATGGGGTGCCAACACCCAACACACTCGCCAATCGGCTGTTTTACACCCCATACTACACAGTATACAGGGTCAGAAGCCATGCGTTCTTCATGGTGTAGTAGTGGCGCCATGTTACTGCAGCTCAGCTCACATTCACTTCAATGGTAGCTGAACAACACACAGCTTCCCGCTCCATTCACTGTGTGGTTCAGGATGCTACGGGTCTCTCAAACAGCTAATCAGGCTGATGCCAGGTATCAGGACCTATCGAGTCCCTTTAGAGTCAGTATACCACCCAGTTTCAGGGGGATTGGCTAACTGTCTAATGTGTATGGTGGTCTCCCAACACTCGAGACGATGGGGGAGAGAATGATCTGGAGTGTTGTCAGGGCCCTGCTGTCTTAAAGGGTTATCCAGCGTTAGAGTGGTATTACACGGGCCCGATAATACCTGTAAACGAGCAGCGATCTGCTAGATCGTTGCTCGTTTACTTGGCCTATTACACGGCCCGATAATTGTTAAACAAGGGCTGCAGGGACATTGTTACCGATGTCCTTGCAGCCTTTGTTTAAACTGTATACATACCTAATCCATGGTCCAGGGTTCCTCTTCTTCTTAACTTCTCCCCGGGTCCGCGCACTTCAGCTTCACAGCGGTTTGTCTCTACTGACAGGCCGAGATCACTGGCTGCGGCAGTTCCGGCCTGTGATTGGCCGAGGGGCCTGTCACCTGACACAGGCCGCTGAGAAGCCGGAGCGCACGGGACCCGGTAAGAAGCTCTGAGGAAGAGAAACCCTGGACCATGGATTAGGTATGTATTCTTCTTTGCTAATCGTCAGCGTCGGCCGCGCACCGCTATTACAGGTAGCGGTGCACGGTCGGCGCCCGACAATTATAGGTCTGAACTTATATCAACGATCAGCCGATGACAACGATCATTGGCTGATCGTTGCCTTTAGTACACGGAACGATAATCGGCCGAATCGGGCCGATTATCGTTCCGTGTAATAGTACCCTTAGAAAAACATGGCTACTTTCTTCCAGAGACAGACCCTCTATAGTCTTCAGTTTGGGTGCAGGTTTTGCAACTCAGTTCCATTAAAGTGAATGGAGCTTAATTGCAAACCACACCTGACCTGGAGACAAGAGTGGTGCTGTCTCTGGAAGAAAGACAGTGGCCATATTTCGGTAGCACTGGATAACCCCTTTAACCCCTTAGCGTCCTATGACGTACCTGTTACATCATGGTGCCGCGGGGGGTGTTCAGAGCGGGGTCCCGCCGGGACCCCGCTCTGAACGGCACCGATCCCGGCTGCAATCTGCAGCCGGGCAGTGCCTCTCTTAGCCGGCGCGGGTCCCGTTGCCGCTCCGGCTAATTAAGCACTTCAATGCAGCTGTCAAACCTGACAGCTGCATTTAAGTGCTTTGTACTGCACGTCCCTGGTGTCTAGTGGCACGGATCCGTTCTTCTGGCCGGCCCGGGTCTCAGCGTCGGAATGACGCTGATCCCGGCTCGGCAATAGATTGCTATGGCCTGCAGCAGGCCATAGCAATCTATCACCGATTACAATGATCTTTGCTGTGTATATACACAGCACTGATCTCTATGAGAGATCAGTGCTGTCTATATACAAGTCCCCCAGGGGGCTTCTAGTTTATGTAAAAAAAAAAAAAAAAAATGTGTTTTAATTAATAAAAAATCCCCTCCCCTAATAAAAGTCCAAATCACCCCCCTTTTCCCATTTTATAAATATAAATGAATAAACAAATAAATAAACATGTTTGGTATCGCCGCGCGCGTAATCGCCCGAACTATTAATTAATCACATTCCTGATCTCGCACGGTAAACGGCGTCAGCGCAAAAAAATTCCAAAGTGCAAAATTGTGCATTTTTGGTCGCATCAAATCCAGAAAAAATGTAATAAAAAGCGATCAAAAAGTCGTATTTGCGCAATCAAGGTACCAATAGAAAGAACGCATCATGGCGCAAAAAATGACACCTGACACAGCCCCATAGACCAAAGGATAAAAGCGCTATAAGCATGGGAGCGATTTTAAGGAACATATATTTGTTAACAATGGTTTGAATTTTTTACAGGCCATCAGATAATATAAAAGTTATACATGTTACATATCGTTGTAATCGTAACAACTTGAGGAACATGCATAAAAAGTCAGTTTTACCATAGGGTGAACAGCGTAAATGCAAAACTCCCCGAAATCAAAACAAATTCGTTTTTTTTTCAATTTGACAGCGCAAATGATTTTTTCCAGTTTCGCAGCATATTTTATGGAAAAATAATGCCTGTCATTACAAAGTACAATTGGTTTCGCAAAAAATAAGCGCTCATATAAGTCTCTAGGTGAAAAAATGCAAGCGCTATGGACTTTTAAACATAAAATGGAAAAAGCAAAAGCGCAAAAACGAAAATTGGCTTTGACCTTAAGGGGTTAAAGGGGTACTGCAGAGAAAATATTTTTCTTTCAAATCAACTGGTTTCAGAAAGTTATATAGATTTGTGATTTACTTCTCTTTAAAAATATCATCTCCCCATACTTATCAGCTGCTGTATGACCTGCAGGAACTGGTGTTTTCTTTCCAGTCTGACACAGTGCTCTCTGCTGCTACCTCTGTCTGAGACAGGAACTGTCCAGAGCAGGAGAGGTTTTCTGTGGGGATTAGCTACTGCTCTGGACAGTTCCTGTCTCGGACAGAGATGGCAGCAAAGAACATTGTATCTGATTGAAAACTAAAAAACCTTTCATGCAGGGCATACAGCAGCTGATAAGTACTGGAAGCCTTGAAATTTTTAAATAGAAGTAAATTACATATCTGTTTAACTTTCTGAAGCCAGTTGATTTGAAAGAAAAAGATTTTCACTGGATAACCCATTTAAATGGTCCCATAGACCCCTGTGCCACACCAATTTTATAAATGGCACATGGTATAAGGACCCTGTTGCAAACTTTGTATTGGAGCCCAGAATCTTACATAGTGTTCCTCCAGCCTTGTAAATGTAGTACTAGTGGTGATATGCAGCCATAGCGCTAGGTGCTGACTATCATGGCCGCTATCGAAGTTTTCACATTTTATAGTTTTCCTTTTTAGTCATTTGCAGACAGGAGTGAGGATCTTAAGAACACTCCTGCCTTACACTACTTCTTACAGCCGTACTAGCTTCATCTTTGTCTCAGCTTTCTCTCTTGGAATATGGTCAGAATAAACAGGGAGATAAGGGCAGCTGGCCGCATAAGAGCCACATTTATCAGCCGCCAAGCCCGATATCTACAGCGCCCGATCACGTGTTCTCGTATTGTTGGGAGATCTTTTATTAAAAAAAAAAAAAAAAACACCTGTGTAAACGCGCTAGAACAGACATGAACGTTATACTTACACAGGATGAATTCCTTCACGTGACGGCTCCAAAGTATAAATCACAAGATGTGCCAGATCTCCTGAACAAGAGCCAAGGTCTGCGCCAGTAGATGAGAAACGCGGTACAGCTAAAGGATCTAAGCAAACACCTGCAATAAAAACACAGTGGTCTCCAGCCTGTGCACTACAACTCCCTCTATGCCCAGGCAGCCAGCTAGGAGTTGTAGTTGTGCAGTAGCTGGAGAGTCACAGGTCAGTATAGTGGTGGCACAGGGCACTGCTACTCTGTTTCTATTGAATTAAATGGAATCTGAGGTTAGGCCCTCAATGTTATAAACCCAGAAAAGTTATTAGGGGGTAACAGAGAGCATATGTCACTCCGGAGGACCTGTCCTGCACAGGGGCGGATTAACTTTACCATAGGCTCCGGGCTGTTGACCAGGCCTGGGCCCCCACCCCACTATGTAACTATGGCAGCACTAGCATAGTGTCCATAGTACAGGATAGACAATGTCATAATGCCCATTTTTGTGCAAAATTGCGGTAAAAAAGCAGCGATTTTTTGCAAATCATGGCAGAACTGTAGCCAGGAGACAATACACCACTAAAAGTATAACTCTTTTTGGGTGGCCATGGGCCCCCCAGGAGCTCAGGGCCCCGGGCTACCGCCCGAAACGAGCCTATTATAATCCACTACTGGCCCTGCATTACCCAGTCCACCTATTGATTTAAATGGACGCTATGCAATGTCTAATTTTCTCTGTGGTGGCGCTAATGAGAAATCTGAACACTTACTGCCCCACCCCCACAGAAAACAGCTGATCATTGAAGATCCCTAGTGAGAAACAATTTGTAATGAGCTTACCATCAAGGGATTGTGAAACTCAAAAAAAATTCCTTTTAAAGCCAAAGCCCCCCTTGAATAGCATTTTTATACCTAAATAATAATAATAATAAAAAAATAATGGGCTACTTTGGAGATTTTTTTTACTGGTGAAAAAATCTACTGGTGGCATAAAGTTATACAATTTTGTAAGTTACTTTTATTTAAAAAATATTGTCTTACGGTACTTATCAGCTTCTGTATGTCCTGCAGGAAGAGGTGTATTCTTTCCAGTCTGACACACTGGTCTCTGCTGCCACCTTTGTCCATGTCAGGAACTGTCCAGAGCAGGAGAGGTTTTCTGTAGGGATTTACTCCTGCTCTGGACAGTTCCTGTCATGGACAGAGGTGGCAGCAGAGAGCACTGTGTCAGACTGGAAAAATTACACCACGTCCTGCAGGACATACAGCAGCTGATAAGGCTTTGAATGTTTAAATAAAAGTAATTTACAAATATGTATAACTTTCTAACACCAGTTGATTTGAATTTTTTTTATACCGGAGTGCCCCTTTAATGTATTCTTTAAATGTGCTTCTCAAACTTTTTCTCCTGGAGCCTCACCCAACAGACCAAGGCAATGCCTGGGTCTCACCAGACTGACCAAGAGGATGCCTGAGCCTCACCATCTGTGGTGAAAGTTCATTTAATTGCTGAAAATAATACTAGGGCTACCTTTCACCCATCTCCCGAGCTCTATACACTAATACAGCAAGTACAAAATTAATTAATAATGTTTCTAAAATGGAGATTTTTGAAAACGGCAAAAGGACTGTGCAGATTATAGTTACTTTGTGAAAACTGGCTCCCCGGCTGGGCCTCACCAACCACTAGGGGGCGCCTCACTGGTGAGGCCCACCTCACAGTTTGAGAAGCACTGCTTTAAATGATCAGGCTGTTGCTGTGTCCTTCTCCAATGTTTTACACTGAAGCTCCTGCCTGTTCAGTTTGGCTGCTGTGTATAAGTACAAGCTCACCAAATGATTACTACAATATTAGTGAGGATTCTATCTATCTATCTATCTATCTATCTATCTATCTATCTATCTATCTATCTATCTAGGCAATCCTGAAGGTCTGCTCTTTATCTTTCCCCATCCTTTGTAACCTAATGCATATGGATCCACCTTTATATAGTAGAATATAGTAGAATACCCCGACCCCCAAGGTTTCGTCCTGCTGGTATATAGCCCCCGCTGTGAGTAGTAGGGAACAGCTGCACACTATTCCCACCATGTGTTTTTGTTGATAGATCGCCTTAAACCCCTATTAATAATTTTGCAGGTGTCGGTTACATTCGGGCCCATCATGTTGATTCTCTCTCCTCTCATTGTCGTCTTTTATTATGTTTTCTTACTGTGTTAATATTATCAGGGGATCCAGATGCCACAGCTGCCCTGACCCCTCTGAACCTCGGTGCACGTGTTGGGTCGCAATGTAACTTTGGCTGACTGCCCTCTGACCTGCAGGGATAGCTTAGCCCACAAATGCATGTCTACATGCAAACATATGTACACACATTAGTGCTTCTCCAGGGAGGGACACTCAATACTCGGCCATGTTGGACAATAACCGTTCACCAAAACAGAGTGATAGATGTCAGACAGACAAGAAAGGTACATCTAATACCTAAACATAGGTGTGCACAGGAGCTGCATACGTAAAACGGTAACATATTACATTTTTTTTTTTTCGTTTTCGGATCCAAGGAAGTCCATCTATGCGCCTGGCACACATCCAGCTCATGCCCCAAGTCTGGTCTTAAAGTAAAGAAAACTACTATTTAGACAGGCGGAACAAACACTCGCGGTCCTAGGTGCCACATTTTCCTTCACTGCTATAAATGACAAGACGGAATAAATAGACACGCTTCATGTTTCTAAAACGGGAAGATGTTGGTTTCATCCGTCAGATGTTTTCCTCCTTAAATATAGATTTTTCCACAGTAATAAAACCACAGTCTCCACTGGAGTTGAACTCTATTACTTTTGGCTTCCGGAAGCATCCGCCATTGATTGACGGAACCTATAATAAAATAAAAATAGGAAATTATTCACATATTCCCAACATGTGGCAAGTGGATTTAACCAGTTGTTATCATTACATGTGATGGGAGGTCACTTGTGAGCAGGTAAGATAACTCTGTAAAACATAGACGTATATAGCTATGTCAGTCTAGATCAGGAATGGGGAACCTTCAGCCCTCCAGCTGTTGCAAGACTATAATTCCCATCATGCATGGACAGCCAAAACATCATCATGGCTGCCTGGGGTTCCCCACCCTGCGGCCCACAGGCTGGAGGCCTGGAGAGGGAACAGCCACTTCATACATTGTGGAAGCTCGGACTAGGTAAGCATTCGTTTTTATTTTAATTTTTTTGTATTTTTACAGAGGCACCAGCATTGTCACCATATGGAGGCACTCAGGGACATTATTGCTATATGGGGGCACTATTTTTATAGGTAGTCACAAGGAGCATTATTACTATATGGAAACACAGGGGGCAGTATTACTTTATGGTGGCACGGGAGGCATTAAAACTGGGGGACATTCTTACTGTATGGAGGCAAAGGGATACAGGGGCCATTTACTAAAGGGGGGCTTCACAGGGGCCATCTACTAAACAGGGGACTACACAGGGGCTATCGACTAAACGGGGGACTACACAGGGGCTATCTATTAAAGGGGGTCTACACAGGGCAAATATACTAATGGGGGACTACACAAGCGCCATCTACTAAAGGGGGCTACACAAGGGGCCATTTACTATAGAGGGACTACACAGGGGGGCCCAGTGTACATTACAGTGTACATTACACAAGGGGCCATTTACTATGGAGGGAATACACAGGGTTGCCCAGTGTACATTACAGGGGTTATATTACTGCATGGGGGCACAGTGGGAATATCTCACTGGGGAAAAGGGACATTATTGATGAGTTAGGAACCATTGGAGGCAATATTAGTGAGTTGGGGGTCACATTTGTGGCATGTGTTTAATACAGATGCTGTTAAAAGCAAATTGCCCGCCACAATACAATTTATTACTGTCCATAGAAGCCTTTTAAGTATGATATACGGCCCTCTCATGTGCTGGTGGTCACACATGGTTATAAGCTCAGTTGTACAATCTGGATCCTGTCATTGCGTATGTATATAAATGTATACTATCAGTCACTAAGGGGCATATGTATGGAAGCATAATGTGCCTTGAACAAGATCTGAGATCAGGGATCTGTTTATCTTATAGCTTTACTAGGCATTGCTCCCACCTAGCCAGAATTCTGCTCCACACTGATGAAGGACAACACCCCGAAACAGCTGTCTGTGGATGAATACCTGGCCTTGGTTTTTCCCTTGTCATTACATTGACTTATAGGGCCACTCAATTTGGTGGTTTTGGTTGCTTCCCTACAGGAGCCACCCTTTGGCTGGGTCCTTCCCAGAGGGATATCTCACTAGTCCTGTGTTTTGAGTCTCTTAAATGAGGCTCCACGGGCTCTTCTTTTGCATTGAATAAAGCAGGGCTGACACCATGGATTGTGCCTCCATGATGCATGCCCATATATCCCTGTTAGGATCAGCATGGACCCCATTCAGCTCCATGGCCCAAACAGGGTCAGTTAGTGACTACATTCAGGTCATTTTCTAAACGTATTGTATTGGACTGCGAGGGGCAGTAAGCTACGCTTTTCTATATGCCCCCGCTATGTATTGCCTATACCAGTGACTTCTATACGGGCAAGTAAGGGTTCCTCTGTAAGTGCTGCAGCTTTTTTCAGTGATCGAAAATAGTTTAATATTCACCGCTCGAGGCAATTCAGGCTGCCAGCAAGTGTCTGGTATTTTCTGGTTCTGTGTATTGATGCTGGTTCCAGGCTGGATATAATAGATTCCCTTTAAAAGCTTATTAATGTACAAAACAGTCACGAGTTACACTCGTAGCCATTTGTAGAAAAGCATAAAAGCTAATATGATATAGCGGTTATATATCACAATAAAGCCACAAAAATCACTAAATAGAATCAATATAAATACATGCAATGATATATTAGTATTCTCACCTTCACTATCATAACTTCTAGAGTAAGATATCCCAGTAATAAGGAGGAGCAGCTCTGCTAGTAGATTTGGTGCAGCTTTTCGTGCCAGTATGCCACAATGTAGGCCGGCTTGGAGCTAAAGTAGGTTTTTGCTATATTTTACACTATTTCTCTGGTATAAATTATAGTAAGTGTATTGGGTATGGGAGGCTTTCCCCTAAGATCTGGCTGTTATCAGAAAAGCGGTGTAAAAGGCACCAAAAGTAGAGGAAATAGATAGATAGATAGATAGATAGATAGAACAGTAGAGGAGATAGATAGATAGATAGGAGATAGATAGATAGATAGATAGATAGATAGATAGATAGATAGATAGATAGATAGATAGAACAGTAGAGGAGATAGATAGATAGATAGATAGATAGATAGATAGATAGATAGAAAGAAAAGACAAAGCCTGCCGAACCTTCTACGCCATAAGAAGGCGCTTCTACCATCTTAGACCACCAGTGACCGTGTGGCTGAAAATATTCGAGACCATCATTGCCCCAATCCTTTTGTATGGCAGCGAAGTCTGGGGCCCCGATATATACCCAGACTGGTCAAAATGGGACTCCGGACCCACAGAAGTTTTCCACCTGGAATTCTGTAAATACCTTCTCCAGGTCCATCGAAGCACTTTAAACAGCGCCAGTGGAGCAGAGATGGGCAGGTTCCCACTACACTTTGCTGTCCACAAGAAGGCGCTATCATTCAGGGCCCACCTACAAAGCAGCAGTCCCAGCTCCTACCATCACAAGGCCTTCCTGTGCCAAGAAGCCCCAGGAAAACAAAGCCACCGAGAACAAGTCATCCAAACTCAACCTGACCGGGCCGCCAACCAGCACATCACTACGAAAAGCCAAATCTAGAAGACAATAGACAAGGGCAAAGAGGAATACATCAGCGTCTGGAGGAAAGACATCAGAGAATCCCAGAAACTGACCATATACCAGAGTCTGCAGAGGGAGTACAGACTGGCCCCATATCTGGAGAAACTGACCAACCCAAGAGACCGGAAAACCCTGAGCCACTACAGGCTGAGCTCCCACAACCTGGCCATTGAAACTGGACGTCACCGACAGGCGTACAAGCCCAGGGGGAGCAGACTGTGCCAGCAGTGCGACCAGGAGGCCGTGGAGGATGAGGCCCACTTCCTGCTACTCTGCTCCAAATACTCAGCAGTGAGGGACACTCACTATAGGTGACTCTCCAATCTCAGGCTTCTCCACCATGGAGGAGGAAGAGAGACTGCCAATCCTGCTGGGGGAAGAAGAGACCACAGTGACCATAGCGGCACAATATGTCACTGCCTGCCATAGACTGTGAGGAGCATGATATGCCATGGACTCCAATGACCCTGACCCCGATATCTCCCCACCCGCCACCTATAATATACCACAGACTTCTGTTCCTACCCCCCTTCCCTACCCACCCCCCAACAATCTCCTGTTTGCTTTGGCAATGCTAATATGTTATTTAGACTTGCCAATAAAGCTGATTTGATTTGATAGATAGGAGATAGATAGATAGATAGATAGATAGATAGATAGATAGGAGATAGATAGATAGATAGATAGATAGATAGATAGATAGATAGGAGATAGATAGATAGATAGATAGATAGATAGAGAGAGCGCACTTGAACTGCATTTGAAAATGCACCTATGGATGGACTTTGAAAAGGGTGTATATTGTATACATAAAAGGACACTTTGTGGACACTTTGATATGGACATTTATTTGATGGAACCTTTGTGAGTAATTAAGCACAAGCTGTGAAAATCTTTGATGGACATCACACATGGCCTATTATAGTAAAGGGCCCTTTCTCTACACGACATATATGAGACACGGTTGTTTGTTTTAACACGCTTGAAAATGGCAGTAAGGCTGCTTAAACATCGCGGTTTATATTTGCTGTGTTGCACCGAGTTGTAGTGCACTAATGTTATTGGAATAAATCACCTTTTCGTTACTGGAATGGAGTGCTGCGAAGTATCCTTTATATTAGAAAGATAGATAATAGATAGGAGATAATTAGATAGAAGATAGATAGATAGATAGATAGATAGATAGATAGATAATTGATAGATAGATAATTAGATGATAGATAGATAGATAGATAGATAGATAGATAGATAGATAGATAGATAGGAGATAGATAGATGATAGATAGATAGATAGATAGATAGATAGATAGATGATAGATAGATAGATATTGTACAGTCAGAATTGCTGTGTAGCCATTACCTAACCTCAAGATGGGAAAATAAAGCCCAAAAGTCACCAGATTCCTGACAGACGCACAAATTACATAGAGAACAATGTGCTGATACTGTGGAACAGTCCAGTCGTGTCCTCATATGCGGTGTCATAATGTCTCATGATGTGAAGGGGGGAGGGGGGGGGGGGTATACTAAGAGTACACCAGCACAATAAGAACAATAATGAATGCAAGAATAAAGATTAACTCTCATATCATTAGACAAAAATGTCACTATTATTCTAAGAGCAAATGTGGGATGTTATATTTGGTAGGTTGTTACACATCGGTTAGGGGGATTTATCAAGGTTTACATGCCACTTTTTTGTGGTGTAGAAAAATTGCTAATTTTTGCACAATCCCCATGTTCCTATGTTTTGCACAAAAATGTATTTTTTTTTTCTGGTGAAAACATTGATGAATTACCCCAGTTCTCTTATCCAGGCCTCTTTCACAGCTCAAGGTATAGTGCACCATCAAGCCATGAAGTAAGGTGGGGGTTTAGTGATGTAAGGGATCAGGTGGCGGGTGGGATGTATAAGGGGAATTATATTCCTGACATTCTCTACAAACTCCTCAGTCTGTATCTAATCTTTTTCTTCCTAGCTTTACATCTTCCTCTGAATGAATGACTATGCAGTCATGTTCACCATATGGGTGTGTGGGTACATCTGTCCAGTAACAGGGTTACCACCCATTGGCCTTCATTACTCTTTCCTTGTGGACGCATACTTTTCCTAGTGTAAGAATTCACTTTGACTTTCAAAGCTTTGGTGCCCCCTAGTGTTTACTAGTAATAGTGTCTCTTGACCACAAGGTTAGAGAATACAGGCGGCAGTGTAAGGCTTCGTTCACATCAGGGTTTTACCATCCGGCACCATTCCGTCTACCTTTTCCGCTTTGGAGTAAGCAAAATGGAAACTGGCGGATCCGTTAAAATCCCCATAGATTCCCATGATATATTAGTGTGCTCCATTTGCATGTAATCCGTTCAAGATCCGTTTTTTTGAACGGAGAAAAAAATAGTGCTTGCAGTATTTTTCTTTCCATTTAAAAAAATGTCACAATTAGTAGTTTCTTAAAAGGTGACTAATGGCTGCGAAGAAGAACGTTTTGTGCCTTCAAGGCTTGGATACATGAATAGAATCTGAAAATAGCCTGCTGATGTATCTGTGCTCAGATATGCATGGGCTCAATTTATGTCCATTTCCTGAATGTAGTCAACTAGTGACTATGTTTGTTTCATTTGCTGTCTGCGTTTTGGCTCAGATGGTGACGTGCTGAAAACGACTTTTCAGTCCAGCCCAAAACACATGGGGGTAAAACTGGTGTAAAGTAGAATTGTCTTAAGGCCCTATTCCACCAACAGATCTGACGACAGATTATCTGCCAAAGATTTGAAGCCAAACACAGGAATGGATTTGAAAAGAGGAGAAATCCAGTCTTTCCTTTATGACCTGTTCCCTGTTAATAGTCTGTTCCTGGGTTTGGCTTCAAATCTTTGGCAGATAATCTGTCGTCAGATCTGTTGGTGGAATAGGGCCTTAAGTTGCCCCTAGCAACCAATCAGATTCCACCTTTCATTTTCCAAAGAGTCTGTGAGGAACGAAAGGTGGAATCTGATTGGTTGCTAGGGGCAACTGAGCCAGTTTCACTTTACACCATGTTTTATAAATCTCCCCCATAGATGCTATGAAAGTGACTTGAACTTAGCCACTAGGAGCGACATGGAGAGAAGGGAGCTGCTGCACATCACCCCTATGGCTGATACTAATGCCGCTAGACTACTTTTAAAAACCAATGCCAGGATGTTGGTATATAATTTGATCAAACCATATTGCCCCATGTACCATGTTTCGTTCTCCTCGTTTACACGGGTCCCTACACTAACTCATCACCGTGTCGGTCAGCGACTGCCAACCCCGCAAAGCGTGCACATGCAGGGAAGGGAGGCCATGGCCCTGCAACCCCAATGTCACAGGACCAGCGGCAGGGGCGTAGCTTGGATTCATGCCCCCCCCACACACACACACACACTGTACAATGTATATAGAGAGAGAGAGAGAGAGAGAGCGCGCAGAAAGCCAATGTCTGCTTGTTCTGTCTATCCACTGTATTTAACAATAACAGCCTATTAGGAGCCTCATGATTATATACATAGGTGCAGGAACAGACTACCTTTTGCTTAACCCCTCATGTAATGCTTTGTGTAAGTGACCCAGTGTTCTCTTACATGCTGCAACACAAAAAAGGGTTAAAAAGCTAAAGACAATTAGCTCTCTCCTTCACTACTCCTGCACTGACGACCTCTTTTCTCTGAGCTCCTGCAGAGGTCAGGGGTTATCAGAGCGGTGAGGCAGAGAGCTAATTGTCTTTAGCCTATTAACCCTTTTTTGTGTTGCGGCATGTAAGAGAACACTGGGTCACCTACACACTGCAATACATAAGGGATTAAGCAAAAGGACACAGGAGACTCTTATCTTCCCTGTGCATCGGGCCCCCTCCCCTCAGGGGCCCCATAGCAACTGCCTTCCCTGCCTCTATTGTAGCTACGCCACTGACCGGCGGAGAAGGCTGCCCCCAAACAACACATAGGTGGGATGTGCAGCCGCTCCTTTCTCTCCATGTCGTATTTTATATATCTCTCTCTTTTCTGAGCAGCTGGCACTCCCCTTCATAAGACCCACATGACCCAAATTAGCAGGATATACCTGTGCTCACATGTCAGTACCTCATGTTTTTCCCATTCTGTCTGCAGCAGTGGTGGTGAGTGCAATACCATATTCATACTTGTGTTGTTTGGAGGCAGCCTTCTCCACCGGTGGTGCCGGCTGGGTTTTGGGGGGGCATTTTGTGTTTGGTCCTGTGACATTGGGATTGCAGGGCCATTCCATGGCCTCCCTTCCCTGCATGTGCACGCTTTGCGGGGTTGGCAGTCACTGACCGATACAGTGTGGAGTTAGCGTAGGGACCCGTGTGAACCAGGAGACCGGCAGGTGGTACACGGGGCAATATGGTTTGATCAAATTATATACCAACATCCTGGCGGAATTAGTATCAGCCATAGGTGGGATGTGCAGCAGCTCCTTTCTCTCCATGTCGTGTTTTAGTCATTAGGAGCATCGACTCCTTGGCAGCCCAAGATGTCTGGCGACTTATCCGTGATGTGAACAAAGTGTTGTTGCGTTCACACTGAGTAAAATCGGCAGAATTCTTTGCGCTGAGAGTGGCGAGA
This sequence comes from Dendropsophus ebraccatus, assembly GCF_027789765.1. NCBI lineage: Eukaryota > Metazoa > Chordata > Amphibia > Anura > Hylidae > Dendropsophus > Dendropsophus ebraccatus. The sequence continues at coordinate 69,443,854 of NC_091465.1, forward strand.
GCAGAGGCACGCAAGCCCTCCCCTAGAGATACTGTGGGACACTGAGGCCGCCCCTTTTACTCAGTGTGGATGTATTCTTAGAGCTAGATGCCACAGGACACACTTAGATGTCCTATGGACAGTAGCGGTCTTTGGCACCAAGCACCCCAAGCGATCGCTTGGGGCCCCCAACATCCAGGGGGCCCCCCACGCCCTGCTCTTGTGCTCAAGACCGCTGAACAGGGCCACTGCCCCGCTCGCTGCTGCCATCTGAACTGTAACTATGAGCACTCGTAATGAGCGCTCATAATTACATGCAGCAGCACTGACAGGGCGGGAGACATTGGCTCCCTTCCTGTCAGTCACTCTTGTGGCTGCAGGAAGGGTTTTCCCTGCGTTCACAAGTGGCAGCTTTGTCCTTGTGGTGCCGGCGCTCCAGTGACATCACTGGAGCATCGGCGCCAGGACAAGGGGAGTGAGGCCTCTTGTGATCGCAGGGAAAACCCTTCCTGCGGCCACAAGAGTGAAGAGAAGAGGAGACGCCCGGACCCAGGTGAGTATAAGTGTTTGTTTTATTGTGTTATATACTATATGGGAGGAGGAGCACACAGGGGTCTGTTTAACTGGGGGAGCGCACATCGGGGGTCTATATAAATGGGGGGCGCACACAGGGGGGCTATATAACAGGGGGAGCACACAGGGGGGCTATAGACTACTGGGGCTTCACAGAGGGGTCTATATACTACTGGGGGCAGCACACAGGGGGTCTATACACTACTTGGGGCAGCAGAATGGGGTCTATATACAACTTGGAGAGCACACAGGAGGTCTATATCCAAGTGGGGGAGCAAACAGGGGGGGCTATATACTACTGGGGGAACACACAGGGGTCTATATACTACTTGTGAGGCACACAGGTGGTCTATATATAACTAGGAGAGCACACAGGGATCTGTATACTACTGGGGAAGCACACAAGGGGTCTATATAATACTGGTGGGGCACACAGGGGGTCTATATACTACTGGGGGAACCACACAGGGGGTTTATATACTACTGGAGGAGCACACAGGAGGTCTATATCCAAGTGGGTGAGCACACAGGGGGGCTAAATACCCTTGAGGGAGCACACAGGGGGCCTATATACTAGTGGGGGAGCACACAGGGGGTATATACAACTGGGGCAGCACACAGGAGGTCTATATACTTCTGGGGGAGCACACGGGGGACTATATATAACTGGGGGAACACACAGGGGTCTATATACTACTAGGGGAAGCAAACAAGGGGTACATACTACTATGGGCAGGACACAAGGGGTATATACTATTGGGGGCAGCACATAAGGAGTATATATTACTGGCGGTAGCGCACAAGGGGTATATACTACTGGGGGCAACACACAGCGGTCTATTGTTTTGGAACGCGTGTCGAGGGGGGGGCCCAGACATAACTTCGCTTGGGGCCCCCAAAATGCCAAGACCGCCCCTGCCTATGGACTCCGTACCTTGATGGGTCAGAGCTGTTTGTGGTGGCATGAAGAGGCCTACATAGTATAAGGCATGTGGATGTAATATTATGGTTGAATGGTGTATTATCCTAAAAGAGGGTCAGGCTCATATAGTCTCATATTAAAGGGGTAGTGCGGCGATTCAAAATTATTCACTAAATAACACACATTACAAAGTTATACAACTTTGTAATGTATGTTATGTTAGTGAATGGCCCCCTTCCCCGTGTTCCCCCCACCCACGCTAGACCCGGAAGTGTGATGCACTATACTCACCTGATTCGTGTCGACCCCCTACGCCATCTTGGGACAATGATGTCATCTTCGGAAGGCCGGCCGAACCGCTCCATCCGTCCCTCGTGCCGGCCCCCCTCTTCCGCGTCATCAGCTACTCAGCCGCGATGTGCGAGAACTGGGCCTCGGTTAAAAAAAATAAAAATTACTGCGGGCACCAGCATCCCCATGCTGGCACCGTTCTATTGATGTAAACGTCTTAAGGCAATATACCTGCTGGTACATTCACTTTAAATGTGAGTGCGAGTTTTTGTGGCTTTTTTTTTCTCACATTCTTCAATAGAAATCCTTGAATCACAATTAAAGAATGACAGTGTGTCATGTGATACAAAAGGACGGTAAATCCTCCTATATATTACTGAAGATCAGGGCCAGCGGGAGCCAAAAACAAATCACCATCCATTGAACAGGCTGAGGTCAAATCACACAACAACAGAGAAATACCATGTTACTTGCTGCAGGCCATAGGTGACACTACTATCATTGCTTTTTTTCGGTGGTAATCATGGTCCACATGACTGGTATCTGTCTCCTTCATCCCCCAGAATGGTCCTGCGCTCATCATCATGGCTCTCATGTTTCTGCATGGTAAGGGGTCATCCAGCGCTCTTGCAGCTCTCACATGTGGTGGTATGATACAGGCAGTCAGCCCGGTAAGCAGTGGCACTGTAACCTTTCTTCCCTCACCGGTTGATATAGTGTGATTTGGTACCTGAGGTTTGTTTCTGGATTTCTTTGCTGGTCCAGTGTTGTATGTAGTTGGAGACCTTGGTCTTGGTCTTTTTAGGCATCGGCCTGGCTCTTCAGATGTTTTGGTGAAGAAACCTGTAATATACGGCACAGTGGCCATTATTGCTGCCATAACAAGTTCAAAGATGCCAGTTTGGAAAGGCTTTAGGCTGTATGGCTGCCAGCTGGCACACAGGAGATGTCTCCAGAGCTGTTGTTTTCCTCCAGCCCTCATTGCTGCCATTTACCTTTTCTCTTTCTCAACACATAAAAGTGTAGCTGATAATAGATAAAAAAATCAAGTGCATTGATTACACGTGACAGTTAATATTTAAAACAAGATTATCTAGAATCTCCCGGAGGGGGAGATGGGAGGAAAGCGACGGAGCTGACAGCCTGGTGCGGGAGATGGGAGGAAAGCGACGGAGCTGACAGCCTGGTGCGGGAGATGGGAGGGAAGTGATGGAGCTGACAGCCTGGTGAAGGAGATTGGAGGGAAGTGATGGAGATGACAGCCTGGTGCAGGAGATTGGAGGGAAGTGATGGAGCTGGCAGCCTGCTGCAGGAGATGGGAGGGAAGTGATGGAGCTGACAGCCTGGTGCGGGAGATAGGAGGAAAGCGATGGAGATGACAGCCTGGCGCAGGAGATGGGAGGGAAGTGATGGAGCTGGCAGCCTGGCGCAGGAGATGGGAGGGAAGTGATGGAGCTGGCAGCCTGGTGCAGGAGATGGGAGGGAAGTTATGGAGCTGACAGCCTGGTGCGGGAGATGGGAGGAAAGCGATGGAGATGACAGCCTGGTGCGGGAGATGGGAGGGAAGTGATGGAGCTGACAGCCTGGCGCGGGAGATGGGAGGGAAGTGATGGAGATGACAGCCTGGCGCAGGAGATGGGAGGGAAGTTATGGAGCTGACAGCCTGGTGCGGGAGATAGGAGGAAAGCGATGGAGCTGACAGCCTGGTGCAGGAGATGGGAGGGAAGTTATGAAGCTGACAGCCTGGTGCAGGATATGGGAGGGAAGTGATGGAGATGACAGCCTGGTGCAGGAGATGGGAGGGAAGTGATGGAGCTGGCAGCCTGGTGCAGGAGATGGGAGGGAAGTGATGGAGCTGGCAGCCTGGTGCGGGAGATGGGAGGGAAGTGATGGAGCTGGCAGCCTGGTGCGGGAGATGGGAGGGAAGTGATGGAGCTGACAGCCTGGTGCGGGAGATGGGAGGGAAGTGATGGAGCTGACAGCCTGGCGCAGGAGATGGGAGGGAAGCAATGGAGCTGACAGCCTGGTGAAGGGGATTGGAAGGAAGTGATGGAGCTGACAGCCTGGTGAAGGAGATTGGAGGGAAGTGATGGAGCTGACAGCCTGGTGTGGGAGATGGGAGGGAAGCGATGGAGCTGGTGCAGGAGATTCCATAGGACACAATGTTATTTTAACTTTCAATAAATAGCAGCTGGTGTTGCAACGGCCATAATTTATTGAAAATTTACCTTGTGTGAACTTAGCCACAGACTGTATCCATGTTTTCCTGACAGCCCTAGAGCGGCATCCAGCTGTGAGGAATGAAACGCAGTCCGTTTGTGTTTGGCTCTCTGAGAGGAAAGGTCGACAGGTGCGTGTCAACAGGATTGTGTGTGGGCGACACCACGCCCGCCAGCGGTATTCAGTAGCTGCCTGATGATGTTACTGATGTTACGTTACATGGGACAGCTATTGGACATAGCAGCTGGGTGCGGTTTTGCCTGCACACTATGCTGCTGACATACACCTGCCGGTCTATGATATTGGAAGGTGTATTTCCAAGACAACCTGGAGAAGAAAGTGGCGTGTCAGGCAGCGTTACAGGTAGGACCTTATCTGCTTTAAAGGGGTTATCCAGCGCTACAAAAACATGGACACTTTTCCCCCTCTCGTCTCCAGATTGGGTGCGGTTTCAAACTCAGTTCCATTAAAGTAAATGGAGCTTAATTACAGACCACACCTGACAAGACAGGAGACGGGGAAAAGTGGCCATGTTTTTGTAGCGCTAAATAACCCCTTTAAGCCTTTTAGTCAGGTGCCATATATGTTCTTGGGAAGGCTAGGTTACAGCTGGAGTATTTCCTTCTACACACAGGCTGCCACCCAGCTTTCCCCAGCTCCTGAGCAGTAAACATGCACTGGGTATGGTATATATACTGTACATCAGTGCTCCTCAATCTGTGGCTCTTCAGTTGTTGCAAAACTACAACTACATCTCCCAGCATGACCTGACAGAAGGCTGCAGCAGCTGAAGAGCCGCAGGTTGGGATCCCTGCTGCAGACCGCACAGCCATAAGCTCCTCCGTGCTGTGCAATTCAGTCTCCCCCGGAACCTATTCATGTCGTCCACGTTGTACCGGGAACGATTAGTATGCTGCACCTTAGCGCCACACAGCGGCGAGAGGCGGAAGTACCAAGCAGTACCCGGGGTGGCAGTGTGCTGTATCGCGCCTCCGGTCAGTATCTATCGGGCTGTGGGAGGATGAGGGATCCGGTCGGGCTGGTGATATCTTCTCACAGAGCTCGCAGTAAACGCTGCTTATATGTCAGGCGCCGGTGCATTCTGGGAGTTGTAGTTTCTAGCGGTGTAACAGAAAGTTGCTGAAACTGATAAGTCCTGACATGTCCTGCAGTGTGAGGGAGCAGCAGAGGAGGGCATGCTGGGAGCTGTGGCTGAGGAGATCCCCTTATAGTTATTATACACACTTATTATAACCCTATTCATCCACTATATCCACTGACTGTCCTTACTCACTGATATCTTGAACATGTTGAGGGCCTGAAAGAAAGTTTAGTCTATTAGAAAGTTGTAGAGTTTACGCGGGGCAGGCTCCTGGTTATTGCAGGCCTCAGCGGGCCCCTCACCCATCCACTATGCACCCATCATCCGCACACTATCACGACACACCACACATTATTGACACTGACTGACTGACACTATACCACGGAGCGATAATCGGCCTGATTCGGCTGATTATCGCTCCGTGGAATAGAGACAACAATCAACCAATAATCATGTCTTCGGCTGATCGTTTATTTAGGTTCAAACCTAAAATCATTAGGCACCGACCGCACATCGCTGCATGGAATAGCAATGCGTGGCCAGCGACCGACAATTTCACAAACACCATACATTACCTAAGCATGTTGCAGGTCTTCTCCTGCGCTCCTTCTTCCTTCCGATCCCACGCGCAGCAGCAGCAGCCTGTCTGGGCTGACAGACCGCACAGCCAATCACTGGCCAGGACCGCCGCGGCCAGTGATTGGCTGAGCGGTCTGTCAGCCCAGACAGGCCGCTCTGAAGCTGCTTCTGCACGCGGGATCGGAAGGAAGAAGGAGCGCAGGAGAAGACCTGCAACATGCTTAGGTAATGTATGGTGTTTAAACAAGGGCTGCAAGGACATCAGTAACAATGTCCCTGCAGACCTCGCTTAACTATTATCAGGCTGCGTAATAGGCCCAGTAAACGAGTACCGATCTAGCAGATCGGCACTCGTTTACATTATTGATCAGGCCCTCATCGGCCTGTGGAATAGGAGCACTTACAGCTCAGTCTTCTCCCTCTTCTCTCTGATGGGCTGCTCTCCACACTGTAAGGCTGCATTCCCATGTAACGGACTCTCCCCCGCCTGGGCAGCATCTGTAAATAGATGTTGGGAGTGGGGGAACTGTATAGATATGTACCGCGCTGTAATGACCGAGCCGCGCGGCGGATTCATTACAGCGCTGCGCATATCTGTACAGTTTCCCCGCTCCCAGCATCTAATTACAGATGCTGCCCAGGCAGGGGAGAGTCCGTTACAGGCATTTCACGTCTGTTTTCCGTGGGAAACATATGTGGGAAGAAAGCTCCAGAAAGCATTGGATTGCTGTCAGCCATTGATCATATTACAAAGACTGTGCAGTATGGTGGTTAGCAGGAAGAGCACTTCCCTATGCAGTGTAAGATGACTCCTTGATGATTCCTCTCTATGACATCTTCTCCCTCTTTCAGGGCTGCATAGAGATGAAGTGCCACATCCAGAGCGTCGATGGCAAACACAGTCCCATAGAGCTGCCGGATGGAGTAGGAGTCGTCCTGGGAAGAGGACCTGAGACCTGTATCACAGAGAGAAAATGTTCTAAGCAGCAAGGTTAGGCACCTCTTCCCTCCAACACCATTATCATATAAAAGGGGGGGAAGCCTGGACTTTGTCTGTTAGGGTACGTGCTCACTACGGAATGGCGACGGATAACCCATCGCCCATTCCGCAGCTCACACCCGCCGGCGGACTGTGGTGGGCGCCCGCTTCTCCGCCCATGTCATAGACTCTATTCTATGCACAGGCAGATTCCCTGCTCCATCCAAAGAATGAACCTAAAAAACAGCAGCAGTTTGTAGATACGGGATGGAGCTGCAGATCCCCATAATGCAGTAGCATAGCACAACAGGCTAGACTACAGAAGCAGGGCTGCTGTCAGAGCTCTGTGTGGTCACATGACAGCAATGGGGAAGGGGGGGTGTGCTCACATGGACCAATCAGGAAGTGAGAATCACAGAGTGTGAATGACTGAGGGTAAGTGCAGGCACGTTATAGCAGCAGTGTGTATAGCTGAGTGTGAGTGCAGGCACATTATAGCAGGAAAGAGGAGTCCTGTCCTCTGATGTAAGCCCCAGCCTGAAGTGGATTTGATATGATTTGGAAGGTGAAGGAGACGTCCTGGGTCAGAGTACAGTGCTGTAGACCCTGCTATGCAGGCCATGTCCCTCCACTCCCCCTCCCACCCAGTAAAGGGAGCTCTTAAACCAAAGCAATGCTCTTAAAGTTACAATTTTGAGAAACTGTGAGCTCTTCTTGCAAAGCGCTCTTAATCCAAGTTACTCTTAAACCAAGTACATAACTATGTGATGCTAGATGGGTATAGGTTGTAATGTAGATATATAACTATATGATGCTGCATGGATATAGGTTGGGATGTACATATATGATGCTACATGGAAATAGGTTGGGATGTAGCTATATAACTATATGATGCTAGATGGATATTGGTTGTAATGTAGATATACAACTATATGATGCTAGGTGGGTATAGGTTGGAATGTTGATAATATAATATGGTGTTCCTTCTTTTAGTGGAGCTTGTGGCTAATTTTGAGAAGAAAGTCGTTCGCGTCACACAGGTAAGAGATGTCACTTTTAGGCTGCATTCACACGTTCCGTGAATGTGGTCCGTGCACAGAGAATGTGCTGCGGACCGGATTCACGGACCTCCTCTCACCATAATGATCCATGAAGCCCACAGAACTTGTAAATGCGGTCTCAATTTCACAAGATGGCCAAATCACTGTATCCTGTGTAGAACTGTATAGCTGTAGGTGTATTCCCCTCACGTTATGATCAGTGGGGGGTCTGATGTCTAAGAATTCAGGGGCTACAATGCTAATTCAGCTCTGTGATTTTTTTTTTTTCCCCCTGAATACGGCACCTCCAAGTGTAAGTCTATGGTCGTGTGCACAGAAAGAGGGGAGAGAAGTGCTCAGCCATGTGCTTCTCTCCTTGTCCATTCTAGCCATTGGGGTCTGAGAACTCAAACCCCGACCAATCAAAACTTTTCTGACATGAAGTAGAGAGTTTTTTAAAGTGACAGGTACAGTTTAGAGGGTTAGAAATATCTTTCCTCCTTATGTCGCAGGTTATTGGGCTTGTGTATTTCTTGGAATGATAATTCTTTGGTTTGTTTCCTCCGTGACCTAATGTGCTTTCTTTTAGCTGGGTGTAAACCCCACCTCAGTGGGAGAGGTCAATCTGAAGGCCGGGGAGAGCACATTGATGAATGAGACTCAGACTTTGCACATGGTGAATTCTTCGTTTCCTTACATCATCGTGTTCAGTGATGAAAGTGCAAACAACAGGAAACCCAAGGCCAAAAAGCCGGTGGCTGCCGCCTCCCCAAAGAAAACCATTCAAGACTTTTTTGGTGGCTCCACATCCGAAAACAACAAGAGGACCAAACGGAAGGAAGATAGTAAAACGGAGCCAAGCAGCAAGAGAACGAAGGTTCAGGCGTCCACCTCCAAGGCTGTAGAAAACAGCGAGGATGAGGAGGATGAGGAGATTTCCCGTAAACTTAAGGAGTTGCAGGAGATGGCAACCAAAGCGAATCACACGAGCATCAAAGCATCCGGTGACCCAGCAGACACCCCAAGAGGCAAAGTCTGCAGCAAAGACACCTGGGAAGAACATGGCAAGCTTCTAGTGTTCAACAAGAAAGGTGTACAGCCGTCTGCCAAGGTATACAGGAATATATCGCCTCTGTATGTGTCAGCTGGAGGGCCAAAGGTTTCCCATCCTTGTGGTAAAGATTAGCTAGCTAGAATGAGCTGGGAGGAGTCCATACTATGCACATTCTCTACCAGCTTTGCACCATGTGACCGAGAGGGACTCCCAGGATAAATGTATGGTACCATTTAGGTCACAGGCACAGAGAAAGTGGAGAGAAGTGCCCAGCTGTGTGTTTCTCTCTCTGCTCATCCCAGGGATTACTTAACACTCTGACCCTGACACTTTTGTTATTACTTTAGGTACACTTTAAGGCTATGTTCACACAGTGTATCTTTTAAGATGGGTCATTGTTGGTTATTAAAACAACGACCATTCTTGTCTTAAAATAATTAACTGTATTGAACGCTATGAGAACAGCAGCCGTTGCTCACGCACTGTATTGAACAGCGGCCATTGTTAGATAGGGCCACGGAAATAATTGACATTTCAGTTATTTCCATCCACTAGAGTGTGGACAACGGCCGTTGTTCACTCTCTCTTCACACAATGTATGGTCGTTCAGATGGCCGTACACTGCATAGAGCTTGCAATCTAAATAAGACAAAATTATGTTCCTGTGGCCACTGTTTTTAGTAAATGTGAACATAGCCTAACTTTGGATTAACACTTTTAATCTCTGGGAAAACCCACTTAAAGTAAATACTGGTTCTTAAAAGGGGAACGCTATCTGTTGTCAGACGTTTGTAGGTGGTGGTCGTCCCTTAGCTCAGACCTTTGTGAATCTTTTAATTGAAGTGTATAGATGTCCAGGACACAGTAAGGCTGGGTTCACACTGCGTTTTTGCAATCGGTTTTTTTTTATCCGTTTGTTGAAAAAAAAAAAAACGGATGAAAAACGGATTACAAAAACGGATGCATTTGTGTGCATGCGTTTTGATCGTTAACCCTTTGAGGACCAGGCCCTAAATTACCCAGTGGACAGCGCAAATTTTGATCTTAGTGTTTCCGTTTTTCCCTCCTCCCCTTCTAAGAGCTCTAGCACTCTCAGTTTTCTATCTACAAGCCATGTAAGTGCTTGTTTTTTACAGGAATAGTTGTAATGTGTAATGGCGTCATTCATTTTACCATAACATGTATGATGGAATCCCAAATATATTATTTATGAAGATATAAATAGGTGAAATCGTAAGAAAGAATGCAATATGGTAACGTTTGGGGGGTTCCTGTGTCTACGTAATGCACTATATGGTAACAGCGACATGACACTATTATTCTATAGGTCAGTCTGAACACAACCATATGCAGGTTACACAGATTCTCTAATGTTATATATATTTTTTTTTATGAAATCCTTTTTTTTGGCAATTAAATATTAATAAAATGGGCCTATTGTGACGCTTATAACGGTTTTATTTTTTCACCTACGGGGCTGTATGGGGTGTCATTTTTTCCGCCATGATCTCTAGTTTTTATTAATACCATATTTGTGAAGATCGGACGTTTTGATCACTTTTTATTGATTTTTTTTAATATATAATGTAACGTAAAATCGGTAATCTGCGCACTTTTTTCCCTCTTTTCGTGTACGCCGTTTACCGGTCACAATGACGCTTGTTATATTTTAATAGATCGGACAATTACGCACGCTACGGTATATTATATGTTTATCTATTTATTCATTTTTATATGTTTTATTTATATAATGGGAAAGGGGGGTGATTTAGACTTTTATTGGGGGAGGGGTTTTGGGGTAGTGTGTTAGTGTTTTGAACTTTTTTTTTTTACACTTTTGAAGTCCCTTTGGGGGACTTGTACATACAATACTTAGATTTTTACACTGATGAATGCTATGCCATAGGCATAGCATTGACCAGTGTTATCGGCGATCTGCTCATTGAGCCTGCCTGTGCAGGCTTAGTGCAGCAGATCGCCGATCGGACCGCACGGAGGCAGGTGAGAGACCTCCGGCAGTCCGCTTCAACGATCGGGACCCCCGCAGTCACACTGCGGGGGTCCCGATCGGTAAGTGACAGGGGACTCCCCCTGTCACTTACACCTAAACGCCGCGGTCGCGCCGCGATCGCGGCGTTTAAGGGGTTAATGACACGCGGCAGCGCGATCGCTGCAGCGCGATCGCTGCAGCGTGTCATTACCGGTGAGGTCCCGGCTGCTGATTGCAGCCGGCCCCCACCTGCTATGAAGCGCGCTCCGCTCCTGAGCGCGCTTCATAGCGGGAAAAACACCCAGGACGTAAGGTTACGTCATGGGTCGTCTGGGGACAGACTTCCATGACGTAACCCTACGTCCAGGGTCGTCTAGGGGTTAAACGTATGCTAAAAACGCAGTGTGAACCCAGCTTTATTCTCATGGCTGGAGTTCTCTGGCACTTTGGACAATGGGGCGCATTGGTATTGTATGCCATCATGTCGTACCTCTATACCATTGCATCACTTCTCTCTGTTAATAAATACATTGTGGCTCAGACATCCCAGTAACGTTTGAATGGCCCCACCATAAGTGTGTCTGTAAGAAGTCACCATTAAGGTGTTAGGGTACAAACCCACTTGACGTATTTGCTGCATGAATCAGTCTTAAAAATAAGCAGGCAAAACGCAGGTTGGCTTTATACGATTGTTCTGCGTTAAAATACGCAATTGCGTATTTTTGAAGCGTGAAGCTTGTTGTTAGCAAAGCATCAGTTGTTAAAATACGCAATTGCGTATTTTTGAAGCGTGAAGCTACATGCGTTTTTCGCACAGGTTGTTAGGGTACAAACCCACTTGACGTACTTGCTGCGTGAATCAGTCTTAAAAATAAGCAGGCAAAGCGCAGGTTGGCTTTATACAATTGTTCTGCGTTAAAATACGCAATTGCGTATTTTTGAAGCGTGAAGCTTGTTGTTAGCAAAGCATCAGTTGTTAACAACCTGTGCGAAAAACGCATGTAGCTTCACACTTCAAAAATACGCAATTGCGTATTTTAACGCAGAACAATCATATAAAGCCAACCTGCGTTTTGCCTGCTTATTTTTAAGACTGATTCACACAGCGAATACGTCAAGTGGGTTTGTACCCTTAATCATCAACCTGCGCAGCCCTTTGTTTATCTGCACTATTCACACAGGACAAAGCTGCTGCCTACATGGGAGGTAGTATGAGATGGATGTAGCAGACCATCAATCAGTTGTAATCAGCCATTGCCCGCTTTTATATGCTGCTATGGAGACTGGCTATATTATGCCCTGCCAGCCGTGATTGCATTACCCAGCTTATGGGCTGTCAGTCACTGTGTTCCTTACCTTATAGATTGCTGCGTTTGACATTGATGGAACGATTATAACCACAAAGTCAGGGAGGGTCTTCCCAACCAATGCAGATGACTGGAGGTAAGGGGGGGATTTCATTGATACCTTCTTAGGCTGGGTTCACACTAGGAAAGGGCACAAGAATGTGGTGTACATAGTCATACTAGCATTGTATACTGCAGTGGTCCCATTCTCTTACCAACAGTCACCAGGTTAAAGGCATTGTTCACCATATTTTTTTTTTCTTTCAAATGAACTTGTGCTAGAGATTTGTAATTTACTTCTATTAAAAAACCTTAAAGTGTCACTGTCGTGAATTTTTTTTTTGCAGAAATCAATAGTCCAGGCGATTTTAAGAAACTTTGTAATTAGGTTTATTAGCCAAAAAATGCATTTTTATCATGAAAAAGCAGTTTGAAGCTCTCCCCCCTGTCTTCGTTGTTCTCCTATGGAGAGAGCTAAAGAAAAGACCAAAACAGGACAACAAAGATATCTCCTGGGACAGTCACCACTGACCTCTCTGAGCTCTGATTACAGCTGTCACTCAGCTCCCTGCCTGTAATCCTGTGTTATCTGCTTTCTGCTGCCGGCTAACTCCCTCCTTCCTCCTCCCCCCTCCCCTCTCCCTAGAACAGACAGGGTACGACTCATGCAACAAGTCACAATTTTCAGATTTTTTGCAGTGGATGGAAAAGAGGAAGGAGGGGGGACCTGGGAAAAGGCTTTTTACATGCAGATAATGGCAGATTTGGCTAATAAACCCAATTACAAAGTTTCTTAAAATCGCCTGGACTATTGATTTCTGCAAAAAAAAAAAAAAAAAAATACGACAGTGACTCTTTAAGTCTTCCAGTACTTACCAGCTGCTGTATGTCTTGCTCAATTCTTGTATGTCGTGCTCAATTCTTTCCAGTCTGGAGAGCAGGAGATGTTTTCTATGGGGATTTGCTGCAGAGAGCACTGTGCCAGACTGGAAAGAATACACCACTTCCTGCAGGTCATACAGAATATGATAAGTACTGAAAGACTGGAGATTTTTTTTAATAGAAGTTAATTACAAATCTCTGGCACCAGTTAATTTGAAATGTTTTATTATTATTTTTTGGTGAACAACCCCTTTAAGTCCATTTACAAAAAGCATGCATATTTTTTTTTTATTGCCACACTCAAAAGCACAGTCACCTACACACACTAAAGATATGTTCAGAATGGACCTGGCACAGATCCGCCATGGTATACATTGGCACATCTTCTTGCTAGCATATACCATAGTGTGATTAGGTTTACTTACAGGGCTCATCTTGATCTTTTTTGACTAACACAGATCCTGCATTATTACAAACTATTATATTATTTTCTGTAATTATGTAAATGATTATAGTAAAGATTTCTGGCATCATTCTCATTATATATATATATATATCATTTATCATTATCATTTTTAAAGAGGACCTGTCACCCCCCGCGCCGGGGTGACAGGCTCCCGACCCCCAGTTAGATCCCCTTATAGTTACTGCATGTCGCCGAGTCCCGCTGCCGGAGCCGGTCCCGGGACAGAGATATCCCGGTGAGAAGCCGGCGCCATTCATTCTCTATGGACGCCGGACACATCTCCACAGCGCGCGTGCCGGCTTCTCACCGGGATATCTCTGTCCCGGGACCGGCTCCGGCAGCGGGACTCAGCGACATGCGGTAACTATAAGGGGATCTAGCTGGGGGTCGGGTCCTCTTTAATCACTCCTTTGAGTATAGAAATATATATATTTTTTTCTCTTGCAGAATTTTATATCCCGAAATTCCCAAAAAGTTAAAAGCAATTTTGGCAGAAGGCTATAAGGTGAGTTACACCCGGTTCACATCTGCTCACTGGTATATGCCAGAGGATTCCCACAGAAAATCCTGGTGACATATACCATTGTATTGCCTGCCAGTGGTATACCGCACCTATTGACCATAGGATTTAAAAAAATAAAAATAAAAAATCGCACAGAGCATTTATCGCTTGTCTTTTTTCAGGTGGTCTTCATAACAAATCAGATGGGAATTAGCCGTGGCAAGCTAAGACCTGAAGTTTTCAAAGCCAAAGCAGAAGCTATTGTGGATCAGTTGGGAATACCTGTTCAGGTTAGTGTTTATGTAGCCCCTTTGGATAACATTGGTGTATACAGATGGTCCCTTGATGATCTGATGGCATAGTAGGAGCTGGCATAGGCAGCAAGTGTTAAAGTGACACTGTCACCCCCTTTTTGCATTTTGACTGCTCTCCACAGGTGTAAAGGGTAAACATTACAGCTTTCATTACTTATTTTATATCACACCTCATGATGCTTGTTCTGGTAAAAAGAAGTTTTTATCACCTGTGGATTGGTATATGTGGGTGGGGCATCGCGGCCTATGTGCCACATTGCTCCGCCCCTAGCACCACTTAGCCCCGCCCCATTCATGATGGCATCATTGCATAGGCTCCGCCCCCTCAGCGGCCATTGGTGTGGGCCAATCTACGGGATGGGGCCTAGAGCTTTAGGCTGGCCCTTCCAATGGCTGCTGAGTGGGCGGGGCCTATGTGGTGATGACATCACGAATGGGGCGGGGCCAAGTGGCACTAGGGGTCGAGCGATGTGGCACATAGGGTGTGAGGCCCTGCCCACAAATACCAATCCACAGGTGATAAAAACAACTTTTTACCAGAACAAGCACCATGAGGTGTGATATAAAAATAAGTAATGAAAGCTGTAACATTTACCCTTTACACCTGTGGAGAGCAGTCAAAATGCAAATAGGGGGTGACAGTGTCACTTTAAGTTTCCCAACAGTGTCAGTTCAGGAGGTATAAGGCATTACTCAGGGTCCTCCAGAGGGTGAGCTACCCTGACTCATAGATCATGGTCTATGGTATAGGCCACCACCCTCCATTTCATTCATATATCCTAATGCAGGGATGGGGAACCTTCACCCTCCAACTGTTGCAAAACTACAATTCAAATCATGCCTGGGAAGCCAAACTTGACATCTACCTATGCCCTGCCAAAGGTTTTTGAAAGCGACAGGTAATCCCTTGGGCAAAACTATAAAATAAGCAAACACAAATAAAATAAAATATGTAACACAAAGAAAACAGTCATGTACCCCAATCCCTACACCTGCTCCCCACCCCAAAAACCTGACTAACGGGTTTTCTTGTATGATTGTGTGTGTGTGTGTGTGTGTGTGTGTGTATATATATATATATATATATATATATATATATATATATATATATATATATATATATATATATATAATACTGTATGTGTGTGTGTATGGAACTGTCAGACGCTGTATGGGTGCAGGGGACAGCAGGATTTACAGGCTTTATGTTTGCCTGGCAACATTTCAGGAGATTTTCAAACCATGGCTTATTCTAAGACTAGATCATTAATATCTTAAAGGGAAATTATCAGCAGGATATGTCTCTATAGCGCAAGTGGTGCTGCGGATAAGTTTCTTAACTCGATTCTATGCACCATTTTTGCAAAATGTGGAGTTTATTCCCTGTGCAAATTAGGTGGTTTTTCTAACTTTGGGGGGTACTATCACCCTTTCTGCAGCACTCCACCCCGGCCGGCCTGCCAATTCTAATGAATTTTTATCCAGCACTAGAGTAACGTGTCTGCAGAGAGCCACCCCAATATCCATTAGAAGGCATGGGCCGGTGAGGGTTGAAGCCCCGCCCATAGTGCACCAAACTGCCTCATTTGCATAAAGAATAAACTACAAATTTATCAAGAACTGTGCAGAGGATAAAGGTAAAAGACATAACTTCAATCTCAGTGCCCCATGCACAGTAGAGACATATTAGCAAGTTAGGGCACTATTCCAGCGATTTTTCAACGATAAACGATCTCAAATGACCGAAATCGTTCACCCAATTACACGGAAGGATGATCGTTACTTATGATTGCTCTTACGGCCGTCCTGTCGTCACTACCGTGTTCGTTACTACCGTAACCGTAATCATTACATGTGAACGATTTGCAAACAATCAACTATAAAAATAGCTCCAAATTCTATCAACGATTTCTCGTTGCTTGTTTAATCGTTGTCTGCTATTACACTAAACGATTTTTTAAACGATAATCGCCCCGTTGAATACCACCCTTAGATGCGTCCAACCTGCTGGTTGTTTCCTTTTAACAATCATTGGTGGTCCTAACACCCAGACACCAACCCATCCAAACCTTTGACATGTCTATGTGACATTCAACAAAAATGACAGTAACACTTTAAGGCTACTCTTCCTAGTTTTTTATATAAGGATTAGCCTCATGTAAACCTCATTCCTAAGTATGATTGCTTGGTAAGAAACATTGTATTTTATTGCAGATCTTTGTGGCCACCGGTGCAGGTATCTACCGCAAACCTGTCACTGGCATGTGGGATTACCTGTGTGAAAAGGTGAGGCCCGTCCATACACACCCTGTCTTCTCATTTCATTGTGTTTTTGGGAAGTTCCTGGTGACAGCTCAGACATGTCAGTGCTTCATGCTCTCAGGTACAATACAGTAATATACACATGATCATATAAGTAAGTTACAGAAAAGGAAAAGTTATAAAATAGCAGTGATGTGGCTATAACAGTGACGTCTATTAATATAATTCTGTCAGTGTGACTAATTTTCTTTTTTTTTTTCCCTAGGCTAATGATGGGATTAAAGTGAACAAGGAGGACTGTGTATATGTAGGAGGTAAGGATCAGTGCTATACGGAGTCTAGGCCTATGAGAGTGTACTGCATGGTGGAGGACCTTTATTGGGTCATATACTTCAGTAGCAATTTGGTAATGCTAGCCATGGACTACTGGTAATGTGATCACCATGATGCAGTTATATTTGTAGATCAGATGCCTGGGGTCTGTGTGTGTGTGTGTGTGTGTGTATGTATGTAAGTGTGTGTGTGTGTGTATGTATATATATATGAATATGACACATTTATTGCCGCAGTGCTGTTCTCGATAATAAAGGGAGCGCCACCCACTATGGAGAAATCTGGTTATTTTAAAAACTGTCAAGGGGGAACATAGTCACGCAGTACTTAACTCTCTGCATGCCCGCAATGCGCCACCTGACCTTCCTCAGGACCCCTGCCAGAAATTATTTTGCCCCAGGTTGTGATGACGTCAGAGCCTTACCCGGCTGTCCATCAGCCAATCAGTGACTGGAGCGGCATGCCACCCCTGACGGTGAGCGGGCTTTCGATCAGCTGGGTTGTGACATCGGCTGAGAACAAGAACCCGACTCTGGACAGGCACGGGGACAGGTGAGTAGTGGTGGTTATTATTTTCCCTCCTGCCACTACCTTTTCAAAAAAGCATTGCAGTGCCGGACTTCTTCTTTAAAGTGACACTGTCACCCCCTTTGCGCATTCTGACATCTCTACACAGGTGTAAAGGGGAAATTTAGCGGTTTTCATATCATACGTCATGGTGTTTGTTCAAGTAAAAAGTGTCCTTTTATCAACTGCATAATGTATTAAGTGGGCGTGGCCTCACGACATTAGCACCACTTAGCCCCACCCACAATGACACTGTTGGCTCCGCCCCCTTGATACCCATTGGTTAGCCAGCGTAAAGGGGGTGGGGTCTAGACCTTTCGGCCAGGCTGTTCCAATGGCCGGCGAGGGGGCGGGGCCAACTGTGGCGTTGGGGGCGGGGCTAAGTGGAGCTAATGCTGCGAGGCCCCCCTCTTAACACAATCTGCACCATGACGTATGATATAAAATAAGGTATGAAAACCGCTAAGTTTACCCTTAAACACCTGTGTAGAGATGTCAGAATGCAAAAAGGAGGTGACAGTGTCACTTTAACTTTAATTGTCTACAAATGAAAATAAGCTGTACCCATGATTAAACACTTTTTATTATTAGGGTTATTTCCTTTTTTTAAATTCGTGGCCTGCTCCTAAAATGTGTGGTGTGCGGAACTGCAAGAAGTGCCTTAGACTTGGGTTACAATAAACATACTATGCAAGTCTATGGCATCTCTGGCAGATTGATACATGGCTTAATTTAGGAGCGGACTACGAACTTGCTAGGATTTTTAAAGGGTATCCTGCTGCGGGAACAAAATGATAGGTACCCTTTAAAGGGAACCATTCACCCCGTGGCCCCCGGCAGAAACTGACATACAGTGACATAAAGGTCAATATACTTACCACATCGCTCCCGGTCCCGTCCCGGATCCCGTTGTTGACACGGAGAAATCGCCGATTCTTCTTCTCCCGCCCATTATGGTAATGAGCTGAGATGAGTCAAACGTCCATAGGAAACGACGGACGAGTCCAACTTATTCATGAGGTCCTCTTCTCGTCGCCGCCCATCCACGCCTCCTGGAACTTGATTGACGTCTTCAGTCTTCTGCCGAATTCCCACGCAGGCGCCGCTGTGATGGTCTCGTCACCTCTTCTGCGCCTGCGCGGTAAACAGGATACGGTGTTCGAGCAAATCGGCGCACGCGCAGTAAACAGTGAAGCTGCGGAGCGGCTTCAATTGTGAACTGCGCATGCGCCGAAAACGACTGTCACGGCGCCTGCGCGGGATCCGGCGAGAAGAAAGAAGACGAGGAGGAAGAGGACCTGGCGTCAATCAAGTGTCGGAGGCGGGGAGAAGGCTGGACTTCGGACCCGGCGGCGCTCATTACCATAATGGGCGCGAGAAGAAGAATCGTCGATTTCTCCGTGTCAACAACGGGCTTCGGGACGGGATCGGGAGCGATGTGGTAAGTATATTGACCTTTATGTCACTGTATGTCAGTTTCTGCCGGGGGCCACGGGGTGAATGGTTCCCTTTAAGTAATGGAATATTATGATCAGCAGGGATCTGACTTCCAGAACTCCCATTGGTCTTAAGACTGAAGGAGATGTAAAACTAATGCAGCAATGCATCTGTCATTTTTCTCACCCAGCTGTGCAGGGAACTACAACTGGCCCCGTTGACTTGAATAGAGCTGCACTGCAGTTCTCTGCACAACAGGTGACCAGGGAAAGAAAGAATAAGCACTGCATCCCATTTATTCTCTTCATCGATGGGGTTAAAGCATCAGGGCCACCAACAAATCATACCATCACACTTAATATGGTGGGAATAGTACTTTAGTGCCTATATGTTATGTTTCAGATGCTGCTGGAAGACCTGCAAACTGGGCTCCTGACCGTAAGAAGAAGGATTTTTCCTGCAGTGACCGCCTGGTAAGCAGTGTGACCCCTCCCAGCCCCAATCACATAGATCCCCTGGCTATGAAAAACCCCTTTAATTGCTTTTACTGTGCAATATACAGGGTAAGGTCACCAAAAAATCAACTGGTGCCAGAGATTTGTAATTTACTTCTATAAAAAAAAATCTCAAGTCTTCCAGTACTTATCAGCTGCTGTCTGTCCTGCAGGAAGTGGTGTATTCTCTCCAATCTGAGAGCAGGTAATGTTTTCTATGGGGATTTGCTACTGCTCTGGACAGTTTCTGGACAGAGGTGGCAGCAGAGAGCACTGTGTCAGACTGGAGAGAATACACCACTGCCTAAAGGACATACAGCAGCTGATAAGTACTGGAACACTTGAGATTTTTTATTAGAAGTAAAGTACAAATCTCTGGCACCAGTTGATTTAAAAAAATGTTGGTGCACAACCCCTTTAATGCTACAGTCCTAACCTTTAGTCAGTCCTATTTGGATGTAACTAATGGGACAACTTTCCACTTTTAGGGACTAGAGATGTAATGATAGTGATGGAGATATAGTGGTAATGGTATTTGCCTACTGTACCTTGTAAACCTGAAGACAGTAACTCGTAATGTCGTTCTTCAGTTTGCAGTGAACATTGGCATACAGTTCTACACTCCGGAGGAGTATTTCCTAGGCTGGAAGAAAGCTACGTTCAATCTGCCTACCTTTAATCCTGTAAGTGTGACCATAAAGCAGAAAGGCAATATACGCTTTGCACTACATACGGTAGAATCTGTGGTCATTCCCCAGCACTATCTGTGATAAAACCCATGGAGATGTGATTTTACGTTGGCCGTCTCCTCTTGTATAACACACATGACCTCTCTACATGACATAAGCATGGCTTATACTAGGAGAACATATCAATACAATACTGTGTGGGGCTTCTCCTCTGCCATAAGTGGCCTGTCCATGATTTATAACGTATTCACATTGACAGTATGGAATACTACGTTTCAGATGTATTATAACTGTATAGTCAGACAAAACTCAGGATTCAGACCATCCAGACCAGCATCAATCAGCTGATCATCGGGTGACGATCATTTTAACAAGAGATTTTAAAGGGGAAAAAAAAACAAACTTTTGACATGTCATAGAGACCAGTCCAAAGTTCTAATCAGTGGGGGTCTAGGTGTTCAGAGCGTAAATAAAGGGCTTAAAGAAGAGATTGCTAAGTGAGTTCTCTCCCAGCTCTATGCCATGTGACCAAGACAGATTTACAGTGTATGGGACTGTGTTGGTTGAATGCACAGAGAGCAAGGAGAGAAGTGCTCAGTTCAGTGCTTCTTCCCACTCCTTCTTGTTATCAGTTTAGTCTGCGACCAATCAAAACTTTTGACGTGTCAGACTTTTAAATTGACACTGCTGATAAATTTGCTATGTGATCAAATCTGCTCTGAGAGCTCTGTGGATTCCAAAAATGAGACTGTAACAAGTCTACTAGTGTATTGGAGAGGTGCCCCAAAGTCCTCCTCCAGGGATGGAACCCCACAAATGCTACATTCCATCCAGTTGTTTTAGTACAGTTTGACTGTTCATTGGGAGAACACCTATTAAAGAGTTTAAAAAAACAAGCTTTGAACTTGTCAAAAGTTTTGTATCTCAGTGCCAAGAGCCGCATGAGTATAGCTGATAGTCAGTGAGCTCCTCTCCTGTGCTTCTGAGCTTTTCTCCTGCCTATACTCATCAAAAGTTGTGACTTTTTTTTTTTTTTTTAAATGACAGTAACATTACCTCACTTTTCATTGTCGTACTGTGTAGAATCACTTCCCATGCTGGTGGCAGCCATTGTATGTCTAGCTAGGAATCTGAACAGGAGGCATAAACCATATACTTGGAGGTAATTCCATATCTGCTCTGTATGCTAGTCACAATCAACTTTTATACCAACAGAAAGCTCTGGATCCCAATGGTCAGCTCTATGACCCTCCATCTGCCTCCCTGGTCTCACCTTCTCTAGAAGTAGTAGTGACTGTCGGCTTTCCTGCAGGTATTATATTTATTGTGTGTGTGTGTGTGTGTGTGTGTGTGTGTGTGTGTATATATATATATATATATATATATATATATATATATATATATATATATATATAAAATCTATGTATGTATTCAGCTGCTTGCTCCAAATGTCACTTCCAGCATGTAAGCGGGGGCATATACTGCCATACATATATATATTTGCTACCATCGCCTAGCATGGATGGATGTCTGCTGTGTAGCGAAGCTTGAGGACACAATGATGTCATATAATATGATATCAGAGGCCAAGCTCCCGCATAGTGGGCCTGTGATGTAATTCCATCTTAATAATGGAGACACGTTCTGGGCCGCCTGCCAGCTATGAGGTATACAACGAGCAAATGATATTTCATGAAATATTGACAGACTTAATTGAGACAGTAATGCTGAAATTCCCTCTTGCCGCACAATTACAGAGAGTCTGGATTTATGCATTTCCTGATCTAGTCAATGTGCCATTGTACAGATACATGGCTCTGCTTTCATGCTCTGATCTTGTGATGCAATCAGCAGGGTTCTAGACTCTCAAGTTCCATTGAAAAAGTGTGGTCCTATTCAAGTGAATGGAGCTGCAGTTCCCTAAACAACCAGGTGGTCAGGGTGGCGCTGTGCAGAGAAAACAACCAAGGGGTTGTAGCTGTCAGTGCTGCCTCTGCTTCATTATTATTCCCAGGGACTGGACCAAACCAACCCTTTATTGCTGGGATATGTCATTATATGTTTATTTTATTATGCTAGGAACATACATGGGCACCTTAAAGAAGATTTTTATGTTTGTTTGTTCTTCTTCTAGCTGGAAAATCCACATTTATTAAAAAACACCTGGTGACGAAAGGTTATGCATACGCCAACAGGGTAAGTAGATGGTAACGCTTCTCCCAGTGTTCTCCTAGTAGTAGTAAGTCATACAGGGATGTTTCCAAAATCCTGAAGTGGTATGCCTTTGTTATAGGACACACTTGGAACATGGCAGAAGTGCGTTGCTGCCTGTGAGGAAGCTCTGAGAAACGGCAAGAGTATAATAGTGGATAATACCAACCCTGACGTGGAGTCCCGCAGCCGGTCAGTATGGGATTGGGATATATATACAGTTGTGCCTTGGACTGCGAGCATAATTTGTTCCAGGACCGTACTTGTAATCCAAATCCACTCTTATATCAAAGCAAATTTTTCCATAAGTAATCATTGAAATGCAGACAATTGGTTCCACACCCCAAAAATAATGATTTATTATTCTGAATAACATGTAAAACAAATAAAACGAACATTCAAAAACAGCTAAATCTGTTATAAGTCACTGTACAGTATAGCAATCAGCATGTGGAGTATAATGTATAGTCCGTGCATAATCCTGATAACACAGCAGCAGTTTGTAGATACAGGATGGAGCTGCAGATCCCTATAATGCAGGAGCGTAGTACAACAGGATAGACTAGAGAAGCAGGGCTGCTGTCAGAGGTCTGTGTGGTCACATGACAGCAGTGGGGAAGGGGGTGTGTTCAGCATGGACCAATCAGGAAGTGAGAATCACAGAGCTGTGTAGGAGGACAGTGACAGAGATTTTACAGCAGTGTGAATGGCTGAGTGAAAATGCAGACACATTATAGCAGCAGTGTGTATATCTGAGTGTGAGTGCAGACACATTATAGCAGCAGTGTGTATATCTGAGTGTGAGTGCAGGCACATTATAGTAGCAGTGTGCATAGCTGAGTGTAAGTGCAGGCACATTATAGCAGCAGTGTGTATAGCTGAATGGAGATGATAGAAAACACAAGGGCTGACAGAGACTGCAGGGAGCATGAGGGAATGAGCAGGATGTATGTGGGAACATACATGCAGCACTCTCTGTCCCGGGAATGAGGGGGTTGCAGTTATGGAGAGATTACCTCAACAGTCTTGTCCCCGGATGTAAGCCCCAGCCGGAAGTGAATCTGCTATGATTTGGAAGGTGAGGGAGACTTCCTGGATCAGAGTACAGGGCTGTAGGACACACTATGCAGACCATGTCCCTCCCCCACTCCCGATCCCACCTGGTACAGGAAGCTCTTAAACCAAAGCAATGCTCTTACACCAAGTTACAATTTTGAAAAACTATGATCTCTTCTTGCAAAGCGCTCTTAATCCAAGTTACTCTTAAACCAAGGTACCACTGTATAACAATTCTAGTATCTTAGACTTACTGTTATTCCTCCTTGAAATATTTGAATATACTGGGGATAAAATAAAATTCCCTGCTATGAGTGTAGGGACACATGTACTGACAAAGGGAACGTCTGGTTGTCAGTGTGTGTGTGTGTATGTATATATATATATATATATATATATATATATATATATATATATATATATATAAATAATGCTAGGAAGCATAATAGAGTTCTCATTGTTCAAGTATTTACGTAAAGCAGACATGTCACGATAATAGTAATGTTACAAGCATCATAAATGGAATTATCTGTATGTATATTGTCAGTTTATTACCCCTAAGTAATGTGATCTCCTCCTATAATATGTCAGGTATATCAGCTGTGCACAGAAGGCAGGCGTCCCGGTCCGCTGCTTCCTCTTCACAGCGCCTCTTGAAGTGGCTAAGCACAACAATCGGGTAGGTGTCAATGCGTATATGTTCCCCAGATACCATGTCCGTAGCTTCTGACTCTACACAATAATCCTTCTACTTGTTCACAGTTCCGGGAGATGACCAGTAAAGGACATGTTTCAGTAAACGACATGGTCCTCAATAGCTACAAGTAAGTTACTGACTGTAGTCACAACAGCAATGGTAGAAGTTCTATGTTGCTTCATATGAGACTGAGCTGCATTACAAGACTTGGCCCATGGACAGGAGGGGCGCTGTTATTAAAAAAAAGAAAAAAACAGCTTTCACCCTCGGGCTTGGTTCACACTACGTTTTTGCAATCCATTTTTTGCAAAAATTGTGTGCATCTATTTTTCCATTGACTTCTATTATAAAAAGAAACCGATCAAAACGGATGAGTTTTTTTTTGACGGACATAAAAACGTGGTCGACCACGTTTTTGTGTCCGTAAAAAAAACTAGTTAGTTGTGATCTGTTTTTTTTGTTTTTTTTTATTGAAGTCAATGGAAAAATGGATGCACACAGTTGCATACGTTTTTTTCCATACGTTTTTTGCAAAAAACAAAGGATTGCAAAAACGTAGTGTGAACCCAGCCTTACCATTTACTACGTTTTTATGGTTTTTTTTTCATGTTTTTTTTTTTTGCAAAAAAGATCAGTTTTTCCATTATAAAAACAAAAACGGATCAAAATGGATCTGTTTTTTTTTTTTTTATGTAGACAAAACTGAGGTTGACTACGTGTTTGTGTACATTAAAAAAAAATTTAGTCAATGGAAGTCAATGGAAAAATGGATCAAAACGGATGCACACAAATGCATCCATTTTTTTCAGAATTATAGTGTGAACCCAGCCTTACTGACATTTGATGTAGAGGTTAGGTCAGGAAGTATGGAGGGGGCTCAGAAGCTCTAAGGTCTATATGTGGTGTGTGTATCAGCCACTAACTGCAGCTGACACGTGCTATCAGTGGCCGAAATCTGAGATAACTGCAGTAGCGGTCAGTAGGGTCAACGGCATCTAGACCAGGGGTGTCAAAACTACAATTTCTATCATGCTTTAGCTTTGGCTGCCCAGGCATGATGGGAATTGTAGCTTTGTAATAGCTGGAGGGTCTGAGTTTGGCACCAGTGATCTAGCTAGTTAGAAGTCTTATGCCGGCTGCCAACCCCCCCCCCCCCCCAAAAAAAAAAAAATTGCAGGGTGCCATTCATCTGTCATGGCAGCCAGGGGGGCCTGCCGGAATGAAACCAATAAAAGTCAGCGCTTTGATTTATTGTGATCAAGGCTGTGTTCACACACGTTGCCGTTTCATTGTAGTACTGTTGCGATACTGCTGCATTTTCACCAAAATGATGCAGTACTGCTAGGAAGCTGCACTGTGTGACGTGAACACTGCCCTACTAGCCCACAATCTTGGACCTCTAAATTGTAATAAAATGTGGACTTCTACTTATGTTTTTAATTAACAAAAAAAAAAAAAAACCACTTATTATTACAATCTCATTATTTTCCCTATTTCTTTTATTCCCATGCAGAAGTAAATACGTGGCTCCGTCCCTGAGCGAAGGTTTTAGCGAAATTATTAAAATCAATTTTGTGCCAGATTTCAAAGATCCAGATCTAAAAGCTATGTACGAGCAATTCTCAGAGGGCTGAGTTACAGCTTCTACAATGATCTGGGACCAGTCGTCACCCGAGCAAAAGAAGCTTTAATAATTTAGTTTACATGTTGTAGAGGACAAAGCCACTCCAGACTCCAAGCTGCTTTTATCTATGACAGCGAATAAAAAAAAACAAAAACAAACAAGAAATCAAAGCTCTGTAATTGCATACTCTCGCCACATGGTGGCACTGTTGATTTGAAAAACTTGATTATTTTCTTTTTATATTTCTAATGCTCATTGTTTCTATTGTTTAATAAATACAATTGTCCAAATTGTGAATAATCACAATCATTAGAAATGTGGAAGTGATTATATCCATTACCGGGACTGACCCTCCATTACAGAAGTTAGCGCAGACTGAATGACACCTTACGTCTACTTGACATTGCACCCGTGCCAATGATGTCATTTCTTGGCGGGCGCTCAGGCTGTTGAGATCGCTCAAATATGTCCCCTAAATGCAGGCACTTCATAAACCCTGGAACATTTTCTCTTCTTGTACCTTGGCTGTTCTGTGAGTTTAATTAAAAACAAAATTCTTCACAGATTCCTAATGGAACACACTGATAATCTGCTTGCATTACTAGTATCACGGAGAAGACTGTATGTTTGGCTCTAGAAGGGGGGCTTCGCTCCTCCTGCATGCACTCTCTAAGGTCACTAGATGCTTTAGACCAGGGGTAGGGAACCTTCGGCTCTCCAATTGTTGCAAAACTACAACTCCCATCATGCCTGGACAGCCAAAGTGGTGTTAGCTTTATATTCTGTACAGAAAATGATGACAGCATTTGGGTAATAGCAGTGACTGATGGCCTCCATGACTGCACCCATCACTATCAAACTTTCCACAAACCCAGAACGGCATGTATTGCCTGCACTATTATACAGTATAATGTGTCAGTCTTCACTGTCATTCTGGAATTGTATTCATGTACATTCCATCCAGCCCATAGAACCCACAGATAAGCTTTTACATTTCAGAAACTTTATCCAGGATTAGAAAAAAAACAGCGCCACTCTTGTCTTCAGTTTGGATGGGGTATTGCGGCTCATTTCCATTGAAGTGAATGAAATCAAGTTGTAAAACAACATACAACCTGAAGACAAGGGTGGCGCTGTTTTTATAGAAATTATACCTTTTAAATGCAGGCATGTAAAATATAAACTGTTCAGGATCTGTGTCTCAGGGTATATAATAAAATTGCTACATTTTGTTAAAATACTGTGTCTTACCTTTTCTTTTCATGGTCTGTCATGTTAGTCCAGCAGGGCTTGAGGAGTAATGATAATTTCCCTGGTGGTCTCATGTTTCTTAGAAGTCTATAGATTGTTTTGCTGGTGGGCTATTGGGATGGAGGGGTTACTGATAATAACTAATGATCTAGGACAGGGATGGGGAATCTTCAGCCCTACAGCTGTTGTAAAACTACAATTCCCATCATGCCTGGACAGCCAAAGCTTTAGCTTCGGCTGTCCAGGCATGATGGGAATTGTAGTTTTGCAACAGCTGGAGGGCCGAAGGTTCCCCATCCCTGTCCTAGAGTGTTAAGGGGTAAATTCTAACATCCTTGGTGCAGTGAGATAGTAATAAGATTAATGCTAGTATCCCTAATGATCTAGAACAGGGATGTCAAACTTGTGGCCCTCTAACTGTTGGTGAACTACAATTCCCATCATGCCTGGAGATCGAAACCTTTAGGATTACATACTCGCAGCAGAATTGTCATCCCGCTCCGTCTATGTAAGCGACAGCCCCCTTAACCCCCTCACAGCCTGATGCATACATCACCTGCTTCTCGCTCCGGCTTGTTCTGTGGCTCCCGACATCTGAACGTCCCGCACAGCCAATCAGTTGCGCTGATGACAATTCCGCTGCAAGCATGTAATCCTATTGAAACTGACAGGAGGGGAATCGCAGCGGATTTCGCTGCGAACTCGCAGCCTGAAATCTGCAGTGATTTTGTTACGTGTGAACCCACCCTAAGGAGGAGCTATCAGCAGGGTAGTCCCAGGATAGCACCTGGGATTCTGTGGAGATGATGTGTGTTACCTTCCTCCTCAGTGCTGGTCCCACTCTATTAGTCGGGGTGATCTTCAGCCGGGAGCACTGCACCGCCCCCACAGCATCATTTGGCCCGATCCTTCTAATGAGAATCAATGGAGCGGCCTGGCCAGATAAGACTGTGGGGGTGGGACAGTGCTCCAAACGGTGCTTCCAGACGAAGATTACCCCAGCTAACAGCATGGGACAGAGGAGGAAGGAAACACACATAGCACCTGGGAGACGCTGTGGAGGAGGGTATGTGTGTTACCTTCCTCCTCTACGCCGGTCCCGTGCTGTTAGTTGGGGTAATCTTTGGCTGGGAGCACAGTTAGGAGCACTGCCCCTACAGTGTCATCCAGCCAGGCCGCTCCATTGATTGTCATTGGAAGGAGCGGACCAAATGATGATGTGTTGGCAGGGCAGTGCTCCCGGCTGAAGATTACCCAGACTAACAGCGTGGGACCGGTACCTAGGAGGAAGGTAAGACACATACCTTCCTCCTCAGCATCCCGGTCGCTAAGGGGGCTGATAGTTCCCCTTTAAGCACTTCGATATGTAAAAATGTTTCTTATAGAATCCCTGGTGGTCTAGAGTAGTAAAGGGTTTAATGCCATAATCCTGCACATGCTGTCACTAAAGTGTCCCTGTATCTTGACGTCATCAGTCGCAGTCTGGGCGTTCAGACCCTGACCGATCACAAGAGACAGGAGAAGCGCACAGCTGAGACTTCACTCCCTAGCTCACTGCAGATCGTCCCCATTGAAAGTCTATCGAGCCCGTCTCCTTTAGCTAGATGGAGATTGTGGGTGCTAAGACCCCCACTGATCATGAGAGATGAGCCTTGGATATTAACAAACTGGGGAGTGAAGCGCGCAGCTGAAAGCTTCTCCTATCTATATCTGAAGAGATCGGAGAGGGTCTGAACACCCACCCGACCACTGAACAGTGTAGAGGAGAGGCCATGACTGTATTCTTTTGTTCTTATACACAATGGAGGTCCCGGACGTTGTACCCTCATGATCATAAGGATATGACATGTCCTAGTCATATGTCATCACTTTAGGAGATAGGAAGCCCTCTTTAACCTTCCTCTTCCTCCCCAGCTCCCATCCTAGAGACGCTTTCACCAGCCCATAGTTGTCTTTATGATCAGGCAGAGCCCTCGTGCAGCAGGTACCACCTAAGACTTATAGTCAGCCCTGCAGGCAGGACAGACACCATCTCCCCTGACCACATTTTTCTATTCCAAGACGTGAAGTCAGGAAATACTTAAGAACCCTATTCTAAGCATGCACGAAGACTTCTGGGATCCGAGAACGTCCCCGCCAGTAACACGTTGTTCTGTGAGCTCCGATGAACTATGAGTTCAAGGAATAACTACCTGCTTAAGTCATTGTCTTCACTTGTCCTGAGTGACAGCACCAGGCAGGAAGTGTAACCCTATAGGCATGCATGGGCATTAGTGGAAGGGTTAATGGGCAGAGCCGATATGTTGACACTATCTGACTAGAGAATGAAAATACATGGCAGAAGAATGACAGCCGCTGCTGTGCCCGGGGCATGGCCGGCCAGTGGATGGGGATCCAGCTGTTGCTGACCTACTTCTTCCATAATGCTCAGCCAGCCAATATTTCCTCTTTTATACTGTAGATATTTGGTGAAACAAGGACGTGACCTATTACCGGGTCTGTTATCTAAGTGCCGTATCCTGATAGACCGAGGATAACACTGTCTATTACCTGACAGCTAAAGAGCATTTACCCCTAAACACATTCTCTGTCACTAGGTTTATTCCGCCTTAAATGAGCTCAGCATAAACTAGTGACAGAAATGCTGAACAGATTGGTGTATTACTTACTGTACATCATTCTGCTCAGCGGTTCTCCTAGTATGCAGGAGAATAGAATTACTGCCGCACCCCTCCCCCGCCCTCCAGCTGCTGATTGACAGTTGACTGCCTATACACAGCATGGATGGATAACTGCCAATCAGCAGCTGGTGGGCTGAGTTTTTTTGCCTCATGAATATTGAGGACTGCTGGGCTCATGCACATAATGGAGAGGACTACTTATTGTCCATGTTATTCAGGAGGAGATCTCTGGATCAGCTGCACAGAACAATGTAAGTGATACATCATTCTGTTCAGCTTCTCTGTCACTAGTTTATGCTACTCTTAGATAGGACACCATAATCCTACTGACAGAGTCCCTTTCAATGGGTGGTTGACCACGTTTTTGTATGCGCTAAAAAACGGATGTGTTTTGATCCTTTTTTTGACACATTTCTTTTATAATGGAAGTCAATGCAAAAACAGATCAAAACAGATGCATACAAATGCGTCCGTTTTTTCCAACGGACTGCAAAAACAGTGTGAACCCAGCCTTATCCAAGTATTATCCTCAGCTATAGTCCTAGGGATTATGAGGGAGATTTATCAAACATGGTGTAAAGTGAAACTGGCTCAGTTGCCCCTAGCAACCAATCAGATTCCACCTTTCATTTTCCAAAGAGTCTGTGAGAAATGAGAAGTGGAATCTGATTGGTTGCTAGGGGCAACTGAGCCAGTTTCACTTTACACCATGTTTGATAAATCTCCCCCTATACCTTTAACATACCGCACCGCCAGCCCTTGCTAACAACACCTAGCACCCCTGGGTGTTCCACTTGCCATTGCTAAATGTAAACCAACTGTGCACTGCTCCCGATCTGTTCACTGACAGAAAGCAGAGTTCTTTACAATCCGTATATCCGTAAACGTATATAAGTTCATTTATTGTAAAATAACACAATGTATCTGGTAACTGCTGGTATTGTGAGAGACTATAGTGGGGGGGCATTTTGCCAAATCTGACAAGTTGTCTCATAACTGTGGGTGCGTTTCGCAGCCCCACCCTATTAAGGCGACAGATATAGATAGGGAGTGCCATGGAAATTCCGGAAACATTAACTTTCTAAATACACTCTGATACTTCTGTTACTGTGTAGATTGTGGATCTCCCAATATGATACATTCTCTCTGCTAGATGTGACATCACATATATATCCTAGCTCGAAATGTATAAGATCAGACTAGATTTTATCCAGGAACAGTGCCGCTCTAGTCCATTGGCTGCACCTGGTATTGCAGACCAATCCCATTGAGATATGTAAGGCAATTCTGCAATATAGGGTGTGGTCGGTGTACACATAGTATTAAAAGTATCCTAATGATATACAAATCCTTATACAAGCTGTATTTTCTACTGGAAGTGGTATATTCTTTCCAGTCTGACACAGTGCTCTCTGCTGCCACCTCTGTCCATGTTAGGAACTGTCCAGAGCAGGAGAGGATTTCTATGGGAATTTGCTACTGCTCTGGACAGTTCCTGACATGGACAGAGGTGGCAGCAGAGAGCACTGTGTCAGAATGGAAAGTGTACACCACTTCCTGCAGGACATACAGCAGCTGATAACTTACAGATCTGTATAAGGGGCCTTTTACATGGACCAAATATCGGCAATGAGCATTGCTAGAAACGCTCCTTCAGGCAATAATCAGCCCATGTAAAAGTGACTGCAATCAGCAGAGGAGCAGGAAAACGCTGATCCTCGGCTGATCGCAAAATATACTGTTATCAACCACGCATATCCGTATATAAATATATTTAGATGGCTGCACGAACAATACGGTGATTGATCGTGCCCACTGCAAACGAGCGCTGATGGTCCTATATCTGTAAGAGCCTTAAAGTGAATTAGAATCAATGGAGCCGTATCATAGATGAGCCCCACTCCAGTGCTTCAGCCCGGACCTGATAGTACATTCACTTTAAAGGGAACCTCCAGTGATTTTTTTTTTTCTTTCAAAACAACTGGTGTTAGAAAGTGCCAGAGATTTGTATTTGACTACTATTAAAAAATCTCCAGTCTTCCAGTACTTATCAGCTGCTGTATGTCCTACATGTCTATGTCTATGACATACAGCAGCTGATAAGTACTGGAAGACTTGACATTTTTAAATAAAAGTAAATAAAAAATCTATGGCACTTTCTGGCATCAGTTGTTCTGAAAGAATTTTTTTTTCCGCTGGAGATGCCCTTTAAGTTTCTGACAAGGGGTCCCAGCAGTTGCAGCCCCACAATCTGACTCCTCTCCTATCCTATAGTTTGGGGATAAGTAATTTTAACATTAAAAAAAACCCTTTAAAATCTATATTGTAGGTCAATTCCCATGCAAAGAAGTTCTGTACCACGTGGATGGGAACCTGTGACCGGCTGAGGATTTCCTGATATGTGTGCATGACTCCTAACAGGGTTACATTATGCAGAATAGGGAACCTAAGGGGCCATCTTTGGTAACATAGAGAACCTAAGCGCAGTGCCATTGGTCTGTAGAGTCATCTATAGACACCATCTTACAGCTTTGGATGTGACTGGTGTATTCCTGGACGCTTTCCTTGGTGTGACTGATGTCATGTCATGACTCCACCAGCAATTTGGGAAATTTCCTAATGGAAAGATAGCGCCATAGTATGTGTTCTATGTTTATTTTCAGAAGAACATTCCCTTGTATCAGTGCTTTACCTTCCGGAATATCCACTTGCCCAACCCATGACTGGTCACATTACTTCACCATTGATGTGATAGGAGACATCTTACTACACCTGAGCTGACAAGACATGACCTCAGCCCCATGAAGTCATGCCTGCTGACTGGATATACAACAGACTGGTTGTCTCCAAGGCGCTGATTCACAATGGACACCTCACCACATGCCCAGGGAATGAGTAGTGGCAGATGCACTTTACTAGAATACAATGTATTAGAAAGCACCAGGCTCACGTATTACCTGACTACACTACACATCCCATCATTGAGGTGAGCCGCTTGATTCTCCCAATCAGGAATTGATGTATGATCAGTGTTGTGCAGATGGAGCATATAGAAATCTTATGGTCCATACTGTGTCTCTGGGTACTATCAGTTTCATATGTAGTCATGTGGAGGGCTTTCTGCAAAAGAATTGCACCTTGTTCCATGGCGTCTCCATAGACAGCTACTGCAGAAGTGAACAGGACCAAGGTGTAGTACCAGAAGCAGCCACACTCATGTATGGCGCTCTGCTTGTGTAAAATTAATATTTTCAGCAATCCCAAGTCTTATAAACCGGGAGCCGGGAGAGGTAAGGTATCAGGTGTTTGGGCAAGGACTGCATGGACATCACTGACAATGTCCATACAGATCTTACTGCCTGATTATCGGGCCGTGTAATAGGTCCAGTAAACGAGCGCCGATGTAGTAGATCGACACTCGTTTATTAAAATGATCAGGCCGTAGTCGTCCCGTGTAATTGGACCCTAAGTCTTGCGCAAGGGTGCAGCCAATCACAGGTTTTCCCGAAAAGCGATTCTCCCACAAACCTTCCCCGATCTTCCAGGCTTTTAATGGTCAGGGACTGCTTCCTTTTGCTGAAGTTTGGCTGGTCTCCCTGAGATCAGTGATCTGTTTCTCTTATGGCTCTACTAGGTATTGCTCCCACCTAGCCAGAATCCTGCTCCACGCTGATGAGGGACAACACCCTGAAACAGCTGTATGTGGATGGTTACCTAGCCTTGGTTTTTTCCTTGTCATTACATTGACTTATAGGGCCACTTAATATGGTGGTTTTGGTGGTTTCCCTACAGGAGCTACTTCTTGGCTGAGTCCTTCCCGGAGGGATATCTGGTTAGTCTTGTGTCTCGGGACTCTTAAATGAGGCTCCACGGGCTCTTCTTTTGCATATTCATGTTTCCCAATGAGCAATACACCTAGGATATCACTGCATTGAGCGATTTAACCAGCAATCGGCAGTGTTATCGTTTGGCTGGTCTCCCTGAGACTAGTGATCTGTTTCTCTAATAAAATGAGGTTGGCCTTCCCAGTAGGGTAACTAGGGCTAGGGATCCAAGTGAACAAATGTAGACAATAAACACACAGCAATATAAAAATAAAATAAAAAATGATTGTCATTTATAAAAACTTTTGATATCACATGAGGCGGGATTTCAGTGCTGTGTCCCCCTTTAAAAATAAGGCGAGTACACTTAAAGTGTGAAAGAGAAGTGTGTGCTGTCACTCAGTAGCTTCTTATTCTCAGTCCAGCCACCCCTAGTTCTCAGCCAAAAGACCATAGAGCTCTATATGGCGGTAAAGCAATATCTAGGACAAAAATGTACCAGGAAATTGCATGGATGGGTCACATGACCCTCCTCTTTTAAAACCTAAGCAAAGCCCCTTGGGGTGAATGATGACATACCGAAAAAATTCCTCGTCACGCACCAGGCATCATTTACTAAGTAGTCGCATAACTCGCATCACAAAACCAGGAAAGTTAAATCGGCTATAATGTGTATAGCTTGCGGAAGCGAATACAATAGAAACTTTCAAGTACTTCCTGAGTCTGCTAAATTCCTCTTCTATCTCTCGTCTTAACACTTCCCTTTCTGTACTTTGTTGTATCTGTGAAAGGGATTTATGATATTCTAAGCTTGTTATGTATGGTCCCAGTGATGCTGTCTGAGAGCCCGAGTATGCGTCAAAGTTTTTATAAATCACCGGGGCGGGATCCTCCCAAATGTTACGACCCATAGATGGACATATACACCAGTACACTTATTCTTCATACGAGGACATTGGCGCACGTAATAGCAACCCATTGCCATAGGAACATAGGGATGGGGGCCATTTACATGACAAGTGATCAGTACAATATAAATGCTAATGATAATTGTTACATGCAAATGGATCCTCGGCCTCCGTGAAGCGATTGTTCATCCCCCCTATTACCATATAGATTTAACCCACTGAGGAGCGCATGTTAGGTGGGAGGAGATGTGTCTGCTCGAAGCCTTCTGGCACCGCGCACAATAGGATTAGACAGGTAAAATACCCGCTTATCCAGCCCATGTTTTCCCCGGTGGAAGATGTGCGACTGTCTGCCAGGCCTCATAGATTGTTGGCAGATCCCATTGAATTCGAAGGGATTTGTGCAGCTTAGTGTTGGGCTGCAATGTGACTGTGTCTCAAAGGATGCAGTCTATGGCTGGGTTCACACTATGTATATTTGAGGCTGTATTTGTGAGGCTGTATAGCAACCAAAACCAGGAGTGGATTGAAAACACAGAAAGGATCTGTTCACATAATGTTGTAATTGAGTGGATGGCCATCATTTAATGGCAAAGATTTGCTGTTATTTTAAAACAACGGCTGTGGTATTGAAATAATGGCCGTTATTTACTGTTATATGGCGGCCATCCACTCAATTTCAACATTGTGTGAACAGAGCCTTTCTGTGTTTTCAATCCACTCCTGGTTTTGGTTGCTATGAGGACCTGACTTGAGGACCAAATACTGCCTGAAGTATACAGTGTGTGAACCCAGCCTATAACTGTAATGAATCATGCTCCATCCACTCGCCTGGTACAGACTATGACCGCTGGTGAAATAGTTAATGGTGAATGACCCCCTTTTTCAAATGAGGTGAAGGTGAGATCCCCACGCTCTTATGGACCGCAGAGGTGCACATCCATAAGCTACTGTAAGAAATATTGGTTATCAGTCCACATTCAGCCATAGCTGACACAATGGGGAACTCTGGTTAAAAAAAGATTTAACCCTGTTCAATCCCCACCTATAATCTAAGCTTGTTTGTAATAGGTTTCTATTACATGAATTGGTCCGTTTGTCTGCAGCACATCCTGGTCACACCCTGAAGCTGCTGAAAATTCTTCCTGGTCCACTCTGTCTCCACTCCTCTGCCCTCCCCCTTCCTTCTGAGACAGAAGTCACATGATCTCTGTCTCTTCTGTTGCCAGGCAAGCTGTAACACCTCATCTGTAACCCCTGCCCACCACTGACATAACACCTTTCAGTGATAACATGGCCAAGGGAAACAACAGCTTCTCCTGAGCAGTATAGGGGAAAGGAGACACAGTTGTTTCATCTCGCTCTCTTTCTTATGTGGATAGATAGATAGATAGATAGATAGATAGATAGATAGATAGATAGATAGATAGGAGATAGATAGATAGATAGATAGATGATAGATAGATTATAGATAGATAGATAGATAGATAGATAGATAGATAGATAGATACTGTGTAAAGCAGAGGCAGATGAAGCCAGTGGTGGGCAGATACTACAAAACAGGGGTGGAAGCCCAACAGTAGGTTCCGAGGTGCAATGCATGCTAGGAGATGTAGTTTCCCGGCCAGGTGCCATTATGGTAAAACTGGGATCATTTCTGAAACTTTGGTGCTAGGAGCAATGTAGACAAACGGGAAAGGTTTCAAACAATCAGTGATTTGGATCAGTGCAGTTCTCCTTTAAAGTACTGTCAAAAATTAGACTATATGATCTGCTTTTTGCACAAAGGGCACCACTCTTGTGCACTGGCTGTACCTGGTATTGCAGTTTGGCCTTCACTTTTTTGTAAAATGTTCACTGATTTAGAGCCAGAAAACTTACATAACAAAATTAGTATAAGCTTTATATATAAAGATTAATGGCTGCCCACCTTAAGGCAGCCATTAAGTGGATGTGGGAATTCCCTATTGAGTATTCCCATCTATATAAATGGTATGGCATATCACTAGGATATGCTGTAAACGGTAGCAGACACTAGTATTGATGCTGCTCACATGCTAGAATATTTGTTTGATATTTTGAAGCTCTGATCATTGTGGACCCTTGATTTCTCCACACACACATAAGCTGAATCCTGGACAGTCATACAGTGGATTTAAAGCATTGTATTCTGTATGACCAACCTAATTTCTCAGCCAATTTCTTAAATATTTGGATAAGGCATGCTTTTAGAAAGGTGTCAACAAACTTATCCCAATTGCCGACCATAAATCAGATCTATTTCTGACAGTAGAGTTAAAATACCCTGCAACACCCCCGCAGGAGATATTAGGTATTACACTTAGTTCTCATGCAGCTTTATGGGTTGGAGTACTGCAAGTCCTCCAAAGTGAGTGACACTCTTTGTAGATATTCACCGTTCTGACCAAGAGATGAGGAGCCCCTCTAATAACTCAGAATACCCTCATAGGACATATGAAAATAAGTTTAACCCCGTTAAAGTGTTTTGTTGACAAGCAAATACGCCGGTTGACTAAATATATCTTTGTGCTCCTTGGTGAGGGATTGATGGTTGGCGTCTGGTGAAAGTGCTACTGAGACGGTGGTTTGTGTGAGTCATTTGATATCTGAAGCTGTGAAGATGCAGAACTCTCACATCATATCACTGGCAAAAACAACCCCTTTTCAAGTAATAATTCAACTTTTTTTTACACCAAATCGAGCCAAAGAGCCAATCTTAGATGTTACTGTTGTAAAATAGCATAGGATGTCCTGATCACACACCTTTTTACAGTTTCTTGATATGTGCTTCCGTTCCCTAGATATGTGGGTTTATAATTTGTCCGCCAATTCAGTTAATTGTCAGATGGGCGTGGCTTCAGTATTAATAATAGGCGTGACTATCAGATGATAGACGGGATTCTATAGTCTGAGTTTGTGAATTTTTTTACATTAGGGGGGGGGGGTATATGCCTAACCCCCCCCCCCCCCCCCTGACAGTATAATCATACCCATCACTGGATAGTCATTCACTGTGTAAAAATGAAGTCCACACCCATCTGACTATTAACTGAATTGGCAAAGAAGCTATAAAACCACATATTTTGGGTGTGGCAGGGCAAATCGAGAAACTGTAAAAAACTGTGTAATCAAAGCACCCGAAGGCTGGGTTCACACTGCGTTTTTGCAATCTGTTTTTTTCATCCGTTTAAAAAAAAAAAAACGGATGAAAAACGGATTGCAAAAACGGATGCATTTGTATGCATCTGTTTTGATCCATTTTTCCATTGACTTCCATGATTTAAAAAAAAACAGATCAAAACGGATCCTTTTTTTTTTTTACGGACACAAAAACGTTGCTGACACTAATTTTTGGGTTTGTTAAACGTATGCTAAAAACGCAGTGTGAACCCAACCTTAGCTATTTAAAGGGATAGTTCCAAAAAAAATCAACTGGTGCCAGAAAGTGCCAGAGATTTGTAATTTACTTCTATAAAAAAAACACCTTAATCTTCCAGTACTTATCAGCTGCTATATGTCCTGCAGGAATTGGTGTATTCTTTCCATTCTGGAGAACAGGAGAGGTTTTCTATGAGGATTTGCTACTGCTCTGGACAGTTCCTGACATGGACAGAGGTGGCAGCAGAGAGCACTGTGTCAGACTGGAAAGAATACACCTCTTCCTGCAGTACATGCAACAGCTGATAAGTGCTGGAAGATTTAAGATTTTTTTAATAAAAGTAAATTACAAATCTCTGGTACTTGCTGGGACCAGTTGATTTAAAGGAAAAAAAATATGTTAACTACCTCTTTAATGATAGTAGCATTTCATTTTTTGGAGATTGACTACAAATTCTCTTTAAGGGGAATTTTTATGATGCTGCAAATAGGAGGACATGAAGGAAAGGCAGAAATCTGACCCTGTGATGATGGAGGCATCATGATGCAGTAAATATAGGTGGTACATTAGCTGGAGCGCTACCCGATGCTTTAAGTCTATTCACTTCCTGCATTCAGAGAATGGCTGCAGCTTCATCTCCCTCCTCTCCCTCTGCTGCCTTCCATTTTCCATAATCCACTAGATAAACCTATTTTAGAGAGTCTGGCGTTGACACTGCACCTGGAAAGTTAAGAACGTGACATTTTCACATATACTTTGAGATCTATACATTAATAAAAGATGCTTCTTACCCTGGCCTCTCTTTACCCTAAAATTCTTGGAACAGATAGAGATCATGCAGTGTCATGCAGCTGTAAGGGGGAATGTGACTGTACGTGTCTGTCTCATTGTATTAATGTCAATTGCATGAATTCTTCACTCTCTTCACTCATGTCTGTGCTGTTGAACCCTGCAGGTTATTCAACATGCCTGTGGCCAAGGACAACATGGATGCCTTTACAATGGAAGGTCACGGTCAGGATCACGCTTGGTCACACAAACCCAAAGGTAGGCTGGAGTAAAATATCTGTGTAGCCTCTGTAATGGTGACTGTTCCTCTCTTGTGGATATCACTATATATTGCATAAAACAATTGCGATTAATAGGCACAAAGCTATAGTCACCTTCAGGTCCTGGAGGCCCAGGGAACCCAATATGTCCCACTACTTCATACAAGGAGACCAGAAACAGCACCTCTCCTGTCCTCAGGTTTGATGTGGTATGACAGCTCAGTTCCATTAAAGTGAATGGAGTTGAATTGTAATACCACAAATAACCTGAGGACAGGGGTGGTGCTGTTTCTGAAAGAAAGTGTTTTATCTAATCCTAGATAACCCCTTTAAAGCCCAGGGGACCTGCATCTGCTTTACATTGCTGAACGACAGGGGTCTCAGAGTTTCTACCCCCCCCCCTTCCCCCTCCCCCGACCAAACGTTGATGGCCTATAGTGATGATACACCATTATTGTAAAGTCCTGCAGAACTACTTTAAAGAAGTTTCCCTATTGGATGGTCCTCCTTCAGTATCATATTGGTGGTAGTTTTCTCACTGTGGACATTTATATCACATCAACATATCTGTTCCACCAGGTGAAGTGGCTGTTTCTTTAAGGAGGTTCTCTGCATTCCACGTTAAGGGTAAATTCACACGGGCGAATCCGAAGGAGTTTCAAGCTGCGAGTATTCCCACACGAGATTCAGCTGTGATAATGATTCCATTAGGTTTAGTGCGTTTTTAGCACCATGTTCGATTAGTGCGTATTAGCTGCGGGTTAGCTGCGAGTTAGCTGCGGATTAGCTGCGGATTAGCTGCGGATCCGCCCGTGTGAATTTACCCTAAGGGAATTTCAAGCGGAGTCCATGTGGTGGGTTCCACTTGAAGTTCCACCTGTCCTATTGTCTCAATTTGATTTTTCAAGTGCAATCTGCGATCCACCCAAAGAATTGACATGTCACTGGAGTCAATGGGACAGGCGGAACTTCAAGCGGAACCCGTGGCGCAGACTCCTCTAGAAATTCCTCGCCTAATTCTGTAGCGTGCACACACCCAAAGGAGTTTTACTATCATAGACACTTACCCCTATCCATATTATAGGGAATAGGTGTCTGATTCCAACCACTGGGCCCTTTGCACGCTCCAGAGCTGACTCTACATGGAGCAGCAGTCTGCAGACTCCACCTCCAGTTCATTGACCAGAGACAATAAGATATTCAATATAGTGTCTGTTAGAGACCCCCTTGCAATCAGACATGTATCCCCTATCCTATGGGTAAGGCATATGATGCCCCCTGTGATCTGGGCGGCCGCTGCATCCGTTCTCTCCACTCCCCTGCACAGGTGGACGCCGGAGCCCACATGCCTGGAGCCGCGTCCTCTTTGGCCCCTTGCAGCGCTTTACCTGGCAACTTAAAGGAGCAGTACACCCTTAATTAATTACTTACACTAATGCTGCGTTTACACGGAGCGATAATTCGCCCAATGGAACG
Organism: Dendropsophus ebraccatus; assembly: GCF_027789765.1. Lineage (NCBI taxonomy): Eukaryota > Metazoa > Chordata > Amphibia > Anura > Hylidae > Dendropsophus > Dendropsophus ebraccatus. The sequence goes on from NC_091465.1 coordinate 69,484,052, forward strand.
AGTAATGATTTCGAAGTAACAATGTGTTTTTTATAACCATAAGTGTTTAGACGGAACGATATATCGTTTGGAAATTTCGTTATCTGACACATAGGGTGAATAGGTGAAAGACTGTTTAAAAAAAGCGATCTGCGCATTTGCAGTGAACGACCAATGACAATTTGAGAACTTGTTGAAAGATCACGGTGAACGATTTATCGCTCGTTGCTTGGTCGTTCGCTGTGTTTGCACGAGTCGATTTTCGCTCAAATGCGATCGTTATCACGAAAATCTGACCGATAATCATTCCATGTAAACGCACCATAAGCACTCCTTATAAATTCCTGCCCCTGTCCTGACCCCACCCATTGGAGCCTCTGCACACTTACTTAGTGTTGCAGTCCCAGCTTTCCTGCCCGTGTTTCCTGCACCATGTCTGCTGCTCGCTGCGAGTCTTTCTGTGGCCCTGCCTGCTGCCTATATGTCTATTGCTGCAACTCGCTGCCTCTGCTAGCAAGCCAAGCCAGGGGTAACGACCTTGGGGTCGCCTGCCCCAGCAAGTCCAACCCCCCTTTGCGGTGGGCTCCACTCCCTGGTACGGTTCAGCAGATCCATGACTACTGCTGTTACAAAGGATAAGGGCCCTATTCCACCGGACGATTATCGTTCAGATTATCGTTAAATCGTTCGAATCTAAACGATAATCGTTCGGTTGAAATGCAGTTAACGATTAACGACCGAACGAGAAATCGTTGATCGCTTTATAAGACCTGGACCTATTTTTATCGTTGCTTGTTCGCAAAGCGTTCGCAAATCGTTCGCATTGAATAAGACGTCGTTCGGTCGTTCGCAGTAGATACGAACGCAATAGCGAAGAAATAGCGGAGAAAAAACGATCGCAAATACGATCATAAGTAATGATTATTGTTCCATGGAAATGAGTGGCCGTTTTCAGGTCTTTCGCAATAGCGGTCGTTTAAGATCGTTAACGATTATGCGAACGATAATCGTCCGGTGGAATAGGGCCCTTAAACCCGTATTCCACGGGTCGTTGGAGGAGCAAACGAGCGCTGTCAGCGCTCGTTTGCTCCTCGTTCGCCGCTCGCTGCCGCCGCTATTCAACGCGGCTGCAGCAAGCAGGTGAGTGCGGGAGGGGGCGGCGGGGAGCTGCGGGGGGGCTGCCCGGGGATCGCTAGATCGTCCGGGCAGCCCATAGGATATAGCAGCATCTGCTGCCGACGCTCCTATTCAACGGAGCGACGGCAGCAGATCGCTGCTATATCAGTCGCTTGTTTTTCAACATGTTGAAAAACAAGCGACTGCAACGATCAGCCGACATGAACGATGTCGGCTGATCGTTGCACTCTATTCCACGGAACGATTATCGTCCGTAGCGGTCGATATCGTCCGAAAACGAACGATAATCGTTCCGTGGAATAGGGCCTTAAGTTTCTACAATGGTAAAACCAAAGAGGCAGCTGTTTCCAGCCATGGCATGTGTGACCCCCTCTCTATTCAGTCTCTTCCGTGGACACCTCACCTGGTGGACCATGAGGCCCAAGTGCTCACTGGGTAAGTCCAGCCCATGCCCCATTTGACTTGACATCCACTAGATAAAGAGGGCATGGGCTTGACTTACCTGAACTCTTGCCATGCAAGGGAACGCCCCCTGGACTCTTGAACCTTATTTACATATTACACCCCTGCCTTCTGGAAGTCCATGGGCCTGTATAGCATTTATAATATCTATTGTAGTATTATGGATTATTGTGTATTCTAGTTATGTAATAAATATAAAAGCCCATAAATCATAGCAGCATGCCTTTGTGGTACGTGCTGCAAAGAAACTCTACAACTGTAGTCAGAATAAAGCCGTTCTGACCTGCGGGCAGCTTTTTACACACTCGCATTTGCACGCTACTTCTCGGCTCTTTAGAACCAGCATTTCAGGCTTGCGCTGTTTGCTGTGATTACTGGAGAGCAGTGGCGGCGGCTCGCTCCCATTGTACAGCAGCACATATCGCCTGCAGGGGAGGCTTAGGGAAGACGTCACTTAGAAGACTCATATTGAGGACATGGGGGTTTATACAAGAACACAGCAGGTCAACACTAGACTTAAAGGGATAATATCCACTTTTTGTAAGTGGGTAAATGTCTTTTAAGATCATCTTCAAAGCAGAGGTAAGCGGTTGTCTGTCTGCAGAAGATGGGCCCCCGTTTTATATAGGATTTACATAGGTGTTGTCAGACACCAGATCCACCAGCCATAGGGATTTGATGTAGTTTTTACTTTTTAGTTACCTATCGCTATGCTCCCATTTAATGGGGTTAACCAGGCTTAGAAAAACATGGACGCTTTCTTCCAAAAGCAGCACCATTCTTTTCCTCAGTTTGGGTGTGTAGGGTGATTTGTAGTTTCTTTTGAAGTCAATGGAGCTGAACTGCAATACCACACACAACCTGAGGACAGGGGTGGTGCTGTTTTTGCAAAAAAAAGTAGCTGTGTTTTCTCTAATCCTGGATAATCCCTTTAAAGAGAACCTGTCACCCCCCGTGCTGGGGTGACAGGCTCCCGACCCCCCGTTAGAGCCCCCTATACTTACCTAATCCCGCCGGGTCCCGCTTCTGGAGGTGGTCGGGTGATAAAGATCTCAGCCGCTGCAGCCCGGCGCGCGCGCTGAGAGATGAGTCCAGCACCCATAGAGAATGACAGGAGAGTCCAGCGCTCCATCATTCTCTATGAGCGTTGGACTCATCTCTCAGCGCGCGCGCCGGGCTGCAGCGGCTGAGATCTTCATCACCCGACCACCTCCAGAAGCGGGACCCGGCGGGATTAGGTAAGTATAGGGGGCTCTAACGGGGGGTCGGGAGCCTGTCACACCGGCACGGGGGGTGACAGGTTCCCTTTAAGGCCTTTTTACATGAAGCAGTTATTGTCTGAATGAGTGCTCATAGGATGCTTGTTCCTGATAATCGCCCCACAGATGGCCAGCGATCACCTGATCTTATATTTTGTGCAGCCAATAGGATCATTGATATCAGCCGCACTTCACTCTGGGTAAAAAGTAGATGTGTGGCCAACAATGATAACGTTAAGGGCCACAGGATTAATCATGTTAAAGGAGTACTCCGCTGGAAAAAATTCAAATCAACTGGTACAAGAAAGTTATATAAATGTATACATTGCTTCTATTTAGAACTCTCGATGCTTCCAGTACTTATCAGTTGCTGCATGTCCTGCAGGAAGTGGTGTATTCTTCCCAGTCTGACACAGTGCTCTCTGCTGCCACCTCTGTCCATGTCAGGAACTGTCCGGAGCAGGAGACGTTTTTATGGGGGTTAGCTACTACTCTGGACAGTTTCTGACATGGACAGAGGTGGCAGCAGAGAGCACTGTGTCAGACTGGAGAGAATACACCACTTCCTGCAGGACATTCAGCAGCTGATAAATACTGGAAGACTTGAAACTTTTAAATTGAAGTAATATACAAATCTCTATAACGTTCTGTTATCAGTTGTTTTGATTTTTTTATATTTTTTTACAGGAGTACCCCTTTAAGGCTTAGTAAATAAGTGCTGAACACTGAGATCAGTGCGGTCATCATACCCCCATCACCCTATTAGTGCCCTCATTTATCCGCTCTGCTTATGTTCCAAATGAATCTGTATTTAGTTACATATTTCACATGTAAACATCCCAAAAAGTTCCATTTCCAAAAAGTTCATTTTGGGCTATAACTTTGTAGGCCAAACAATTTAGAAAAGTCAAAAATTTGCCAATTTTTTTCTCTGTAAAATAGCAGTTTTGTGAGTGTTTCACAAAGTTTATACAAAGCCGTTCTTTGATGTCTCATTTTCAAGGTACTTTTCCCTTCAAGTCGGTGTACGACCCTAACTAGGAGTCTGAAAACATTTCTAGAATTCCCAGTGGAACATGAAAGGCCTGTAAGTCTCCATACGGCTTTATGGCGCTCTCGGTAAACCGTTATCTGTCTCGTCTTCTCCATAGGGTATGTGCACACTCAGGGCCGTTTTAATACATTGGTGGGCCCAGTGCACAGCCCTCAAGAGTGGGCCCCCCCTTACCTTTCTGCACATTGTATAATGTACTGAATTTGCCCCCACACTGTAGTAAGGGCCCCAATACATACAGTAGTTACCTTATAACACTATTTCCACCATACAGTGATTACATATTACATGAAAACTGCACTGAACAAAACAAAGATATCGCCAATGATACCATTACATAATACCGCCACATCATGACCCCTAACACTACAACCCTATAACAGAGTGCAGTTACATCCAGTGACTCACCGGGGGCGTCTTCTCCGATCAGAGTCTGTCACCTTTTCTTTTTCTCTCCATCCAGCCTGGGCCACCTTGAAGTCTTCTCCTGGCTGTGAATCTTCTCTCCAGAATCTGTCAGAGAAATATTTTAGGCTCCAACACATACAGTAGTTAGGTCCCCTGTACCCCTATATAGTAGTTACACCCCTCTGTACCCTTACATAGTTACACCCCTCTGTGCCTCCATAGTTTTAAGGTGTCCCTGTAGTATATAGACCCTCATGTGCTCCTCCAGTTATATACAGCCCTCCTGTGCATTCCCCCATTAGTATATAGCCCCCCTGTGCTCTCCCCCAATAGTATATAGCCCCCCATGTGCTCTCCCCAATAGTATATAGCCCCCCTGTGCTCTCCCCAATAGTATATAGCCCCCCTGTGCTCTCCCCAATAGTATATAGCCCCCCTGTGCTCTCCCCAACAGTATATAGCCCCCCTGTGCTCTCCCCAACAGTATATAGCCCCCCTGTGCTCTCCCCAATATATAGCCCCACTGTGCTCTCCCCCATAGTATATAGACCCCTGTGCTCCCCAATAGTATATAGACCCCTGTGCTCCCCAATAGTATATAGCTCCCCTGTGCTCCCCCATAGTATATAGCCCCCTGTGCTCCCCCATAGTATATAGCCCCCTGTGCTCCCCAATAGTATATAGCCCCCTGTGCTCCCCAATAGTATATAGCTCCCCTGTGCTCCCCAATAGTATATAGCTCCCCTGTGCTCCCCAATAGTATATAGCTCCCCTGTGCTCCCCTATAGTATATAGCCCCACTGTGCTCCCCCATAGTATATAGCTCCCCTGTGCTCCCCCATAGTATAAAGCCCCCTGTGCTCCCCCATAGTATATAGCCCCTGTGCTCCCCCATAGTATATAGCCCCCTGTGCTCCCCCATAGTATAAAGCTCCCCTGTGCTCCCCCATAGTATATAGCTCCCCTGTGCTCCCCCATAGTATATAGCCGCCCCCCCCATAGTATATAGCCCCCTGTGCTCCCCAATAGCATATGCGCTCCCCCTCCCATATAATATTGAAAAAAACAAACACATAGTACATAGCTCCCCTGTGCTCCCCCATAGTATATAGCCCCTGTGCTCCCCCATAGTATATAGCTCCCCTGTGCTCCCCCATAGTATAAAGCTCCCCTGTGCTCCCCCATAGTATATAGCTCCCCTGTGCTCCACCATAGTATATAGCCGCCCCCCATAGTACATAGCTCCCCTGTGCTCCCCCATAGTATATAGCCGCCCCTCCATAGTACATAGCTCCCCTGTGCTCCCCAATAGTATATAACCCCCCCATAATATATAGTTCCCCTGTGCTCCCCCATAGTATATAGCTCCCCTGTGCTCCCCCATAGTATATAGCTCCCCTGTGCTCCCCCATAGTATAAAGCTCCCCTGTGCTCCCCCATAGTATATAGCTCCCCTGTGCTCCACCATAGTATATAGCCGCCCCCCATAGTACATAGGTCCCCTGTGCTCCCCCATAGTATATAGCCGCCCCTCCATAGTACATAGCTCCCCTGTGCTCCCCAATAGTATATAACCCCCCCATAATATATAGCTCCCCTGTGCTCCCCCATAGTATATAGCTCCCCTGTGCTCCCCCATAGTATATAGCCGCCCCCCCCATAGTACATAGCTCCCCTGTGCTCCCCCATAGTATATAGCTGCCCCCCCCCATAGTACATAGCTCCCCTGTGCTCCCCAATAGTATATAACCCCCCATAGTATATAGCTTCCCTGTGCTCCCCAATAGTATATAGCCGCCCCCCCATAGTATATAGCTCCCCTGTGCTCCCCCATAGTATATAGCCCTCTGTGCTCCCCCATAGTATATAGCCCCTGTGCTCCCCCATACTATATAGCTCCCCTGTGCTCCCCCATAGTATATAGCTCCCCTGTGCTCCCCCATAGTATATAGCCGCCCCTCCCATAGTATATAGCTCCCCCATAGTATATAGCCGCCCCCCCCATAGTATATAGCCCCCTGTGCTCCCCAATAGCATATGCGCTCCCCCTCCCATATAATATTGAAAAAAACAAACACTGTTACTCACCTAGGTCCACGCGTTCCTCTTCTCTTCCCTCTTGTGGCCGCACTTCCTGCGGTCACAAGAGGCTGCACTCCCCTTACCCTCGTGCCGACGCTCTAGTGACGTCGGGCGCTAGAGGGAGAGTGCGGCCTCTTGTGACCGCAGGAAGTGCGGCCACAAGAGTGACTGACAGGGAGGGAGCCAATGGCTCTCTCTCTGTCAGTGTCGCTGCTGCTGCAGCGCTGACGCGCCGAAGTAGATTACCCATCCATGGCGCTCCCCCCTGACAGGCTGGTGGCCGGAGCCCTGTGCGACCGCATTGGTCGCACATAGCAACGGCCGGCCTGCTCGGGGGGGCCCCTTTAACCAGTGGGCCCGGTGCACGTGCACCATGTGCCCTCTGGTTAAAGCGGCCCTGTGCACACTGAGGAATGGGCGAGGAATTGAAGAGGAAAGTTTTCTGCTTGAAACTTCTCGCCTTTTCAGCTCTGGCAGAATTTGGATGGGTTCACATTGAGGAATCCGCACAGAGAAGTTCCGGCAGATTCCGTCTCTTGTACCCGTTTGCATCTCCGCCTGTGCCATAGACTCAATTCTATGCACAGGCAGATTGCACTGTTTGACGAAAGAATTGACATGTCTATGGAACAGCCGGAGATGCAAGCAGGTACAAGTGACGGAATCCGCCGGAACTGAAGCAGATTTGAAACCCCACTCTTTTAGTGGAATCCACCCAAAGAATTGACACGTCAACTCTTTGGGCCCATTCACACTACGAAAAACAGGCAGAAATTCCTAGCGGAATCCCTGCCGTGGACCCCGCTTGGAATTCCGCCTCCTTCACTGCTTCATGTCATGACATGTCAATTCTTGCCGCGGAGAGCGGAGGCGCTCTATGCTTTAAGGGGTAGTGCACAAAAATGTTTTTTCTTTCAAATCAACTGCTGCCATGAAGTGCCAGAGATTTGTAATTTACTTCTATTAAAAAATCTCAAGCCTTCCAGTACTTATCAGCTGCTGTGTGTTCAGCAGGAAGTGGTGTTTTCTTTCCTGTCTGACACAGTGCTCTCTGTTGCCTCCTCTGTCCATGTCAGGAACTGTCCAGAGAAGGAGCAAATCCCCATAGAAAACCTCTCCTGCTCTCCAGACTGGAAATAATACCTTTTCCTGCTGGGCATACAGCAGCTGATAAGTACTGGAAGGCTCGAGATTTTTTAATAGAAGTAAATTACAAATCTCTAGCACTTCATGGCAGCAGTTGATTTGAAAGAAATTTTTTTTTGGTGCACTACCCCTTTAACATTGAGGCAGTGAAGCAGGCGGAATTCCGAGTGGAGTCTGTGGCAGGGATTCCGGATGGAATTTCTGCCTGTTTTCCGCAGTGTGAACAGGCCCTTTGAGTGGAAAGCGGATCTGCGGGAGAAAATTCTGCTAGAAAATTCTTCCGTGTGAACAACAGAGCGGAAATCCCATTGAACACAATAGTACATTGTTCTGTCCATATTTTAAGGGAGGAATTTCAAGCAGAAATTAAGAGCGGATTCTGCTTTAAATTCCTCGCCTATTTCTTATTGTGCACATACCCATAGGGTGGGTTCATACTGAGGAATTCTCGCGGATAATGTCAGCGGAATTCCGCTGTCTGTCCGCGCGCACGGGCGCGCGCCTTTCCGCCGGCTCCATAGACACCATTCTATGGGCCGGCGTATTCCGCTGTCCGCCGAAAGAAGTGACATGTCACAGACAGCGGAATTCCGCAGACATTATCCGCGAGAATTCCTCAGTATGAACCCAACCAAAGAAGTGACATGTCACTTCTTTCAGCGGATAGCGGAATATGACGGCCCATAGAATGATGTCTATGGAGTCGGCGGAAAGGCGCGCGGCCGTGCTCGCGGACAGCCGACGGAATTCCGCGGATATTATCCACGAGAATTCCTCAGTATGAACCCACCCTTACACAGGAACGTTGAGCATGGCTGAGCGCTCCTGTGCACTCTATGGGGAGGGAGAAAAAGCTCTGGCTGCGGCTTATCCCTCAGAGAACAAAAGGATTGGACGGTAATTTTACACCATCGCCACCAACATCATGTGTCAGTGGTCGGTCAGGAGAGCCCCATACACCTCATACTAGTGGCTGAACCCACAACGAGTATGGCTGACACAAGTATAAGGCTCAGGGAAGAAACAGAGTGCTGCACATCACACCTATGGCTGATACTAGTGCCGCTTGGCTAAATAAAAAACACATCAGAATTTTGCGTATGAATTGATCAAGCCATACTGCCCCATGTACCTCGTGCCGGTATCTGATACACATGGGTCCCTACACTAAGTCCACACCGTGCCAGTCAGTGGCCACCAACCCCGCAGGCGTGCACAAGCGGCACTAGTATCAGCCATAGGTGTGATGTGCAGCACTCTGTTTCTTCCCTGTGACACAAGTATAAGATGTACTGGGACCTTTACTGGTGACCACCAGAGAGACCTTATGGGTTTTTTTTTTTACATAATGGCAGATGTCTTGCTGTCCATTCCTCTCTTAGAGACCACGTATGACTTATCCCATCACCTGCCTGAACTTCCTACCTATTTGCTTTATCTTGTAGGCGCCATATATATACATCATGGGTATGAGACAATCCTTTGAGAATTCTTTTAACCAGTGACTAGTCGTTGGCCACTAGGGAGTTAGGTGGCTTTGGTATCTTGGGATGACTCAGTCGTGTTATAAAGGGTTAACTTGCACTGCATTTCTTTATCTCGGCTCTTATCTGGGACTTAACATAGAAGCCCTGTAAACTTTGTCATACTTTATTTGAGTCATAGATGGGGCATGTGATCTCATAGTCACAGCTGGTTCTGGGTGGTATCAATGTATCAGTGTCACCAGATTAATTCATTATGGAAATATTCAGGATATGTATCATGTGGTTTATTGGTGCATAAAGCTACATATATGGGGATCTACTTGCAGGAGATATGAGCTATTCTCCAGAAAGAGCAGGATTACACTTTAATTAGGAATTCCACCTAAAATACCAGGGCCTCTCCATACGCCAGAGGATGACATCTTTCATGACCCCACCCAGACGGAATAGTGTCCAGAAACAAAGGTCGCTGCTTCTGTCCCTCAGGAGGATCTGATATTACAGCTCATCCCCATTCACTTCAATAACAATGAGATGCAATACCAATACTGGTACTGGGGGGCATGAGTGTATTGCCTGTGTCCCGGGTCTCTTGGTGCCAGCGATTCCCATCTGTACCCTCCCTCTCTGCCAGTGCCCCATTACACATCATCACATGACAGATTTTTCCAACTGAAAAAATATTGTGGATTTACAGCTGAAATCTGAAATTTTGCCATTCTGGATACAGATGAGCCCCATTCCATGGATTTCGATGCAGTTTTTTGTCATTATAACTTTTGAAATGTTGCTGCCCATGGTGAGGCTAACAATTCCTTCCATACTTGTTATTATCTATTCAGTCTCCTTCCCCCAGTTCTGAGCTGCCGCTTTCTGCTGAAGACACAAAAAAAAGTGTGAGCTTTTTTTTTTCCCGTCTCCGACTCCCTTCTTAGACAAATAATGTAAACAAGTCCATATTTGCAACTTTGTAGCTTCTTTGCAATGTGGGGAGGGTTAAACTGAGGTAAAGTTGCTGTTGAATATCCCTCCTACATTACAAAGTTGCAGATAACTTCTTTACATCAGCCATCTTAGAAGGGAAGGGGGAGGAGGGGGAAGCGGAGAGAAAAGCTCACACACAGTTTTTATGTCTTCAGCAGAAAGCAGCAGCTCAGAACTGGGGGAAGGAGATTGAATATATAATTACAAGTATAGAATGAATTGTTAGTCTCACCATGGGCAGCAACATATAAAAAGGTATGTTTGAGTGAAATACCCCTTTAATGAATTAACTGATCATGTGATTTCTCAACACACATTTAGGGTTCTTTTACATGGTCCAATATGGGGCTGTTGAGAGACGCAAGTGCCTTCAGAAGGCATAAATAATTGAGTAGCCGGGCTGCACAAACGATCCCTGTATCTTTTGTGCAGCCATTTAAATATACTGCTATTGTCTGCACCTTCCATTTACACAGGGAGATGTGCAGCTGATAGCGATAAATTTTGAAGCCTGCTCTAAAGACACGATCAGAGAAGGATCAGGCATTTTCCCACTATTTACTATTGGCGTTTCATCCCTTGCATTGTGTCATGTGATCCTTTATCATGTGATTCCACAATTTCAATTGAAGAACTGGGAAAAAGAACACCAGAATAAGATCAATATGCAAATAGACTTGGGGGGGGGGGGGAGATTTATCAAACTGGTGTAAAGTAGAATTGGCTCAGTTGCCCCTAGCAACCAATCAGATTCCACCTTTCATTTTCCAAAGAATCTCTGAGGAATGAAAAGTGCAATATGATTGGTTGCTAGGGGCAACTGAGCCAGTTTCACTTTACACCTAGTCCAGCCTGCAATAACACAGCATTTTTTTTGTGACTTTGTTTATATTCTTGGGGCGAAAAAAAATCCATTAAACAATAAAGGAAAAAACAAAACACAAACACCACACTAGTCCAGGCCTTTTTATTATGGCCGTGTTCACACATTGCTATTTTTGTGACGTACTGCTCTAGTACTGGGTCATTTCAGTGAAAACACTGCAGTACTGCGTCAGTACTGCAGTGTGTGAATGCACTCGGAACAAAATCGTTGTTTTCCATTGAAACCAATCAGAGCTTAACTTTTATTTTACCAGACCTGTTTTTCCTGAAATCTATCAATGGCTTCACCCAGCACAACACTAGAAGCAGATACTTTGTTTGTCCTTCATGAAGAAATGCAGAAATTCTATAAAAGGGTATTCCACTCAAATATAACTTTTGATATGTTGCTGCCCATGGTGAGACTAACAATTCCTTCTATACTTGTTACTATTTATTCAGTCTCCTTCCCCCAGTTGTTAGCTGCTGCTTTCTGCCGAAGACACAAAAATCTGTGTGAGCTTTTCTCTCTGTCTCCCCCCTCCCTTCTGAGACAACTGATGTAACAAGTCCCTGTCTGGCTGTATCTGCAACATTGTAGCTTCTTTGTAATGCTGTGAGGGTTATTCAAGTTTCTCAAGAACTAGCAACCAATCAGATTCCATCTTTCATTTTCCAAGGAGTCTGTGAGGAATGAAAGGTGGAATCTGATTGGTTGCTAGGGACAACTGAGCCAGTTTCACTTTACACCATGTTTGATAAATCTCCCCCAATGTAATTATCCCTCCCGGCATTACAAAGAAGCTACTAAGTTGCAGATACAGCCTTCGGGTATATGCACACTGAGCAATTCTCGAGGAATTGAAGCAGAAAGTTTTCAGGCAGAATTCAAGCAGAGTTTAAGCTCCCCATTGACTTCTATAGGATTCCTCTAGCAGATATACAGCAGAAAATTCTGTTCGGAAATTCTGCAGTGTGAACAACAGAGCAGAAAAGCCATTGAACACAATGGGACTTTGCTCTGTACATTTTGTACGGGAGAAATTTCAAGCTGAAATTCCTCTTCAATTCCTCATCTAATTCCTCACCTTTTCCTCAGTGTGCACATACCCTTCCAGGGACTTGTTTACATCAGCTGTCTCAGAAGGGAGGGGGGAGGAGGGGGAGAGAGAGAGAAAAGCTCACACACAGTTTTTGTGTCTTTAGCAAAAAGCAGCAGCTGAGAAGTGGGGGAAGGAGACTGAATATATAATAACAAGTATGAAAGGAATTGTTAGTCTCACCATGGGCAGCAACATATCCAGTTGTGGAATACCCCTTTAAAAGGGGGGGGGGGTGTGGAATGCTACAGATACGTGTACACAAGCATTTTGGGCTGGGTTCACACTGCGTTTTTAGCATACGTTTAACGGATCCGTTTTTTTTAACGGACAAAAAAATAGTGTCAGCAATGTTTTTGTGTCCGTCAAAAAAAACGGATCAAAACGGATGCACACAAATGCATCCGTTTTTGCAATCCGTTTTTCATCCGTTTTTTGAAAAAAAAGGATGAAAAACGGATTGCAAAAACGCAGTGTGAACCCAGCCTTACCGTCGCATCTTTTAATACCAGAAGAACGTCTCAATAAAAAAAAAACACCTATGCTAATAATACACAGTATTTATGGGGGGGGGGGGGGGTGCCAGGAACACTGCATCATGGAGGATGGGCAGGTTTTATTTATTAGTGGCTTTTTTAAGCAAAAAACACCAAGATTTTATTTTTGTAAAAACGCCCACAGCCAGATGTGTTTTTTCTCTCCTCCCTGACGTTTTTTGTTTTCTGTGTAAATTTTTTCAAAACCCAGCATGGTGAGGGTGTAGGGTTTTTTGGCTATATCCCCTAGACATCAATGGAATTGCTTGTTCATTAGTGCTTATGTGCTTATTTATTCCTGATAAAAATACAAAGATCATCATTGGCAACTTTTTTTTATGAGGCCAGAAAACCCCCACAAAAAAAAACAGAATAAAAAAAAACTCGCCACGTATGGATGATGATACATATTCCCCTTCTGACTTTCGACTGCAGCTGCGGCGATTAAAAACAAATAAATAAAAAACGCCATGTTGTAAATATACCGATTTTGCCTCTGAAATGCGTTTTTTTTTTGTTTTGTTTTTTAGCAAAATGCATGTCTGCACAAAAACTGTGTAAACTGAAAAACATTAGATGTGCTGTTTTATATTTCACTATTGCCTCTCAGCTAAAATCTGAACACGGCGCTTTTCCTTCATTAAAAAAAAAAATCAAAAAAGTTGCGCGTAACTGCGTTTGTTTGGGGGGGGAAAAAAAAACTTTTCTGAATCCGCCCTTATTGTCACCATTAGTATAAATATTATTATTAATAAAATAATCATCGTAATAAACGTTCCCGTCCTCGTCCCTTTTGTTACGTCCCAAATTCTTCATTTCACAATTTTCGATATTACACCTCTATCTGCACAAACATGGACGAGCTTTACACCCTCTTAGATTTTCTTGCATTTTTAATTTTTTTTATTTTTTTATTTTATTTTATCATTTATTGCAGATACTCGAATCTATTGCTTTTGTCTGCCATTCCGGAATGCGGCGCTGAGGGGGTTAATGCTGTGTGTGTGTGTCAGTGGAAAATCCACCAAGGGATTGTTTTAATCAGGCTAAGAGGTGACATCACAGCCCGAGCCTGACAGGCGCTCTGATTGGCTGGAGATGACATCAACCTGAGTTATTTTTATCCCTCCCCCTGCCCCCCCTCTCCCTCTCGCTGCACATTACCTCATCCTCTCTCTGCTGGCTCCAGTCACCATAACAATATAGTACAGAGCACCTGGGACACTCTTCTACCTCCTGGTTCTGCTGCGTCTCTCCGTCCATCCATTGCAGGTAGTGCCCCTGTCACAGGCTGCTGCATTGGCTTTAGTGGGAAGCCTCCAGAGCTATTGCTAAAGGTAAGCTCTTCGTTTTTTTTGTTTTTTTTACATTTTATTTTTACGCCTTTTGCATCATTTAGCATTTTTACCTCTTTTACGCTTTATGCCCAGGAGCTGCTGCAGGCTGCACCGCCTCTATACGTCTTGTTCTATGTCGGTGGCGCAGGCGGATATTGGGTTGTGCACACAGCAATGATAGCAGGTGCAGCTTACGGGCATTGCAGATATAGCAGAGGCGAGTTTGTCATTTGGTGCAAATCATGGTCACTGCATGCACAAGCGTTGCAACCCCCCAAATTCAGCTCCATGCACAGGAGACCTAGGGATGGCGGTGACTTGTGCGACTGTCCTAGCTTCTCCCACACCAGCTGGTCGGATTTCTCTGGGAAAGGCAGAGGTAATCCCTCCCAGCAGCTGCTGGGATCCAATCTTGCACAGATTTTATAATGCATATTGCAGTTCTAGCTGGATATTCGTCTCTAATAGTGCGAGCACCGTTCTATCTGCAGCCTCCATCTCCCTTCTGCTTGCAACATTTTCTGCATATTTGGAAACCGCTTCCCACATCCCTGTTTCCTGTGCATGACTGATATGTCGGAATTCCATTTCATTCTCATTACTGGAAGTTAAAAGAAAAAAAAAAAAAAAAAGGAAAAATGTCATGAACGTGCCTTACTGCGGAGCTGTTGTCTGTGTGTGTGTTTTCCGCTATATTGGCTTCTACCCCATTTTGCGGTAGTAAGGCCAGGAACGCATTGCAGAGCAGAGCGGATCAAATAATGCATAGCTCACGTATCCTCAGGAAATTACAGGGGATTTAAAAAATGAATGGGATGTAGGGAAGAGAAGAGGGTGAAAAATCCTGCAACCTGACCACGGACATCAGGATAGATGACATTCATGGAGGCCGGGCAGTGTTTACAGGGGAAAAATACTTACGTTTATCTGTAGTGTGGACATAGGACAAAGGACATTTTCTGGTATACCAGGGTAGGTACCTATTAACAAAATGGATCTGTTTACCACTAGAGATAAATGGGCATGATGGCGGGGATGGGGTGGGGGTTAGTCTGGGTGAATGATGTTTGTTTTGCATGGAACATGTATATTAGGATAATTTTTATTAGCTACAAATGTAAATTTATTAGAATAAATAAATAAAGGATAAAAAAAAATAACAAATAGATAACAATAGTTTTTTTTTGTTTTTTTTTAAATATTTAATGTATTTTAATTGTTGTGATATAGGAATGTCCAAAATTGGATGTAAGGTAGTTACATTGTCAAGTGTGCAAGGAAGTGGGGAACAAAGGAAGGGATCACGGATAAGGCAAAAGGAGGGAAGAGAAGAATTTATGATAGAGATGCGCGCGTGTGTGTGTGTGTGTACTTGTGTGTATAATGTCAATGTGTGTGTGTATATATACTTGTGTGTATAATGTCAATGTGTGTGTGTGTGTGTGTGTGTATATATATATATATATATAATATATATATCTATCTATAAATACACACACATTATATATATATATATATATATATATATATATATATATATATATATATATCACTGAATTGTAGAAACCTTTAAAACTTAAGTTTTAAAGGTTTCCACAATTCAGTGATTTATACAATAATAGAAGATAAGCTAAATATCTATATACTTCATTTTACACACATATATATATATATATATATATATATATATATATACACACACACACACACATATATATATATATATGTGTGTGTGTGTGTATATATATATATATATATATATATATATATATATATAATATATATAAAAAGATAGATAGATTAAGGCCTGTCAAGGCTTTTTGGTAGGTAATGTATGGTTCTGTGCTAATTTTACATATAATTTCCATCTGTAACATTAACATTATTTAATCCCAGGAATTCCTTTCTTTGTTTACTTCCTCATAGTTAGCAGGGAGCCATTGGAGTGGCTGATAACAGAAAGCAGTAGATGACACAAGCTATAGCATTGAAGGGATGATTCTCCTAATTGATATGCATTAAGGCCATTCTCTGGACGGCAGACTTGCTGGAGACCTCCGGCATGATGTAACGGGATTACTATCGATTAGTAATATTATAAATGGTGACTTTATGTGGTGTCTGTGTTACTTGGAGTTGTTGATCCTCCCAGGAATGATATTTACAGCAAGAAGTCATCCCTGTGGCATCTCCTGACATCACAGATAGCGTGCCCCTCTTACACCATGACCTCATCTGCTGCCAGACTTGTCATGGGTGACCTAATGCCCGCTCCATAGAAGGCTGTTGCTGGGCAAGGGGGGTTATCTATAGAAAGCACAATCACACAATAGAAAATAGCATTACATTATAAGCTCGGGGATACTACCACACACACACACACATGCAGATGTCATACACAGACAACTTGTAGTACTGCAGTGCATTACTGATAGGCCAGGCTAGGCTTGAAACGTCGCGTTTTGGCCTATATATGCTTTGGCAGAAATTTTGATGTATAAAATAAATTTTAGGCTGTTACTTCATATATCATTATACACGTATAACGTTATAGTCTCAGGCCTCACGGGAATAAACTACAAGTAGAAAGGAAAAAAAGACATCAGGGAAGACCCTTTAAGGGTTGTGATATTGTAGACTCAGCTTCCATTGCTCTTCCTGCTGAAGCCGCAGAGTGAGGAGAGAGTATTCCACTTATAAAATATTAATCCTGGCTACTTTCATTGTAGGCCCCATACATAGGCCAACCACTATAGAACATGATATCTGAGCACAACAAGCGATGGGGTTACACACATGTATGTATATATGTGTGTGTGTGTGTGTGTATATATATATACTCTGTGTGTGTATATATGTGTGTGTGTGTGTGTGTATATATATATATATATATATATATATATATATATATATATATATATATATACTCTGTGTATGTATATGTGTGTGTGTGTATATATATATATACTCTGTGTATGTATATGTGTATATATATATATATATATATATACACACACACACACGTGTGTAACACCATCGCTTGTATGTATATACATATACATCTATATATTGATTATTTTTTATTTATAAAAAATATTACACACACCCCCAACCTTACCCCTTGCCTGCAAGACAGCTTCAAAATACAGTTTAAAATAAAAATGTTATGGTTTCCGTTGACATGTCGTGTAGTCCCATCAAGGATTCATTTTTAGCAGATCTGTTAAGAATAATGTTGGTTGCCCAATATCCTAAGTATATCCCAAATGTAATGTCTCCATGAGTCACAACAAGGTCATTGAAGGAATATAAAAGGCTCAAAACCCCTTTAAACATAATGTTTTATTATGTGTTCTGGAGAAACCACACGCAACCTTTGAATTTCCCAAATGACATCACTTGGCTGTGTTCTTAAAGACATGTAATGAATGACTTCTTTTTTTTTTTATTTTATTTCCAGAGTGTTTCATGTTCATGTTCTGACTTGGTCTTGCTGGTAATTGTAATAAACTACCAAAAAGTACCAAAAAAATTGTCATCCCCTCGAGGGTGTAGGTTAAATGATGTTTTAATGTACTGTGAAGAAAAAAAAAATAGATAATATTTAAAAAAAAAAAACTAAAAATAATAATAATAATAATAATAATAAAAAATAATATATATATATATATATATATATATATATATATATATATATATATATATAGTAATGAGTATAGACTAGAAATCTATGGCTGGAAGAGTCATCTTCCCTTAAACGCAGTGGCTGCTAATAAGTTCCATGACATCTATGACTTGTGAATGGCCGATAGATAATCACCTCTGCCCCTGATACCCTGCCCTTTGCTCGTCGGAGCATATTAAATCTAGATTTATTGTTATTGGCTGTTTTGGGAGTCAGGTATGTCTGGGAATCAGGTTTGTCACCTAAGCATTCTTGTACCTGTCTGTACTAGCTGAGTGGTACTGCATATACACCCATTAGCCAATGCTGAAAATATGTTCTGGTTGCCTAATAAATAATGCTGCAATGATGTATTGGCATGGTGCATCCTTATCTCCGGATATCTGATCTCACAGCCTGAGCTTTTTATAAGTCTGCTGTATCGGTCTGGTAAGGCCACAATGAAACTCAATCCCATCCCAGTCAGTAATGGCATTAGTGCTTGCTAAAGGGATAGCTCTTTTTCTGATAGCTGATTTGGCTATAATAGTTAAAGGGGTACCCTTTTTTCTTTCAAATCAGCTGGTTTCAGAAAGGTATATGAATTTGTTAGTTACTTCTATTTAAAAATCTCCAGTCTTACCCTACTTAACAGCTGCTGTATGTCCTGCAGGAAGTGGTGTAATCTCTCCAGTCGGACACAGTGCTCGCTGCCGCCACCTCTGTCCCTGTTAGGAACTGTCCAGAGCAGGAGAGGTTTTCTATAGGGATTTTCTGCTGCTCGGCACAGTTCCTGTCTCGGACAGAGGTGGCAGCAGAGAGCACTGTGTCAGACTGGAAAGAATATACCACTTCCTGCAGGACATACAGCAGCTGATAAGTATGGGAAGACTTGAGATTTTAAATTACAAATCTATATAACTTTCTGAAACCAGATGATTTAAAAGAAAATAATTTTTGCCAGAGTACCCCTTAAACATCAGTGTTAAAACTTGTATACATTGGATATGTTTTGACCAAACCTATATGAAGGCCTCCTGATTCTTCCAGGATGGCAGAGATTGGGCATGTTGCATTTCAGCTGCCCAATCCTTTTAGTCATGCAGCAGCTTTCTCCCAATTCAGAACATGTGCATGCTTAGCCAAGCTGAGCGTGCATGTTTATTGGGAGAGATAGTTGTTGGCTGAAGAAGCATTTGTTATGTGTATGGTCAACTTAAAGGGATTATCCAGAATTAGAAAAAAAACTACTTTCTTGCAAAAACAGTGCCACCCCTGTCCTCAGGTTGTGTGTGGTATTACACTAAAACTGAGCTGCAATACCACTCCCAAACAGGGGAGGTGCTCTTTCTAGAATCAAAAAAGCAACCATATTTTTCTAAGCCTTGGACTACCCCTTTAACTGTAATCGTACCATAAACCTTGAAGAATCAGGGGAGTGGGGATGATGCTGCCAAAAATACATCATGGTAGAGTTTAATCTTATTACTCAACATGGCTTGTGCAATGCTTTGGTTATGGCCGTCAGGAGGCGGCAATGGTGTCCAATAATAACAAATCACAATGCAGGTGAAATAGAAGCCGATGTAGCGTATTCCATACCGGAGCCAAGATCTCAGCTTCCAGTACTTTAATATATATATATATATATATATATATATAATATATATTATATATATATATATATATATATATATATATATATATATATATATATTATAAAAACACATTGACATGAATGATAAATATGTATAATTTATCTTTTTTTTTTTTTTTTTTCTATATAGACTGATCAAAATGGGTGGAGAGAGGAAGCCTCCCCAAGCAATACAGGCCCAGAAACTGGCTGGCATCTTGAGGGAGGACAGCGCAGGGGTCCTGGTAATTGACTGCCGCTCCTTCAGTGAATACAACAACCTCCATGTGGTGGGCTCCGTAAACCTGTGCGGCTCCAAGCTGGCCCGAAAGCGTCTTCTAAAGGAGCTGCTTGTCCTGCCGCACCCCAAGGTTTGTTGCTGAGGGTCCATGAGAGCTGACGGTCAGGGAGAGCTGAGCTCAGTGTATCATGTATCCTGTTACTATCGACATTCCTCCAAAATAATCAGGATGCTTGTTATGTGATCCCCCCTTCTGACTACATGTTACTTTAAAATTAATATGAATCATCCAGACCTAAATATAGGCCCGTCAGGGTCAATATTGCTGCAGACAGACATGGGCAACAGGAAACCTTGTGCTTGATGGCTGACAAGTCGGCCTTATTGACCTGCAAGATGCAAACTGAAGAGATGCAGGAGAAACACATTGGGGGAGATTTATCAAACTGGTGTAAAGTAGAATTGGCCCAGTTGCCCCTAGCAACCAATCAGATTCCACTTTTCATTCCTTACAAAAAAAGAAAATTGGAATCTAATTGGTTGCTAGGGGCAACTGAGCCAGTCTCACTTTACACCATGTTTGATAAATCTCCCCCTTAGATTTACTCGAGTAACGTCACATGCTGTCCTGTATCATAAGAAGTATGGAGGACCTTGGTATTATCAATGTTTGTTCCTTGTTTTGATCAAGATGTCTCAATCTATCAATATGTGACTAGTTGTGTTGAGGTTAAAGGTATACTCCGACAAAAATCTTTTTCTTTCAAATCAACTGGTTTCAAAACGTTATATAGATCTGTAATTTACTTCTATTTAAAAATCTCAAGTCTTCCAGTACTTATCAACTGCTGGATGCCCTGCAGGAAGTGGTGTATTCTGACACAGTGCTCTCTGCTGCCACCCCTGTCTGAGACAGGAACTGTCCAGAGCAGGAGCAAATCTCCAAAGAAAACCTCTCCTGCTCTGGACAGTTCCTGACATGGACAGAGGTGGCAGCAGAGAGCACTGTGTCAGACTGGAAAGAATACACCACTTCCTGCAGGACATGCAGCAGCTGATAAGTACTGGAAGACTTGAGATTATTAAATAAAGTCAATTACAAATCTTTATAACTTTCTGTAACCAGTTGATTTGGAAGAAAAAGATTTTCGCAGGATAACCCCTTGAATGTAGACTGGAAAAAAATTCAATGAACTTACAGAACTGTTCAGGTCCAGCAACGTTCAGCATTTGACTCCCAGTGGCTGGAGAAGTTAGATCCCCCCTAGGGAGTCCCAGAAAACATGGACACAGCCTATGATCTATGGCTGTATCTAAGTTTTCACAGACTCCCTAGGGCGGCATCCATCTTCTCCAGCCATCGGGAATCTAATGCTGAATGATTGGACTCAAGCACACTCTCATCTCTAGTTGCCACCCTTCATTCTAGAACATACTTGCCTAGTTAAACAGTATATAGAGTAGTCCTACTTTGAATGTTGTGGTCAACAGATGAGACTTTCCACCATAGTTGGGAGTAGATCCTTCAGCTTTGTGGATAGCATCGGATATTCTTTCCATTCCATCCAACATGTCCCTCTTACATCATAATCACAGCACTTGGGTTTCCACCCTCTGAACATTCCTTCTTTTATAATTTAACAGATTGATCCATCATTCGAGAAGCAAGTAGTTGTATATGACCAGGGCAACCAAGAGCTATCTGCCGGCCATTTTGTATCATTGGTTGTCGGGAAGCTGGAGAAGAAGTACAGCTCTGTTTCTTTATTGGAAGGTAAGGGAGACCTAATGTATTGGAGTACAAAGTCACAGTATGCCTGGCACCATCTAAACATTAGTGTTAGTGATACTTCTGAAGTGTATCTGGTTAGAAGTATTATGCAGAGTTAGGGGCTATGTTATGAGCATAACCACTTTTCTGTAGAAGCTGATCTGGCGATCAGCTGATCACCTTGGTTCTAACTCGTGATGTGGGAGAAATTTGATATAACATGCTAGCCAGTCAAATGAATGGCTGTCCATGGATCAATGGCTCCTCTAGCAAAAAACTAAAAATTATATTAAAAAAAAAAATGGTGCCACCCTGACCCCAGGTATTGTCTGGTATTACAATTCAGCTCCATTTACTTCAATGGAACTGAGCTGCTAGGGTATGTCCACACTACAGAATCCTGTCGGATCACCCGCTGCGGATTCCGCAGCTCGCCCCCGCTCGTGGCCATGCGCAGCTCTGCTGGTCCCATAGGCTTCATGCTATGGTCAGGCAGATTCCTCTCATTCTTCGGGCGGATGGTGGAATCTGCCAAACCATAGAATGAAACCTATGGGACCAGTGGTTATGCGCGCAGTCTCGAGCGAGGGTGAGCTGCAGAATCCGCGGTGGGTGGGATTTCGTAATGTGGACATCCCCTTTAAAATCCATATCCCTTTATAAGGCAGTTACCCCTAACCTGTGACTCCCCAGCTGATGCAAACTACAACTCCCATCATGCATGATGGGGATTGTAGTTTCACAACAGACTTCTAATATTCAGTAACGGCTGGAAAAAATAAATTCTCTACCATTGAACTTCACTATGGAAAATCTAAAAAAAAATCTCTCATCAAAGATTATGACTAAAGAGAGTTGTATAAAAAATTTATGACCGAATCGAGTCAATGGAAATCCAGTACAGACCATATAAAAGCTCAAGCTGTTGTCAATTAGGTAATATTACATTATTCCTGAATGGCGGTAAAGCTGGAAGTAAGATGACCTAAGCTGCATTCACAAAATGGGATTGTGCCATTGATTTTTTTTTTTCTTTCTTCCATTCGGGGCCAAAATTGTCCTATTGACTAATTTATCTATTTCCGAGTGATATCATGTTTTAAGAGACTCAGCACATGTACTGGGTTTCAAGAAGTGGTGCATGATCTATGTCTTGCTGCGTGAGGTCATTACCCTAGAGAAAAACCCCAGCAAGGCTGTGAAACGGGGCTGGAGTTATCCGGCACTGATGGAATGCATTCATGAACTTACAGAGAGAGCACTTAAAGGGCAGAAAGCTAAGAGTGGAAATAGAATTTTTTTTTCAATTTAAATTTTTTACGAACAACCTTGTCCATATGCCCTATAGACACAAGTAGAGGCAGTGCTTTGTCTACTTGTACGAGGACTACGGTAGAGATATAGGTATGCCATATAAAGTGGGTCCTCTCCCTGAACGCCTTGATCCAGAGTGGAGACCCACAACCCTGTGAACCCCACTGCAGCAGTTGTGGACGATATTTGCTCGGAGATGGCCGCTGATGGGTATGGAGCCATGAAGGTGGTCCATTAGCTTGAACCCTAATATGTGTAGGAGTCCAGTTGGCACTCCTGATCGGTGGCGTAGGTGGCAACCTGTAGTTTCCAAGATTATTGAAGCCAAAGCCAGGGATGAATTTGCAAAGAGGAGACATCTCAGTCTTTCCTTTATGGCCTGTTCTCTGTTTATAGTCTGTTCCTGGCTTTGGCTTCAATAATTTGTCAGATCTGTCTGTGTAAACGTACCCTTAAACAGGCACGCGTTACATATATATGTATGTTTTATATATATATATATATATATATATATATATATATACTGACCCTAAGTCACATACATCTGTATTGTTATGAAATTTGTCCACCCTGCTCCTTCTTCTCTACTGACTTGCGACTCACTATGTGTGTTATAGTGTGTTATGTAAAATCTGAGGCAAAATATTAATTAAGGGCAGGAGATGGGGGGGAGCATAATAAAGAACCTATACTTACTGGTCCCAGTGCCTTCGCAGTGCAGCTTCCCAGTCCTGGACCCTGCCGGGATTCTCCATATCTCCCCCCTGCTACGTCACGATCCAGCTGACTGATGCCCCACTCATTCAGTCAGTGACTGGGGCTGTGCTCAGTGGCTGAGCAAGCTATATCCCACCAAGTTGTGACGTACCAAGAATAGAAGAGAATATGACATCTGGCGGGGTTTGAGAGCCTGCAAGGGCACGGGGACCAGTAAGTATAGGTTCTTTATCATGTCTCCCCACCTGCTCCTTACACTATAATAATCAGTTGGCCGGAGTTCTCCTTTTAAGGTATAATATTCATGTAGCAGGAAGGTCAGGATAAGCTGCTAACTCTGAATGGCAGAACAAAAATAAATAAATAAATAAAATAAAAAAATTAAAAAAAAAAAAAAAAAATATATATATATATATATATATATATATATATATATATATATATATATATATATATATATATAATATTACAATAGTAACAATAATAACTTTTGCAGTACAGCATTGACCTCTCCCAGAAGTAAGCCACCCCTCTAGCCTTACCCTGGCATTCGGCCTGACTCGGATTTTCAGGCGTACATTAAGAATTGGCATCAGACCAACTCTGAGTGCCGGTCAGAATCAAATTTTCTCACACTCACAAATCATCTCACCCGAAAGAAACTCTGTATTATCATTGCAGTCATCCTGCTTTAAATGGCCTATGCCGTGATCCCATCACCCAGTCAGCACCAAATTAGGTAACTTGCCAAAAATAGTGAGGAGGAGAGAAAAACACGGCTGGGTACACCTTTATGTAACGCTAAATAAAGTTATCCAACGTAAGGCACGGAAATAAACCCAATGGGGGGGGGAGATTTATCAAACATGGTGTAAAGTGAAACTGGCTCAGTTGCCCCTAGCAACCAATTAGATTCCACCTTTCATTCCTCACAGACGCTTTGGAAAATGAAAGGTGGAATCTGATTGGTTGCTAGGGGCAACTGAGACAATTCTACTATACACCAGTTTGATAAATCTCCCAAATCTCCCCCAATCTTTTTATCTGTCAGGTTGTTGCCATAGGACTCTATTAACGTTACTGCTTCCTCTTCTACAGGAGGGTTTGCAGAGTTTTCATTGCAATTTCCAAACCTGTGTGAAGGCCGCACCTCGAATATTTTGCACACGAGCATATCGCAGCCTTGTCTGTCCACATCCACTGTGTCTGTTACCCGTATCCTGCCGCACCTTTACCTGGGCTCCCAGAATGATGTCATGGATCAGGTATGAACCATAAACATACACAGGTCATATTACAAGCCGCTTCCTCCACCGCTGCCGAATTACTTTAACCTTTTGTCTTCAGGGCTCGATAGGTGACAAATAGAGATGAGCGAACCGGGTTCGGGTTCGAGTCGATCCGAACCCGAACGTTCGGTATTTGACTAGTGGTGGCTGCTGAACTTGGATAAAACTTTTAAGGTTGTCTGGAAAACATGGATACAGCCAAGGACTATATCCATGATTTCCACATAGCCTTAGGGCTTTATCCAAGTTCAGCAGCCCCCGCTAATCAAATGCCGAAAGTTCGGGTTCGGATCGACTCGAGCATGCTCCAGGTTCGCTCATCTCTAGTGACAAAGTTTACGTCTTGAGTTTGTGGACTTGTACTTGTTTGTTTGCAATTTCTTTCCTTGGTCTTAGAGTACCCTCTTATAAGCAGTTATACCCAAATGTTAGCATCAAGATGGATTCATCCAATAGTCCAGGGTTAGGAACCTTGAGCCCTCCAGCTGTTACAAAACTAGAATTCCCATCATGGCTGTCCAGGCTGTAGCCAATTAAGACTGGACTTAGAAACCGTCTAGTTCTGCTGGCAGCTATTTGGCCAACCCTTAGGGTCCAATCAGAGCAAGCGATTTTTAACTTTTAGCGATTAACGATAAAGGATCGCAAACGAGATTGTTTATCGTTAGCCTGAAATCTTTCACCTTACACAGAACGATAGACGTTAGTTACGATCATTTACTCCATCTGATCCCAGCAAAAGAAGGAACGATTTGGAATTACACTGGACAATTGGCGAACGAATGTGGAATTACAGCGAACCAATGTGGAATTAACGTGAACGAATTTGTAATTACATCGAACGATAAGCCAACGATTAGCGATGATTTTAGGGTCAGATCTAAATCAACGATCAACAGCATGCAAACGATTTTTTCGATTTTGCCTGCAATTACACAGGACGATTATCGTTTAAATTTGAATAGTATAACGATTTTCCGCACGATAATCGTCCTGTGTAATAGAGCCCCTAGGGCCCTATTACACGTGACGATTATCATGTAGAAAATCAATTTATCGTTTGAATTTAAACAATAATCGTCCTGTGTAATTGCAGGCAAAATCCACATTGTTCATTCTTTTGCTGGGATCAGATCGAGTAAACAATCGTAGTAACGAATATCGTAACTACCGACAATCGTTCTGTGTAATTTGGTGAACGATCTCAGGTTAACGAGAAAAAATCTCTTTTGCGATCATTTATCGTTAATCACTTCTTGTAATAGGACCTTTACTCATGGGGGCTAAGCTCAGTTGCGCATGCATGTGTTCTCAATGGAGATATGCTAAAGCCATATCTCCCTTTATATCCAGAAGTAGAAACCATAAAGCTTCTAAGCAGCAGGAACTTCTATTTGACTTGGTCTTGACCTGTAGTAGCATAAAGATGGCATGTGTTAGGTTTAGTATAACTTTCCAGCTCCATATGGTTCTGTAGCTCCTTTATTACCGGCCACGCACCAGACACTATGATAACAGAATTAGCGAGAATCACGTTTCCGCTTACACAGTAATAACCTTGACTGAAAGCAGATTCAACCTTGCGGGGAGCAGTGTCAGCACTCGCAGCCTAATGTATAGGCAATGACTGTGCTGCATGTTAAAATTATCTGCGCGGTCTACATAACATTCCCAGGCAGGAGACACTGCAGCAGAATTCAGTGCAGATGTCATTCCTTTCCTTAAATACCATGGAAATGTTTCTGCACACACCACCAACGATTGGTGACATAACTCCCACCATTGTACGTCTTTAAAGGGAGTCCACACCCCGAAATAGGTTTAGGCTTGATTGCCTTTAAATTATGTGTAATTTCTCATTGAAGTGGCGTTCATCTTGTGGTATGGAGGGGGTATATCTAAAACTGTATGATGCAATGGAGGCATCCATTTTATAGAATTCACCAGAGATTGACTGACTGCCAACTGTGTACGGTTCCAATCTCCTTAGAAGCAGTCAAGCTGCGGCGAAGACTCTCTCTATGGGATTTGCTCAAGTAGCATGAGTCATATTTCTACATACAGCACTATTATTATCGGTTACAGACAATTACAGAGTCTCCCATAAAACAAAATGGATGCTTTCATCTGCCCTTCGGCAGTTACCTTTCTGAGCCATATCAGAGGAATTGAACTTATTCCATCCACGATGAAGGCGGCATGAGGAAATACATGATATTTAAAGTTTGAAGTTTAACTTATTTTGTATGTGTATTTACCTTTAAGACCAAGGTTTAGTGGGCAACTTAGCACCTGCAAAAATTGCATTGTCAAGATGCACATATAGAGATTTTCCTCCTCCTATGGGGTAAGCTGCATGGCTCCACCATAAACCATATGTTTGTGCCACGCTGCAAAGTCCGGTGATGTATAAGAGGCCAGCATTACCTATGGTTATGTCACCATAGAAGGTTTATCAAGACTTCATATTGGTGTACATGTTGTGTAATGGGCTTCCATTTATCACATCATCTACAGGAATACCCTACAGGGGTGCTCTCCAGCCTGTGCCATCCAGCTGTTGTCAGACTACAACTCCAAACATGCTGGAAGTTGTAGCTTCAAAATATCTTGGGAGCCACAGGTTGGAGTTCACTGGTCTATAAAGGAACACTTTGAGTTGCTGGGGTCAAAATTAGCGTTGAGCAAACTTGTCAAACTGTTTGGGTTGAGCAACATTTTCCAAACACAAATGCTCTGCATTTGTGTTTCGGCAGCTGGAGAAGTTGGATGCCGCCCTATGGAGTGCTGGAAAACATGGGTCCAGCCATAGGCATCCAGCTTTTCCAACTGCTAGGAGTCAAAGGCAGAGCATCTGGGAACTGTAGAATGTTCCTGACCCCGACCAGTTGGTTTCATTGGCCTCCAAGTAATGGATATTTCTAGCCAGTGCTGAAGAGGTTGTATATAGGGTCCACCCAATTAATATTGGCCAAGCCTGAAAATTTTGATGGGACTGGCTTAGCATCTGCATTGGGGTCTTCCAACTCTCACAACGTTGGAATCCAACATACAGGTCCTTTTGTTCTCTGGGGAGAAGAGCGGAGCAAAGTATATGTGTGTATGGTGGATCGGGAGAAAATCTGCTAACAGCTATCCAAAATGTATGGCCAGCTTTACTGAGAGACACAACACTAAGGGCCCGTTCACACTATAGAATCGGCATGGAGATTCTGCTTAGAAGCCCTGACCACGGACTCTGTGCCGTATACCGTCTGCTATCTCTTTCAATGGGAGTCCTCGCGCGCCTCCGCTCTCCGTGCCTCTCCACTCAAAAAATTGACATGTTGGGTGGGGGTTCTGAGCGGTATCTTTGTGCTGATTCCGTAGTGTGAATGGGCCCTCAGGGTCTTAGCTACTTGACCTCCACCAGTGTGATGTGTATATACTATATGTATATAGAGGAGGTATAAGCCTATAATACCACTACCATGTTCTTCACAATATAAGCACCATAGGTTGGGCTTTACTCTTTCTCTTGCAGTAGGGCATTGCTATTCATGGGGATTCAGTAACACGAGTGAGCGGCCAGCATGGTGCGTCCACAACAATCGTCTCCTTTCTTTGTTTAGTGCAATCACTTGTGACTCGTGAATCGGTTTCTCCTTCTCAGTGATCTCATTGTGCCGCTTAATGTCCTTTTTATAGGAGGTGATTAATCAGAATGGCATCACGCATGTGCTGAACGTCAGCTACAGCTGTCCAAAGCCGGTATTCATCTCTGATAACCATTTTCTACGCATCCCCATCAACGACAGCTACTGTGAGAAGATCCTGCCCTGGCTGAGTGCAGCTGTTGAGTTCATAGGTATCTTTTCCCGCCTGTCATTCCTATTATTACACATCTGATATGGTGGACACATCTGCTGCTATTCTACCCCTAGACTCTAACACCAGGGTAGGAAATGTTCCGTTTGCACGTTGACACATTCATGGCCTGTCCCGAAAAAACTTCAAGTCTGTAGCCAGCTGGGACGTGTCATCCAATAATCATGTAATACAGGGGAGGAGGAGCAGCTCTTACTTTAAAAATAGGGGAGGAAACCAGATCTGGTTGGTGGCTGCGGATAACTACTTCACATTTTATGTTCACTAGGGGGCGCCAGGTTAGACAAACAACACAGTTATCTCATTATTAATGTTTTTATTCAGTGTGCCATTGTATAGTTTTATATTAATTCGTGCTTTTTTTATGTTTTTATAGGAAAAGTGGAGATGGTAAATGGTAAAGTTTTAGTCCATTGCCTGGCTGGAATCTCCCGCTCAGCGACCGTTGCCATTGCTTACATCATGAGGTCAATGGGGCTTTCACTGGATGACGCTTACAGGTAAATCATTATTTATTTTGAGAGAGTCCTGGATTCCAGGGCACTGTACAGAACATAAAGTGTTAAAATACATGATCATATAAAATCTAGTACAATGGACAGGAACAACAAAATTTGGCTGATGTAGAGCCTAGTAAAGTAAAGAAAGCACCACTTCCTGCAGGACAAGAGCAGCTAATAAGTACTGGAAGACTTGATGTTTTTAAATACAAGTAAATTACATATCTGTATAACTTTGACACCAGATGATTTGAAGGAAAAAATATCTCCAGAGTACTCCTTTAATGTGGTGGCACTGCAGGGAAACTGAACACTTAGGGATGGACTCCTTCACAGATTGTCTGATCACAAGGGGTCAGAGTAGTGGTATGCACAATATTCCCCTATTGTCGAGGTATCCATCTAACAATAAGAGATTGCCAGAATCTTTACATAATTATAGAATTGTAAGTTTTGCGCTATATTTTTACTACAGACTTTTTTTTTTTTTTAGTATTTTTTTGTAATCGTATGATTTTCTTGCGTAAACAGGTTTGTTAAAGAGAAGAGGCCCACCATTTCACCCAACTTCAACTTTCTCGGCCAGCTTCTTGAATATGAGATAAGTCTGGTGAACGCCCGTCAATCACATCCCGCCCAACCAGTCCATGCAGACAACCCTACAGGCAGAGAGTGCCCGGAGCAGCCATGTGCCGATAAGCAGGCAAACACTGAGCAGATCTGCCAAAGCAATCACAATCTCAACTCTGTACCCCACGAAATAGAAGTGGCTATCGATGCCACCAAATTAGACAGCTGCATGAAGGACGAGTCGGAGTCCACCCTGGCGGGCAGGTTTACCACCATGGGGATCTCCTCCGACCAACGCCGTGAAATTAGTAGCTTGAAGCGTTCTTTCTCTCTGGACATAAAATCCGTGTATACGCCTTTGTCTTCTTCTAAAGAATCGCACAAAAACTTCTATCAGCCTTCTCAGCTGGTCCCATCCCAGTCTGTTTCTTCCAAGCCTGTGGGACTGTGGGATCGCTTTTTGGGTTTTGGACTTAATTTCCTCTACTTTTATTCTGAGGAGGAAGAAGCACAGCAAAATCTAAACCACAAGGTAAGACCAAAGGGAATCTGTGAACAAAGGGATGCTCCAGAAAACTTAAAAAAGAGGCGAGCAAACACAAAGAGCCTAGATGAAGGACCTCCTCGTCCATTCACTTTAAACATTCCCAATTGTAAAGGCCAAACATTTCTCAAGGAGAAGACTCTGGAGGTCGGATCAAGGGTGAGGACAATCTCTCCAGTTCCTCTGTGAGGAACACCGCTATCTTCTTAATGGATGATATGGAGAAAGAGAGAACATTTGGGGTCTATTCAATGCACAGAACTTTGTAAAAACTTGTTGTTGGTTTTCTGCTAGGAACCTTTCTTTTCCGCATGTTAAGATCCCCGACAGGCCTGAGTAGCATGCTGAGAAATACTTGTTTTCAAATGTTTCTTCATATTGAATGAACAAAATTGTGGACAATTTTTCAAGCAAAGAGCAGACCTTTAGGTCCGGTGATGAGGAAACTCATGACGTACCAAAGGCCTGCCATCACTTTTTTTTTTTCAACTCTCTTGTGTGCAATTCTCTATACTGACCTGAAGAGGCAGCGTTCCCTGCTGCTTTATGGCCTTCCTTCGTAGGATGGAGATGGTCCGCTGAACTGAGACTTCAGAAACCAAGAGGTGGCGAATGCGTTGTGTACCCAATATACCTCGTGCTTCACCCTCTTGTTGGGGTATTTCGTGGTGTGTTGTGACCATCCTGCTCTGAACTCTTTATCCCGCTTGGTCTACCCGTCCATAGTTAATGGATTTGCACAGAATGGTCCATGCCATTTCACCCTTGGTGTAATGTAGGAAGGTATTGAGGGTAGTTCTAAGATATATATTTATATTTTCTATTCCTCTAGGTCTTACATGGATGTACGCCCTAGAAGCCAAGCAGTGTCTGTGACAATACTTTGCTGCCCTGATACCTCAGTTATATTTTGTTTATTGCTGTGAAATTTATTTAAGTATCCCATAGCATGTTTGGGGTGTGCTTCCCTGCATATCGCCCCATAACGTGACCCACCTCTCAGGATTCAAGGACGGGAATTTGGTCCTTTTATTATAAGCGGTGGTAGGAAAGCTTATTTTATTTGTTGTTGTTGTTTTTTTCCATTATTTATTTATACATGTGTTTTCATTTTCCTCTTGCTTATGTTTAATAATCATTGAAGCCGCTAGTCTTGTTATTGGCTGTACCTTTGACTTTGTGACCTGCCTGAGGAATGGGATAATATAGGGAGATGAGGAGAGTAAATGTGGCATTGACTCCTTGGGGTTACGTTTATAAAACGCCCATCAATCGAGCTAGTTTGCTCACGATGAGCTACACACTCCCACAGGCCGTTTGTGGTACTGCACCCAAATGTTTTAGATTAAAATGCTCATCGTAGTTTCCACTAACTTGCACTATCCTTTTATGTTTATATCATGATATTTCTCTCTTGGTGGGCACTTTAAGGCCCCTTTGGATCAGGGAATAGTAAGAGTTCAATAATCTAGTGACTCTGGTTTTATAAATGTCCCTAAGAAATAGTCAAGCCGACATTTGCCTATCTACCTATAGTGACGTCTTGCGGAATGTGTGTGATCTGAGCCTCGAGGATTACATAAAAGCTGTCGAAATTCATATCCTAAGAAAATTAAGATGGCTTTCAAGTAATCCACTGTGGCTTAAAGGAACATGCCGGGCAAAACAACACTGTGTTATAACTAGTGCAAGGGCTGGAGGGGGCCGGACATGACCTGGGATTCAAAGAACACCAAAGAGAATCCTGGTGTCGTGCCCCACCCCCAGTAGGCCGTGCACTTAGATTGTTCCTTTAATAGGAAGTGCAATTATAATTGTTACATTGTCAACAACAAAGGGATCGCTGATCCCAAATATAGCCAAATGACAAGACGTCCAAAATCATACAGCAATAGGTAGCAAATATGATTGCACTTTTAGTGATTGGTGTGATGGCGGCTGCCAGGTTGGGTTGTCCTATTGAGCACTGTTACCTTTAATGGTCCTACTCTCCATAGAACACCTGCCTAATGGTGAGCGCCATCCAGGGTGAAAGATGGGCGTGCGTAGTAGAATGTAGTAAGTATTTTGTATTCTTTGCATATATCCGTGTCTCACTGTGTTTTATTATATTTATATTTGATTATTCATTGACGATTGGGTTTGTGCTTTAAGACTAACCATCTCTTTTTAAAGCAATGGCCAAAGAACTTTAATTCACTGTAACTAAGCGTGTACGGTACGGGACAGACGTGCAGTAAGCTTCTCCAATGGAATTGGGGGAGGTGGGGGGGGGGGATGAAGAGAACCACTATGGTTTGCTATTTCCCATATTCCATTGGCTCATTCTCCATGACCAGCACTGACGTCCACGTACCGGAGTGTGAACTTAGGTTGATGAATGGGAAGACTTCTTTGTTCTTGTGCAGGTACACAATGGTTCTGAGGTTCTCGCAGTTGAATGCATTGCTCCCTAGCGCTTCTCTGGTTGATGATCATAATAAAGATGTGACTCTTTTTATTTCTGTGTCGAGTGTTTACTGGGTTGCTAATAAACATGGGGCTATGTTTGGCAGAGGAAAGTAAATCTGGGTCACAGCTGTTGTTGGCTTCAAGTCCCTGCCCGACCAACAAGGATCAGCAGATGGGAGATGAGCCGGTGCTGATCTGGTGGCTTCACGCTCATTTGAGTTATGTAGTATTGTTCTGCACACCACTTGTTTCTAGTTGGGGAGGGAGGGGGTGATGTCATGTGATTTATCTGGTAGTTATACAACATCAAAAGTTTACTGTTTTTTATTTCATTTTTAAATTTAACTTTTTTTTTTTTTTTTAGAATTTCAAAGGACTAAAAGGAAACTTGATCTCCCTTATAGATCACATATAGACTTGGATCATGGTGACTTTATCTGCAACCGGAAATCCATTCTGGTTGGTTTTTTGGCAAAGGTTACGTTGCGGCCACTTGCGGGTCACTTTTTTTGGACCCATTAGCTATGGAGCGCGATACTGAAGCACAGTATGGCACCCCTTGGCAATGCACCAGCTAAAATCACCATGTAGCCCTTATAACTATATTCCAGATTATTGGTGAAGCCAGTTCTAATACACCTTGGTGACCTGTTAGTAGAAGATTAAGCTGGCTATGCACAGTGTTGGCCAAACCAACCTTCGGTGTGTACGGTGGCCTCCCAATAGACAGATGTCAAGGAAGATGAGGTTGGGGCAGTTGGATTTCATATGGTAGATCCTTTTTTTTTTTTTAAAGCCATAAGCTGCCATCACTTCCCCCGTCTCACTCTAATGATCCATTGGGGTCCAAAAATTCAGTCCCAGACAAATCATAAGTCATAACCTGTCTCCATGACATGTCATGGAGTCCTATAGCAATAACGCCTATTGTTTTAATGGCATCCATTTATTTTAAGGACAAAAAAAGAGATGGAATGAGTGTCATGTTCTGTGTCCTATCTTGAGAAAGGGTACATTGCGACTGCTTTGGGTGGAAAAAGCCAGGCCCACATGCTGGGATTTGTGAATTGTAGACCTTTCACCCATTATGTGGCACTGACAATATAGAAAGGTGCTCTAATACAGTGGTTTTATGGTAACACTCCACATAAGATAATATCTTTTGCCTGGAGTTACCACTTTCACTCCATCTCATCTACCACCATTTTTGGGGGATCCAGGGTTTTTATCTTGGTATCACCTATGCAGAAACCTGTCGGGTTAGAGGGGCTATAAGGATAAGTATCTGCACACACAAATAACAGTGAATTACTCCCTATCTAGGCTCCCAGGTTGTGAAAGACACTTGAGATTCTCTAAAGACAACAAAGGAGGAGAGACTCTGGGGATGAGTTCCACCACTCCAAAGGTCTTGACCTGTAACAATGCTATGTACACAGGACTCAGAGGTAAATAGCTAGACAACTCAGATTTATAGAACACCATGCAAGTCAAACATACATAGACATTACAGGACTGGAAATGATGGCCGCTCATTGTGAAACCTTCAACTAGCGGTTCTTCCTGGGGTTTTCAGGCCATGTCATGTGAGCAGGTTTAGTGTCTACTTTTCCCCTATGCTTTTATAGTGAATAGGCAGGACACTACTGGTCACCATCCTATTAGAGCAGAATATATACACTATGACACCTAATGCCTGTTGACAAAGATCCTTCTATAATAGCACAGTGTACATCAGAGGTCATTCCCTAAGGGGCCCAGTTGGCAACCCAGAGATCTTCAAGTCTCAGGAGGCAGAAATACTTGCTCACTATGATAAAGTATTATAGTGGTCCGTCGTTGTCACCTATAGGGGAAGATCACTGCATAAACATGTATACAGCTCACATTTAAAGGAAATGTATAAGACTAGAAAAATCTTGTCACTATCTTGCAGGAACAGCAACACACCCGTCTACAGGTTGTGTGTGGTATTGTAGTTCATCTGTACTGAGACCCTACAGTCTCCCCAGTACAAATACAATGGTCTAAGGTTACAATATATTCAACATACAATTGTTTTTTCTGGACCAACATAACCTGAAATCCCATTGTACATACAAGGAAGGGCTGGATCATGTAAGTAGGCCTACGTGCAGGCCCACAGGTTGGAGGTAGGGCCTAGAGGTACACAGGGCAAGGGGGGGGGGGTATTTGTAAAGTACCTGGGAGGATCCTGGCAGGATTTGGCAGAAGCAAGACCCTCCCTTGTTTTTATGACATATATTGGGTTTGTAAGTCTAGTGGTAGCTCGGTTAGGTATGGATTGTGTCTCTGGTGTCATAGCAGCTCGGGTGGGGGAGGTCCTTGTAGTTGGAGGTTAAAATGGTCAGGGAATGGGGGGGTCATCCTAGGTATGACCCTCCCCCCCCAAGTGATTGGAGCAATTATGGTTGTCTAGACGCATTTTGGGGCTCTCTCAAAGGTGTATTACCAGGGACTCGGTGGTTAGCATGGTGGCCAATTTTGGCACAATACATTTGAGTTTGGAAAGGTAAATGGAGGCAAAACCTACTTTTTTAATATCTCAATAGGGGGTCAGGTCTTTGTAGCTACAGTATCTAAGGATCATCTGGGCTGCCCCTCCCGCTGCTCCCCGCGGCCCCTCCTGCTGTTCCCTGCTCGCTGCTTAATGGCACAGGCATTAAGCGAGGAACAACGGAGAAGTGAGCACTAACCTGACAGGTCAGTGCTCAATTCCCCCTCACTATCGTGCCATGTAATACAACCTTAAGTGTGTATTCCTTCAAGGCATTGGTGGGGCAAATGTTTTAGGGGATTTTTTGGTTTTGTGGGGTGGGGACCAAACTCTACAATACCAAAGTCATGCCAGAGGCGATTGTTGTGTGCAGCATTGGTAAATACATAATTGGTACACGCATTTATTGGCTGGCTAGAGTCTCCTCTCTATAGTACAGTGGGGCACTACCTGTCGCGCTTCACCAGTGCAAACATGAGCTGCTCATATGGACCCCAGGTAAGGGCAGCTACATGATACTTTCCTGGTACGCCGTGTACTGTCCAGGTCCCCGAAGAACCTCTTGTACGGATTTTTTTTTTTGTCTGTATCGCTTGCTTATCTTTAATAATTACATTTTCTTAGTTTTGGGGTTGAGTCTTCAGAATCAATTACTGATTTTCTTTAGTCTTAAATTTCGAATGTTTAAACCGGTACAAATTGTGTTTTTGGCAGAATAATATATGTGGCAGGACTCCATGTTTTCTGGGTATATTTTTGGAGAGATGAATAAAATAGTACAAGGCGATGTGTGAACATTATACGCCTTGGTCACCGTTTGCTTCATTCAGCCGTGGGTCCCCTATTATACAGGTAGATGTGCAACCAATGGCGGATAAGATTTTTCAATGGGTCAAAATGACCCATCGGCCAAGGAATAAATATTACCCAGGGCAATGTGGACCCATTTGCCTGATGATCGCCTCCTGTAAGAGGGCCCTAAGGCTGTAAATTCCATACATTAAAACATGATATTTTACATAAATTCCTGTTATTGTTATTATTATTTTTTTTGCTAAATTAAACCAGTATATGGCCATCTCCAGTTCTCTCAGATTACTGCTGTTATATCAGAAGGCAATTGTGGCTCTTCACCTGATTCCCCTGTGACCCGGGCTCTCTTAGGCTAATGATAGTTACGGTACACATCACACTGCGGTTTGTGCTCATGGGAAATGCACCTGATGCTTCCCTGTGTTCGTACACATCGATGCTGTTGCCATGTGCATGGTTATTCTGCATTGTTTTGATCGCATTAAACTTTATGCTCAACTTTCATCATTATTTCACAATTTACATATAGTATTAAAGGGTTTCTCAGGGACCACAATATTGATGGGGACTACTAAATTGGTAAAGTGCCCCTATGAGTATCAGACACTGTTGTTTACCAGGCACAGCTCCACACTTTTGGATGCTTAGTAATGCAGGACAGCTGTGTTTACTAAAAACGGACTGAGCTGCAATACCGGACACAACCACTACAAGAAATATGGAGCTGTGCTGTGTACTCTCCACAGAAACCTCAGTCCCCATCGATCAGCTGATTGGTCTTTACTAGGTTTAGGGCACCAATTTTGTCATCTGGAACAAACGCTTTAATCTATCTGCATATTAAATGTCAGTAATTTAAAGGTTTTTAATTTTTATTTTTTTATTTTTATTTATTTTAGCCAGAGAACATATTTTCCCATAGAAAATACATACACACGATTATTCAACGGACAAACCTATAACGTCACCCTTTCCTCATGTGAAATGCTTAGCATGCACTTGACTTTGTCACATAGTTTGATATTTTTGGGTCCCGAACATGATCAGATTCCCTCAAATTTTTCTTAAAAATAAAAAGTACTAACATGTGGTGGGAATCCAAAGTATCCCAAGCTGCCAGTGACCTCCTAGTATTGGAGGTCAGAACCGACCTCCTCAGGGACTGACTTTCCTGAGTTCCCGACTCATTTTCAATGTTTTACCACATTATAAGGCTATTACATCACTGACTAGGGTTATTATTCATCAACAGCGTCAATTTCTTTAATTTTGTTTTTATGCTTTACCAGTCAGGTTAAAGGCTTCTCATAAATTCTACTGATTGTATATGTGCTGGGGGAAAGGATAGATACATTACCTTCTTATTTAAGACCCTATCAGGCCAACTCAGCAGATAATCGCACCATGTAATAAAGACAACAATCAGGAGACAATCATCGGCTGATCATAGTCTTTCAACATGTTAAAAAACCATTGGACGCTGACCACGCATTGCTATGTGTAATAGTGATGCACAGTAGACAGATGATGAGGAAAATAATACAATTTATACTTACGTGTCAAGGCTCTCATGTGTCCTGCAGCTCCTGAAAGGCTGTTCAGCCAATATATAAACAGTGGTGCCTTGGATTACGAGCATATGCTTGTAATCCAAATCACTCTTAAACCAAAGCAAATTTTCCCATAAGAAATCATTGAAAGGTAGAGAATTGGTTCCACGCCCCAAAAATAAAAGAGACTAAAAAAATAAAAACAAAAAAAACAGGCATGGGAGGCGGTGCAGGGACACACCACAGAGGCGGCGCTGATCCGGGAACGTCACTGACCTGGCAACCATGGCGCAGAGGGCAGGCTGAGGGCGGAACGAAAGGCAGGGGGAGCCCAAGACCACACAGACGAACGCTCTCGGCCCCGCCTCTTAGACACGGCATATACTCCAGTAAACTTTGTTTTTCAGCCGAAAGAAAGTACAAACAGAGGGGACAAACATATCAGGAGACAGCACTTCAGATAAGCTACAAGCAGGTATAAGTAGTTGGGGGGGGGGGGGGAATCAGTGGGTACACAGTCTCTTTAAGTGTGACTGGATAATACCACTATACCAGACCTGACCAAGACCGCCATACTGTGACTGGATAACACTGCCATACCAGACCTGAACAACACCTCTTAACTGTGACTGGATAACACTGTCATATCAGGCCTGACCAATACCACCATACCGTGACTGGATGACACCGCCATACCAGACCTGAACAACACCGCTTAGCTGTGACTGGATAACACCGCCATACCAGACCTGACCAATACCACCATATTGTGACTGGATAACACCGCCATACTGTGACTGGATAACACCGCCATACCAGACCTGACCAATACCACCATACTGTGACTGGACAACACCCCCATACCAGACCTGAACAACACCGCTTAAGTGTGACTAGATAACACCACTATACCAGACCTGACCAAGACCGCCATACTGTGACTGGATAACACCGCCACACCAGACGAGTTAGGCCATACAAGGGGTGTCAAGGCACTAGGCCTTGTTGTAAGGACCTCAGATGGGGGGTAGGAAAGGGTCAATGTCTGCATCCTAAATCTAATCCTTGCTAAGTTGAGGCACAGGGCATGTGGAGGTGAGGAGTGAAATAGCACACAGCTACTTAGTATTTGCCTGCGAGCTGGCGGTATTCAGCTGCAGGTAATATGCTGTGTGCCGTGAATAGTTGAGGACCGCCAGGAGTATTAACAGGAGGTACAGCTTAGAGGACCGCCCACTTGTTTAATTGTTATGTGATTTATGATGTAAAGTTATGAATAAACGGCTGCTGTGGCCATTTTATCCAATCTTTATTGTTGTGTCATTTTATTGGGTACAGAGTTGAGGGGAGGGGATCATGGCAGTGTCTGGATACTAAGCAGCCATGCCCTAGTCATGAACAATACCACCATACCGTGACTGGATAACACCTCCAACGACACCAGATTTATTGGCAAGTCAGAACAGGAGGTGGGAGACTAAAAATATAAAAACAAAGAAAAGTTGTTTCTTTCCCCTGCTCCCTGGTGCTGCCCCCCCTGCAAGGTGCTGCCCTAGGCAACGGACCACGGGTGCCTGGTGGTAAATACGGCCCTGCTCATTGAGCCGTGTAATACGGCCTTTAGCTGTCTGTGACTGTAATGTTTATGTTACAGCGAAGTGCCCAAACCCTTCAAAGTTCTGTTCTGCCTTAGCCACACCTCTCTGGCACTTCTCAGCAGCATAAAACAGCAGATACATGTGACGTCAGCAGGGATCAACAGTATAAGCTGGGTCCTACCTATAAGTATGCAAAAGGGCAGGGATCTGGCACATGGATGAGTTGCCTAGGCCACACCTTGTTGACACTCATATGGCCCATAAAATAGCCGTTATTTTTTTTTATGAAGACACAGATAACATATATAAAGGTATTATAGGCATTTTGGCAGTTTACCACCAATTTTTGGGTTGACAGATGAACTGCAAATATTACACATACTGGCCGGTCTATTCCCGGCCACCAGGCCGAACTGAAGCACTGGAGGTGGGCTTGTCTGCCCCCAGAGTGACGAAACCCCTCCCCTCTATGACGTGGCTCCATTGATTCTAATGAAGCTGTTTCACAGAGGGAAGGGCAGAACGTCACACTGAGGGCAGGGCAAACCCACCTCCAGTGCTTCAGTTTGCTCCGGTGACCAGGAATAGCCTGGCATCCCCGTGTCGGCGCCACTCTTGATGTAAAAATCTTAAAGCGATGTACCTGTTGGTACATTCACTTTAAAGTCTGTGGTTATTGAAAGGGGAACATACCGCTCATACTCCAGGTTAAAAAGGGAGCACTAAGGCCCACTCTTTGTACTGGACGGTGACATTCTGGATGCTAAAGCCACAAAGATAGAACAGTGATGACCTGTAGTATTGAGTGAACTTGCTGAACTGTTCGGATTCAGTAACATTCTGCAAACACACGCCATTCGACGCCTGGTGCCTATGCCTATATCCATATGGTGTCCCACCACGGGTGTTTCCTATGTGACACCTGTTGGAAAAGCCCTTCACTCAAAGTCAGGTGGTGATCAAGGTATTTATTAGTTTCACCACAAGATGTTAGTGTTTTCTATGTTTTCTATATTGCACAGCTGTAGTGAACAAAGGGTTACTGCTCCCTCTATGTGTTGTACTTTGCTGACCAATAGAGATACTCTTCCTATCTAACCTATCACTTTCATTCTCTTCTCGCACACATGTTTCTCCACCACTCACAGGGGCTTTCACATAATCCTGTAGGAAGTAGTCACAAGGTGGGAGGAAGTGTAGTTCAGTTTCCCTCAGATTCTCGTGGAAGGAAGACGCACAGAGTAGGCATCCCTGCTGTAGTTAAGCCAGATATGACACTTGACAAAGAAACCAGTCCGGTTTAGAAACGCTTTGTGTCGCCTTTTAAGTATTTTAATAAACCTGTTTCATCGCACATTTGTCCTGCCTTTACTCTTGGACCTGCGCCCGTCAAATCCCCACCCACGGAGAGGAGGTGTTTTTTTCTGTAGTTAAGCCAGGGCCTGGCTCTGCCAGGACCCCTGTTTGGGACAGTCCAGCTGTGTTGGAGAGTCAGTCCCCACGTGTATGAAGCAGCCAGAGACTCTCAGTTTCTTTAGTCTATCCACTATTTTCACTAGGCAGTGCTAGACCCTACAAGGAGGACAAGTCGGGGATTAAACCCAGCCCATGCCGAGAACCACTCTACAAAGTGCAGGGCAGTATCCTAAGCTACAGAGTAGGGATGGTCCGAACCTGCCAAGGTTTGGGTTCGTACAAACCCGGACTCCCGGCAATGATTCCTGCTGTCTTAAACCTCCGTGGAGAGGGTGAATAAAGCGGGAAGACCGCCTGGAAAAACTGGGATACAGCCTATGGCTGTGGCTGTATCCCTGTTTTCCAGGCGGTCCTCCCGCTGTATCCACCCTCTCCACAGAGGTTTAACACAGTGGGAATCATTGCCGAGAGTCCGGGTTTGTACGAACCCGAACCTCGGCAGGTTCGGACCATCCCTACTACAGAGGAACTGGCCCGGATAGAGTAAAGCTACCTTAACAGCGCAGGTGACACCGGAAAATTTTGGACACTTAGCTTTGCCTAGGTAACCACAGTTGGGGCCTGTGTCACCCTGGTTGGACGGGTAACTCAACACTGTAGGGCAGAAGGTGGTCAGACAACACAGTCTAAACACAGGCACAAGTAGCTCTCTCTCTCTCAAGTATCTCTCAAGTATTCTTCTCTCTAAAGTTCCGGCAGAGCACAAAACTACCTTGGTGTTAGGTAGGGGTCTGGGAAGACAACAGACGAGTCCAGCCCCAGCTGGCCCTACCTACTTGCCACAACAGTACTAAAGGTTACTGCTGACAACTGGGCGACAATAACAGAATGGTCAGAAGTCTGGCAGTGAAGGCAACAATCGGGCAGTGATTGGCAACAATCGGGCAGCGAAGGTACAAAATCGAAATCCAAGAACCATCCTAAAGATAGGCATCCAGTGTAATATTGAGTGTCATCTGGGAGACTGCTTTTAAAAAGTTTTTTGTTTTTTTTTAAATAGTTTTTAACATTTTTTTTTTTAAACTCTTCCCAGAAAGCGTATCAGCAAACAGGTGTGGTACACACAGTAAAGTGAAGAATGGAGTATAATATAGGCAGTAATTCGAGAACAGCACAAGTAACGTTGTGTATTTACTCTGTGACTCAGATCCTTATGTAGATTCTATAGCTATTTGTGATTCCAGCTCTGGAGACGTTGCAGGAGCTGTACAATTTGATGATATAGATTGAAGGAGCTCCCCCTAGTGGTGTAGTAGCATTAATTGCAGCCTTGTTTGCTGGCTCCTGTGCACTGTGCTGTTTATTTAGTGTGATGTTATTGTGTCAGGGCCTGATGTTGATGTGAGAATAGTCATGTGAGACCGGCATTTCTGTGAACTTGTGACGGTCACGTTAGGCCCGCTGCTATAAGCCTGACTAATGAGTTAACCCTTTGTTTGTAAAATGGGCCAATAGCCAACAGCTTGCCTTATTAGTAACCACACATTCTATTCTAGGCTGTAATGTTTCTACCATAAAATTAGATTAAAGCTGAAACTAAAATTATTTAACCAACACAAAAAAAAGAAAAAAATTAAAAGGGACATTGATTATATTAGATTCTAATATTTTGTCAGAAATGTAAAGTAACAGGATCTGGGTGGTCCAAAGTGGTTTATTATCATACATAGTGCTCACACCATAGTGCTCCAAGTTGTAGGGTCCATTGGTAGTGCTGTCTGGGGTTAAAGGGGTTATCCAGCGCTACAGAAACATGGCCACTTTCTTCCAGAGACAGCCCCACTCTTGTCTCCAGTTTGGGTGCAGGTTCTGTAACTCAGTTCTATTGAAGCGAATGAAGCATAATTGTAGACCACACCTGCATTGGGAACAAGAGTGGTGCTCTCTCTAGAAGAACGTGGCCATGTTTTTGTAGCGCTGGATAACCCCTTTAACCCCTTAATAGCTTAACATGAAGCACAGATCTCAGAAAGTATTGATATTAAAGGGACATTTCA
This sequence comes from Dendropsophus ebraccatus, assembly GCF_027789765.1. Lineage (NCBI taxonomy): Eukaryota > Metazoa > Chordata > Amphibia > Anura > Hylidae > Dendropsophus > Dendropsophus ebraccatus. The sequence goes on from NC_091465.1 coordinate 69,526,403, forward strand.
CTTAAAGGGGTTATCCAGCACTACAAAAACATGGCCACTTTTACCCCTCTCTTGTCTCCAGATTGGGTGGGGTTTTGAAACTCAGTTCCATTGAAGTAAATGGAGCTTAATTGCAAACCACACCTGAACTGGAGACAAGAGAGGGGAAAAGTGGCCATGTTTTTGTAGCGCTGGAGAACCCCTTTAAGGAATGTGCCCCTCAGAGCTAAGGCCTTGAACACCATGGAGCAGACCTCTATCAGGACTATAACACTTTCACACTCCTTATCTAAGTTCTACCCCAACAATTTACAGCCCCACTGGTTAATCTTCCCCCAACATATCCAGGTTTCTGCTTTCCATCACTTGTCTATTGGTGCGTTTACACAGACAGATTATCTTGAAGCCAAATCCAGTAATGGATTTAAGAAGAGGAGAATTACACTATTACACTAAAAGATTATCGGCCGATATCGGCTGTTACGGCCGATAATCGTCCCGTGTAATAGAAAGCAGCGATCAGCTGACATGAACGTTGTCGGCTGATCATTGCTGGCGTTTGTCTTTTAACATGTTGAAAGACAAACGACTGGGATAGCAGCGATCTGCTGTCGTCGCTCTGTGGAATAGGAGCGGCAGCAGCAGACCGTTGCTATCCCCTGTGGGCTGACAGCGCTCGTTTTCTCCTCTAGTCGCCCCTTGTAATAGGTGCTTTAGGCTTTCCTTTATGACCTTTTTTCCTGTTTATGTCTCTGTTTATATCTCTGTCTGTACCTGGCTTTGTAAGTGCATCCTAAATTACCTCTATTGCTCTGCCCTTTTGTGTGTAAGGGTGCTATTACACAGGCCGATGAAGGCCCAATAATAAATGCAAGATCGGCACTCGTTTACTGGGCCTATTACACGGCCCAATAATCGTTTAATGAGGGCTGCATGGACATCGTTACAGATGTCCTTGCAGCCCTTGTTTAAACTTTAAACATTTATCTGTCCATGCTGCAGGGCTCCTCTTGTTCTGTGCTTCTCCCCGCTCCAGCTTCAGAGCGGCCTGTCTCAGCTGACAGGCCGCTCAGCCAATCACTGGCCGCGACCGCCGCAGCCAGTGATTGGCTGAGCGGCCTGTCAGCTGAGACAGGCCGCTCTGAAGCTGGATTGCGCGGACCCGGGGAGAAGCACAAAGGAAAAGGAGCCCTGCAGCATGGATAGGTAAAGTATTCTTCTTTGCTAATCGTCAGCACCGGACGTGCACCGTTATTACACGTAGTGATGCGTGGTCGGTGGCCGACAATTATAGGTATGAACCTATATCAACGACGGCTGATCGTTGTCTTTATTACACAGAATGATAATCGGCCGTATAGGGCCGATTCGGCCAATAATGGTTCCGTGTAATAGTGTCTGATGAAGAGGCCGGTGCTGTAGCCTCCAGAGCTTACATTCTGTCATCATCATCTTTTTCAGTTAGGCTGGGTTTTTGCAGTCCATTTAACGCATTTGTTTTTAAATGGTTACTTTTAACGTACACCAAAATGTGGTCAACTATGTTTTTTTAAGTGTGCTAAAAAAAAAATTGCAAATTGGGGAAGCAACACACATAAAATCACAAAAAAAAACACATATTGGGCTTTGGGTTTTTCTTTTTGAAAGGTGTTTGTTCACTAATCTCTAATTAATTTCGAGATGTGTTGTTTGGGTCCATGGTTGGGGCCAATGTTTTGCTGTATTGCCATACAGTCATGTTTATATGAAAAAACGAAAAAATGCAATAAATATGTTTTTTTTTTTTTTTTTTTTAAAAACCCTACAAAGATCAAAGGAGAATGACCCCTGTCCACAAGAGCTTGACAACATATGGTAGGTATACAATGCTAACTTTGCATGAACCAATCATCCAGGTATATACAGTGCAGTGATACAACCAGAGTATATAGCCAGCGTCGTACTGGGGTACTTTGGGCCCACCAGGGAATATTTTATTCTAGGGGCCCACCCTACATACACCAGATATACCCAGCACCAAACCTTTCACATCACTATAGCGACTTTGCACAGTGCTGTGTATGTGACCGGCAATGCTCGCTCATTGTTAGTAACTGGTCAGACACTCTATGCCAGGGATGGGGAACGTTCGGCCTTTCAGTTGTTGCAAAACTAAAATTCCCATCATGCCTGGACAGCCTTCGGCTGTCCAGGCATGATGGGAGTTGTAGTTTTGCAACAGCTGGAAGGCCAAAGGTTCCCCATCCCTGTTCTAGTGTATAGGAGCTGTCCAGGCATGATGGGAGTTGTAGTTTTGCAACTGCTGGAGGGTCGAAGGTTCCCCATATGCAAACAGCACAGCCGTCCACTTAAAGGTGTTATCCAGCGCTACAAAAACATGGCCACTTTCCCCCTACTGTTGTCTCCAGTTTGGGTGGAGTTTTGAGACTCAGTTCCATTGAAGTAAATGGAGCTTAACTGCAAACCGCACCTGAAATAGAGACAACAGTAGGGGGAAAAGTAGCCATGTTTTTGTAGTGCTAGATAACCCCTTTAAGTTTCTTGAAAGGTGAAGTCCCATGAAACTAGGGGGATTATATGTCATCCTAAAGATGCTAAACAGGCATACAGACCTCCTGCTCAGGGGCCCACCAATGGGAAGGGCCCACCGGGGGATTCCCCTGCTCCCCTGTGGGCCAGTCCAAGCCTGTATATAGCTTAGGATATAATAAATAAGAGCAGAGGTATCTGGAGTCGCTTGGTCAGTGTGTTTGTGGCCATGAATTGTAGTTATGTGATGTAGTTCCCCTTAAAGTGATATGTTTCATGGCACACCTCTGGACTCACTGACAGTCACCGCTTATCTGGCTCGTTGCAGGTTTCTCATTTTTGCAAGGAAAAGTCTTATAAAAGTTATCTTCCTTTACTTACACTTCTCATGTACACATTTCCCACTGGGGCATGGACTCCACAAGAGGTTTCACATGGTACCTGACACCAAGACATTATTAACAGATCCTTTTAGTCCTTCGGGGCAGTTGTAAGGTGAAGAGTTCATAAATCAGAATGTGTCCCTTTCTAAAGCATAAGGATCAGAAACATATATTTGTCCATTCTTCCGACATCCAATACATCAACTTCAGTAGGCTTTTTACTTGATGTGCGACTTAAAGGGGCACTCTGTAGAAAACGTTTCTTTTTCAAATCAACTGGTGTCAAAAAAGTTATACAGATTTGTAAAATCTTCTATTTAAAAATATCAAGTCTTCCAGTACTTATCATCTGCTGTATGCCCTACAGGAAGTGGTGTATTTTTTTTTCCAGTCTGACACGGTGCTCTCTGGTGTCACCTCTGTCCGTTTCAGGAACTGTCCAGAGCAGTAGCAAATCCTCATAAATTGGACAGTTTCTGTCAGGGACAGAGGTGGCAGCAGAGAGCAGTGTGTCAGACTGGAAACAATACACCTCTTCCTGCAGGACATATAGCAGCTGATAAGTATATATTATATTGTAATTTAATATTATAGAAGGTAAGATATAAACTGAGCTACTTTAACCATAACATGAAGCAGTGCTAGTTATTGGAAAGCCACAAAGTTTGTGTTGCATAGAAATTATACAATAGTCCACCTATAAAATACTTGGTACATGTATAGGAAGATTATTAAACCGCTAATCTATCCCAGAATTAATCAGAAATCCAAACCTGAAAGGATCAATAATTCCACTGATTAGTTTATATCAAAGAGACACAAGTAACAGCAACAGGTTTCTAAAGACAAAGACAATCAAGAAAGTAAATATTTGATCATGTAGACAATGTAGTGTTTCTGAATGTTGGTGAATAAACTGATTGTTTGAGTAAGAACTGCCTAGAGAATATGTGCAGCATGGGAGAAGTCTGGGAGAACTGAACGTCATACAACATACTCTTCATTATTAACATAGCAGAATAGGGAAGCTGCAGCTTATTATCTGGTTTGTTATGTGTATTAGCAGGTATTGAGGAACATGTCTTTTAGGAGCATTGGCTTGCAGGGATGCTACCTCCAATAGGTGGCACCAGAGAGCAGGCTCTTTTCTTTCTGGAGCATGCTACTTTGCCTGTTTTTTCTCCCAGTGTAGCATTGCATGGTCTATAAGGCTGTAGTACACGGCCCAATCAGTAATGTAAACACGCTCGTTTACTGATCCTATTACACGGCTCGGCATCATTAGCTATGTCCATGCAGCCCTTGCTTTAAAGGGGAACTATTAGCAGGTTAAACAAATCTAACCTGCTGATAGCCCCTTAAAGTGACGGGGACGCTAAGGAGGAGGGAATGTGTGTTACCTCCCTCCTCGGTGGATTTAATATATAAACCAGGGAAGTGACACAGAGGACCCAGGATTAATCTATACGCCCTTAAATTGATCCCTTCCCTATTATGATCTGAGATTCATTGGCTGAGATGTTCACCGCCAGAAGTTCATTGGCTTTACACACACACACACACACACACAGTTACATAGAACAATACAACAATCCCCCCCATTATGTTACTTAGAGGGTTTGTGAGTAATTGCTGCTTCCCACAACACAAATATTTGATTGAATTTCGCAGCTGGATTTCTCAAAATGATGTTATCGTGCCTAAAATAAACCCGATTGTGCTCCGTGAGCGGCGGACATGCTTTCATTTTCAACAGAGTATTGTAATCTCCCTTTCTGAACATCCTGTTCTTTCCAACAGTCTCTGGCAAGTTCACTAGTAAAATCACTGGAATGACTTCCCAAGGCAATGACCGCCTAGTATCCAAGGCCGACGCATGACGACCACTTTTTTGGATCTCTTTAATGGAATCATCACGTTGCAATTCTAAATTTAATTTTATTCAAAATTACGGTAAATGAAGAAAAAGGAAAAATTCTTGCGGATGTGACAGACGATGACGAATGTATCTCCCGGAATCCTATAAACATAGGACATAAAGAAGTGCAGGGCTGGATGACGGCTTCAGTATCATGACCGCTGCAGGGAATTGGAGTTGGCCAGCAGGGGAGAGTCAAAAAGCATCCACTGGAGGGCAGTAAACTTTAACATAACCAAACAGGGGTAAGGATGACCATATAAAACAAAAAAAAGGGATTTGTTATTATCCATCCCATAAGGGAATGGTGCAGCAGTAGATCACATAAGATGGACTGTTAGACGGAACACACATCTTACACACAGATTTACTTACAAAGAGTTATGAAACTTATTAGTCTGTGGCCCAAACTTGTCTGTCAGGCTACAAATAGAGAGCGATAGGACTGTACACAGGTATTAGTTGTAGTCTGTAACCATGGAGACGCACAGGTTTGCACATCAACTGTAAACATGTGCAAAGACTATATGTAACGTTTCTTCGTTTTGTCTTTTAGATAGATTGAAGCAATAAAAAGTGCACATTTCCTTTATAGAACATCTCAGACTAGAACAGATTGGATCAGAAATAATAGATATTAGTGAAAACAAACCCTGAAACTTACAGACATTCCCTAGATATTTGTAAATAAAGAATAAATATTTGACCTTCCATGTTCTATTCTGTTATCTAGATATTACAATGCAATTTATGCGAAAACAAGCTCATATCAACATTCCCTAAATATATGTAATAAAGGAACAAACATTTGACCTTCCTTGTTCTATTCTATCTAGCTATTATAGCGCCATCACTGAAAAAGTGTAATGTGCCCTTAATAAGTGGATTTTATACATAAGCCAGGGAAGTGACATGCGGCCCTGGGATTCAGGGTTAGAGGTACGGTCACTCCAACATTGCCTACAGGGAAGAGCACAGCTGGCACTTTAAGCTCTGCATGGCACTGCCGCTTTAATAAGGGGAAACACCAACCCAATTGTGGATATGAGTAGTGATGTAGCTAGCTGGGACTGCAGATAGGGAAATGTCAGGCCCTGATTGATGCAGCAGTGATAATGCTTATACACCAGCTCAAGAGAAGGAGGAAGGGGCCAGGATAGAGAATATGGCAGAAGCCATGCAATAGGCAGACAACCTCCTGAAAATCAAAGAGACTAATACCCGAGGGTCAACGGGAAGCGTGCAAATGAAAGGGCGTTATTAGTGAAGACCATGTAGGAGAGCTGGGTATGGTGAGTAAAATGAGGCCTTTGTGAAGAGAAATTCACTGCCTAAGGGTAAATTAAAACTTAACGTTTAATATTAATTAGATAAAATAGATCACCCAAGTGATACAAACCATGAACACAAATTGGCACTAAATCCAAAATTTTATGTACACACAGTTGTGACCTTGCTATCCAACTGTGACAAGTAACCCTTGTTGCGCCCGTACACAACGTCTTTATCTCAACTAGCTAGCTTAGGGACCATCAGTGAGACAGTTAGGGCCCTATTCCACCGGCCGATTATCGTTCAGATTATCGTTGAATCGTTCGAATCTAAACGATAATCGTTCGGTTGAAATGCAGTTAACGATTAACGACCGAACGAGAAATCGTTGATCGCTTTATAAGACCTGGACCTATTTTTATCATTGCTCGTTCGCAAAACGTTCGCAAATCGTTCGCATTGAATAAGACATCGTTCGGTCGTTCGCAATAGATACGAACGCAATAGCGAAGAAATAGCGAAGAAAAAACTATCGCAATTACGATCATAAGTAACGATTATCGTTCCATGGAAATGAGTGAACGTTTTCAGGCCTTTCGCAATAGCGGTCGTTTGAGATCGTTAATCGTTAACGATTATGCAAACGATAATCGTCCGGTGGAATAGGGCCCTTATGCCCCTATTCCACGAGTCGTTTGAAGGAGCAAACGAGCGCTATTAGCGCTCGTTTGCTCCTCGTTCCCCGCTCGCTGCCGCCGATATTCAACGCAGCGTCAGCGAGCGGGTGAGTGCGGGAGGGGGCGGCGGGGAGCTGCGGGGGGGCTGCCCGGGGGATCGCTGATCGTCCGGGCAGCCCATAGGATACAGCAGCGCCTGCTGCCGATGCTCCTATTCAACGGAGCGACGGCAGCAGATCGCTGCTATATCAGTCGCTTGTTTTTCAACATGTTGAAAAACAAGCGACTGCAACGATCAGCCGACATGAACGATGTCGGCTGATCGTTGCACTCTATTCCACGGGACGAATATCGTTCGTAGCGGTCGATATCGGCCAAATACGAACGATATTGCTCCTCTAAACGACCCGTGGAATAGGGCCTTTAGCCTCACTATTGTAGGGGCAGAGATAGGAGAGTAATGGTCCTTTTACACGGAACCATTGATCGTTCGTTTTTGCACGATAACGGTCGAATTCGAACGATAATCGTAGGTGTAAACGCAGCGACCGATCAAACGACGAGCAAAAAATCGTTCATTTTGATCTTTCAACATGTTCTCAAATCATCGTTGGTCGTTTGCAAAAAATTCGCAGATTGTTCAGTGTAAACAGTCTTTCAGCGATTTCACCTATGTGTGAGATAGGCTTAAAAGATCGCAAAACGATCGCATAGCATATTTTCCGTAAGATATATCGTTCCGTCTAAACGCTGACCGTTATAAAAAAAAAAAATCGTTCATTCAAAATCGTTAATCGTACGATTGGGCGAATAATCGCTCCGTGTAAAACCACCATAAGGGATAGGATCGGGTGCGGGGGGGCGTCCTTTTTAGGAAGTTGACTCCGCCTAGGGCAGGCTAGAGCAGATCACGAGACTTAGGGCTGACGAGGCACGTCCACCCTAGATGCCCTGCACGCCCTCTGCTTGCTAGCCCTGAGCCACCGTTTACTGTGTCATCGATAGGAATAGGGACCCCCATCCATAATGTTCCTATATATTTTACTATATAAAGGGTGATGTAAGTCCGGTCACTGTACCGGCACAACAAGAGTTACTTGTCACAGATAGCAAGGTCACAACTGTGTGTATAAAGAATTTTGGATTTGGTGCCAATTTGTGTTCATGGTTTGTATCACTTGGGTGATCTATTTTATCAATTTTTTTTTTATTTACCCTTAGGCAGTGAATTGATTTTGAGAAAGAGGGTATTGTATATCATAAGTGGCAGTGATATTTCTACTTTGTGAAGAGAAGGTTTAGTGCTGAGTACAAAGAGGATCCTACTCCCTGCTCCGGGCATCCTCCCCTAGGAGCCACTAGGACATGAGGACAGATGCCCCGAGAGCAGTGGGACTAGCTGTAAGAAACATGAAGCTGAAGGTTCCTGAGGCCTACTACAGGCTGGAAGAACATCTTGTATATTGTCTTCAGATCCTTACTATAGGCTTGGACTGTACAAAGGTTAAAAAGGGCCGTCATCTGGATAAGCTGCTCCCATTGGTGCCATCCTATGGATAGATTCTACAATTTGATCATTGTGTACAGTAAAGACTGCTCTATCCTCCATTATGTGTCCGTCTGTCATTGTTTCCACACCATTATTACACACACCAGCACTTTACAGGTCATATGGATCTCATAGTAGGGACCCCCCTTTATTAGAGGAGTCTGGCACTGCTATCACAAATAATCATTTTCCTCCATTCTCAAACTGCTGTAAAGCTAGACAAAAGGAACCATTGAAGCTAAAATCTTGACCATATCGGCTGTCAACCTTTTTTTTTAATAATAATATTTGAAGATCTGCCCCTTTAAGACATGGCTACAACATATTTTTAAAGTCCTTTTAAGTGTTTCATTTGTGCCCTGAATTGGTGACAATGGGCACATGGCTCCCTTGTGATGGAATAAGAACACTATTAGCAGTGTCTGATCAATGCCAAGTGCCAGTTAATGTGTACCAAGTTTCTGCTTGCACTGCTTGACTTGCTACATTCCAGGTAGATTGCAAATGCATTCCACCCCCCCCCCCCCCCATTGTACTAACTTTTATTTGTTCAGGTTTATGTGTCTCTATCCCCCGGAGGAATGTGAGCCCTTAATGGGGGTGATGGGGGCAGGGAAGCTATAAAAGCTGCAATTTTTTCACGTTAAAAAAAAAAAAAGTAAAATTAGAGGAGACAGCCAGTGGCCAGGCAGCTCGGCTTCCCTTTATGAGTACTATCTCACCAGGTGCCAAATTATATGCCCCAAGCCAAGAGGATGAGTTGACACCGTAACAGTGAGACCTTGTAATGTAGTAGAGATCTGCAAAATAAACCACCTGCCTGAAGAAAGACATGAGATCATCTGGACTGTAAAACTGTACAAAACAGAACAAAGTGTCACCAGGATCAGCGGCTATTACCACATTCTCAAGGAATTTTTGCAATAATAAACATTAAGGACCTTGGGAAGTGGAGAAAATAGTTTCCTCCTAAGGTGATCGACTTAAGGGGTGTGCCGACCTAACCTACCCCCTAGGAAAAGGGCATAAGTGGGAAATTATGGGAGGGGGCTGTGTCTTACCATTGACCCCCTACCCCCTTCCCCTGCTACTTCTATAATAGGCCTCAATTTTTTTTTAAAGGAGCGGCAGATTGGTACTCGGCTCTCTTCGGAGGCTGCATAGACAATAACTAGTACTTTCTTAGGCCGTTTTACATCATAGAAGGCGTAATAATACAATTCTTAGGGTATATAATCAGACGTTACAAAATTACAGGAGCGAGGGTCCTACTTACAAGAGCTTACACTGAGGAGGGGGGTAAGACATAAGGCAGGCAGTGCTTTATCTGTATAATGGTGTGGACATCATATCTATATCATAAAAATCAAAGTCTGTCTGTCTGTCTGTCTGTCCCATATAGACTTCCAAACACCTGAACCGTTTGACCCCAAATTTGGCACACAGATACATTAGGTGCCTGGGCAGGTTAGAGCGAAGGTCCCGTCCCCGCCAGATGTACAGGAGGGGAGGGGGAGAGGAAAGAGCGCCGCATAGATATGAATGGGAAAATCTCCACACTGCACACACAGGTGATATAATTAGCTGCAGCAGCTTGCCAGCAGAAACGGCAGTTGGGAGCCTTAGTAACCAATAGGATTACTCCTTTCATTTTAACAGGGAGCTGTGGTTGGTAGGGCAGCTGCCTCACAACATCCACAGAAATAACTGGTAGACCCCCTTTTAACACCACTATATCCGACCTGACCAATACTGCCATACCAGACCTGGCCAATACTGCCCCACTGTGACTGGATAACACTGCCATACCAGACCTGACCAATACCGCCATACTGTGACTGGAGAACACTGCCATACCAGACCTGACCAATACCGCCACACTGTGGATAACACCGCCATACCAAACCTGACCAATACCGCCCCACTGTGACTGGATAACACTGCCATACCAGACCTGACCAATACCGCCATACTGTGACTGAATAACACCGCCATACCACACCTGACCAATACCACCATACTGTGACTGGATAACACTGCCACACCAGACCTGACCAATACTACCATACCCCCCTTCGAAAAGACACTAGATTTTCTGGCAAGTCTGAACAGGAGGTGGAAGACTAGAAAAATAAAAAAAAATTAAAAAGTTGTTTCCTTCCCCCTGCTCCCTGGTGCTGCTCCCATGCAAGGGGCTGCCCTAGGCAGACCACAAGTGCCTAATGGTAAATACGACCCTGCAGGTATACAGGACACTACAGGTATACAGGACCCCAAACTATACACTACAGGTATACAGGACCTCCACCAACTCTATACTACAGGTATACAGGACCTTCACCGACTATATACTACAGGTATACAGGACCCCAAACTATACACTACAGGTATACAGGACCTCCACCATCTATATACTACAGGTATACAACACCCCCACCAACTCTATACTACAGGTATACGGGACCCAAAACTATACACTACAGGTATACAGGACCTCCACCGACTATATACTACAGGTATACAGGACCACAAAACTATACACTACAGGTATACAGGACCTCCACCAACTCTATACTACAGGTATACAGCACCTCCACCAACTCTATACTACAGGTATACAGGACCCCAAAACTATACAGTACAGGTATACAGGACCCCCAACTATATACTACAGAACACTACAGGTATACAGGACCCCAAAACTATACACTACAGGTATACAGGACCTCCACCAACTATACACTACAAGTATACAGGACCCCAAAAGTGAACACTACAGGTATACAGGACCTCCATCAACTATATACTACAGGTATACAGGACCCCAAACTATATACTACAGGTATACAGGAACCCCAAACTATACAATACAGGTATACAGCACCCCCACCAACTCTATACTACAGGTATACAGGATCCCAAACTATACACTACAGGTATACAGGACCCCAAAACTATACACTATAGGTATACAGGAACTCCACCAACTATATACTACAGGTATACAGGACCCTCAAACTATACACTACAGGTATACAGGACCCCTGAACTATATACTTCAGGTATACAAGATCTCCGCCAACTCTATACTTCAGGTATACAGCACCTCCACCAACTCTATACTACAGGTATACAGGACCCCAAACTATACACAAGTATACAGGATCTCCACCAACTATATACTACAGGTATACAGCACCTCTACCAGCTATAAACTACAGATACACAGGACCCCCAAACTATACACTACAGGTATATAGGACCCACGAACTATATACTACAGGTATACAAGACCTCCACCAACTATACACTACAGGTATCCAGGACCCTCAAACTATAAACTACAGGTATAGAAGTCCTCCACCAACTATACATTACAGGAATACAGCACCTTCACCAACTATATATTACAGGTACTTCCCAAACTATACAGTACAGGTATACAGCCCCCCCCCCCCAATTATACACTACTGGTATACAGGGCCTCCGTCAACTATACACTACAGGTATACAGCCCCCCCCCAACTACACACTACAGGTATACAGGACCCCCTCAACTATACACTACAGGTATACAGTCCCCCACCCCAACTATACACTACAGGTATACAGGACGGATGTTTGAAGTTTTTAGTATATTACTAATGTGCATAAGCTACAATTTACATAAACAGTGCAGAACTGTCTGGTATATAGGGGCATATAGGGCTACTGGTGATTTGCCCTTAAACAAAAAAAAACAAGGACATAGATTGGCCTCCTGGGCACCTTAGAATCTAATTAACACACTGACACTTTATACCCGGGCAGCGCCGGGTACATTTTCTAGTATATATATAGAAAGAGAGAGACAGGTGCACATAGAGCCCCAGCACTATCCAGTCTGTGTGTTCAGGTACAAGGTGTATGAAGGATAGGGGGACACTGCCAACTAGGTGAGAAGGGGGTAGGGAAACTCACTTAGGGAGTGTTATATGACTGTCTACAGCAGGGGCGTAGCAAGGATTCAAGGGGCCCAATAGCAAAAAATTTTATGGGGCCCCCCTCCCCTACGCACAACACAAAGCATTGTGTATGTTGTGTATATATATATAGTGTATGCTCTGTGGCTGCTTGCTGTGACAGTCCACTGTTTGCCTATAAGGGCCCATTAGGAGCCCTTGTGGTTAAATACATAGGTGCAGGAGCAGACTACCTTCTGCTTAACCCCTTATGTACTGCAGTGTGTAAATGACCCAAAGCTCAGAAGACAAAGGGATATCTGCTTTACTGCTGGTGCACTGATAACCCCTGAGCTCTGCACGGAGCCATTTTCCTTTCCTACTTCTCAGCTGGAGAACAGAGGTCAGAGGTTATGAGAGCAGTGAAGCAGAGATCTCTGTCTTCTGCTTGTTAACCCTTTTTTGTGTTGCAGTATGTAAGTAAACATTGGGTCATTTACACACTGCAATACATAAGGGGTTAAGCAGAAGGACACACGCTCTTACCTTCTCCCCTGGGACCCCCTCCTGCACGGGCCCCATAGCAACTGCCTACCCTGCCTCTATGGTAGCTACGCCACTGGTCTACAGAGATGTATTTTAGGGCACGCCAAACCTTGGACTGCAAAATGCTCAGGTAGCCCACGGTATGCGTCACTGCACTTAATTTTTTAAGTGTAAACACTTTTGGTGCATTTTTTGCACATAAACACTGGGGGGGGGGGAAACGTTAAAATTTGAATTACATTTTGCTTGTATAACAAGTTTTTTTTTTTAGCTTATTTACATAATACATAGTGTGCCGCCCAAAATTGAAGGTGATAATACACCCAATTCAGTATTAGGCTATCCCATTCGGGCTCTATGTCAGAGGTATACTTTACTATACTATACAAAAATATTTTGATGATAAAACACATGGCTCACATTTTAGAGTAATTCCTATAACCAGAATGGGAAGACGTGAACAGTATTTTTCGATTCCGAGAATCCAGGTGGCGCTGTTGCTCAGTTCACGGCTCTCCTCTGTTACAGCAGATGCAGCCTGTCTCCCGGCTATCAGATTCTTCTATTTTACATCGCTGATACTAGACAGACAGATCTAGGCGTATTGCCCAAGTGCTGTCAAGATCCATGCTGAGTTTTTGTAAATGTAGCAAATAGGCAAAGATAGCTATAATTGAAAAACAAATATCAATCTACATATGGCATTGTATAACAATGTGCGGAGCCAGCTGTGGATTGCTTTATTACTACATACAAGTCTGTACAATATATAATGTCTTCATACTACACAATCTAGAGGTCTCTGACGTCTCCTGTTTTCTCTATAGGTTCAGCATTAGCAGTGCATCCAGTGGGTCCTACATCATTGTCCATTTAGCTAACAGCTAGCTACCTTGACTCCCCCATTAAGGGGAACCATTCACCCCGTGGCCCCCGGCAGAAACTGACATACAGTGACATAAAAGTCAATATACTTACCACATCGCTCCCGTTCCCGCCCCGGATCCCGTTGTTGACACGGAGAAATTGCAGATTCTTCTTCTCCCGCCCATTATGGTAATGAGCTACGATGAGTCCAACGTCCATAGGAAACGACGGACGAGTCCAACTTATTCATGAGGTCCTTTTCTCATCGCCGCCCATCCACGCCTCCTGGAACTTGATTGACGTCTTCAGTCTTCTCACGAATTCCCACTCAGGTGCCGTTGCGATGGTCTCGTCACCTCTTCTGCGCCTGCGCGGTAAACAGGATACGTGTTCGAGACAATCGGCGCACGCGCAGTAAACAGTGAAGCTGCGGAGCGGCTGCAATTGTGAACTGCGCATGCGCCGAAAACGACTGTCACGGCGCCTGAGCGAGATCCGGCGAGAAGAAAGAAGACTAAGAGGACCCGGCGTCAATCAAGTGTCGGAGGCGGGGAGAAGGCTGGACTTCGGACCCGGCGGCGCTCATTACCATAATGGGCGCGAGAAGAAGAATCGTCGATTTCTCCGTATCAACAACGGGATCCGGGACGGCACCGGGAGTGATGTGGTAAGTATATTGACCTTTATGTCACTGTATGTCAGTTTCTGCCGGGGACCACGGGGTGAATGGTTCCCTTTAATATACCAGTGGCCACTGGGACTGTATTCATGCCCGCTGGTTGCTTACGAAAGGGATGCAGAGAGAAAACATTCTCATCTTCTTGTATTTGATGTGTAACCTTTAGTGGCGGCTATGAGTAGCCAAATACCTTATCTGGTGGCCAAATGCTTATTTATATTGACAGCTTTTTCTCCTGACTCCTCCCATACACATGAACACTCAGCTTGGTTGAGCACGCCTAGGTTTTGAATGGAGAAGAAGCCACTGTCAGACACATGTCCAATTCTCCTTTACCCCTGAGATCTGCAGTATAGGTAGAAAGCTAGGACACCCATCAGATTGTCATGGTATGTCCAACTTACACCTATTGTATATGGCTACCTGTAAATGCAACATAAGGCTATGTTCACACAACGTGGAACACCGGACGTTCAATGACCAGCCGGATCACAGAACGGCCGGTGTTACTGAAGATCATCCCAGTCAGTACTGCAGTACCAGCCAGATTATCTTTACTTCTGCTGAATTTACCGCTGCACACAATGGAGCGTGCGGCTGGAGCCGCACAGACCATTGTCCGAACTGACAGGTCATGACAGGACATGTCAGTTTTTTGTGTGGCCGCTAGCGATCCCGGTCGGAGTGTATACTATGTGTATACACTCCGTCCGGGACCCCATTCATTCCCATACAATGTGTGTGTTGTATAAATCACATCCGTTGTTGTTGTATTAATCACTGCCTAAAAGTATAAATGCATTCAGTATCAGTCTGTTAAGCTTCAAATATTATAGAGACATCCTTGACACGGAAGTGTGCACCCGTCTAATGGCAGGGACTTCTGCTGTCAATCATGGGATGATCTTTAATGGAGTTCCCCTTTAGTATGTTCTCTTTAATGCGAGGGTTGAGGGGAACCTCCCTTTCTTTTCAGAGTGTTTCCCATTAGCTCTCTGCCATACCAGTTGCTCCTAAGAGTCATGAAAATAAAAAAGTGACAATGTCACCTGTAAGTCACTGAATATAAGTAACTATCATCATTTCTATGGATTGCAGAGCCTGTGCAGAGCTGCTATCTACAAGAATATGGTCGCTGTATAGGGGGATAGTGGTCTTAGCATATAGTACAGGATACTACTCATAACAGTATGGTGGTAACCGCAGTGGTCATGGTGTGTCTCATACCTATCTATCTGCCATGCTTCTGCCTTCTTATGGAAGTGCAGCGATAACAGCACAGGGTCCTGCAGAACGGCCATGTTTGTTGTGGCAGCATCACCATGACAACCACAGACGCTGCATGCTGTGCAGTCACTGACAGAGCTGTTGTAGGACGTGTGCTGGTTGTGTTATTGTAGTGTAGTGACCATATGTATCCCTCTTTAGTCATCCAAAAAGTTGTGAGCTATGTGCTGGTTACAGGGCCGGTCTCATCTCTAAGCTTTATATTCAGTGTTCTTACTGCCCGAACCATAAGCTGCTTGGTCACAGATGTGTTTAATGACCTCTATAGTAAAGCACCAGTCATTAAAGAGTTAATGCTTCAAATCACTGTGGGCACTTATAGTCACCATGGCAACCGGGAGCTGTGAGGTCACTAGATGATGTCTGCCTGGATTACGGCCATCTTGTATGTGCCAAAGGCCCTTGAGCTTGACTACATTACTCTCCTCTACCCTTTATTTATTTTCGAGGTTCCAGCAGGGAAAAAAGGGGGTTGTCTGCTTTAGACCACCCCTTCAACCAAGTCTTCGGCTTCTTGAGAGGTGAACCTGGATCTGTAAGGTAGAAAAGATACTAAGGTGACAGATATGGCAGCCAGATCTCTCTCACATCTGGTGTATAATATTTGTAGCCAATTTATCTTATGATATTGTCTGTAAATGAGGCAAATATATAAATTGTTAAACTGTGCTATAGAGGTATTACCCTCTAAACCCAGGGGAGGGGCAACTCTTCAGCCATGGCTCCCTCGAGGTTTCCTCCACAGGGGTTTTTTCCTCGCCTGAGTGCTGAAGGGTGACTCTTTGTAAGTCGGGGGTCTCTCAGTTTATCAGTGTCATGTGATTTAAAATAAAATTATAACCATTTGACACCTGATTACAACATGTTGTGTATTTATTTCGCTTTCTTTGGTTCCATTAATTTTGCTGGGGGGGGGGGAGGATTTCAAATATTGCAGAGTCATAACGTCAGAGATCTGCCTCCCTTGTTCCATCTGCAGCAGGGGATCGGCTGGTATAACAGCTTACCATAAGAACTGGAAATTAAAGGGAAGGACTAGCATAGAGCCCAATCACTTTAATACCCAGGTGGCCAATGCCCCTGAAGGAGGTTGTTTAGGACACATCACACCTCATCTGTATGTAAGTATAAATGCTATATATTAGTGCAACTGTAAGTTTATACTTATTGTGGCATCCATTGGAGGTCTACAAAGAGTGCAACCCTGCTTTCCCAGGTGCCTGAATGTCAATATTGCCTATTTGGCCAGGAGGGATTTTTCACTGATGGGCAGATGGGTCATACATGATGAAGTCCAAGTCCAAGAATCCATGTGTCACTAGTGACGTCACTCAGCTTTCCCAGCAGGTAATTTTGCAGAGGCCGCCATATAGACTGTTAGCGAGAAGATGCAGCGGTAGCTTGTGAGGTGCACATTGATGGCACAGTTTATGATGGGACACTCTGCTGGCCCTGCATATAAGAGGGTGCTCTGTTGACATTGCTGATGCGCGGCATGTCACTTTCATTATTATTCATGGATTGGCATTGTTTATTGAGGGCACTTTACTGGTACTCTTTAGGTAGGGTACTTTACTGGTACTGCCAAACACTATGCTGTCCCTGCTTTCCCTCAGTTGTCCTTTGTTCTCCTTTCTGTTATGCCATGACATAGTGCTGGTGAGAACACTGTGCAGAACACGCTGGCACTAATGGGGGGTAACTCAGAGGGGGACATTTATGAAAAGTACGGCTAGGGCGTCCGCCAGGGAGAAGGCGCAGATTCTCCACTTCCCCCTGGTGTATGCCTGCCGTATCCCCCGATTGCCCGATGGGCGGGGAAAGCAAGCTCAGGGGGCGTGGCAAGGCGGAGAGGAGGCGTGGCATCCTCCCACATCTCATTTATCATTTATAACTTATGCCTGCTCACAGGCGTAAATCAGGATCCAAATCTACAATTGCTGAAAGCAGGTGTAGATTTGGTACGCCAGGAACTGATTCAGGCGCCGGTCCATCCAAATTCACTAAGAGGAGTGCGCCTCTTAGCGAATTCGGTTGGGTAAAGGAGCGGGGCCTAATTTACTCTTATGCCGGTCTTCATAAATCCCCCCAAGAGTGCCTGTCTGGCACCATACTTTCCTTCAGTATGTATAGTTTCTGAGCTGTGGGCTATGCTGTCACAGTTTATAAAGAACAGTAGTGCCTTCTAGACCTTGGTCTCTATGGCTGCCCCTGTGGCTGCTATACTGGCAGGGGCAGGGTTTACATATATACATACATACATTTAGACCTGCCTACCCTGGGCAGGGTTTCCATACATACAATTGTGGTAACCCCCGGATGATGTTGTAGCGGTGGGACGGCCGGTCACTTGTTAGATGGAAGTGTGACGCCACTCCTGTGGTGGATGGCCGAGATACAGCCAGACCTTTGGGTTTTTGCATGTGACGCCAGTGCCTGGTGGGCACACAGGTGTGATGGCACGCCTGCTTTTAGAGTGTAAGGCCGGTTGTACCCTTTTCCCCTGTGGTCAGTGTCCTGTCGGGTTGCTGCAGGGTCCCTTGGGATAGTATAGTCACTGGTATTGTTATCACGGAACCCTCTCAAATAGTGGTAGGACCCGCCACCCGCAGAAAGTGGAAATGTCCCAAGGTTGCGGTGCAAGTGCTGTGCAGGTGGTGGTGAATAATCACAGACTCGGGTAATAACCTTGACTGGGTTTACTACTTGTTAATATGCAGCAGGGAATACAACAAATCTTGAGATACACTTGATACAGTTCCAATAAATACACAAACATAGAAGCATCAGATCTGTGTGATAAGTGCTAAGTAGAATCTAGTGGAGTTGGTAAGGTTGTTCTGAAGTAGCGTAGTAGAGAGGAGGGTGCCGTGAGAGTCTCAACCCAAGTATGCCGGGATGTTGGAGTGTAGAGAAGAATACTTGTAGAAGATGAACAACAACCTGTGCCTGTGTTTTGACCTTTCCTATAGTCTTCGCACTACCTGATGCCCACCAGCTTTGGCGGAACCGTACCAATGGGTGACAGAGGCCCCAGACCCTTTTACCTGGGATGAGCGGAATGGTTAGGATTTCCTAAGTACACCCGCGCTGCGAGATGTAACTTTGCTCCACCCGGATCAGTTCCTAGCTCTCTGGCTTTTTTGCGGATACTGTCCTGCACAGTAGTTACTCCTAGTCCTCGGCGTGGGTTGAGGCTAGTTCTCTTGTGAAGGGTTTAACAGGGCATCTCACACAGCTTGTGTGGTGCTTCAAGAAAGAGGTTCGTAAGGGCTGACTGTTTTGCGTCCTACCCATGCAGGGTACTGGCTAGGATTGCCCGGGCAAAACCACTGTGGAGAGCTATCTGAGCTGCGACCTTTCTCCACCAAAGTTCAGCTAAGACTTCTCCTTCACCCAAGGGACTAACTTCCTAACCAGCGTGTAAGATGTGCTGTGGTTGGGTGGAAAGAGTGCAACAGAAGATGGAAAAGAAGAGAGGCGATAGGACAGAAGAAAGTAAAGATCCTACTGGTTAACAGAATCTGGTACATACACATACAAATAACCCTTGAGATACTTCAGCCGTGCAGCTTCCATGCTTTAGTTACACAATACAGCGACACCTAGTGGTCATCTCTAATAACACTGTAGCTGCAATAAGACCACAAAAGTACAGACTTTTACGAAGGGTGTAAATAGAAGCATCACCCGTAGTGGGACACCTCACAATAAATAATGCCGAAAGCATTCTGCATTTCTTGCTGCAAATATTTCCTAAAATGTCACTTCACATCAAACACGTCCTTGTTCCACTGATGTCTTTGGTTCAGTTAATATTCCAATAAATATTTCTCTTGAAGACCACACATACAACAATGGCGGTGTGTGCCTCCTAGCAGCTGCGGTGTTTTCACACTAAATCCAATGGTAAAAAAATAATAAATGGCATGACTCATATATCTACACAAAAACTCGTCCCAAGTAAGAGTTCACATCTGGCAGGCACAGGGCTGCTGTGTGTGGACGTGGCCGTACCTTGTTTTCGATCTGCCTTCTGGTCTTATTTATATTGCACATTTGCAGATCAGAAGATTCCTTCCATAAGCAACACATCATGTTCCCGTCTTTCCTGCGACATTTGCCTGAATCCCTCTGTCAGCAGTTCTGCGTCCTTGTTATTCACATAAGTAAATAAAGTCTTTGCGTCGCACATTGACTCTATGAAGTTAATTGTGTGCAAACAGCGCTCCTATCATCTCCATCAGCGTTTCTAACACTTGGCTCCGGCACAATCTATGCTTTTCATTAACTGAACGATTATTCTATTAACTCCACATGTTATTATGTAATGGTTAGATATCGGGTCATCTCAGCTTATTTGTCTCTTTCATCTGCTATAATCAACACAATACTATCAATAGGAAATGCATTAGACCATGTAATACTTTCTTGTGATCAGCTTATATTTGGGAAACATTGGCCATCAGAGGTAGGTAGGTGGTCACCTAGGGCACCATTAACAGGGAAACTCATTATTTCTTCCAAATTAACTGGTGGCAGAAAGTTATATAGATTTGTCATTTACTTCTATTTAAAAAATCCAGTTCCAGTACTTATCAGCTGCTGTATGCCCTGCAGGAAGTGGTTTATTCTTCCCAGTCTGACACAGTGCTCTCTGCTGCCACCTCTGTCCATGTCAGGAACTGTCCAGAGCAGTAGCAAATCCCCATAGAAAACCTCTCCTGCTCTGGACAGTTCCTGACATGGACAGAGGTGGCAGCAGAGAGCACTGTGTCAGACTGGGAAGAATACACCACTTCCTGCAGGGCATACAGCAGCTGATAAGTACTGGAAGATTAAGATTTTTAAACAGAATTAATATACAAATCTGGTTTCCAAGTGCATTGATTTCTGTTGCTTTCAATGCTGATGTTGTGCATACAGTGCATCAACTATGGCCGTACAAAATAGTGAACATGTCTATTTTCTATGGCCGTTGTTCGCAGACCACGGCCATAGAAAATAGACAGTTCACACACTGTGTGGCCATTCTGCTGGCTGTAGTGTGAATGGAAATCAATGGTTAATTGATTTTCAGTCACACCTTTACAGCCAGCAGACTTCTATGGGTTGTTTGACACTCAAAACAACGGCCGTGTCAAACAACGGCCGTTGTTTTATGTTGTGTGAATATGGCCATAAACCGCAATACAACCTTAGGCCATGTTTAAACATATTAAAACACCGGCCGTTGTAAAGCACCGGCCAATTCACAGCTGCACACAATGACATGTCAGTTTTTCGTGCGGCCGGATGGAATCCCGGACGGAGTGTATACTGTGTGTATACGCCCTGTCTGGGATTCCATTCATTCAAATAGAACAGATGTTTTTTATAAATCACAGCCGTTGTTGCAAATTGCTACAACGGCCGTGATTTATTCAAAACATACGTTGTGTGAACATGGCCTTATTGTGTGTTTTTACCCTTAGAAACAATACCCAGAATATCTGTTATCACCCCCAAAATGCTTAGAAACATCACTATGCAAACTTTGGGCACCAGTTTGCTGGAGTGGGCCATAAAATTCAGGACTGTCGGCAAGTATGTCGACCCTTCGCTCATCCTATGAGACTTCTATTATGGCTCTTATAATACATACACCTCTTCTATGCTTTGTCCATCATTCAGAAGCTTGGGGAAGCCGGGTGACAGGCCTTGTCGATGCTTCAATCGCAGTATATGGGCCCTTTGCCGTTAAATACTGTACACAGGATTCCTTACATTATGAGCTGACGTCATAGTCGTCCATCAGCAGCAGTCAGTCTGCCGGGCCCCGTGTATTAGGTATCTGTTAATGGGACATACTTCATGGGCTAGACTGTATGAAAAGACGCATTGTAGTTCCTGAACCTTCGTCTGGTGATGAATAAGACGGTTCATCTGGTATTCCAGTACATCTGTGCATCCGCCAGCACGTCCTGTGCACACTGCCATATGGCTGTCATGTTGGCGGTAACTAATCTGCTGTAACATAGAGGAGCTTTTCTATCCATCACTCAAACTATTTGGTTTCTACTTTCTTCCCCCTAAAATGATAGATATAAATTGCTTTTGGCTGGCAGTAATGGAACCCGATACGTGCCGGATTATCAAATATTGTGGACGGGATCATAGTGTATACAACTCATTGATAAGGCTACAATCGGCTGTTCTAGATGTCTCCTTCCGCTTACATTAATTCCCGCTGCTATATCCTCTTATCTAACTCTATAAAGTAAGGTTATGTTCACACAACATACTTTTTATAAAAAGAACGGCCGTTGTTTTCAATTGAAACAACGTCCGTTTTTTTTCAATTAAAACAATGTCCGTTCTTTTCATACTGCAATGATTTGCGTTGAAGTCAATGCAAACAACACACAATGTAGTGAACAACAGCCATTGTTTCACGACTTCAATGCAATTTTCATTGTTTCAATGTTCATTTCGTTGTTTATATGTTTGGTGAACATAGCCTAATAAAGACATAGGCTATGTTTCCACAACTTGTTTTCATTTTTTTTTTTTTTTAAAAGGCCACTTTTTGATCATGACGGCCCCTAATAACGATCATTATTGACAGCCATCATTATAAAAAAAATTGCAGTTTTTTTCAACTAAAAAGATGTTGTGAGAACATCGCCTCATGCTGGACTGCTAGTATATTTCATCCAAAATAATCAGAATGTAACTATGTTTCTGTCCCTGCACTGGCTTCTTATCTGAAGTCTTAAAGGGGTTGTCCAGAATTACAAAAACATATTTGCTTTCTTCTTAAAACAGCGCCACATCTGCCCTCAGATTGTGTGTGGTATTACAACTCAGTTCCAGTCACCTCACATGAGCTGCAATATCGCACATAAACAGAGGATGAGGGTGGTGCTGTTTCTGGAAGAAACCAAATCCTGGATAATACCTGGAAATTATCCTTTAATAACTCTTTTAGTCTTGTAGTTTACACAGTGTTAGGCAAGGTTCACACTACATTATAACATCAGCCGTTCTGTGCCGGCGGTGTTACTGAAGATCATCCCGGCTGGTACTACTGTACTAGCCGGATGATCTTTATTTCTGACGGCCGGAGCCACGCGCTCCATTGTGTGAACTGACATGTACTGTGCGGCTGCTATTCAATGAATAGCGGCCGCACTAAACTGACAGTTTTTCGTGCGGCTGAATGGAATCCCAGCCGGAGCGTATACTATGTGTATACACTCTGGACGGGATTCTCTCTACTTGCAGCACAATGTAAGTTTAGTATTCATCACGGCCGCTGTTGCAAATCGTGATTAATACTAAACTTATGTTGTGTGAACATAGCTTTACACAGTATATGGCTTTTGGACAGATGAGAGGGTAAAGTTTCTCCTTGAAGAAATTGGCATGTGGAGTCTTATAGACCATGCAATGCTCCCTTGGCAAAGCAGCCTCCTGCAGAAGGAAGAGAGCCTGCTCTCTGGTGCCACCTATTGGAACTAACCCTGCAAGTCAGTGCGTGACCCCTTTAAGAGCTGCAATATGATCTGTCTGTTAGTAGACTACTGTTTGTGCATAGAGTATGCTACTCGCTCACCCACAACCATAAAGTTTACTTCTTTTTACAAGTAAAACCACATTGCCCCCATTGCCTCCTGATGTCAGATCCAGCCTATGCCAGCTGTTGGCAGTCTGCTTAGGCTTCACATTGTTTGCTGGAGCCGCTCTCCTCTTTCAGAACTGGTTATTACTGGAAAGCTGTACAAACAAGAAGAGGGGGTGGGGTGGGGGTGTCCGGGGTGCAGCTGCAGGCAGAACCTATTACCTGCACCAGGCGTGCTGGAAACAGCTGCTTTACAACACCTGCCTGATATCAGCCCTCCCTACACAGGCTGGAGGTCGCTGGAATTTCAGCTATTTTAATCCAGTGGTATATAGGAGAGGGATGGAGTTGTACTGAACCATTTCCAGGATGGTCGCACCTGGCACAGGGCAGGAAACATACAGAACGCAATGAAGAGAGTACGGGCTGCTACACACTTCAGGCTTTACTTTTTGTATGACTATATAGTCCATCTAATTGCTTAAAGGGGTACTCCAGCGAAAATCCTTTTATTTCAAATTAACTGGTTTCAGAAAGTTATATAGATTTGTAATTTACTCCTATTTAAAAATCTCAAGCCTTTCAGTGATTATCAGCTGATGTATGTCCTGCAGGAAGTGGTGTTTTCTTTTCAGTCTTGAACGGTGCTCTCTGCTGCCACCTCTGTCCAGAGCAGTAGCAAATCCCCATAGAAAACCTGGCCCACTCTGGAGAGTTCCTGGCAGCAGAGAGAACTGTGTCAGACTGAAAAGAAAACAATATTTCCTGCAGGACATTCAACAGCTAATAAGTACTGGAGAAAGGGAGATTTTTAAATAGAATTAGAAATTTTAAATTAAATTAGAAATCTATATAACTATGTATGTCTGAAACCAGTTGATTTGAAAGAAAAATATTTACCACTTTAAGTAGGTTAGGTCTTAAAGGGGGAATTACCACCTCTCCTATCCGTCAGAGCAGGGATGGGGAACCTTTGGCGCTCCAGCTGTTGGAAAACAACAAGCTTCGCTTTGGCTGTCCAGGCATGATGGGAATTGTAGTTTTCTTACAGCTGGAGGGCCGAAGGTTCCCCATCCCTGCATTAGAGAATAGAGAAGCAATCATAGAGAAAACCATGTACATGGCGCCAAAGCTATGCTATTCACATATATGGAGACAAGTTTCAATTTCTGCAACAAAATCTGCGTTGTGTGAATCTGCCCCTAGGCATTGCACTTCTCAGGTGACTGTTGTCGTTAAATTATGTGCCAAAAATAGACAATAGGGGACTGACATGTCTGTGACCAAAGGAATGCATGAGCAAAGAGGGCGATGGCTCCAGGGTCATAGTGACTGACCCCCACTATGCTATAACTAGGCTGTAATACTACTATATAGCGCTGGTGTATGTTCACTGTATGGCAAATGTAAGCACTATATGGCAGTACTATGTAGGTGCCCTCATTTGGCACTATACGGTTACACTATTTAGGCATAAATATCGATGTGTATAGCAGTGGAGCATTAATAAAGTATTAAGACCCCCAATACATTGTGGAAAACTGCTAGGACTGGACAACTTTCTAATGTGTATAGGGGTCTATGAAAGGACCCTGATATTGTGGACATCTGGGGGTGCCATACCACCTCCCTACTTTAATTTTCTTAATAAAATCTAATGTATAAATGGCTTCTGATATGATGTTGGCGGATTGGGCCTGCGAGATGCTATGAATGCGGTATTACGAGTAATGTAATTGCATAATAGATGGAATAGTGCAAAGACTGTAAAACATATGGATACATGTTAATATATGTTTAGGAGATAGATACTAATAAAAAAATCAATTAGCAAGAATTTTCTGACCTCAATGAATGATTGACAGCTCTGTTTCCCAAGAGGATTTGAAGCAGCTGGAGTTCTCCTACTGCCCGGGGCAATTGTCGATCTTTCCGCAGGAGGTATTAATATGTATTGAAAGTTGCCTGAGGCTGTGTATCTAAACTCTTATTTATTCTGTAATGTAACATAACCAGCTATAGATCAGGAAGACCACCACTGCCTACGGGTGGAGAAAGAATGCAAGTCCCATAGAAGTTTATGGAGAGGGAGGGAAACATTATTTATTGCACATCTATATACGCAGTGACTGGTTCACCAGGTTGATCAGTGGTTGTCCATTCTCCACATTGGTGGGGGATCCTACACTTTTTTGGCCATAAATATCTAAGGTTGTAATATCCCTTTAGGATCTGTCCAGCAATTCCTGTTACAGAGTCAAGTACTCTATTAGTTTTTACTTAGACCCACAATCCCTCTGTAGTTATGTAACTTGTTGTTGCGGGTTTTGATGCATTATCGTTTTTTAAGATCTACAGTTTTACATCCCGAGGCTAAAACCCCTGTGCAGACCTAATACTTCTCCCAGCTGATCAGGTCTAGACAGTCCTCTATCAACTAATTACAGGGTTGGTTGAACGTTTGTGAACCTTTAGAATTTTCTAGATGTCTGCTTAAATTTTTTCTTATAACGACATCAGAAGTCCTAATTTATTCAAAATGAGGAATTCTACACAATTCCTCCATACAAACCTGCTTCAGCTCTGATCTGTTGGTGGGTTTCGGGCCATAAACTGCTCACTTCAGGTCCTTCCACAACATTTCCTGTAATGTCAGGAGGGGTAGAGGGTGAGTGCAGCCCTGGAACTAAACCCCCCTGCTGTCCCTACCTAATTGACGACCACCCTAAACAGTGGCCCCCAACTGGGCGACAGTCCCTTCCTAAGATATGGTGAGGGATAGGGAAAAGGACAGAACTAACAAAGTCAGACTAGCCAGGTCAAACCAGGAGAACACGCCAGGAACACAATCACAAAACAGAGACAAAGTCAGATATCAAGCCGAGGTCAGAGAGTCCAGGAGAAGCACGTCAAAAACCAAATCACAGAGACAAAGGGAAATCCAAGGTACAGGCAGAGGTCAGTAGAACAACAGGTATCAGCAGGTAGATAAATGCTAGTGAGGCTTTGAAACCAATTCACAGGCAACTCCCATAAGCAGCTGAAGCCTTATATAGAGCCTCTCAGGGAGACCAGATCAAGGAGATCTGAAAGACTGGGACCGGATTTGACTGACCCGGGGCCTCAATCTCCTGACAGCATTCACACTCTGCACAGCATGTGGATAAATGGACCGGCGTTTCCCTATGCCCGCTACCCTCGCAGCCCGGGGAAGCAGCGCTGATATGTCAGGTGAGGGTGGCGCTGCCACGGGCGAAGGCAAGTTTGTTACATTACCCCCCCTTTTACGAGGGGCCACCGGACCCTTACTAAATGGACCTGGTTTGGAAGGGTTGAGTCTATGAAACCTTTTTATCAGGGCGTCAGCATGAATAGACCTGGCTGAAACCCACGACCTCTCCTCAGGTCCATAACCCTTCCAATGAACCAAGTATTGAAGTACTCCCCGAGACCTTCTAGAATCTAAAATTTTGGAGACCTCATATTCCAGTTCCCCTAGAACTTCTATTGGAACAGGAGGGCTCCGGGAAGACACAGGAGAAGGAACATATTTTTTTAGCAGAGACTTATGAAACACATCATGAATCTTGAATGAGTCAGGCAATTTCAAACGGAAGGAGACAGGATTAATAATGTCAGCAATTTCATAAGGACCAATAAACCTCGGAGCCAACTTCCCAGAGGGTACCTTAAGATGTATATTCCTGGTTGACAACCAGACCTTGTCTCCTATAACATAACTGGGACCAGCAGACCTTTTCTTATCAGCGACTAGTTTCTGTTTATTCTGGGATTTTTGCAGGTTCTTCTGAACCTGAGCCCAGGCTGTGCACAGCTCATTAGTTTTTATCTCAACTTCTGGATTTTCTGATAAAGAAGAAGAGAAGGAGGAGTTACGAGGATGATACCCATAGTTGCAGAAAAAGGGTGAAGTACCGATTGACGAGTGAAAATGATTATTTAAGGCAAATTCAGCAAGTGGCAGAAATGACACCCATTTTTCTTGGTTATCTGCCACAAAACACCTTAAATACTGTTCCAGGTTCTGGTTTTGTCTCTCAGTTTGTCCGTTGCTCTCAGGATGGAAAGCAGAGGAGAAAGAGAGCTGGGTACCCAATTTAGAACAAAAGGCCTTCCAAAACCGAGAGACAAATTGGACCCCACGATCTGACACAATATTCTCAGGTATACCATGCAGTTTAACAATATGCAGAATAAACAGTTCAGACAATTTCTTGGCATTAGGTAGTTGTGACAAAGGAATAAAGTGTGTCATTTTACTAAACCTATCCACTACTACCCAAACCACTGACTTGCCTTCAGACAGGGGCAAATCAGTGATAAAATCCATGGATAGATGTGTCCATGGTCTTTTGGGTATAGGTAGTGGACAGAGTCTTCCAGCAGGAAGAGTACGAGGAGTCTTGGATCTAGCACAGGTTTCACAAGAAGTAACATATGAAGTGATGTCTCGAGCTATAGTAGGCCACCAATAGTAACGAGACACAAGTTTTTTTGTACCAACCACCCCTGGATGACCACTAAGGACAGAGTCATGGTATTCACTCAGAAGTTGCAATCTTAAGTTTGGAGGCACAAACAATTTCCCCTGAGGAAGAGATAATGGAGCCATATCTTGTCTTAATGAAATACTAGATGCCAGGTCAGGAGAAACAGCAGAGATAATAACCCCAGGGGGTAAAATAGGCTCAGGGTCAGGATCAGAGGGGTGGTTGCCCAGGAAGCTTCGCGACAAGGCATCAGCCTTCACATTCTTGGAACCTGGCCTGAAAGTAACAACAAAATCAAAACGAGTGAAAAATAGTGCCCATCTGGCCTGGCGTGGATTCAATCGCTTTGCAGATTCCAGGTATGTTAAATTCTTATGATCAGTTAAGACAGTTACCTGGTGACATGCACCTTCTAAGAAGTGGCGCCATTCCTCGAATGCCCACTTAATCGCCAGTAACTCTCTATTACCCACATCATAATTTCGTTCAGCAACAGAGAATTTTCTAGAAAAGAAAGCACAAGGACGTAAATTTGTGAAAGTAGTGGGGCCTTGGGACAGGACTGCCCCAACACCAGATTCTGATGCATCAACCTCTACAATAAAAGGCTTGGATTGATCTGGTTGGACCAAGACAGGAGCCTGTATAAAACACTGTTTCAGTGTCTCAAAGGCAGAAACAGCAACCTGGCTCCAATTTTCAACATCTGCCCCTTTTCTGGTTAAATCTGTCAATGGCTTGGCAATTACAGAAAAGTTTTTAATAAACTTACGATAATAATTTGCAAACCCTAAAAATCGCTGTAGGGCTTTTAACGATGTGGGTCTTACCCAGTCGGTAATAGCCCTGACTTTTTCGGGGTCCATGCAAAACTTATCAGGGGTCAGAACATACCCAAGGAATTGAATCTCCTGGACCCCAAACACACATTTCTCTAGTTTAGCATACAAATGGTTCTCTCTAAGGACCTTAAGAACATGCCTGAGATGTTGAATATGGGAGGATTTATCTTTAGAAAAAATCAGTATGTCATCCAAGTAGACAACCATAAACTGACCAACGCAGTCTCTGAACAGGTCATTCACAAAATTTTGAAAAACAGCAGGAGCATTACTGAGACCAAATGGCATAACTAAATACTCATAATGTCCTTCTGGGGTATTAAAGGCCGTTTTCCACTCATCCCCTTCTCTTATTCGGATGAGATTGTAGGCACCTCTCAAATCTAGTTTAGAGAACCACTTGGCTCCCAAGATCTGATTGAACAAGTCTGGAATCAAAGGAAGAGGATACTGGTTCTTAACTGTAATTTTATTTAAACCACGATAATCTATGCATGGACGAAGACCACCATCTTTCTTTTTAACAAAGAAGAAACCAGCTCCTAGAGGTGAGACAGAGGGCCGGATATGCCCCTTTTCAAGACTTTCATTAACATAATCTTTTAGGGATTGCCTCTCTGGCCCAGAAAGATTATATATTCTTCCCTTTGGGTACCTGGTGCCAGGAAGCAGTTCAATTGCACAATCGTAAGGACGGTGAGGGGGAAGAACATTAACTCCAGTTTCTGAAAAAACATCAGCAAAATCAACAATGTAATCAGGTATTTCCTTCTCTCCATTGCAGAGATTGGTTAGACATACAGAAAAGCATTGGTCAAAACATCCAGACCCCCACTTAATCAATTCTCCAGTGGTCCAGTTAAATTCCGGATTATGCAGTTCTAACCAGGGTAACCCCAGAATAATTTCAGAGGAAAGACCTTCCATAACATAAAATGAACAATATTCATAATGCAGTAACCCCACCTGTAACAAGATCTTAGGGGTACAGTGGCGGACTGAACCAGTCCCTAAAGGAGTACCATCTACCCCTCTCAACTTTAAAGGGTTAAGCAAGGACACCAAGGGCAACCCCAATTGTTGTGCTACCTTTAAATCAAGAAAATTAGCTGCAGCACCACTGTCAACTAATGCAGACCCACAAACAGAGTTATTTTCAAAACTAAGCGAAACTGGCAACAGAATTTTTTTTGATACAGTGGGAAATACCTCTTTGCCTATATGGCCTTCCCTGTGACCACCTAGGCGTTGAAGTTCTTCAGCTTGCTGACGTTTGGGACATTCTTGTATGTAGTGACAAGCAGATCCACAGTAATAGCAAAGCCCTTTCTCTCTGCGGATTTCTCGCCGGGCAGCAGGAGACAGAACCATTCCAACTTGCATGGGTTCCACCTCCACTTGTGGCACCGTCTCAGAGCTGAAAAATGAGGCTATTGTGGACTGCTTTTCTCTCCTGCGTTGCTGCAAGCGTCGGTCCAGTCTAACAGCTAAAGTCATGGCTGCTTCTAATGTCTCAGGATGAGGGTAACACGCCAACATATCTTTCAACTGGTCAGACAATCCTTGGTTAAACTGCCACCTCAGTGCTGGATCATTCCAACCAGAAGCTACACACCACTTTCTAAATTCTGCACAATACTCTTCAACAGGTCTGAAGCCCTGACGCAAAAACTGAAGCTTAGATTCTGCTAAAGCTGCCCGATCTGGTTCATCATACAGTATCCCTAGGGCTGAAAAGAACTCATCCACCGTACGTAACTCCAGTGCCTCAGGGGGGAGGGAAAATGCCCACTCTTGAGGGTCTCCTCTGAGCAGGGACATAATGATCCCTACTTGCTGACTTTCTGAACCAGATGATAGGGGTCTGAGTCTGAAGTAAAGCTTGCAACTCTCTCTAAAGACAACAAAAAGCTTTCTGTCTCCAGAAAAAGTGTCTGGCATCTTAATCTTTGGCTCAGTAAAGCCTGAGGCCACTGCCTGAACTGGAGTAGTCTCCTTTAAATGCACTCTTTCCACCAGGTCCTGCACTGACTGAGTCAAGTGTTGTATCTGAGCTTCCATGCAGTCCATGGTGGAAATATATAAGGCCTGTGAATCTGTAATGTCAGGAGGGGTAGAGGGTGAGTGCAGCCCTGGAACTAAACCCCCCTGCTGTCCCTACCTAATTGACGACCACCCTAAACAGTGGCCCCCAACTGGGCGACAGTCCCTTCCTAAGATATGGTGAGGGATAGGGAAAAGGACAGAACTAACAAAGTCAGACTAGCCAGGTCAAACCAGGAGAACACGCCAGGAACACAATCACAAAACAGAGACAAAGTCAGATATCAAGCCGAGGTCAGAGAGTCCAGGAGAAGCACGTCAAAAACCAAATCACAGAGACAAAGGGAAATCCAAGGTACAGGCAGAGGTCAGTAGAACAACAGGTATCAGCAGGTAGATAAATGCTAGTGAGGCTTTGAAACCAATTCACAGGCAACTCCCATAAGCAGCTGAAGCCTTATATAGAGCCTCTCAGGGAGACCAGATCAAGGAGATCTGAAAGACTGGGACCGGATTTGACTGACCCGGGGCCTCAATCTCCTGACAGCATTCACACTCTGCACAGCATGTGGATAAATGGACCGGCGTTTCCCTATGCCCGCTACCCTCGCAGCCCGGGGAAGCAGCGCTGATATGTCAGGTGAGGGTGGCGCTGCCACGGGCGAAGGCAAGTTTGTTACATTTCCATTGGATTAAGGTCAGGGCTTGGTCCTTGCTAAACCTTAACCCTAAAACCTTATTCTTTTTTAACTATTCTTTGGCAGAACGACTTATGTGCTTTGCCGAAGTATTGCTGTATGGACCATGTTTTCTTAAGATTTATCTCACGGACAGATGTCCTAACGTTTTCCTTTAGAAATGGCAGCTATACTTCAGAATTTATTGTTTCTTTAATGAGAGCAAGCCATCCTGGTCTGAATGCAGCCAAACAGGCCCAAACCATGATACTACCACCACTATACTTCATAAATATAGAGATAAATAGAGATTTTAATGCTAGAATGAAGGGTTTTCGTTTCATAAAACATAATTCTCATCTGCCCACAAAACAGTGTTCCAATAACCTTCTGGTTGCAGATGGGCAGCAATGTTCTTTTTGGAGAGCAGCAGTGTTGTTGATGGACTCGTGAACATTAACATCCGCTAATGTGAGAAAGCCCTTTAGTTGCTTGAGGGTTGCCTTGGTTAATACTCCTTGCTCCTGCCGTGATCTTTCTTGGAGACTATTCCTGGGGAGGGTAATAATGGTCTTAAATTTCCTCCAATCTGTCTGACTAGTGGAGTCAAAATTTTTTAGAGATGGTTTGGGACTATAGATCAGAGCAGCTCACGGACATTCTCTGGTCCGATCATTCAGCATTTGAATACTGGTGGCTAAAGAAGATGGATGCAGCTGTAGGGAGTCCTGAAAACATGGATACAGAAACAGGTCATAGGCTGTATCAATATTTTCCCAGACTCCCAAGGGCTGCATCCAACTTTATTAGCCACCAGTATTCAAATGCCAAACGATCGGATTCAAGAATGCTCGCTTTGCAATCTGAGACTTTGATCCATGTTCCTTCAATATAATAGGTCGCCCACTCATGCCTAGTGGTTATCCCATCTGACTCAAATTTCACCATCAAATTATCCACTAATCCTAAGGGTATGTTCACACTGAGGAATTGACGAGGAATTAAGGAGTAAAGTTTTCTGTTTGAAATTTCCTCTTCTTCAGCTCTGCCAGAATAGGCGCCGAATTCGAGCAGAGTTTGAGCAGAATGTGAGCAGAAAGTGGGGGCAGAAAGCTCCAATGACTTTTATGGGATTTCTTTAGCAGAATCTGCCCCAAAGAATTGACCTGTCATTCGTGGAGGAACATTCCGCATGTACATCCCACTGTGTGGAACAACAGAGCATATATCCCATTGAATACAATGGAACATTGCTCTGTACACATATTGCGGGCTGAAGCTCAGACGCAATGGAGGATATTTATCAAACATGGACTAAAGTGAAACTGGCTCAGTTGCCCCTAGCAACCAATCAGATTCCACCTTTCATTCCTCACAGACTCTTTGGAAAATAAAAGGTGGAATCTGATAGGTTGCTAGGGGCAACTGAGCCAGTTTCACTTTACATCATGTTTGATATATCTCCCCTAATATGCATAAAATTAAGAGCGGAGTCTGCTTGAAATTCATCTATTTGTTGAGATCTGCACAGGGGACATCTACTAAAGGGGGATCTACACAGAGGGACTACACAGGAGGCCATTTACTATAGTGGGACTACACAGGGGGCTGTCTACTATAGGGGAGCTGCACAGGTGGGAGATTTGCTGAAGGGACAATGACACGGGGGGCATATACTAAAGGGGGATCTACAAGGCCATTTACTATAAGGGGACTACACAGAAGGTGATCTACTATAAGGGGACTATACAGGGGGCCATCTACTATTTGGTTACTACACAAGGGGTCATCTCCTATAGGGGGACCTACACAGTGGGCCATTAACTATAGGTGGACTACACAGTGGGCCATCTACTATAGGTGGACTACACAGTGGGCCCTCTACTTTAGAGGGACTGCATCCTCCCCACTGCTTTGTATTTCAGTAACACCCCGGAGATGGATTATGTCCCCTTTCATTTTACAAACTCGCCATTGTTAGTGAGGTGCCGCAGGTGCACTGATGCAAGTAGACTTGTTGCTCTAGTGTCCCGTGTCAATGCGCCTGCATACTTAATTGGGGGTCAGGGGTCGCTGGACAGCCCAGGGCCCAGGGTACATTTAATATTCCACTGATGGCTATTAGTTAAGAAACTTTGGCGTGCTTTTGACCTTCTTCAGAATGCAATCCCAACACCAATACAGGTTGTTTAGCTCACTGAGGAGTGTCTACAATGGACACACCTGAGAACAGGACTAGGTCTATACAGTCCTCTATTCTAACCAGAAATAGTAGGGGTAGTATAGCAGAAAGCTTCAGACATTACACAACCATGAAGCCTTATTTACAGAAGACATTGTTTTCTGAGTGTGTGAGACACCATTGGCACACTCAGCTGTAGTCTATGACAATGCCGAGTAATCTGCAGGATTGTGCACCTCAGGGCAGACGTCTGCTAAAACAAGACCGTATCTTTTTGTGTAGTAGAGAGACGCATGTAAAAGTGTGTTAAAGGCTAACAATTCTTCATTGTTATCATAGCATAGTAGTCCTAAAAGATTTCCATGGGGCTGTGATCAGAGGTTACTCAGAGCCTGTTCATTTAACCATGGTTATTAGCAAGTTATAGGGGTATAAACAAAGGGGGGGTCCTACTGAAAGCTGGTCATTGTTCACTATTTCATCACAGTGATTGGGTATAGAAGCAGGGGTCTAAATGCCCTCGGGACACTCATATGTGAATATCAAATAAGGGTGGTATTACACGGGCGATGGGGGCCCGATAATACCTGTAAACGAGCAGCGATCTGCTAGATTGCGTTCGTTTACTGGACCTATTCCCGGCCTGATAATCGTTAAAAAAGGGCTGCAGGGACATCGTTACTCATGTCCTTGCAGCCCTTGTTTAAACTACATACATTACCTATCCACGTTCCAGGGCTGCTGCTGCAGTCTTCTTCTTCACGGGTCCCGCGCGCTCTAACTTCAGAGTGGCCTGTCAGCTGACAGGCCGCTCAGCCAATCACAGGCCGGGACCGCCGTGGATAGGTAATGTATATCGTCAGTCGCTGGCAGCGCACCGCTATTACACGTAGCGGTGCGCGGTCGGCGCCCGACGAAAATAGGTCCAAACCTATATCAACGATCAGCCGATGATCGTTGTCATCGGCTGATCGTTGTATTTATTACATGGAGCGATAATCGGCCGAATTATCGTTCCGTGTATTAGTACCCTAAGACAGAGTTGGATCAGCTGTATATGGGCTGAACCGCTATAGAAATTATTATTATTATGAGGGCAGGACTATTTTTACCATTAGATGGGGGGTACAGCTGCCCAGGGTGTGGACCAGATTTTGGGGGCTTACACAGGGAGTGCACAATTGCTTTTTAGTGTTGAGATGCGTAGGCCACATACAGCTTTATGTCTGCAGCCAGTAGAGGCCAATAGTGTCTCTTCCTTCTGTGCTTTATCGGAAGCCATGATGGCACCCACCGTTCACTATGCATTGGGGTGCAGAAGAAAGAGAAGATGCTGGTAGACTGCAAATGAGGGTCAGTAAGTGGTTTTTGTATATTTGTTTTTAGTCTTGGCCACAGTGGGAAGTTGGTGGGAACTACCTGCTGGGGGGAGCCACCTAATGGGAGAAACTGTCTGCAGATGGGAAGCCACCTAATAGGAAAAACTACTTGCTGGGAAATATTATCTACAGAGACCACCTGTCTAAAGTCCCTATTACACAGAACGATCATTGGCTGTATTCGGCCGATAATTGTTCCATGTAATAGAAGGCAACGATCAGCAGACATGAACGATTGTTGCAGTCGTTCGTCTTTCAACATTGTTCAGCAACAATCTGCTGCCGTCGCTCCATGGAATAGGAGCGGTGGCAGCAGACCGCTACTATATGCTGTGGGCTGCCCGGGTGATTGCTGACACCCCGCCCCCCCCCCCCCCGCAGCTCCCTGCAGCCCCCCCCCCCCCCCCCGACTCACCCACTCGCTGCCACTGCATGTAATAGCGGCGGCAGAGAGTGAGGAACAAGGAGCAAGCACTGTCGCCCTGGGGAATAGGGGCTTTTTGCAGGTAATATCTACTGGGACACCTACCTTATCGGAGATATTATCTATAGGGACCAGCCACCTAATGGTGATATTATCTACTGGGACAACCTGTCTAATGGAGGCTATTATCTACTTGGACACCTACCTAATGGGGATATTATCTACTGGGACACCTACCTTATTAGGGATATTATCTACTGGGGCACCTACCTAATAGGGCATATTATCTAAAGAGACCACCTGCCTAATGGGGGAATATTATCTTTAGAAACCACCTACCTAATGGGGGGAACTTACTGTACCTAATAGAGAGACCTACCAACTTCTAAGACCTTACTTGGCCAATATTCGCTTTGTGTAATAGTTCATGTTCTAAAACAAGATCAGCTGACATGTGTGGTGTCCCACCATGGGTGTTTCTTGTACTACACCTGTCGCAAAAAGCCCGCCCTCAAAAGTAAGGTGGTGATGAAGGTATTTATTGGTTTCATCACCAGATGTCAGTATTTTGTATGTGAACCTCTAAATGTTGCACAGGTAGTGAACAAAGGGTTACTGCTCTTTCTGTATTGATTTATTGTGTAATGGAGATACCTCTCTCTCTTATGCCTATTCCTATTCTTTTCTCTCTCTCTCTCTCTCTCTCTCTGCACACTCTTCTCCACCACTCATGGGGGCAGTATCCTAGGCTACAAGAGGAAGTGACCCGGATAGAGCAAAGTTACCGTAACAAAGGTCTCTATTAGCTACACCCAGGTGACAAATACTGGGGCTTGTGTCACCCTAGAAGTACAGGTATCCCGACACTGTAGGGCAAAAGGTGGTCAGCGACAGCATAGTCGAAACACGGGCACAAGTGTCTCTCAAGTATCTTACAAGTATTTTCTCTAAAGTTATGGCAGAGCACATAACTACCTTGAGTTGGGACTCCTCTGACAAACTCCTCTTCTCTTCACTGCTCAACTCTAAGGTACACCAGCACCGCTACATCTACCTCTATTATATAAGTCCTTTGCTGCCAAAGTGTTTTGTATTCTAAGAGACTGTTCAGTAAAGTCATTATATTTATTCCACTGGGACCCAATGGGTCATCATTGCACCAGCACCTATAAACCTCTGCTACACCCCTTTCTGTGGGTGCTGGTACCGATAGTCAGGGTGGGTTAATCTCCACTCAGGACTGCTGTGACAGGAGCCCAAGAGACCCATCACAGCCCGGCAGGTCACCGACCATTGGGGAATAGTACAGCCAGCCCTAGCAACAAAGCAGGTATACCATCACACCTGTGTGCTGAACGAGCACTGGCGTCACGACAATACCAGATGTGGGCTTTTGGCCCACTGCACCTGCATTTACATGCCTGCCCCTTTTGCTGCATTTGCGTATTCTTGGGAATGTCTGTTTGGCAGTAGTACTATCTGAGATACAGCACATCTGCTTGTGCAGAAGAATCATGTTCTGGGACAATGGACTTATCCTTCTGGATTTGGGGTATTTGGGAAGCATGATGAGACCCTTCAACACCTACAGTGGGTTCCCAAACACTTTTGGTCCTCCTTTTCAGGAGAAAGTCTTCATACCCCCAATGTGGCACTCTGAGACTACATGTGCGGTGGTTTTCTCCCATGTAGCGTATGGGTGTGTTTA
Organism: Dendropsophus ebraccatus; assembly: GCF_027789765.1. Taxonomy (NCBI): domain Eukaryota; kingdom Metazoa; phylum Chordata; class Amphibia; order Anura; family Hylidae; genus Dendropsophus; species Dendropsophus ebraccatus. The sequence continues at coordinate 69,563,399 of NC_091465.1, forward strand.
AACATTCATATACAGGAATTACTTTACGAAGAGTCAAAGCCTTGGTCTTTCCTTTAAACACGTCCTTCATTAATGATCTATTTCTGGCGTTGGCTTCAAAACTGCATCAAGGAACCTGAACGTGAGAACACACCTAAAGGGAGTTCCAGAACCAGCCTAGCGTTTCACAACTCTCATAAACTTCACTAAAGAGAGCCTCGTGTGTAGGAGGTCACGCTCCACCTCACCCGCTTCTTTCTGCAGGGACCCCATTCTCACTGTATGGCAAAACAGCTGGACATTAGTACTTGCATGCCCCTGCTCCTCTGCTGTGTGTCACCTTTCTCTCTGATATGGAGACTGCATGCCAGCAGACACAGACATACATGTCCAGATAGTTTAGGGCCACAAAGAATAACATTGCACACTGCATGGGGCCCGGAACCACAAGTTGTATACTAGCGAACGCTCGGCATCGGATTTCCGCTGTCTGCCCGCTCCGTGCAGCGGGCGGATCCAGCGGGAAGACCTCCTGGAAAAATGGGATACAGCCTATGGCTGTGGCTGTATCCCATTTTTCCAGGCGGTCCTCCCGCTGGATCTGCCCGCTGCACGGAGCGGGCAGACAGCGGGAATCATTACCGAGGGTTCGGGTTCGTACGAACCCGATCCGAACTCGGTTCGGACCATCCCTTTTGTATACCTATGCACTAGAAAGTATCAAGTACCCATTGCTATTATTGCAACTTGAAAGTGTTATCCAGGATTTTTTTTAAAAAAAGCACAGCTACTTTCTTGCAGAAACAGCACGACCCCTGTCTTCAAGTTGTGTGCGTTATTGCAATTGACCTCCATTCACTTTAATTGGAACAGAGCTGCAAAAACAAACCCAAACTGTTTTTCTAAGCCTGAAAAACCTTTTTATAATCCTTCAATCATCACTAGTATTGCAGCGTACAAGTGCAGTAGACTATGATGAAACTAAAAACTCAAGCAATTGATTGAACCTTGTAAAGGATCTGCGAATGAGCATGGATCTCGCTGATCAACGCTTGTTTGTGGATTCAGGTTGGGCCATGTAAAAAGGCGCTTACTAGAGATGAGCGAAACTCGAGCATGATCAGGTCCGTCCGACCCCGAGAGAGCTTCATTTGGTTACTGGTGGCCGGAGAAGTTAGATGCAGCCCTAAGACAGCCTAGGGCTGCAATTTCTTCAGCCACCAGTATAAAAATGAAGCTCTCTCGGGGTTGGACGGACCCGATCAAGCGCGACTTTCGCTCATCTCTAGCGCTTACTGATCCATCTTACTAATCGCCTTTTACATGGGCCGACGTGATGCCTCAAATGCTTCATTTGCAGAGACTTTACACGGATCAATCCACGGGGAAGCTGGGCCTCACGAACGATCGCGGCCCATTGATATATTCACTGTTGGTTCACATAAAAAGAAATGAATTTTCATACATTGGCTGATCATTGGCCGTTTTTTACAAGCTGGTATCGGCAATGAGCTGATAATCGGCACGTAAAAAAGGGCCATCATGGTATATTCACACATTCAGGTTTTAATTCCAAATAATATATGAAGCAAAGCCAGGAATGGATCTGAAAAGAGGAGAAATCTCAGTCTTTGCTTTATGACCTGTCCTCATAATCTGGCTTTGGTTCAATGACTGTAATTAAAAACGTGACTGTGTGAACACACCCTTAGGGCCTGGGCCACTCACGGGGAGCTGTGTAGCTGACCGCCTATGATTTTTGACAGGTGAAAACCACTTGATCAGCAGATGATCCCTTACTACAGCCTTACTACATAGATATTGACCTGTTTGGTCGATAATCGCCCCATGTAATAGATGCAGAATATTAGATAGACTTCAACCTATGCCAGTGATGGCTAAACTTGACACTCCAGCTGTTGCAAAACTACAATTTCCATCATGCCTGAACAACCAAGGAAATGGCTTTGGCTGCCCAGGCATGATGGCAGTTGTAGTTTTGCAACAGCTGGAGTGTCAAGGTTAGCCATCACCGACCTATGCAATGATAGCTCGGGGTGCGATAAATCCAGACTTGACTATAAAGCAGATTGTGTATAATTTCACTGAAAACTGAACTGGTTTTGGCGGCTGCATTTGGCCCAGAGAAGAGGGGAAATAAGTGACCTGACATAACTGCTGGGACTGCGGTGACTGCACATTTTGGATTGATAGCGGCAGGTCATGTGGCGTCTCCGCAGTGTTTACATCTTGGCTTGTGTATAAGTATGACAATGTAACTGTGTGTCAGTCTGTCTGAATGTAAGAGCACAGAGCCGGCACTGTGTGTGTGACTGTGTACAGTATGTACGGCGAGCGTGGAGCCATCTGTACATTCCAGTCTATCCTTCTACCTAATAAGTACAGGGTAAAATACTGTACTCGTGGGATTTTATATAATAAGCTATAAGGTCTGTATTACTAATAGTGGTCACAAAGTACGCGTCATGTGCAGGGCAGGAGATAGGCTGGTGCAGGAAAAGAAAACTAGTATATAATATAATGTGTGGCTGACACATGTAAGGTAATTGTCAACAGGTTCTACAAGTACATTGATTAGATTAGCAGGATTAGAAAAAAAAATATGGCAGCTTTCTTCCAAAAACAGCGCCACATTTATCCACAGGTTGTATGTGGGATTGCAACTTAGTCCTAATCACTTCAATGGAGCCTGAATGGAGCAATACCAGACGGAATCCATGGACAGGTGTGGTACTGTTGTTGGTATGAAGTAGACAGGGTTTTCTAATTCTAGAATTCACCTGAAAACATTTCCGTCATACATATTATGGTGCTGGGAGTGTCTGAGAAGCATTGGAAGGAATTGAAGGCTCGGAGAAGATGGAGGCCCCTGGGCAAGTGCCTTATTTGCCTCACTGTCCATGGTGACCTATGTGCCTTATTCCTATGCTACGGTTATTATCGTGTCCTATATTCCTGTACTGGACTACATTACTCTATTACTGTGTTTATGGCCCCTGCACATTGACAGCGGGATGGGCTGCCCAGGTCATGTTTTAAAGGGGTTATCCAGCGCTACAAAAACATGGCCTTACTTTTCTCCAGTTCAGGTGCAGTTTGCAACTAAGCTCCATTTACTTCAATGGAACAGAGTTTCAAAACCCCACCCAAACTGGAGACAACAGTGGGGGGAAAGTGGCCATGTTTTTGTAGCGCTGGATAACCCCTTTAAGACAATGATCAGCCAACATTGTGCATGTCGGCTGATCGTTGCATTTTAACATAACCAACCTATTACACCAAACAATTTTGGGCCGGGACGGCTGGTAATCGGCTAAGTATGGCCGATCGGTTGGTGTAATAGGGCCCTTAATCACAGTTTTGCTATGTGGCCCCATGGTAATTTGTTACATCCCTGCCAACAGGGGCAAAGATCATAGTCAAAGGTCACATTGCATGTCAGATTCCCCTGACATTTACCTGATGTCTGTGGTCAGCTATGCACTCTAGTTTGGTGTTGCCAAAGATTATTCATTACAACTTCTTTAATGATATCTGTATATAGATTGTAACAGCAAAGCTGCAGAGGATTGATTCTGATGTTATATAAAAATATATAAGAAAAAGGCGTATAACAAAAAAATTGTTGTAAGGGCCTGTACACACCTCTTTATTACACTATATCGCTAATTTTAGGATACTGAAGAAAAAGGCGTGACAATGGAGAATCCAACCACAGAAAGGAGCAGATCTAGTCATGAAATGGGACATAAGACATTAAAAGGGCACACCGGTATCAGAATATTGGAGGAGATTTATCAGACTGGTGTAAAGTAGAATTGGCTCAGTTGCCCCTAGTAACCAATCAGATTCCACTTTTCATTTTCCAATTAATCTGTGAGGAATAAAAAGTGAAATCTACTTTACACAAGTTTGATACCCCCCCAATTGTTTTTAAATAAAACTATCACCAAGACATATACCTATACATAGTTTTATCATTATTAGTACCGCCTTCCGCATGTTTTGCTTGATTTACTTTGCTTGTATGTCCCCCCAGAATTGTAAAGTGCTGCGGAATCTGTTGGCGCTATATAAATAAAAAATATTATTAAAATTATTATTATTTACCCAAACAGGAAGTTGAAAATGATAGAACTACATAATATGGTGTTGTCTCCAGATCCCCAGCTCCTCTCTCTCTCCCAAGACTAGGCATCATCCTCTGCTGTCTCAGGAGGCTTGGCTGGATCTTGTCTCTCATCACTCCTGACCAACCTTTCCTGCTTTGGATACTGACCACCGCTCTCCATCCTGCAAGCAGTAGCCAGGGTGCTGACGTCCTCCATCAGGTACATCCTCTTTAATCTGACCCAGGGATAGAACGGCCCCTGTATGACGCGGCTCTATTGATTCTAATGAAGCCGCGTCATAGAGGGGAGGGAATTCCCTCCCACTGGGGGCGGGCCGGCCTGCCTCCTGTGCTTCTGCTCAGGCTCGGGACCCATGGATAGAATGGCGCCGTATACGGGAACCAGGCCGCGTTTCAAAAAACGGACCGCGGCACCAGCTTCTCCGTGACGGCGCTGTTCTATCCCTGGGTCACATTAAAGAGGATTTACCTGATGGTACATCCTCTTTGAGTATACTTTTACAGCTTCTGTGTCTTCCTTTGTCTTCCAAGACGTGAGAGCGGGACGCAGCGATGCTAAGCAGAACAGAGTTAAGAAAAACCCTTTAAGTTAAAGAGGGGTCCCTTCTTTAGGTCCATCATCTACTAACCAGACAGTGATAACAATGGGTATCTCTTATGCTGCATTTACACGGAACGATTATCGTGCAAATTTGCACGATAACGATCGAATTTGAACGATAATCATACGTGTAAACGCAGCGAACGATCAAGCGACAAGCGAGAAATCGTTCATTTTGATCTTTGAACATGTTCTCAAATCGTCGTTGGTCATTCGCAAAAAATTCGCAGATCGTTCCGTGTAAACAGTCGTTCACCGATTTTACCTATGTACGAGATAGTCTTAACCAACCCCAAACGATTGCAAAACGATTTTTCCGGATGATATATCATTCCGTCTAAATGCTGATCGTTTAAAAAAAAAAAATTGTTACTTCGAAATCATCGTACGATCGGGCGAATTATCGCTACGTGTAAACCCAGCATTACACTGGATGACCCAGCACTTTGCAATGCTTTATTTCACCTGTGGTGGTGTTGCAGGGTGATTGAACAATTCTTACCCAGCAGTTGATCTATAGGGGTCTTGGCTGCAGCTTATCCTCAGGGGGCTCTTCTAACAAAATGGAATATCCTTCAAAGCTGCTTTACATACAAAGGATATGTTGTGGACACTGATGGTTGGTGGGATATCTAGCTATCCAAATAGCATTAGGCTTATAGAGGTGGGCTTTTATTTCTGAGTAAAAAACAAAGTTCAGACGCATGCATTAGAATATATCATCATAAAGTAGCGAGCGCTTACTATCTCAACATAACAAGAAAAATCCCTTGCTTAATGATATCAGAACAAAATACTGGCCATGAATAGCCAGGTACAGTCAAAGGACCCTGATATGTCTGGTTTTAGTAAATATTAAAGGAGAAGTCCGGTGAGAATTTTTTATTAGAGTATTGTACTTGAACCCGAACCCGGTTCGCTCATCTCTACAGACAATTGGTTCCACACCCCAAAAATAATTATTTATTATTCTGAATAACATGTAAAACAAATGAAACAAACATTTAGAAACAGCAGAATGTGATATTATAAGTTACTGTACAGTAATGGAGAGGATGGGAAACATAAGGGCGGATAGACACTGCAGGGAGCAGGAAGGAATGAGCAGGGCAGATGTGGGCACATACATGCAGCACTCTCTGTCTGGGGAGAGAGGGGTTACAGTCCTGTCCCCTGATGTAAGCCTCAGCCTGAAGTGGATCTGCTATGATTTGGAAGGTGAGGGAGACTTCCTGGGTTTGAGAACAGGGCTGTAGACCACATTATCCAGACCGTGACCCTCCCCCGCTCTGCCTCCCACCCAGTACAGGGAGCTCTTAAACCAAAGCAATGCTCTTAAACCAAGTTACAATTTTGAAAAACTGTGAGCTCTTAAACCAAAACGCTCTTAAACCAAGTTACCACTGTATACACTTATTACGGGAAATGCTTATAAAGTGTTTTTTTTCCTTGCACTTCCTAATGCATCAAGGCTTCACTTCCTGAATAAAATGGTGATGTCACTTCCTGGATAAAATTGTGATGTCACTTCCTGGATAAAATGGTGATGTCACGACCCGACTCCCAGAGCTGTGCGGGCTGTGGCTGCTGGAGAGGATGATGGCAGGGGATGCTCAGTGTCCCTCCAGTGCCCTGTGTCCCTCAGTGTCCCCCTCCTCCTCTCCATCATCCTCTCCAGCAGCCACAGCCTGCACAGCTCTGGGAGTCGGGTCGTGACATCACCATTTTATCCAGGAAGTGACATCACAATTTTATCCAGGAAGTGAAGCCTTGATGCAGTAGTAAGTGCAGGAAAAAAAAACACTTTATAAGCATTTCCTGTAATAAGTGTGTATTGCTCATTTGTATAACTTTTGGGAGGCAATACAACACTTTAAAGGATACCTGTCACCTCCCGTGCCGGGGTGACAGGCTCCCGACCCCCTGTTAGAGCCCCCTATACTTACCTAATCGCGGTCGGGTGACTGAGATATCAGCTCCCGAAGCCCGGCGCGCACGCTGACAGGAGAGTCCGATGCCCATAGAGAATGACGGAGCATCGGACTCCCCATTCATTCTCTATGAATGTCGGACTCGCCTGTGAGCGCGCGCGCCGGGCTTCGGGAGCTGATATCTCAGTCACCCGACCGCATCAGGAAGCGCGATTAGGTGAGTATAGGGGATCTAGCAGGGGGTCAGGAGCCTGTCACCCCAGCACGTACCTCTGGTATTCCTCCTGGAACTGTATGAATAAATCGGCAATTGGGTGTTACCATTCTGCTTGTCAATAGTGTGTATGCTGACATAATCTAGTGCTTATCCTGATAGTAAGTTTTCTTTCAACTTTGGCAAATATCTAAATTACTGCTCTGATCTGAATCTAAACGCCCCAAACCCCTATCCTGGCACCCAGAACTCAGGGAACACGCTTCATCAGCTTCTTCCCAGCTGCCCATCTTATAACCCCATATGGTATATTCACAAAGAATTTCTTCCCAGGGAAAAAAAAATAGCTGGAAATCACACTGCAGACATTTCTAGGATGCCCTTGGATTTATGAAGTGTATGTTGACATGGGGCTGGTCTGCATCCTACATCTCTGACCCTCCTGAGTAATGATTTACTCAGAACTATTCCAGTGTATTTAAAGTGCATGATTAGGCTATGTTCACATACACAGTATTTTGCAACCAAAACCCCGAGTGGATTGAAAATACGGAAAGGCTATGTTCACACACTGTAGAAATTGAGTGGATGGCCACCATTTAATGGCAAATAATTGCCTTTATTTTAAAAGAACGGATGTTATTTGCCATTAAATGGCGGCCATTAATTTCAGTGTGTGAACATAGCCTTTCTGTGTTTTCAATCCACTGTGGGTTTTGGTTGCAAAATATTGAGCAAAAATACTGTGTGTGAACATAGCCTTAGGCTGTCTTCACACCATGATTGTGCCTTCCGAGACACTTAGGGTATGTGCACACTGAGTAATTTTGACGGAAACTCCATTGCGGAATTCTAAGCTTGCGCCCGCTCGCATCTCCACCCATGTCATAGACTCTATTCTATGCACCGGCGGATTCTTTCATCAGTCCAAAGAATGATCAAGTTCATTCTTTGGATGAAGGGCGGAATCCGCCTGTGCATAGAATGGAGTCTATGACACGGGCGGAGACGCGCGCGGGTGCGAGCTTAGAATTACGTCAAAATTAATCAGTGTGCACATACCCAAACATAGGAAAGGCACAGACCCCACTGACCTTAATGGCCCAAACATAGTTGGCTAGTGACTACATTCAGGTCATTTTCCGAACTCTGATTTGGGAAGCACAATCATGGTGTGAACATGCCCTCACAACAAATACGTACTGCAATTCAGGCTTCATTCACACATGTGTAAAGTAGATAGTATGTGCCCGGAGCCCATATATATGCATATACAGACTATATCTGTTGGTTCTTTAGTCTTTTTAATCTATACACAATTTGTCGGCACTCCATAATGCAGAAGTGCTGCATGAATAGGAATAAGTCTAGTAAGGTATTGAGTAGGAAAACCCCCAACACTCACCAAGTACTTTTTAATGTAGTGAAGTTGTTTATTGCATGCCTAATAACACAAGGGACAGGACGGCATTCGGCTTGATACCTTTTTCAACTGTCCAGCTAAAGCTAAAGCTTTGCCTGTCCAGGCATTATGGGTTTTGCAACAGCTGAAGAGTCTGACACCTGTGGTCTCCAGTATCAAGTAGAAAAAAACTAGCACTCACCAAGTACTTTGCAATGCAGTGAAGTTGTTTACTTCATGTCCAATAACACAAGGAACATGACACGTTTCGGCTTGATGCTTTTTTCAAAGACAGTTGAAAAAGATATCAAGCCGGCCTGTTCCTTGTGTTTTCAGGCATGCAATAAACAACTTCACTACATTAAAAAGTACTTGGTGAGTGCCGGGGGGGTTTCTACTCAATACATTGCTGGACTCATTCCTATTCACGCAGTCTGAAAAAAGCATCAAGCCTTGTTTTATTAAACATGAAGTCAACAACTTCACTGCATTGCAAAGTACTTGGTGAGTGCTGGGTTTTTTCTACTTGATACTATAGACCACAGGTTTCAAACTCAGGCCCTCCAGCTGTTGCAAAACTACAATTCCCATCATGCCTGGACAGCCAAAGCTTTAGCTTTTTTAGTTACTGTGTACATTGGATGGTGTATTCCAGTTAACCTCAGCCAAATCAGATACAGGTGAGCTGCACCTTAGATTGTTACTGAAAGCTTTAGCTGGACAGTTGAAAAAGGTATCAAGCCGAATGGCGTCCTGTTTATTGTATTATTAGGGCATGCAATAAACAACTTCACTGCATTGCAAAGTACTTGGTGAGTGCCGGGTTTTTTTCCTACTTGATACTGTAGTGTAGACCACAGGTGTCAAACTCAGGCCCTCCAGCTGTTGCAAAACTACAATTCCCATCATGCCTGGACAGCCAAAGCTTTAGCTTTAGCTGGACAGTTGAAAAAGGCATCAAGCCGAATGGCGTCCTGTTCATTGTGTTATTAGGCATGCAATAAACAACTTCACTGCATTGCAAAGTACTTGGTGAGTGCCGGGGTTTTTTTTCTACTTGATACTGTAGACCACAAGTGTCAAACTCAGGCACTCCAGCTGTTACAAAACTACAATTCCCATCATGCCTGGACATCCAAAGCTAAAGCTTTGGCTGTCCGGGCATGATGGGAATTGTAGTTTTGCAACAGCTGGAGGGGCTCAGTTGAACACTTCTGCTGTAGACGTTTTAGACCAGTGGCCTATGGATGATATTCTGTGTCTTACGTACATTTTGTAGACAGACGTTTAGCTGACCACAAATCCACAAGGATGTTTGCAGTGTGAACTGCGGCGTGTATTCCAAATGACGTTTGGGAACTTGTCGTATCAGAATGGTTATTTTTTAATGCAGCAGATTGCACTATGTGCATAGCCGTAACTGAGTCCTAAGCAAGATATAACTTATCCTCTGACATATCCCATATCCTGTATTCCTATTGATTATCTCTCACTATTACAAGGCTTGGCACATGCGGCGTGCTTGGAGAAGGTGGAAGGTGACATAATGCTTCCTTGGTTACCATAGAAGAGCACCGCCCTGCCTGGCTGCCATAGGCGGGCTGCAGTGAATAAGCCCAGAATGAGCAGGCAGGTTGGGGCTGGGCTATGTGTATGGGGAGGAGGAGGAGAGCATGTGTAGACTGGGCTGTATCAGCCTCTGGTTAGGCAGGTTCTCCCTCTTTTGTCTGCCACTGTGTTTTCAAAAAGCTTCAGAAGTTGTTGACTGAGGCAGAAGCATTAGCAGCTGGGACTGGAGGCAGGAGGACAACTTCCCCAGCAGGAGCTACAGGCCCCCAGACTACACTAAGGGTGAGTAGTCACTTATCCTCACACTCTATCCAAGACTCCTGGGCCCCGCCGTATCCTGGAAAACTGCTTAATCTCATCCCTTCCATGTATCCAGCCTTCATCTCATTCATGATCAGAGGAGGGAGCTTACTTTCTATAGCGCCAACCTATTCTGTAGCGTTGTATCTTTTTCTAGAGCTTGTTGGGATTGCTTTTACCATGGTATGGATTGTTGCTTTATCCAGCATGTTATATAGGGCTATGGTATGTGTGAGCGCCATTGATCTACAGGGCTTCTCTGTGTGTTACCGGTGCATTGGTGTAACGATATTAGACGTGTATACACTATCTTGTATTGATATATATAAATATATTTGTATGTAATAAAAAAGTGTGTGTGTATATATATATATAAAAATTTTTTATTACATACAAATATATATATATATATATATATATATATATATATATATATATAATTATAAATATTATTATTATAACACTTCAAACAGACGTACAAGCAGAATATAGGGGTGACTATATTAGCCTGGTCAGCTGGCCAGCTGGCGTACCCACATTGCTGTGCCCATCGCACTTGGCCTCGTCTCACCTGATGACTCTGTGGCAGGTTGTAACAGGAAGCGGTGCCGCCTGATTGACATTCCTTCCAGTCCTCAGCAGGTCTGTGCATGTGCGAGGACATCTGCCACCCTGCTCGCATACTGGGAGCCTATTACACCGTATGCAATGTATACAGCCCTATTGTGTACAGCGTATTCTCATCACGTGACTGTGTTATGGGTATGAGACCATATGGAGACAATATGATTCGAATGTATAAAGTTTTTTTTCGGAACTATGGATGTAAATCTGTTTATAATGCAGGTTGTATAAAAGCCATAATACCATATGGCACATTAACCGTGGAGCTATAGCATATGTCGTGTTCAATGGGTGGTGATGATAATTACCGTTTATAAGGACATGATTTTACCCCATAGACACAGTCCCTAGGACCGCTGTTTTTATTTGGCACCGTATGCCTTTATGTACCAGGTCTTGTATCTTGTTTGCCGGCCATATGGAATACAATTATAATGGGTTTATAGGTAAATGTGTATTCTGACAATTATCCCATAGTGTCTGCAGAATAGAGTTTCTCATCTACGGTAGAGTATTTAAATGAAGAAAGGTCCTCAAGGAGCCATTACGCAACGCAGGGTGGATTTCTTTTCCTGCAAGTAAATAAGAATGTAGTGTTGTCTGGTGTCACGTAGCCGCAATATGGCCCCATGTAGCGTCTGCGTTATGTTCATCAATCCCGACCACCATGGTGACCCTATGGAGATATAAGTCCAGCAGAAACCAAGTGGTGTGTCCTTAGACATGAGAAGGAACCTCTTGTTTAGAGTAACCGAGGCTCGGCCATGGGATTGTATTGTGGACATTTCCTCTATTGCTTTATTAGGTCCCAACAGGAACTATGTGACAATAGAGAAGGGGATACTAAGTGCCCTGTGGTTCCCCAAATTATCAAACGTAAAGCCATAAACGCTCTGTAGCCTTCCTGGCAGGTAAGCTGTGGAGAATGGCTTTTGGCTAGTGACTCTTTATCCAGATTCCCACATACACACGTTGCTGTATTTGATGGGGGGGGGGGGGGGGTGTTTGATGGCCATCTCTGCACCAATGGTGAATATTGGGAGAGATTGGTCAATTGGATTTTAACATGGGCAATCCTTTTGTTTGCAAGGAAGATAAGCTGCTGCCAGATCAGTGGCTTTTTCTCTTCCTCTCCTCTGCAGTGGGAGTTGAGAGAGAGATGTTGGCTGAGCATTTGGCCGGTAGCCATTTAATATGTAAGGCTAACTTTAAAGCTCCCGTCAACATTAGAGAAAAGTTGGTTGAAACAACCAATTGTTGATATTGGACGATAATGTGCAAGGGTTCCTCTCGACTCGCCCCTGGCAAACATTGTAAGGGGAGGATTTGACATGTTAAATTGCAATTGCCTGATCATTTTGTTCTGAGGGAGATAAGCTGCCACCAGAAAAACCTGGAAGTGGCTTACCCCACCTTAAGGCCCTATTCCACGGAACGATTATCGGCCGCTATGGACGACAATCGTCCCGCGGAATAGAGTGCAACGATCAGCCGACATCGTTCATGTCGGCTGATCGTTGCAGTCGCTTGTTTTTCAACATGTTGAAAAACAAGCAACTGATACAGCAGCGATCTTCTTCTGTTGAATAGGAGCATCGGCAGCAGACGCTGCTGTATCCTATGGGCTGCCTAGACGATCAGCGATCACCTGGGCAGCCCCCCGCAGCTCCCCGCCGCCCCTCCTGCACTCAACCCCTCGCTGCAGCAGCGATGAATAGCGGTGGCAGCGAGCGGGAAACAAGGAGCAAACGAGCGCTGAGAGCGCTCGTTTGCTCCTCTAGACGGCCCGTGGAATAGGGGCATTACTCTGGCCAAACTGAGCATTCATGTGATTAGGGGGATCAGAAGAGATAGCGTTTGACCAAATGTTTGCCCAGCAGCTGTATGGCCAGTTTAAATGTCCCCATACACTTCATACTTCTGTCGGCTGGCTTCGTCCAACAGTATAAAGTGTATGGGACTCTTCTGAGACTCCACCAACAGATCATAGGGGTCGGCCGTGATGGAAAATCACTGCCCGACTCCTTTGTTCTTAGAGAGATAAGCCACCACCAGAGTAGTCTGGAGTTACAAATGTCTGCAGAATGATCTTTCAGGCGATCATCATTGAAGGTGTATAGCCAGCTTTAGTCCCACCAGTTATCTGATCTGATGGATTGGCATCGATTGGGCGTTATTTATCAGTATACCCTTTTTTTTCTCTTATTGTGTCTAGTTGACTATGCTTTTTAGTATAACAGTATCCTAAAAAACACCCTCCAGCTTTTATACCACTACTACTCCCAGCATGCCCTGACAGTCTGCATTATTGCTGCAACAATGGTCTTAATGGAACTTTTCCCAGTTACATAACCAGCAATGCTCTAGTTTCCATAAGGCCTGGCCAACAGCGCCTCCTGTTCTCCACCATCAAGGATCTGACAACCTACTTTTGTCAATCCCAAAGATAAGTGGTTCTATCTGTATTGGACATCCATCTATCTGTATTATAACTTTCAGAGCCCACGCTGAAGAATAATCTACATATGTCAGCATTTATAGGTTATTACAGACGTTCAGTGTTCATGCATTTGTCCCTGTACATTGTACAGACATTTGACATCTCTCCCCTAAGGAAGCCCCTTTTGTTTCTAGGAAACCTGCAGATTTTTTTTCCTAAACTCTTCTCTTTCCTCCTTTTTCATTATTGAAATGTTTTTCTCTGCTCTCGTGTCCTTTCGCTTTTAAAGGCTATTTCTCGACTTGATGAACTTGAAATTGTAGGATGGACATCAGATCTGGGAAACAATGTTCCATTAGCCACCTTATACGGGTCTGCTGAGCCTTGTGAGATAAGATATCGCAGGCCTTCATCTCCCACACACTGGATACTTTCCATTTGTTTTCTGACGTTTTATTTTCCACTCTTTGTGATAAACCATGTGTCTAAACCTGAGGTTGGCAGCCAGGATAGAATTAAAGCTCCCCGTTCCATTGTTGCCTTTGGCTGTAGAAGCTTCTGGTTCTTCTACGTCCTTAAAGCAGCCATTGGTTTAATGAAATTTGTCTCTAAAAAATTGTCAAACTTGATCTTTGCCCCCTCCTTACCTTACCCAAAGACAACCTGATCTACAACCAGAGCGCCTCAATACCTGATCTATTAGAATTTCAAAGAGAGAGATATTCAACTTACATCCAGACGACTCTCTTAGACATGGTCCTCTACCATGGTCACGATCATACAAACCTCAATCTGAATATTGCGTGTCTCTCGTAATGAAATTTCCCCAAGTGTCCAGAGAAGAGGAAGCAGAGCCCCGATGCGGACGTCATCATTAGATCTTGTCATGGAAACCTGCTAATGGTTCCGTAACAATTGTTCTTAAGTGTCTTCCACAATTAGATCAGGATCTTGTTTCTTCTTCTCATGCTATCTATATATGTCGGAGCCATATCTTTGACCTTTCAGTGTTCACATTGGTTCTCTCGAAAAACAATAGGAATTATTGCTGATAATACATGCTTTGGTGTACACTATTCAGTTTCTAACCTTTTTTTTAGTTTTTTTTTTCTACTGGTAGACCTTATGGTAGTTTTAGACTAGCAGTATCTAATAGGACATACATATTCTAACATGCTCATAGCTAAGGGCTTGTTGCAGTGCACCTATGTAGGTTATTTCTTACAAGACCAAAAACCATTAAAGTATGATTGGTGCAGGTCCAACTCCGCAATTCCACCATTTCTCAGAATGAAGGAGCTGAGTTGCCCCATTGTTTATCCATGCACCATTGCTCACTTGTACATTCTACCACACTGGTTGCTATAACTTGGTCTGTAAAATTGGTAGAGATCCTCAGTGGCTGGTCCACACGATCACAGATGGATAGGTTGATGCTGTTTGTTTGTTTTGTTTTTATCAAAACTCTCTAAGGTGGGCATACATACGTGTCATCCGAAACTAGTGATTATGTTGGGACCAGCTGATCATCCAACCATCTAACGTGTTTAGGGGCCTCCATAAAAGTTATGTTTTATGACACCTGGCCTTCAGGGTTATTGGGAAATGATTTAGCCTTTAGGGCTACAATGTTGTGAATCCTGGCGTGGAAAAGGAGTGGACATTTTGGATCTCAACTGCCCCTTTTGTTATCCGGGAGGTTGGGAGCCACCAGCAGAGGTGTCTGGCCGGTAGTGGCTCTCACCTCTCTTTCCATTCATAACACATGCACTTTTGGCCAAGTTAAAGATAGCTGATGGCCTAATGAGCATGTGGTTGATAGCCACCTATGTGTATGGCTAGCTTTAGATATGTAGGGACATCCCATTTAACGTTTATGCCGGTCAGGTGACCACCTGACAGTAGGAATGTGTCAGAAAAACCTTTGGGCCATTTTGGTATCTAGGCCTCAGGGTGACTGCTACCTTTTCATCTTCTCCCCTGGATCTACCATATTATGAAGGGGCTAATGACCAGTTTTAAGCGACTCCCTGATACCTTACCAGTGTACTCACACACAATAATCTAAGTGAATGACCTTACGCTCAGATGAGTTCTTACAAGGGCTAACCATAGCGTAGTCCTGCATCTTATCGGTAATCCTACTCCGCGTTTATCATCCTAGATATTGTGCTGATGTCGAATGAATTGGATATGAGGTGTGAACAGGATATAGAGCGGGAGGGAGATGTATGTCACCATACAGGCGAGATAATCGCTGGCTTGTCCTTGGAAGGTTACAGCACCTGCAGCCAATGACAACACTAATCTAGATTTCCTTGAAGGAAGAATTTCCTGATAAGTTTCCATCTGGATGAGGCCTCTGTTTTCATTGATTTTTCACTTTGGGTTTTATCCCATTGTAACCGCAATCGTGACATCTGCCCTGCCGCCCCCTTATCCAGACCGCAAGGGTTAAATAAAACAACATCCTCTTACATTTTCTCAGCTTGATATATTGTTTTTTTTTTTTACTTGACCAGGCGGTGTGTCCGTGGTATTTTATGCCCGAAAGGACCCAATCCCAATACTCACCCCCTAGTGTCCCTTGATGCTCCAGCTCTGTAGCCTCCTGGCATTGTCCGTGCTGTAGTTGTGCAATCATGTCTTCATTAATAATTGACATGAATGTAAATGCACACGGCTTCATTCACTGATGCTCCGCTGCTATTTTAAGCCGGCAATAAAAGTACAAGAAACCTTAGATCTACATTTTCCATTACACAGATCTTGGAACGTCTTCTGATCTTGATGATGTGGGATGGTAATATGTAGTTGGTAGCTGCCAACTTATAATAGAAGGGAAGGAAGGAGGCGAAGGAGATCTTTGTCTGGCCTGACTGGGACATGCCGCTGCTGCTGCAGAACCTCTTGTGATATTCTTTATAAATCAGAAGCTTCCTTTCGTAACTGAATCATGTTTCACCTAAGCTGGCCATATCCATAAGACCGCTATTTCTATGGATCCCCATATACACGTGCACGCTCAACTAATGTAACTGTGCATATATTGTGAATGAGAAGAGGGGGAAATCTGCTGCCAGACTCCTCTGGTGGCAGCTTCTCAACCAAATAACGTAGGATAGGCAGCTGTAATGTAACATGCTCTGTCCTACCCCATAATCTGCAAGTCGGGAGGCCACCGTACCCTTTAGATATAGCTGTGCATTGTCAGCTTTAGAGGCGGAACAAGCTCCTTGAAAATCCTGGACCCTGAATATGCAAGTAGTTTTATATAAAACTAGTGTCTTCCGATGGGAAAAAATAGCCTTTGGCCCCCTCGGGCATTAAAACCCTGGTGCAAGTACTACCCCTGCATCCCCTATAGCTATACCCCTGCTCATAAAAGGTTTATTGGTTATAAAACCTTATCATGTCTTGTTTTAATAGGTGCTAGATTATCATATGGTCATAAAAATCTATGCACCTGTTTTCCTGACGTCCTCATACTTATGCATGCTCAGCCCAGCCGGTTGCGCATGTATGTTTTCTTTTTAATGGGGACAGGGGAGTAAACTGCTGCTAGATGCTTCTGCTGAGAGTTAAATTCAACCTTTGCTCCTTTCCCCTGACATCATCTATTAAGGAAGATTTGGGACACGTAATATAGTAGGGTAAAGAACCTGAGAACATGGCAGGAATAACTGTGTTATTAGTTGTTGTTTTTTTTTCCTTTCTTGCTTGACTTCTAACGTGTTTCAAATAAAATAAGCAGCAGTTCTAGGAACTAGCCCACCCACCGCTCCTTACAACCAGGATGCAAGCTGAAGTTTCCAGGATACTGTGCCTCTATTTACTGTACTGTAAGATCCTTTTGTCCGTTTCCTTAAATTCCAGACATCTCTATACAAGACTGGTATCCACACTTTACTTGGTAGCTATGCCTTGGGCCCAGTTGTCCCAATATGTTGCATTTATGAATCTAAAATGAATCCACTTTACAAATTGTCTTGACCTAAAGGGGTTTGTCCAACAAGATCAAGTTATTCCATATCTTCTTTCCTCCAACTGGTCATAGGGGGGCCCAGAGGTTGCATAATGATCTCAAGAATGGAGACTGCCGGCCTATTTGTTCTTTATGGGAGCCACCAGGGATAGACAAGTGTGCCAGTGTACTCTACTATCGCCACCAGTCTCGGTGTACTCTGGTTGATTTTCTCAAGGTCACCAGGGTCCCAGCGATCAGCATCCCCCCTCCCCCACCACTCAATCAGTCGACCCCTTTAAGATATCAATCCATCTTGTATATAGACCGCCTATGCTGACCTTTGTGTCTTCATGGTTACAGACTACAAAGAAGCCCTGAGTAGTTTGATCCTGCAGTTCTACTATTCCCCCCCCCCCCCCCACACACACACACACACACCTGATTCTTGCTAATTTGCAATGTGTAGGCTAGCTAGAAGGAGGACCAGACTACACAGGATTTATTTGTAGTCAGTTACCATGAAGACACAACTCTTCATGGGAGCTGTATACATAAAATAGTATAGGATTTTTTTTAGTATACATGATGACCTTTAAAAAACTTTATATTTTACAGTGAGATGTCCTTTAAAGGGATTCTAGATCTACTGCCGGGAGAGGTTCGGCAACTAGTCAGCCTCAAGCGCTGGCAAAAAAACTCCTTTTTCCCTGAGGTGACGCTACCACTGCAGACACGGCTGGTAGCATTGGGGAGCTGCACAGAAGATCTATACTGTGCAGCTGGGAACCATATTGACACAATTGTGCTGATTGGTTCCCTTTAAAGTGGCCAAATGCTTTCAGTAGCTGTCAGCTCAGTTCGGTCAGCTGACCGTTCTAATCTCCACATACACGTCAATGCTTCGCACAAATGAATTTTCATGTTTTCTGTCTGGAAGGAGGAGGGGTATGCTGCTGCCAGACAGCTCTGAAGGCAACTTATATCTCAGAGAACAAACGGGTTGGCTCTTCTCTCCCCCGAACATCAGCTGTCTCTAGATCAGGAAGCTTCCATAGACTTTAGACTAGACAGGTTTTCCAATTTATAACTAAAGTGTATGGACGCCTTTTAATCCAAAAATCTGACAATCCAGCACTTGTTTCCAGAACAGAACTGCATGATAATAACTTCAGAACTGTGAGGAATGCGTCAATCCAGAAAAACTGATAATCCAGCACCTATCTAGTCTAGTCCCTTCTTCAAGGACTTTTCCTGTGCAATTTCCTAGGATGAACAATGGACTCTCCTTGCAGGGAAAGGACAACATTTACCATATTGCAGGCAGTCAGCAGAACAAAGGGAGTTCCTTGTAGATTTACATGCAGCAAATATCTCTCTCTACGGCAGCGGCAATGCTTTGCATGCTAATGATCAACATTCAGCTAAATATAGGCCCTTTATCCGCACACCAGGAAACGTATAGCCGCGTAGAGCTGACAGACGGCTGCGATATTGTGGAAAATGTGGATAATTCATGTATTTGTACAGTGATAATTAATAAAGACTACATGACGGGGCTGCAGGAGCTGTCAGCCGGCCAGATAAGAACTCATGCTGGGAATGTTTTTACAGTCTGGGACCAGTCTCTTTATGTAATATTTGTAGGGGATTAAGAAGAAATCCAGCAGAGCAATCTAAATAATATTTTGCCTTATTAGGGCTGGATTATAACAGGATGCAATGAGAATGGAGGCTAAAGTAGGATGATTAAAGGGGGCTATAAGATTAATAGACAATCTTTAAAGGGGTACTTTGGCAAGTTTTTTTTTTTTTGTCTCAAATCATATGGTGTCAGAAAGTTTTTGTAATTTACTTCTATATAGAAATCTCAACTTATCCAGTTCTTATCAGCTGCTGTATGTCCTGCAGGAAGTGGTGTATTCTTTCCAGTCTGGCATAGTGCCCTCTGTTGCCACCTCTGTCCATAAAATATCTGATTTGGGGGGTCCGACTCTTGGCAACCCTGCTGAAGGATTGGGCATGTTGAAATCTAGCTGCCCAACGTCTGTTCATCTAATGTGTATGGGCATCCTTAATAATTTGACTGGTTACAATTGCTCCAATCTGATACTGTTGTTACACATTCCTACGTATCAGCCTAGAATTGGTGGAAACCAAGCTTCACACATTTACATCTAATGACTACTGACTACTCCCATATCAAATCCCGGTAATACAGGCCCCTCACCGCCACCTGGTGTGTCTGTGACTAGTCGGCTACACAATTGTTCTCTGGTTAATCTGCACATTAATTGTAGCCCTGGAAGTTCTAGGGTTTGTGGTTTCAGGCGGGTCATTTGCATTACACTGCTCTTTTGTTTCGTGTTCGTGTTTAGAGTCAACCCTCTGACAGTCTTTGGTATTCATCCCCAGGTCTCGAAAGTGAAGGTAGGAAGCAGCTGCTCCTCCGTCTACCCTGAAGTCTACCAGCACAATGGTGTTTCAGGCGGTTGGGAAACTACTAGGCAAGCAGTAAGTATTTTAATTGTAATTTTTTAACTGTTAAATTTGATGCGTTAACATGCGTGTTGTGCTCAACCGTGTAGGACAACATCTCGCAGTAACTTATCCTAAATGGGTCAGTCTGTTAGGGCATACAGATGCCAAGGACGATCCACCGATGTCTATGTCCATTAATGTAAATAGGTACTATATAATACCAAGCTTCCTCTCGTTAATTTCCAGTGTGCCTATCCTCATAGATCCGAGAGCCGCATAGATACTGATACTGTATGTCCATTGCAAGTAGATGTTTGTCAGTGGATCTTCTGTAAGCCTTGTGGATAGGCAGAGTTTGAAAATTTAGAGTGGATAGGCTGGATTATTATCCATTTCAGCTCTTAGAGATAAGATGCCAGAGTTTAAAGAGAATGTACCACAGATCATTTTTTTTTTAACCGCCGCCTGGTTCCCGTGCACGGTGCCGGTCTATTATCGAGAACTGGCCAGCCCCGGAGCACTGGTGGCAGGCCCGCCGGACCCCAGTGTGATGAAACCCCCTTAATGGAGCCATGTCACAGAGAGGAGGGAAGATCGTCCTACTGGGGGCCGGCGGGCCTGCCCCCAGTGCTTCGTGCTGGGCTTATGCTCTAAATTAGACCGGCGGCAGTTCCGGACCGCACCACCAGCATCACCGTGCCGGCGCCAGTCTGTTAGTGTAAAAAAGAAAAAACAAAGCGGTTTACCTGGTGGCACATTGGCTTTAAGGAAACCTGTCATCTCTTTAAATCCACCAATGACTTATGGTTAGAGATGAGCGAAACTCAAGCATGCTCGAGTCGATCCGAACCCGAACGTTCGGCATTTGATTAGCTGGGGCTGCAGAACTTGGATAAAGCTCTAAGGTTGTCTGGAAAACATGGATACAGCCAATGACTATATCCATGTTTTCCACATAGCCTTAGGGCTTTATCCATGTGGAAAACATGGATATAGTCATTGGCTGTATCCATGTTTTCCAGACAACCTTAGAGCTTTATCCAAGTTCTGCAGCCCCAGCTAATCAAATGCCGAACGTTCGGGTTCTGATCGACTCGAACCCGAACCCGGTTCGCTCATCTCTACTTATGGTTCATGCAAGTGATCCCTAAACAGATCAAATTTAAATGGTTTATGAGTCGCACCTCCTGGACATCAGGGGAAGGGTTGCCCATTATAGTCAATGGGCTGACCCTGTTTCTTTTCAGTAGAGGCCCCAATGGTTGTACACCCCTTTATTTAGTCATTTAGGGGATGTCCTATTAGTATGGTAATAAGAAACCTCCTCCTTCCCTCTTAAAAATTAAAACCAAACTTTTCTAGTTTGGAGCAGAAAATGAATGTCTTCCTGAGACACGTCTAAGCATCAGGTTTTTTTTTCTTAGAAGATTTTCAGAAATGATGTCCATCATGGTAGTTTTCTTATCGTAACGCACATTTCCCGCATTACTACCATGCAGTGGAATAAAAATAGCGACTAATAGCTGGGCCATGTGTCATGGTTTCGTACCTGTAGGAATGCTGCTTGTAGATGTTATCGGCAGCCCTTATATAAGCAGGATGAGTTTATTTATGCATGTTTCCGTAACACAATGCCGTGACAGGAAATGATGCGACGGCCCAGTGTCACTTTGTCCGGGGTCACAGAAGGGGGTTATGTCATTTCTGGATAAACTGGACTTGTCGGGTGTAACGCCCGCCATAGGCAATAGATCTGCACTTATCACTTCACATCTCCCTGAATGTGATAGAGGATCAGGGACTGTCAGGCCGATATTGTTACGCTTATCTCAGGAACAATTGGGAGGTCAGACAGGTGAACAGCACATTGAATCCTCGTTTCCTCAGACATTGGCCAAGCTCGTCCCTATAGACATTAGATCTGTATCACACACAATGGCTGGATATGCAATTACTGTCTGATGCACAGGGTCTCTGACTACTGTCCCCCTCCCAATCACAAGAACTATACAGCAGTAAGCAATAAGAGCTGTCCTTTGTTCCCAGGGCCCATTTAACCAGGTCTGGTATTAAAGAGGTTATCCGGGATTAGAAAACCATTACTACCTTCTTTCAGAAAGGGCGCCACCTTTGTCCTCAGTTTGTGTGCGGTATTGCAGCTCAGTTCTATTAAAATGAATGGAGCCAAGTTGTAATACCACACACAACCTGAGGACAGGTTTGATGCTGTTTCTGTTTTTTTAATCCTGGATAACCCCTTTTGTATACTTGAACTTTGTTATGTAGACTTTAGTCACCACAATATAATATTTTAGCCCCAATGAAACCTATAGTAAGTAGAAACCTATAGTAAGTCAAGCTACTATATTCTATTGACAATCAAAATGGCCGCCATGATCTCCCTCACGAGGATTGTCACACAGTTTTCTTCTAATCCAGAGCGATATATCGGTCTAGTAATCCACTATTCATCCAATACTACAGCACAGCTAATGAAATTTATCATTCAGGTTTATAGGAAACTATGTGACAACCCGTCATGGGGGTCTGTAACTCCACATATACTGGGTGTCACTAATCCTTCCCAAAAGCCGATCTAGCGAGAACATGAATAAATGGAAATTTTAACAACTTGACAGAAGCCGATAAGTTCTTATATGTATGGCAGATTTCGAGGGGAAATGCTCCTATATTTATAGACGGTTCAAACGTGAATGTTAATTTCTTGAGACGTCTTCCTAGAAGATGTGCCCAATCCCTGGTATAAGTAATTATAGGGAGAGCAGTGTCAGGCGGTTGTATATACTGTAGCTGGGAAGGAGGGTGGTAGATTAGGGTGAGGATGCCAACATGCCGCCTGTCTATCTTGTTCTGACTAGAGATGGAACTTGTCATTTCCGGTCATTATCATAAATATGAGGCCGAGCGGCTGATCAAACAGGGTAAGGGACGGGTGACTTCCTTATGGGCGGCTTCCAAGAAGATAAGAGAAGGCATCGATTAGTTTATTTCAATATGTAGCAAGTTTTTTTTTCTCTCTTCCTCTTCCTCCCCTCCTTGTCCTTTATCACCTTCAAACTAAGAAATTTCTTCATACTCCTGTGTTGAAAAGAAACATAACCAATATGGCCACGTACAGGTCTAGTCACCCAGCTTTCCTTGGCACCTGAACGCCAGTGAAGCAAGATTGCCCTTCAAGATTAAAGCCCCTATTACACAAAGCGATTATCATTTAAAGATTTGCTATAACAATCGATTTTTGTAGTGAATGATTGAGGTTATTACATTCACTGATTACTGTTATGAAAGATCGTTTTTACGTTGTTAAATAGTCGCTAACCGTTTCTCAGGACGACCCACACAACATGTTTTATCGGCAAATGACTTCTTACATGAACAGATATGTGAACGGTTGTCAAACTACCCTTTTTTTTCCCAACATGTTGAAAGTCAAAAATGAACATTATAGCGAATTATTAAACTATAAACACTCCATGTAATAGGGCCTTAAAGGAACTTTGACTGGTTGTGTTGAGCGGACGTGAACTGTTTAAGTTGAACGTTCTACATTTGACTCCTGCTGGCTGGAGAAGTTGGATGCTGCCCTAGGGAGTCCTGGAAAACATGGGCATAGCCATATGGTTTTTTTTCACTCTGTTTTTCTTATAGACCAATTTGCAGTTCTAGCCCTGTTCACTTTACCATTGCAGTACCAGACAAAGCCTTTGTACAAGAGTGGCGCTGTTTGTGGTTATAGCTGGTGGTGGGTTTGTCCACCATGACTGCTAATTTTTATCATAGATTTTTTTTTTTGCAATGTCACAAAATTCTCTTTCCTTCTTTTCAGCAGCAGTAAAATCAAAAAGAAGGCGGCAGCAGAAAGCGAGAAGCTTTACCTGGAATTGCGATATACTGGGGCCCGAATACTCGATGCCGATATCTTAATGCTGGTGGCGTTACCCAAAGGACTTAATGTAGATGAATGGCTGGCCAGTAATGGTAAGTTACCCAACCCGTGTACAGTTATTCTTTTGATACAACCTCCATCTTAAAGGGGTACTCTGGCACTGATTAAAAAAAAAAAATCATTCAATCAAAAACATAGTTTTTACATTTACCATGCCTCCTGAGTCTGTCTCTGTTTGAATTTTCCGCTGTTTTCAGCTCCCTGAAGCTCCAGCTGGTGGCTTCATATTTTCTTTACTTCCTGGTCTGGGCTTTCTCATTATGCACTTTGTCTCCTGTGATGTCTAACTGACTCAGCCAATCAGGGCTGAGCAACCTGTGTCATCTGACAAAGGGAGGCTGGCTTAACAGGGCTTCGACCCGCCTCCCTCTTGATGATGTTATTGACACAAAATGGCTGTCACAGAGCAGCCTGGGGTCAACAGTCATTAGATAAGAATGAGTTTACTTCACTTCCTGGTGGGAGGTTGAGGGGGGAAAAGATAGGGAAGGGGGGCAGATAGGTGATAGGTTATACAACTTTGTAATGTGTTTCAATTACTGGGAAAAAGCTTTTAGCTGGAGTACCCCTTTAATCTTTTGAAACTAGTACAGATGTAGCAGAGCTGAGTTTGTCATTTGATACAGAGCTGAGTTTGTCATTTGTCATCTTATAATGACAAAGGGTTAATAGTTTTATTTATTGTTTTTATAGCATTACCATAATTTTAAGGCTGTGCTCATACACCGCAGTCCCAAAGAGTTAAGTGACAAATTCCACTCTGCTACATCTTCATGAACACAATCCATCCTGTAGCGGATTATCCTCAATGGGAAACTCTAGTAACAGTAGTACAAATGAAAGGGCAGTGTGTTATTGTGCGTCTTACGGGCATTTGCTAAATGTCTCAACAGGAGAATTCTATAGACTCGGAAGGAGCTTTTTTTGGCAGCGGAATCTCTTTCTTTTACTTTGAGTGACTTCTTAATAGCGCTAGGCGCCCCATTCATTGTGTCCTAAAAATTGGCTTTACTTTAACTTCTTAAAGCCCATAATAGGAAGGGGATGGCTGGGGCAACTGATGATATAGTCACTGACAGCAAGCAGTGATCTTGACTATATTTATTCTATAGCAATTTAAAGGGGTGATTAAAAAATTGTTTTTAAATCAACTGATGTCAGAATGCTATACAGATTTGAAATTTACTTCAAGCCTTCCAGTACTTATCAGCTGCTGTATGTCCTGCAGGAAGTGGTGTATTCTTTCCAGTCTGACACAGTGCTCTCTGCTGCCACCTCTGTCCTTGGCAGGAACTGTCCAGAGTAGTATCAAATCCCCTTAGAAAACCTCTCCTGCTCTGGGCAGTTCTTGTCACAGACAGTGGTGGCAGCAGAGAGCACTGTGTCATTCTGAACTCATTCCAAACAACCAGACTCCAACTGATCTGACACTGCTATGTCTCTTTGACATGTTTTTGTTGTTGTTGTTTTAAAGTGACAGTGTCTATTTAGGCTTTATTTCCTCGGAACAGGAAAAACCTGAAAACCAGCTGGGTTGTCCCGAGATAGATACCAATCAAGTGTCTGATCTGTGGGGGTCTGACAGGTGCAGCAGTTACTGATCACCATTGACTATACTTGACTATCTCCATTAGAATGGAAAAGCTGCACCAAGATAGGGGACCCCCATTCCCCCCCCCCCCATTGGTCAGACACCCACCAATTAGACATTTCTCACCTCCGCCTATGGGGAACAACCCTTTTAAACAGCCATGATTTGCTGATCACTGAGGACAGCTCCTGAGACCCCTTCCGATAAATGCGCCCCCTACAGGGGAAATCTAGTATTATATCTCATTGATAGCAATAAATCTGTTTGTCTGCCCAATGACATACACCTTATACCCCTCTGCTACATACTTGTCGCACGATTCACACCTGCATACTGCGACTGTAGAACCTCGGCCAAGTTCTGGAGCCTGAATAACACGGAGGCTGTGAGAATGTGTTCTAGACCTGTCCTGCATGTCCTGACATTGTGTTCTTCCTCCCATGTTTGGACTTGGGCGATGAGAAGGACGTGTTTGTCGCGGCTGGGTGAAGCGTGTGTGTATGTTTTCCTGGCTGTGGTATGTGGATGACTACTGCACTTTACATAACTATCACATACCTGGGGCTTGAGCAAGGATCCCATTTCTGAGCGGTGTTGTAACAGTGGCCATGTTCTGTGGTAGGACTACAATTTCCAGCTTTCTATATCCTTACAAGCTTATGCCAGAGCACCCATTTACTTTATTGTGCGCTTTAAGAGCTGTTATAGGAAGGCGTCCGAGACTGTAATCGACAAGATATAATCAGTGTGTGTGTGTGTGTGTGTATGTATGTATATATATATATATACAAAAAAGGGGTCCGTGGAGCCTCAGTTACGAGTCTCAAAACACGGGAATAGCCAGATATCCCTCTCTCCAGAGAAGGAAGCCCATTGCCAAGGGGTGCCTCCTAGTGGGGAGAGCACCAAACCACCCTGATACGTAGTCCCTCAGGTCCTCACTCTTTCTTATGTCGTTATACTCGCCACAGAGTTAGACTTTGACTTGCAGGGGCCACCCTGGTGTTTCCCTATTTAGGTCCCAAAGCTCGTAACAGAGTGAGGACCTGAGGGACTACGTATCAGGGTGGTTTGGTGCTCTCTATGGAGTCACCACTTGGCCAGCTGTCTCTTTGTTCTGCTCCCTCTCTTGGCTGACACTGGCCACATTGGCTTGCTAAGGTAGGGTCCGAACACCAGCTTTTACCTATTAGTAAGAATCCCAGAAATACATGTAGTTGGAATACCCCTCAAAATCAGGAGTTAACACAATACTGTAGTTTACAATACAGTTTGGGAGCCAGATTGATTCTCTTAGTAGCCGACAACAGATGTCAATAGAAAATAACAAGAATAAAGATGCTCCACCAGCCAATGTTCGGTCCTGTGGACTACATGGCTCAGGACGCATTGGCGTCAGCAGAACATCTATAACTCTTCCACCTTTCAGCGTCTTGTGGATTTGGACTGTTTCATACATCATATAGACCACAGACCTGAACCGGCAGCCATGAAGGCTGGATCTGCCATCAGTTCCATATGAATAGGATATGTGGCTGCTGAAACCAGCGCGGTTCTTACCATATGAATTGAATTTGTGGCTGGAACAGATTAATTTACTCTTCTGAGAGCTCAGTGAGTCAACATCATTGGTTTATTACATTTATCGCCCTCCGCTTTAGTGAAGCATTGACTGCTTTGAAGATATAAATCATCAATTTGCTGTCAATTTTCTTTATGATTTTGTGGGCGGATAACAAGTAATTTTAGAAGGATTCTGGTACAGTGTAGTACATTAGAACTAGGAAGATTAGACTTAAAGGGGTACTCCGGTTAAAATCTTTTACGTTCAGTTCAACTGGTTTCAGAAAGTTATATAGATTTTTAATTTACTTCTATATAAAAATCTCAAGTCTTCCAGTACTTATGAGCTTCTGTATGTCCTGCAGGAAGTGGTGTATTCTTTTCAGTCTTGACGAAGTGCCCTCTGCTGCCACCTCTGTCTGTATCGGGAACTGAAAACATCTTCTGCTCTGGACAGTTCCTGACATGAACAGAGGTGGCAGCAAAGAGCACTGTGTAAGACTGGGAAGAATACACCCCTTCCTGACGGACATACAGCAAGTACTGGAAGACTTGAGATTTTTAAATTACAAATCTACACTATATTACTTTCTGAAACCAGCGGATTTGAAAGAAAAATGTTTTCGCTGGAAAACTCCTTTAACTAGGCACTGTCACTTAAAAAAAAAAAATTCAAACGTTTTAGTGCTAGAATGAGTTGACAAAGGGTTAAGTGCATTCTCTCCCAGCTTTCTGCCTCCAAGATAGGAATAAAGGGATTATCCATAATTAGAAAAACACAGCTACATTTTTGCAAAAACAGCGCCACCCCTGTCCCCAGGTTGTGTATGGTATTACCATTCAGCTCCATTCACTCCAATGGTACTGAGCTGCAAAAACATATCCAACCTGAAGACAGAAGAAATGATATTTCTAGAAGAAAGAGGCCATGTTTTTTTAAGCCTTGATAACCCCTTTAAAGGGATTGTCTACTTTATATGCCCTATAGGGTATGCGCATAGATATTTGCTTGCACCATTAACACTTGTAGGACCCTCCCTACTGGCATTGCCCAAACTAGACAATACTTTTTAAACCTGCAGCCTGTATAGATTTCCCTTTTTATGGAGACTCCTCGGCACCACGGCTGTCTCCCGGATGAGCGCTGCCAGTCCTGCATCTGGTGCTCATTTGATGCTGAACTTTAAAGGCGGATTACTGGGTCTGATTTGCAATTTCACATCCAGTTCCTTGACCACAAACACTCTCTCCTCCCAGCTCCTCAGAGTTTCTCTTTTCTCTGCCGGGAGAGCAGGCTCTGTTTTCATTGCTACTTGTATATCACAGAAACCAGACATAATACAGAGTTATGGTACGTAGGAGACCTCCCTGTTAAATATAGATGGCGCCACATTAACCCTCGGACGGGTTGGCAGGTTTTCTGCTACCAGAAAACAAGAGACTAAATGTGATGTTTGTCCTTGAACGCAGCCTGTGATCCAGAATCCTTGGCCGCTTCTTGTTGTTGGATGGGGAATAGAAGAACATCTAGTTGATGATACATGTACTAAATTACCAGCTTTTTATGAAGTAGTCGGCAAGCTAGTTATTGGCACGACTGATGCCAGCATGCAAAGTCTGCCAACTTAAAGGTGGTCATCTGACACCACTAGTTTCTCCCTTTCAGATTAGGCTCCCTCCAAGTTATTTCTATAAGGGGAGGAGGGATGAACTGTGGCCGTAGTAGTGGTGGTCATCTCACGCTATAACAAGTGGGGTCAATCCTTTAGCATTACTAGATAATCAGTATGTATAGTATCAATCAATATGTATAGTAAGCCATAGATGGTCTATGGGGAAGAGGACCTGTTTAAGGAAGTACTTGGAGCACCTCTTCTATGGTGGTGTTCCTGTTGCAACTGGAACTCGCCAATCCATGTCAGTGCTGATTAGTAAGACTGTGTAGGGACACACCCAGTTGACATAGCGAATGGAAATACCAGCTATCAATGTATTCCTATATTAAAAAAAAATATATGTTCCAGAATTGTTGTTTTATGGGGAATGCAAGTATTTTATTAAACTGGGACATATGCTGCCAATTGGTGCAATAAGCGTTTCAGATTTCCATATGCCTCGTAGTAACAGTAAATTCTAATGTCACCTCTTCTTCTTCCTCAGCCTCCGCTTTCTACAACCATGTCAGCCTCATGTACGGCTCTATATCCGAATTCTGCACAATATCATCTTGTCCAACAATGAAGGCCTGGTCAACGTAAGTACTCCATGTTTATCAGCTTGAATTTTTTTTTCTTTAAAAATATAGCCCTTTATCCCATGTATTGACTGTATAATAGGACTAGAGGCTGGACAGAACTGAACCTATATAAACATAAAAGTACATGTTATATAAGGAGTCATGTATCTGTTACTGATCTGTATGGACCTGTACTATGGCACCCATCTCTAACTAGGATTCTTTTCTATGCTTAATATGTCTTATTGGGGCAACATATGGTGGCATATGTGGTCCCTAGACATCCATATCCTGGGCCGGTGGGAACGTCCTGAGCATTGAATCTGTAAGATTTAATGATTGAGATTCCATGGAAACATCCCTGACCTGCAGTAGATGAAAAGGTTTTGTGCAATGGTCTAAGACCCTTAATGGTTGAAATGAGGCCCACCTCAGAATCACATGATTACCCCCCTGACTGTGATTAATTTTCCTCTGGCCTTTCACCTGCTGGTTGTGACATTGTAGGCCTCATGATCCGTCAATTATTAACTTGTGGCCAAGGTTGTGTGAACGCTTCATCTGTTTCTACATGATGAAAGCATTACAGAATTACAGGAGGAGTAGCGATGGGGGTCTCAACCACACTCATATTCAATAAAGTTTATAGGGTGTGTTTTAAAGTATCCATGAGTTATTATTTCTAAAATAGCTCATAGACACTTGATATTTCTTGGGGGATTATACCAAAAAATTGTCTGGTGAGTGTCAATTACTTGTAAGGAAAATTAGACTGAATCATCTACACCCACACACCTAGTGGATAGCTATGGCAGCCATGTTTTTCTAACCTCAGTGTGTGTATGTAGTAGTTGTAATACCAGCCAGATAGTTTCATCCTAATAGAACACTCCAGGGAAAATGGATACAGTATTTAGCCATAGTGAAGGCTCCTAGGGGGTGTGGCATTATGTGAAAAACAAAACCTTTGTTAAGCACCGCCCCTGCAGACCCTACACTAGAAATAAATATATGTTTTGCACAGTTTTCCTTTATTTGGGTTAACTGTGTTTTATCAACTTAATTTCATACAGTACAACCAAACTCAAGTAGTTAAAGCTTAGAGTTGACCCTAAAGGGCACCCTTAAAAGGATCATCTTTGGCAAGGCCTGAATTGGAGAGCTTTGGTATAGCTTAGTTGTCCCTCTATTATTCTGATGTGGGAGAAGGGGGGAGTATGTTACCACATTTTTAGCTACTGGGTCTTGGTTGTGATTTCTCGAAAATGTTTTGTCCGTCTTTCAAGAAATCAGCCATACAGATGTAATTCTTATATAAATACCATATAAAGAGGTGAAGGATCCCAGTGAAATTCTCTAGTAATGTGTCCTTTGTTCCTGAGAATCCCCCCCCCCCCCAAAAAAGAGCGATAGTCTGCAGCAGGCACAAAGCATTCTGATAATAAACATGTACAAGTATAGGCCTGCACAGCCACTTCTGCACATAAGGAATCTGGCTGCACCTTTTAAAGGATGAAAATTCCTTCTCCGCTTGGCATGGAGCCTGGTTTAAAGGGGGGAGCGAAAACATCATAAAACCTCTGTGCTAAATTTAACTGGATTCTCTCTGGACAGTCCCACTGTTTATTGGACCAATATAAACGTTATAGAGAAACGGCGAGTCATGAAAACGTCGACGCGCTCACATTTACGGTGAATTTATTTCTCTTTTGAACCCAATAAATCACATTTACAAATAATGAGACTTGATTAAGTATAGGCGAGCGCTGGAATGTTCTTGTTGTGGAGCGAGCTCATCCACACAGCTCTTAACCGGCTCGCCAAGTCTGTCTCGCCAATATAGTCTTTTTCAAGATATTAGGGTTTATTTGACACCATCGGTTCAATCTCAAGCGCACAGAAGGCATAATAACAGATGGTGGTGTCAAAGCTAGGTCTGACCACTCTATGAGCATATCCAACATAACCATAAGTGAGTGCCTCAGCCTCTTTAGCAGTGCCGTATGCCGCTCTTGGGTTTAAGTGGTGTAGGCCTAGGCTAACGTGGTTCAATGGGCTAACCCACATTCAAGCTTCCTCATGTAAGATCCATACAGATTTTGCAACAAAGTGACCGGAGAAAATTCCCATCTTATCTGCTCCATGTGAACATACCCTTATGTATCAGCTCTGACTAACGTATCTGTAAGGTACTAGATATCCATAGGTTGAAGGTCCTGCTAAGCTGCATTCTTATTTAGGACAATAAAATGGCTTCCACCCCTTATGTTGTTGACAGACAAGATATTTTGTTGTCATCGTCACCATTCATTTATAAAGCACCAAAGTATAATGCAGGGTTATCTACACTTTCATAAGAGAGAGAATAGATCCGTACTAGAGATGAGCGAACCGGGTTCGGGTTAAAGTCCATCCGAACCCGAACTTTCGGCATTTGATTAGCGGGGGCTGATGAACTTGGTTAAAGCTCTAAGGTTGTCTGGAAAACATAGATACAACTAATGACTATATCCATGTGTTCCACATAGCCTTAGGGCTTTATCCAACTTCAGCAGCCACCGCTAATCAAATGCCGAAAGTTCAGGTTCGGATGGACTCGAGCATGCTCGAGGTTTGCTCATCTCTAATCCGTACCCATCGGAGCTCTCATAGCATGAGTATTTCCTTGGTCAAAACCAGACGGCATTGGGTTTAATGACCTGGCTGAAAATAGCGCAGTAATTTTTTTTTTTTTCTATTGATCAAACATTGGGCTTGGCGTCGATGTGCGTAACATGAAGTCTCTTAAGGAGGACAGGCCCACTAATGGAATTCAGCGTCCTGACAAGAAAACATAACTCAGGCGCTGTGAAATGAAAGGTAAAGGTGGAATGATAAGGCGGCTCTGTGAAAAAAAACATCCAACTTTTCTGGTCTGCGTGCTCATGAATCGTTATACAGGTTTAGGCGGGGTTGTGGGCGCTCGTCTTGCGGTTTTGTTGTCTTATCTTTTACAAGCTGTTTTTCCTTATTAGGCCATGTTTACAGCTGGTGTTTTTTTTAAAAAACAACTGATTTCCAAGAAAATATGACTTAAAGTATGTTGTTTTTGCATTTTTTTTTATTGGCTACATACCAATTTGAAAAAACAGCAGTTTTTTTCCAACTGAAAAAAGAACATTTCAAGAATTATGGCTGTAAAATTGATGAATGTGTGTGTGTGAGCACTATTGGTCTCTTTACTATTGAATTAAATAGAACTCAATAGTAAAATAAAAAGTGGATATTGTCTGCTGCTTTGTTTGGTTTTTTGTTTTTTTTTTACAGTAAAAATTCAGCTTTACGGGTGGGCAAAAATACATTGTGTGAACATTGCTTTAATCTGACCTGGGAATTAGCGGCAATACCAGACACTGCCCACAGAAAAGAGTGGCACTGTCTGGGGAATAATAGCCCTACCGTAATTTTTTTCTCCCTCCCCAGACAATGTAATATTCTGAAGATAAAGTAGAACCAGCTGAAAAGTCACACACCTATGCAGGGAAATGTCTGGGGAATTGGGTCATCACATGTACCAGGAAAGGGCCCGCTTTCATACTAAGATTTGAACTTCTTCTCTCTTATACCCTCACAGGACTAACCCTGACCTAGAGGAATAAACACATTTTGGCCTCTTATATGTTTGCAGTATTATTTATGATGTGTTTAATAAGTAGTTCTATCTTGCATGTCTGACAGTCTGGTTGCTAGGGCTTTACAAGGCACCGCATCCCTAGCAACCAGTTTGTGTCAGACTTCTCTTCAGCTGAAAGAACATTATGTTTTACAGCCACATTAACCGTATTTTTCTAAAAGTACTTTTTATGGGAGGACATCTTTATTCATGTTACAATGGCAGGAAGTGATTGGGACTCGGCCACTTAAGTAAGATGGGTTTAGATGACCCTGCTGCAGCAATTTTAGCAAAATATCTGACACTTGTCCCACCCCGGGGGTTTGGATTTGGGAAATCCAATGTTACACTTGTCTGTGTGCGAGGCATGCAAACACTGCCTTGTTGATATGAAGTTGCCATGTAACGTGTATACACAGAAACAGCTGACACGGGCCTGAGGGACGTATTATTAGTTCCCTATGCACCTGCTTCCCTCTCCACCGGGAATTGAAGTGGTCTGCGGCACGCACCGTCTTCTCATTTCAGCTTCTATTTATGCCACATGATATGAGAACTCCGGCTAAATATGCACAATTAATCCCACAATTACATCTTCTTTGCAGCCCGGGTGGCCTGCCGATGCTAATATGGAGAATAGCATCGAAAAGCTGAAGACAATTAACATGACAGGACTGGGAAAACAATGGATAGCTGCTAGTTAGGGCATTACACAATGACATTATGAATTAAAGAGAACCCATCACCATTCTTAGCCCCTGAATTAGATATATGGGGCTGTATCTCCTGTTCTCCTGGACTAGGCCTCATTTGCTCCTGAGTGAAGATTGGGGCCCTGAACTCTTTCCTGCTCTTAGACATACCGGAGGCAGAAATATGGCTGCCATTTTGACAGAAGAAGAAATATATGGGATATTAGCTTATATAAGAATTCTTTTACACAGACAGATTGCCTGTTTAAAGCCAAAGCCAGGAATAGACCATAAACAAAGAACAGGTCATAAGGGAAAGATTGAGATTTCTCCTCATTTCAAATCCATTCCTGGCTTTGGCTTAAAAAATCCTTCAGCTCACTTCCATCTTGGTCTTGGCTCCGGGTCTTCGCTGGAAGGGGACAGCGCAAGATGGTGGTGAGATTGGAAACATCATGTGGTCCTTGGCCTCCACATAACAGCCTGGTTTTACCTACATTCAATGATTGAAATATAGTACCTGCGCCATTGTTTTGACCTACCTTTTTCAAGTGAGAAGGAAGATATAGCCCTGAGATGAGATTAAGATGGAAGTGTGCCAAAGAATTTTGTTTGCTGGTCTAAAGTTTTTTGCGTTTTCAGACCTTGACTGTTCACCAAAATGAGTGGGGAGAGAAGTGCTTCTCTCTCCACTCTTTGTGCAGGCCTGAGGTGGTCCCATAGCCTTACTCTGGGAGTCCATCTCACTGCACCTCATATGCCTCCTAAGGGTGCGTTCACACCTACAGGATCCGCAGCAGATTTGATGGTGCAGATTTGATGCTGTGTTCTGTTAATTAAATGAAATCAGCTGCGGATCCGGTAAGTGTGAACGTACATTTAATGTTGTTTTTGCAATGTTTTTCCTTGATACTTCTAAGGCATTTCTTTAATACTAAGGAGAGGCATTGGTTTTTGTACGCCTCAGTCCCTACCGCTACATTGCTCAAAGTAAGGATCATTCCGACCCCATAACACACCAGCAGTTCAGAACTTGTGGCTTAGTTGATCAAGAAACGTCTGCTAGTACATTCCTATAGAAATCCATCTACCTACCAGTATTTATGTCAGATTATCGTTTCTAAAATTGTGAGACGGTGATGCCTTTAGCTGACCACAATGGGGGAAGCGAAAATGCTCATTTAAAGCAAAGAAATTCAATACATAACACTTAACTACCATTCCACAGCCAAGAATACAGAAAACAGGATGCTTGTGGCTTCTTGTACATGACTCCATGGTGGTGGCAGCAGTAGCAATAGTGGAACAGTAGTAATCTAGTAAGACTCCATTTTGACACCATTGTTGTAGTTATGGCGGGCAAGTCCAGCAGAATCAGAGGGGAGGCAAAAGATCGTCGCAGGCTCTTCTTTAACAATCACCGATAAAGGTCTCTATATGTGGTGAGGTCGGTGACCTGCTGGATTGTGATTGGTCCCTTGAGTCTTGTCAGGGTAGTCCTGAGTGGCAAATGACCCACCCGAACTATCTGTACCGCCACCCACAGAAAGGGGAACAATTAACCCAAGGTGTATGGCGAATGTGTATAGGTAATGGTGCAGAGGAAGAGATGAGTCCCAGTGATATAAAAATATGACAGCTTTACTGTACAGTCTCTTGGTAGTACAATACACTTTTATAGAAATAGATAAATCTTTACACGGACTTTACACAACTTTGAAGAGTTGAAAGTAAATTAGAGGAGAAGGGTTTGTCAAGGGAGTCCCAACCCAATGTAGCACTGTACTCTGATGAAACTTTGGAGAAAATACTTGTAGAGTGAGAAGTTACTTGTACCTGTGTATAGACTTTGGTCTGACTACCTTGTGCCCTACAGTGTCGGGTGTCTCGTCCTCCTAGGGTGATACAAGCCCCAGCTGTGGTTATCTGGGTGAAGCTACGCTCCCAAGCCTTCCTGGCTAACTGCACTGCGAGAGAATGCATAGACTTTCCCTGGTAGCTTTGTCCTATCCAGGCTAGTTCCTCTTGTGTCTTAGGATACTGCCCTGCACTTTTAGACTGGTTCACAGTGTGGGCTAGGATGTTCCTAGCTTCTTCTCCCTTTGTAGTGTTTAGTACTGCATAGTAGATATAGTAAGAATACTGAAAGAACTGATTGTCTCTAACTCCATCTGTACACACTCGTGTCTTGACTAGACTGCACTGAACTGTTGTCCCAGATGAGGGTCCTGACAGAAGCCAGGCCCTTCTCCCATGAGAATCTGGATAAGACTGACTAAACGTCCTCCACCAAGCAACTACTTCCTACAGGGGCCAAGTCATCTACCCTGTGAGTGGTGGAAAGGAGTGTGTGCAAAAGAAAGAAGAAAGAGAATAGGTCAGAAGCAGAGAGCACCTCCTATAGGTCAATAAAAACACATGGCACATAAAAAACAGTAACCCATTCCTAACTTCAGCTGTGCAATACATGAGAAAATACATATAAAAATACTGACATCTAGTGGTGAAACCTTAGAACGCACGTAATCACCACTTAACCTGGAGTTAGAAGCTTTTTTGAGAGGTGCAAAGGAGAGACATAAAACACAGTGGTGGGATACCACACATTCACCTTCAATACCTGATGGCAAATTATCTCTATATACAGGAACGTTCAGTGCTGCCGAGCATTTCTCTATGGAGAGGGGAGGGGTAAGAAGCAGTAAGAGTGGCTTATGTCTCCCAAAACAAAGGGGTCAGGTGGTGACTTTTTCATCACGCATCATCTGTTAATAGTTGTTTAGGAGAGCCTTAGATTGGAAGCCGTATCCGCTGTGCCTGAGGGACCTTTACTCGTTTAGGCAGTATTCAAATATTCCAGTAATGCCATGGCTTTGTCAAGTTACCAAAATTGCAGTGGCTGTAGAGCAGAACACCTTGGTGCCGACAAATATGGATGATCATTGTTAGTGTATAAAGAGTATCCTGACTCACTTCCCAGAACAAACATCAGAAAGCAATAAGAATAGGGCGTGTTGAATTTTAGGCTGTCCTTTTCTTTATTCCAATGGGTCTGATATAATGGAGAAGGGATGTTTTGCTTCATGTGTGTAATAGCCCTATTCCATGGGTCGTTCCCCACTCGCTGCCGCCGCTATTCAACGCAGCAGCAGCGAGCGGGTGAGTGCGGGAGGGGCGGCGGGGAGCTGCAGGGGGGGGGGGGCTGCCCGGACGATCAGCGATCGCCATAGGATATAGCAGCGTCTACTGCCGATGCTCCTATTCAACGGAGCGACAACAGAGGATCGCTGCTATATCAGTCGCTTGTTTTTCAACATGTTGAAAAACAAGCGACTGCAACGATCAGCTGACATGAACGATGTCGGCTGATTGTTGCACTCTATTCCACGGGACGATTATTGTCCGTAGCGGCCGATATCGGCTGAATACGGACGATAATCGTTCCGTGGAATAGGGCCTTTAAAGCATTGTGAAGGTGCAGTACGGCCCCCAGATTATCTTTGGAGACAGGAAGAGAGTTTTTTACTGCAGACTCCATTAGACAATGTATCTAAGCCGGAGTCATTGGCTATTGTTGTGTCCTAATAGCACGTAGCAAACAAATACAATTCACAATGCACTCTGGTGACCTATCAAAGACAAAGCAACCCAAGCAATTTCCATTAGTACAGCCCTGCTATTGGGAGTAAAGCGGTACATTCTCCAGATCCTTCCATACACATGCATGACCGGCTGAGTGTGCATATGTTCTCAATGTGAACAGGAGAAAGCTGCACCTAGACTACTTTGGAATTGGCCTGAGGTAACAATTACTAAAAACGTTTGCCCACTTTATAGTAAAATAGTTTTATCTGTTGTATAACTAGGCGTATTCACATTACTTACTGACAGCAGCTCCCTGTGTACCCCATAAAGCTAAAACCAGACTCCCCTCCTCCAGGCTGTACTGCCTGTTCTGTGGTAAGACTGTCCATAAGATGGCTGACATGGAGGAGCATGTGACAATGCCCCGCCTCCAGTGTCCTCCATAGTCATATACAGGCTCAGTGGTGGACACTGGGGGGGGGGGGCATGGTCACATGCTTCTCCATGTCAGCCATCTTATGAATAGACTCATCACAGAGCAAAGCAGCACAGCCTGGAGGAGGGGAGTCTGATTTTAGCTCTATGAGGTAAGTGAGTAAGTACACTTACTAATACTGTACATTGAACTATTTTATTATAAAGTGGCCAGCCCCTTTAAAGTGTATGGCATGCTTCACATCTTCCATTATACGTTATAGGAGGGCTGGGATTGCTAACATATACATAGAGCGAGCGCCATTTTGTTCTGTTTTAGGATAAAAAATAACAACATTGACAGCACGGTGATGGATCACATTCACTTGGCCGTATCAGGTTTAGTTCTGTCTGTGAAGAAACGTGAATTCCAGCTTCTGTTTATGGTTTTAGTGCATTGGCTCCGGCATCTGTATACTTATAAAACACTAAACATTTACACCCACAACAAGTCACGTTCACAACATTTGTGGATGTGAAATGTTCTTTTTCCGTATAGTATGAGGTTCTATATAACGCTGGAGAAAAACTGAATTTAAAGGGGCTGTCTGGATATAGCTTAGGCCAGAGAAAGTCAAGGCCATGGACCATGATAGATACAGTAATTGTACAGGTATTACTAGAATGATCAAAGTTGTGGGGTAAAGCTCATGTTTATGTTTGTATCTCCAGGCAGATCCAGTGGACAGACGAGAAAGGACGCAAGAGGAAATGCTCAGGCCCGCAATATGCAGACTACGCTGCCAGCATCATTCAGAAGATCCTGACAGATGAAGACTTGGTTCCTACTAAGCAAAGTGAGTAATGCAGCCTTCCCTTTAGGGTTTTCTCTCTGCTTCGAGCTAAAGACGATTCTGTTTCATGTCATGTCAGATACACAGCGCATTACTGAAGCCATGTGTATAGAAATAATATTACATAACCAGAGCCTTGGGCACATTCCTTCATTGACTATAATGAGTTATTATCTTCTGGCATAGCAGGCAGTGATCCTGATTATAACATACCTCTTCTGTAATGTCAGACAAGCAGAAGGAGCTGTCGGCATCAACAATCCCTTTAATTAACCTAAGGTTCCTTTATAAATGAGCTGATCATAAGGTGTCCGACTTCAGGGGTCTCCAGCGTTCAGCTGGGAATGGGGGGTTCAATTTAGCAAGTACCTCGTAGTGATTCTTTTTTTCTGTGGGTCAATGGAAGGTACTTTGGGTGTCGCCATCATTTAAAAAAAGTGGTCTGGGTGCTGAGGCCCCTAGCCACTGTTACGAACAGGGAGAAGCATTCAACTGTGTGCTTCTCTCTTCTAAGAGAGAGGCTCCGTAGACTTCCTATAGATCCTGTGTCCTGCAGAGAAGATAGAGACAGGGAGAGAAGCACTTAGCTATATTCCTCCCTCAGCATCAAAACTTTTGACACTATTATTATTATTATTATTATTATTTATATATTTTTTTTTAATAACAATAACACCTTGAGGTTTTGTCTGGAATAAAAACTATATTTTTAGATACTCTTCTCCTGAATAATTGGGGGTAACCTTGGAATGATCATCCACTGTCCATAGTCCATAGTCATCAGCCCCCTTAGCTGTTGGGCCCTATAGCAGCTGCTGGTAGTTACATCCATGATTCTATTTGATACAGCTCTTAGCTTTTTTGTTTGTTTTTTTATGTTATTAAAGTGTGATTTTTATTTATTTTATTTTTTAATCCTTCTTTCTTTAGGTAAAGAGTTTCCAAAAGCCTTCAAGCCTTCAATCCAGAAGACCTTCCGCCTCCTCTTCCACCTCCTGGGCCACATCTACACCTGTCACTTCAGGACAGTGGTGAACCTTGAACTGCACCCCCATCTTAACACCCTGTACCTCCACCTTCTCCTCTTCTGCGCAGAATTTCACCTCCTCGATTCCAAAGAAATGTCCTTAAGTGAAGACTTGACCACAGCCTTGATACATTCCAGCCCACCACCCCGGACCACAGGAAGCCATTCCCGTAACACATGAGCCACCTCCACAGATACACCCCCTTATATATATATTTTTTTCTACATATACTGCCACCGTACTTGTTACCTATGAATATAGCAAAATCTATCATATTCCTGTGTAATCTTATTAAGTGAGTGGCACCTTGAGCACAGCAGCTTCCGATTGCCAAACTAAAGGTTACAAAGTACAATGGAGAGCATTCTGGGAGATGTGCAGGAAGGCTGCTTTGCCGCATAGCACAGAGCTGGTTGAATCCACCAAGTGCATTAAGCAGAAACCAAACGAGTATGCATCGATTCACAAGATCTGCTAAGACAAGCAAAGCACGGGCCGCGCTCGCAGAGACACTTTACATGTTACCGGGCAGAAAGCAGTTTCTATGGGCGATGGTGTTTTTGTGCAACCAACACTGGAGGATGAAGAGAGACTTTTACTTGTACATTTTTTTTCAAAGGTCAGAATCTCCAGAATGGGCACTTTTTTTTTTCCTTTTTTTCTCGTTGTGTTTTTTTTTTTTAATTTTATTATAAAAGCTAATTTCCTATTTTATGGATAGAGCCGACAGTTACATGTGTATTTTACTGCAGGGGATATGTTACCTTTTTCTTAAGAAAAAAAAAAAAAACGCACTTAACTTTTGTAATTTATTCATTTAAGTAAAAGAAAAAATCTTTATATAAAATATAAAAACTGTGTACGTTCTGTTTATATACACTCAGTTATAGCAGGGTATCTCGCCTTGTACATGATGGTCACTTACCAGTCTTTATTGTCCTCTACTGGACCTTGGGGTCTATTATTGTGTAAGTGTTATTAGGGGGTAGTTGTCTGATGCTGCCAGTGTCCTCTTGTGTGAAAGATGGGTCTTTGCAAGTACATGGGTG
Source organism: Dendropsophus ebraccatus (assembly GCF_027789765.1). NCBI lineage: Eukaryota > Metazoa > Chordata > Amphibia > Anura > Hylidae > Dendropsophus > Dendropsophus ebraccatus. The sequence continues at coordinate 69,603,688 of NC_091465.1, forward strand.
TAATACAAGAAAGATTGGTGATCAAACTTAAATGCTTAAAGGGAACCTGCCACCATGAAAATGTTATCTAAGCTATCACCATCATGTTATAGAGCAGAAGGAGCTGAGCAGATTAATATATATCTTTATAGGAAAAGCTTCAGTATAACTTGTAATTTATTGATTGAAATCTCTAATGTTTCCATGCCAAAGAGTCCAGATCATTAAATGACCCCGCCCACTAGACTCCTTATCACATAATGTGCAGGGATTTTAATCAACATGTTGCATGTTATATAGAATCTTTTCCCACAAAGATATATATCAATCTGCTCATCTCTTCCTGCTCTATAACATGATAGATTAGATAGCATCAACATGTTGAAAGACAAATGACTCATATAGCAGCGAACTGCTGCCATCGCTCTGTGGAATAGGAGTGTCGGCAGCAGACCTCCACTATCCTCTATGGGCTGCCCAGACAATCTAGCCATCAACTGGGCAGCTTCCTCCCCCCCCCCCCCCCACCTTCTCGCGGCCCCTCCTGCACTTACCCGCTTGCTGCCGCCCCGTGTAATAGCGGTGGCAGCAAGCGGGAAATGAGGAGTTTCTCAAGTCACTCCGCCTAATAGAGGCTTAAGTCTAATTTTGACAAGACAGCACAGTAATTCAGTAGGAAAAATCACTATTTGGACAACACGTGTCAATATGCAGACAAATCTCGTCTAGTTTTGCTGCTTAAAACGTACTATGCTAATGAAGTGATTTTCACTACTGGATTACTGCACAGTAATCCGTGTAATAAATACAACGATCAGCCGATGAAAACGATCATCGGCTGATCGTTGATATAGGTTTGAACCTATAATTGTCGGGCGCCGACCGTGCATTGCTACGCGTAATAGTGGTGCGCGGCCGGTGGCTGACTATTTACATTACCTATCCAGGCTGCAGGGCTCCTCTTGCGGTCTTCTTCTCCCTGGGTCCAGCGGGCTTCAGCTTTAGAGTGGCCTGTCTGAGCTGACAGGCCACTCAGCCAATCACTGGCCAGGACCGCCGCTGCCAGTGATTGGCTGAGCGACCTGTCAGCTCAGATAGGCCGCTTTGAAGCTGCAGCGCGTGGGACCCGGGGAGAAGACCACAAGAGAAGCCTTGCAGCCTGATAATGCAGCAGGTAATGTATAAAATTAAACAAGGGCTGCAAGGACATCAGTAACGATGTTAAACAGTAATCGGGCCTTGTAATAGGCCCAGTAAACGAGCGCTGATCTAGCAGATCAGCGCTTGTTTATGGTGCGTTCACACCTACAGGATCTGCAGCTGATTTTCTGCAGCAGATTTCAGTTAAATAACTGAACACAGCTTCAGATTTGATGCTGTGTTCAGTTAACTGAAATCTGCTGCAGAAAATCAGCTGCAGATCCTGTAGGTGTGAACGCTCTGATGCACAGGGATGCGCCCGCATCAGAATTCTGAGGGGCTAAAGATCATCTGGCTGGTACTGCAGTACCGACCGGGATGATCTTTTCAGAGACCGGCCGTTCCGTGACCGGTGTGTGTGCACATAGCCTAAAGCTGTATCTATATCAGGTCTCACTCAGTGTATTGCTAGCTTATAGAGAAGAATCAAAAACCCCATTTACAATCTTTCATCACCTATTTGCAAAAACTAAGAATCGATCCATAAAGAGAAGAAGTATCATAGATAGGTTTTAACAGTTTTCCATGCTGCTCTGGCATTGGTTTATCTCTCTGGTGGCAAAAACCGAGCACCCCAACCCTTCTGTCCACTGACATCATCTGTTGGTGGAGAGTCGGAATACACCTAAGGCCTCCTTTACCTAACAGTATGTTCAGGTTCTTCTAACAACCGCAATGGTGGACAGTGTAGCGCCCATTGAATTCTATGGGCCCATACATACCACTATTTTATTACAGATCCGTGTTGGGGCCACAATCCAAACAACAAAGAAATAGGATGGTTCATATTTGTGGCACAAATTTGCCAATATAAATCAATCGGTCCTTTCAAATTGTGGACCAAATACGGATTTTACATGTTTTCAGACAGCATTCTGCAATTTTTTAAGCCACTATGCTGTTTTTGCAGATCCAAGCACAATACGGTAATGAGAAGGAGGCCTTATACTATCAGCTAAACCCACCGGTGGCATCAGTTTCGGTCAAACTCAACATATGGTATATGGTAACATTTCTTCCTGAATAGGGAGGAGCGCAACTTAACTATGCTTGAGTCAAGTCGTTTAGCATTTGAATACCAATGGCTAAAGAAGTAGGAGGAAGCCCTAGGGGCCTATGGCTGTCTCCATGTTTTTTAGGCTGCATCCACCTTCTTCACCCACCGGTAATCAAATACCGAATGATCAGACTTGCTGGAGTTGCGTTCATCTCTAGTGCTAACTCATCACCAATCTCATTGTAGACAGGTAGCATTAAAAGTCTCCTCTATTGAGTCAGATTACAGAGCTTGGAGGGGGGAGGGGGGAACTGTGACAGTAACACTTTAAGGCCATAATACAAGCCCATGCCACCATAGCACTTGCCCTACATTAACCTTTTTATTTTTGGATCTGTCCAAAACCGGTTCATGCTGTATGCACAAAGTTACTCTTTAGCTCGTAAGGGTCAAATAAACTTTTATAATCTACGCACTCATCTAGTGACAGCAGAGCGGAGGTCTAACCTTGTTCCAACAGGCCCGAAGATCTTTTTAATGTATATTTACTAAACAGCCTCGGAGCGTGTGTGCGGAGAGAATCAAAGCCACAAACTTTTGGTAACCCTGGATATAATCCCTTCTGCTGGCAGCAATGACGCAGCTTCTTTCTAGGTCTGTTGACTTGTTTTCTTCGCTGAACTTTGCTCTTGTAAGTCGTTCTAGGAGTAAATGTCTTTATGTTACAGTCATGTATAGGAAGGGACACAAACAATAGTTATAAAAGTTGCAGTTATATTTTGGCATCTAGTCATATATTCACATGTTGCAGATCTTGTTGGCATACTGGAAATGCCCAGGTGAGTTAAAGGGGTTCTCTGGATTAGACAATGCACAGCTGCTTCTTGCAAAAACAGGTTGTGTGTGGTATTACAATGCAGTTCTATTCACATCAATAGAACTGAGCTGCAAAACCCACACAAGAGAGTTGCTGTTTCTGGAAAAAGCCTGAACATCCACTTTAAGAGAGCCATTGGTAATGTACTCTCTCAGTGACTGTAAAGACATCCTGCCCTCCAGTCCTGATGGTACGGAGTTCTAGTTTGGCAACTGCTGGAGAGCCATAGCTTTGACATTTGTACTGTATAAGGTCTTAATTCTGGCTTTTATTACACTGGGTACAGCCATCTTGCTATACAGAATTAGCACTACATAGGCTTCAATTGATACAAGCTAATCTTATAGGAGATCCATGGACTTGTACAAGTGCTGGCACCCAATGTCTATCAAGATAATGTGGAAATGTTCCTATTGTCAGTCCTGTCTAGTTCATTATACATTTCTCAACACTAAAATGGCAACACCAAGAAGGATGAGTTGTAATGTTATGCAAATCAAGGAAGTAGCTGTCGTTGCTAAGATCAAATTCAGGCCAAGGCTGCCTGGAAACCATGGATACACCCATAGGCTGGGTTCACACTACGTATATTTCAGTCAGTAATATAACCAGGAGTGGATTAAAAACACAGAAAGTCTCTGTCCACACAATGTTGAAACTGAGTGGATGGCCGCCATATAACAGTAAATAACTGCCATTATTTCAATATAACAGCCGTTGTTTTAAAATAACAGCACATATTTGCCATTAAATGACGGCCATCGACTCAATTACAACATTATGTGAAAAAAGCCTTTCTGTGTTTTCAATCCACTCCTGGTTTTGGTTGCTATATAGCCTCAAACATACAGCCTCAAATATACGTAGTGTAAACATAGCCATAGGCTGTATCTATGTTTTCCAGGACTCCCTAGATCTGCATCCAACTTCTTCAGCCACCGGTAAACAAATGCCGAGAGTTTGGGTTGAAACAAGCCTGAGCATGCTCAAGGTTTGCTCATCTCTAGTCAGCACTGTTCTACATGGCGTGCCCCCAAAGGTTCGGAGATCAATGATGAACCGGAATGACAGCGAGAGCCAGATCAGAAAAATGGTGTGTGCCATTCTGTACTGCAAATATGCCTGGACATCACATACTGAGCCTAAAGATCTCCAAACACTTTACACTTATGTCGGCCAAAACCCACCGCAAGCCTGAACCTCCAATGATGATGGTGATGGTGGAGATAGGGGTCGCATGCGATGAGAGAAGCTGCCTCCAGAGCAGTCTGGCAGCAGCTTACCCCTCCCCATAGAGAACACAGGAACATTCAGTCGTGCCAAACATTGTTGTTTGTGTGAAAAATTGAGAAATAACTTTGGCCAACAGTTATTCAATGTGCATTGTCTACACAAAGCATCAGGAGGAGCTTGCACAACATTGGGCTACGGGTGATCCAGTAACTGTACTACTCTCAAAGGCCATTAAGGTGCAGACTAACACAGGAATGGAGGCTGAGATGGAGGTCTATACTTTGTGATGAGTCCCACTTTTGTCTCAGATGCAATAATACTGATCACATGGGCAACGCAATGAAGAGGCCTTCACAAGTGAACGTCACTTTGGTCCTACTCCAAGGATTATTACGTGGAGTGGCATAATGTCCAGTAGCCGGACCCCTCTAGTCTTTATTGCAGGTATACTAACAGCTCAGCATTACCATAATTTGGTCAGAGAACCAGTGGTTCTGCCATTTTTCCAGAAGCCTTTCTTTGGACAGAACACCAAGCCACATGCCTGTGCCACAGTGAGCAGCCTGTGTGGCCTACACATGCTAGCATGGCCGGCAGCATCTCTGGACTTGTCTTCCATAGAGCCCATCTGGGACGTCACTGGTCATCTATTACAGAACCATTAAAGGGGTTATCCAGCGCTACAAAAACATGGCCACTTTTCCCCCTACTGTTGTCTCCAGTTCAGCTGCGGTTTGCAATTAAGCTCCATTTACTTCAATGGAACTGAGTTTTAAAACTCCACCCAAACCAGAGACAACAGTAGGGGGAAAGTGTCCATGTTTTTGTAGTGCTGGATAACCCCTTTAATAGCATCCCGAGGAGCGTGTGTGTGTGTGTAGATTTCTCTGTGCGGCGTTCATACTTGATGCTAAGCAAATCGTGATGATCCTATTCTTTTATATCCATGCTTTTTATAATTTACATATCATTAACATGTCTATGGATCCTGTAATTTTCATCACTCCACGACTTTTCCGTCTTGGTGTTGCTATTCGAATGCTGAGGAGCGTGGCTTATTATAAAGCTGGCACATCTATAGAGGTGGCAGCCGCACCCAGCCCTTGTGCTTGACCTGGGCACACTGGTACTATATAGTGTATGTCCAAGATCTTCAGGCTACACCTACCATTTTAATGTATTGCCAAGATACAGCACTAAAATAGACCCGTACTATTAGACTGTGGGGGTCTTATCGGCCATATCCCGACCAATTTATATCACATGACCCATCTTACTGGTTGTGAGGTCATCACACATTGTGGTGGAAAAGCCCTTTAAGTCAGCCATATCAGCGTGTGAACTATTATTCTAAAGAATATAGGAAATCAATAGTGCTGGAGCCAGGAGGTCTGTCTGACCAGCTTCACATCATCACTTGTCTGTACAATCCTCCCAGTCATAGTGCCTATAAAAGCATTTCTTACAGGTACCATTTATGGCTCTCATTGCCCTTACTGGAATTATGACTCAAATAAGACTAGGTGTCACCTACCATGCCCAGCGCACTGAAGCTATATAAATAGTACTTTACTTTACTATGTTGTTACAAGGGAGACAGACAATCAATTGACTATTGTATTCTAAGACTCACAATGACATATATGCAGTTCTCAAGGGTTGTCCAACATGCAATGGCTGAGCGAGTCAGTAATGGCTCTGCCACAACTACAATACTTATAACTTAAAGGGATACTCCAAGCAAAACTGATCCCCTGTTTTGTGCCAAGAGTAGAGCTGGGGGGGGGGGGGGGCGGATGTCAGTATCAAGTACCAACCTTTCAGACCATGCATGAAAGGGTATTTCCATTTGATAAGGTAATGGTATATCACTAGGATATGCTTTCATACCGGTACAAGGTAGGTATTAGGTAGAAGACACAGCATTCAGACCCGCAAGTTCTCTTTGATACCAGATTACCATAATAAAAACACTTTAAAGGGGTTATCCAGCTCTACAAAAACAAGGCCACTTTTTCGCCTCTCTTGTCTCCAGATTGGGTGGGGTTTGGAACTCAGTTTGATTGAAGTAAATGGAGCTTAATTGCAAACCACAGCTGAACTGGAGACAAGAGAGGGGGGAAAAGTGGCCATGTTTTTGTAGCGCTGGATAACCCCTTTAATCACCGCTCTTAGCAGTAGATGTAGCGGCCTCCATTGGCACCCATCCCATGTGACCTATCCTCTACAGCATATTTGAAAAAGGGCAGGGGTGGATTAAATGTACCTTGGACCCTGCTGCCCACCCAACCTGGAAACCCCAACCACCCAGTGTCTCTTCGTCCCCCATATAGTATATGGCCCCCTCTGTGCATCTCACATATAGTAAATGGCCTTTTTTGTTAAGACCCTATATGGCCCCCTGTGCTGCTGTCCCCTATAGTAGATGGCCCGCTGTGCTGCTGCCCCCTATTGTAGATGGCACCCTGTGCTGCTGCCCCCTATAGTAGATGGATGGTCCTCTGTGTGTGCCTCCTAGTAGATGGCCCCCTAGTCCCATGGCACTGTTTGTAGCCCCCCTAAAATGGTGGTGGTCGGCCTCCAAAATGGCATGTTAGAACCCCCCCCTCCTCACTCCCCCATTGCCGCTCCTCCTCCAGTGCCTTTCTCGTCTTCTGACTTACAGCACAGGCAGCATGTGCTACAGTCAGCCCTGGCCGCCTTGACAGAGATTTAATTGCATATGCCTCTTTAAGGTACACACACAATTGAATAGTCTGCTCGCCCGTGAATCTGGGACAGGTGTCCAGGATTCCTGGGATGGCTCTGCATTGCAGCACATCCTCCGGTGGGCCCCTGAGTGATGTGCCGTTAAGTTTGATGTGGATGGCTTGGATGGTCATGGGCCCCCAATAAGCCTCGGCCCCAGGCGGCCTCCCAATCCGACCCTTGATGAGGGTGGAAGTCTTTTATGTTTCTCTATAAGAGGACCCTCATAGTGATGGATATAAGACAGTGACTTCCAGCCTCTGTAGATTGACATGGGCACCAACGGAGATTGAATGGTGTCAGAACATGGAAATAACGCTCAGCCAGGTGAGTATGTGCGCAACTTTATACACTGATCAGTGTATAGTGCTGACATATTCCACAGTGCTGTACAGAGGTTGTCCTCATTCCTATCAGTCCCTATACCTATGGGGAAACAATACAAAGTCTCAAGCCTTATATGCAAATCACATAATTTACTGATCTTTTACTGGCTGGGACCGCGCCATTAGGCCATGAAGAGGTCGACGTGAAAATGTCTCTGCTGCACCTAAAAAAAAAGTGCCGTCTAGTGCTTTCTCTATTGTTCTAGTGCTGAAACTCCGGACCTCACCTTGAAGTGGCATGTACACATATCCTCAGGCCTCGTCCACACAGCCTCTATGTCAGGCATGTCCAAACTTTTTTTGAAGAGTGCCAAATTTGATGAAGTGAACATGTGCGAGGGCCGACCATTTTACATGCTACATGCTATATGCTTTATAACACAGGCAGATAATAGCAAGCTGGATACCTGGGGGGCCATAAAAGTTCGGAACGCGGGCCGCAAATGGCCCTCCAGACGGACTTTGGACATGCCTGCTCTATGTAGTCAGACCTTCTATTGTGTGACACTCATGGTAAGAAAAAAATGTGGGTATATACCCTTAAGGAGTCTGTATATCAGTATTTTATACGGATCTAATACAGTCTTCTTTGTTCTGGAGCTGCAATGTACAGTATGTCTGCAAATTCACAACCACAGTTATTCAAATGCAAACAAAGGCGGAGAAATGGGAACATATTGGCGATGAACACAGACATATTGTGCTGTCACAGGCTTTGTGCTGCACAATGCTGGGTGTACATGATGCTGGAGATAACAATATACAGGTTACATAATAAGATGCTGAGGTTAGCAAACCACAATGAGCAGATTCTAGCAGCATCCACACACACTGGGCTCTGGGTATAGGGCTGGGTCAGTGACAACAAAACCTTCTGCTGCCCTCTAGTGGTGTGAGTGTAGTACAGCGCTACAAAATAAGACTATCACCGTAATACCATGGAGCCGCCTTAAAGGGGTTATCCAGTACTACAAAAACATGGCCACTTTCTTTCAGAGACAACACGACTCTTGTCTGCAATTCTCAAAGGAACAGAGCAGCTAAACCCCACCCAAACTGGAGACAAGATTGGTGCTGTCTCTGGAAGTAAGTGGCCATGTTTTTTTTTTAGCACTGGATAACCCCTTTAAAAAGACCCTGAGGCCAATTCTTACCTGTCTGTATAAGAAAATACTCACATTCTCCAGAACAGCTCAGCTCATCTTTTCTTTTCTTAGAACTCTGTTTCTTAGAACTATATAGCTTAAAGGAATGTCGTGTGATTTTAAAGCAATACTGTCATTTTACAACAATTCTGACACATCATAGAGACATGGTCAAATAAGAAGGTAACTGCTAAGTGTGTGATTGTGAATGCAGCAGAGGTGTGTGTATAATATGTGCTGCAGAGCTGTGTATATAATATGTGTGTGCTGCAGAGCTGTGTGAGTATAATGTATGTGCTGCAGAGCTGTGTGTGTATAATGTGTGTGCTGCAGAGCTGTGTGAGTATAATGTATGTGCTGCAGAGCTGTGTGTGTATAATGTGTGTGCTGCAGAGCTGTGTGTGTATAATGTATGTGCTGCAGAGCTGTGTGTGTATAATGTGTGTGCTGCAGAGCTGTGTGTGTATAATGTGTGTGCTGCAGAGCTGTGTGTTATAATGTGTGTGCTGCAGAGCTGTGTATGTATAATGTGTGTGCTGCAGAGCTGTGTATGTATAATGTGTGTGCTGCAGAGCTGTGTGTGTATAATGTATGTGCTGCAGAGCTGTGTGTGTATAATGTGTGTGCTGCAGAGCTGTGTGTTATAATGTGTGTGCTGCAGAGCTGTGTATGTATACTGTGTGCTGCAGAGCTGTGTATGTATAATGTGTGTGCTGCAGAGCTGTGTGTGTATAATGTATGTGCTGCAGAGCTGTGTGTGTATAATGTGTGTGCTGCAGAGTTGTGTGTGTATAATGTGTGTGCTGCAGAGCTGTGTGTTATAATGTGTGTGCTGCAGAGCTGTGTGTTATAATGTGTGTGCTGCAGAGCTGTGTATGTATAATGTGTGTGCTGCAGAGCTGTGTATGTATAATGTGTGTGCTGCAGAGCTGTGTGAGCATAATATGTGTGCTGCAGAGCTGTGTGTATAATATGTGTGTGCTGCAGAGCTGTGTGTGTATAATGTGTGTGCTGCAGAGCTGTGTGTGTATAATGTATGTGCTGCAGAGCTGTGTGTATAATGTGTGTGCTGCAGAGCTGTGTGTGTATAATGTGTGTGCTGCAGAGCTGTGTATGTATAATGTGTGTGCTGCAGAGCTGTGTGTATAATATGTGTGTGCTGCAGAGCTGTGTGTATAATATGTATGTGTTGCAGAGCTGTGTTTATATTGTGTGTGCTGCAGAGCTATGTATAATGTGTGCTGCAAAGCTGTGTTTGTATAATGTATGTGCTGCAGAGCTGTGTGTGTATAATGTGTGTGCTGCAGAGCTGCTTATATTGTATGTGCTGCAGAGCTGTATGTGTGTATAATGTGTGTGCTGCAGAGCTGTGTTTATATTGTGTGTGCTGCAGAGCTGTGTGTGTATAATGCATGTGCTGCAGAGCTGTGTGTATAATATCATAGTTGCCAACATTTGAAATTTTGTTCCAGGGACATGTCAGCTTTGACAGAGAGGGTTTTGGCTTCTTGTGGGTGTGGGGGTGTGGCCTAGATGCCCCTTGTATATGTCCTCCTTATAGATGTCCCCCTTATAGATTTCCTTCTCTTATACATATGCCCCTTACAGGAGGAATCCCCAGCAGAGCGCCCACCAGTGACCTCTCAGTGTACGCCAGGGCTGGTAATTCCGGCGGCGCACACTGAGAGGTCACTGGTGCGCACTCTGCTGGGAAATCCCCGGGGCATCCCCAGAGAGCGTGTATCAGCTGAGGGCCAGGCCGACACTGCCCCCAGCCCCACAGGCGTACTGAAATCCAAGTACGCCTATGGGGAGGGAGGCAGTGTGGTGTGGAGCGGAACACATGGGGGCCGTCCTGGAACGGCGGGACATTACCCCCAAATTGGGACTGTCCCGCCGGATCCGGGACGGTTGGGAGCTCTGGTATCAGACTCCAGTATATTATAGACCCCAGTATCAGGTCTCCAGCAAATTACAGCCCCCAGTATCAGGCCCCCAGTATGTAACAGACCCCAGTATCAGACTCCAGTATATTATAGACTCCAGTATATTACAGACCCCAGTATCAGGTCCCCAGCATATTACAGACCCCAGTATCAGCCCCCCAGTATATAACAGACCCCAGTATCAGACTCCAGTATATTATAGACTCCAGTATCAGGTCCCCAGTATATTATAGACCCCACTATCATTCTTCATTATATTATAGTATCAGGTCCCTCGCATATTTTAGACCCCAGTATCAGACTCCAGTATATTATAGACCCCAGTATCAGACTCCAGTATATTATAGACCCCAGTATCAGGTTCCCAGCATATTACAGACCCCAGTATCAGGGCCCCAGCATATACCAGACTCCAGTGTATTATAGAACCCAGTATCAGGTCCCCAGTATATTATAGACTCCAGTATGAAGTCCCCAGCATATTATAGACCCCAGTATAAGAATCCAGTACATTACAGACCTCAGTATCAGACTCCAGTATATTATAAACCCCAGTATCAGACTCCAGTATATTATAGACCCCAGTATCAGGTTCCCAGCATACTACAGACCCCAGTATCAGGGCCCCAGCATATAACAGACTCCAGTGTATTATAGAACCCAGTATCAGGTCCCCAGTATATTATAGACTCCAGTATCAAGTCCCCAGCATATTATAGACCCCAGTATCAGACTCCAGTACATTACAGACCCCAGTATCAGACTCCAGTATATTATAGACTGCAGTATCAGGTCCCAAGCATATTACAGACCCCAGTATCAGGTCCCTAGAATATTATAGACCCCAGTATCAGACTCCAGTATATTATAGACCCCAGTAACAGGTCCCTAGCATATTACAGACCCCAGTATCAGGACCCCAGCATATTATAGACCCCAGTATCAGACTCCAGTATATTATAAACCCCAGTATCAGGCATATAACAGGCTCCAGTGTATTATAGAACCCAGTATTAGGTCCCCAGTATATTATAGACTCCAGTATCAAGTCCCCAGCATATTATAGACCCCAGTATCAGACTCCAGTACATTACAGACCTCAGTATCAGACTCCAGTATATTATAAACCCCAGTATCAGACTCCAGTACATTACAGACCTCAGTATCAGACTCCAGTATATTATAGACTGCAGTATCAGGTCCCAAGCATATTACAGACCCCAGTATCAGGTCCCTAGAATATTATAGACCCCAGTATCAGACTCCAGTATATTACAGACCCCAGTATCAGGTCCCCAGCATATTACAGACCCCAGTATCAGCCCCCCAGTATATACCAGACTCCAGTGTATTATAGAACCCAGTATCAGGCCCCCAGTATATTATAGACTCCAGTATGAAGTCCCCAGCATATTATAGACCCCAGTATAAGAATCCAGTACATTACAGACCTCAGTATCAGACTCCAGTATATTATAAACCCCAGTATCAGACTCCAGTATATTATAGACCCCAGTATCAGGTTCCCAGCATACTACAGACCCCAGTATCAGGGCCCCAGCATATAACAGACTCCAGTGTATTATAGAACCCAGTATCAGGTCCCCAGTATATTATAGACTCCAGTATCAAGTCCCCAGCATATTATAGACCCCAGTATCAGACTCCAGTACATTACAGACCCCAGTATCAGACTCCAGTATATTATAGACTGCAGTATCAGGTCCCAAGCATATTACAGACCCCAGTATCAGGTCCCTAGAATATTATAGACCCCAGTATCAGACTCCAGTATATTATAGACCCCAGTAACAGGTCCCTAGCATATTACAGACCCCAGTATCAGGACCCCAGCATATTATAGACCCCAGTATCAGACTCCAGTATATTATAAACCCCAGTATCAGGCATATAACAGGCTCCAGTGTATTATAGAACCCAGTATTAGGTCCCCAGTATATTATAGACTCCAGTATCAAGTCCCCAGCATATTATAGACCCCAGTATCAGACTCCAGTACATTACAGACCTCAGTATCAGACTCCAGTATATTATAAACCCCAGTATCAGACTCCAGTACATTACAGACCTCAGTATCAGACTCCAGTATATTATAGACTGCAGTATCAGGTCCCAAGCATATTACAGACCCCAGTATCAGGTCCCTAGAATATTATAGACCCCAGTATCAGACTCCAGTATATTACAGACCCCAGTATCAGGTCCCCAGCATATTACAGACCCCAGTATCAGCCCCCCAGTATATAACAGACCCCAGTATCAGACTCCAGTATATTATAGACTCCAGTATCAGGTCCCCAGTATATTATAGACCCCACTATCATTCTTCATTATATTATAGTATCAGGTCCCTCGCATATTTTAGACCCCAGTATCAGACTCCAGTATATTATAGACCCCAGTATCAGACTCCAGTATATTATAGACCCCAGTATCAGGTTCACAGCATATTACAGACCCCAGTATCAGGGCCCCAGCATATACCAGACTCCAGTGTATTATAGAACCCAGTATCAGGTCCCCAGTATATTATAGACTCCAGTATGAAGTCCCCAGCATATTATAGACCCCAGTATAAGAATCCAGTACATTACAGACCTCAGTATCAGACTCCAGTATATTATAAACCCCAGTATCAGACTCCAGTATATTATAGACCCCAGTATCAGGTTCCCAGCATATTACAGACCCCAGTATCAGGACCCCAGCATATAACAGACTCCAGTGTATTATAGAACCCAGTATCAGGTCCCCAGTATATTATAGACTCCAGTATCAAGTCCCCAGCATATTATAGACCCCAGTATCAGACTCCAGTACATTACAGACCCCAGTATCAGACTCCAGTATATTATAGACTGCAGTATCAGGTCCCAAGCATATTACAGACCCCAGTATCAGGTCCCTAGAATATTATAGACCCCAGTATCAGACTCCAGTATATTATAGACCCCAGTAACAGGTCCCTAGCATATTACAGACCCCAGTATCAGGACCCCAGCATATTATAGACCCCAGTATCAGACTCCAGTATATTATAAACCCCAGTATCAGGCATATAACAGGCTCCAGTGTATTATAGAACCCAGTATTAGGTCCCCAGTATATTATAGACTCCAGTATCAAGTCCCCAGCATATTATAGACCCCAGTATCAGACTCCAGTACATTACAGACCTCAGTATCAGACTCCAGTATATTATAAACCCCAGTATCAGACTCCAGTACATTACAGACCTCAGTATCAGACTCCAGTTTATTATAGACTGCAGTATCAGGTCCCAAGCATATTACAGACCCCAGTATCAGGTCCCTAGCATATTATAGACCCCAGTATCAGACTCCAGTATATTATAGACCCCAGTATCAGGCATATAACAGACTCCAGTGTATTATAGAACCCAGTATCAGGTCCCCAGTATATTATAGACTCCAGTATGAAGTCCCCAGCATATTATAGACCCCAGTATAAGAATCCAGTACATTACAGACCTCAGTATCAGACTCCAGTATATTATAAACCCCAGTATCAGACTCCAGTATATTATAGACTGCAGTATCAGGTCCCCAGCATATTACAGACCCCAGTATCAGGTCCCTAGCATATTATAGACCCCAGTATCAGACTCCAGTATATTATAGACCCCAGTTACAGGCCTCCAGTGTGTTATAGTCCCCAGTATCAGGTCCCTAGCATATTATACACCCCAGTATAAGGTTCCCAGCATATTAAACACCCCAGTATATGGTTCCCAGCATATAACAATCACCAAAATCAGGCCCATCAGCATATTACAAACCCCAGTATAAGGCCCACAGTATATTACAGACCATCAAATAGTACTTAGGCCCCCTGTATGCCTTCACATAGTAGTAAGTCCCACCATCTGTATCCTCATATAGTAGGTAAGCTCCATCTGTGCATCCATATAGAAAATAGAAATCATCTGTGCCCCCCGATATAGTAGTTATGTCCCTCTGCCCCCCTCCCCCAATAGGTAGCCTTCTCTGGTATGTGGTCATGACCTGTAGGTAACCCCCAGTAACTAGTTTCCCCATGTAGGCATGCCCTTAGGGAAATCCCCCCACAACATATTTAGACCCCATACCTTCTCTTACTAGGCATGTCATTAGGCACCCCCCATTGTTGATGTCCCCTCCATTTCCTGCCAGTAACTGCACCTGAAGTGACTGAGAGGAGCTGCAATACCAGGTACAGCCACTACGCATTGTATGGCACTGAGGAGACATACATGAGGAGATACTACAGGTCCCCGAGGTACCACAGCAATGTTGAGGAGCTGTAATGTAAGTGCTGTGCTGGGCTTTGTGCTACCTCAATGCTGTAGTGTGCATTTCTACACATCACATGCAGGGTTTTGTGCCATCTGAGTGTTGCAGTATGCATTTACTGCCAGGCTTTGCTTGCCCTTGTAGTTCTCCAGTCTTGTAGTGTTTACTCTTCACTTTTGGGCTAGGATGGAACTCATGGTACTTGGGCTGTTTGGGCTGTTTGGCATCTACAATGTACAGTAATCTCCTCCCTATATACATTAGTCATTCTTTTGAGTTTATCTGACTATAACATCATATTATCACCAATAAAATTAGCCCATGGTGGATGGTGGCTTAGACCCCTCTCTTTTGGACTCCTGCACCCCCTCTACTGCCCTGGTCTCAGAGTCAACAGCAGGTAATGGGCCTTCATACTGGGTGAACTGTACTACCATAAGTAAAGATTACATGTTATATTCCTCCCATCACTTTAATAACAATGGACGTGGTGGTAGCCAGGGCCGACCATAAGGTAGATGGCACCTTGTGCAGGATTAGCTTTGGTGCCCCCCAGACACCTGTGTATCCCCTTTATAGTAATAGGCCCCACTGTGTAGCTTCCATATAGCAGATCGCCTTCTCTGTGCATCCCCTTTATAGTATTAGGCCCATATGCGCATTATCTCATGTAGTAGGTGGCCCCCATTGTGAATTCTCCATTTATTAGGAGGCTTCCTCTGTGAAGTCTATATATATAAGGTGCCCCCCATAGCCACATTACCTATTACCATTATATAAGAAACAAATATTATCACCTCACCCTGACCACATAGTGACTTATTCCCTAATAGAATTACCAAATAACATCCATTATACGAAGACCATTATCTCCCTATACACTGACCCATATGGAGGTAGGTACAAATGGTACACAGGTTCTGCACACTAGATAAGTAATTACAGTACAGTTACATCCAGTTACTCACAGGGTGCATCTTTTCTGATCAGAGTTGCTCACTTATCCTTTTCTCCTCTGTCTGGCCCGTCCATCATGAAGACCTCTCCTAGCAATGCCTCGCAAAAATCTGCCAGACAAAAATTTTAGGCTCTTTGCTCTTTGTCACCACACTCACCTTCTATACAACGTTCCGATCTGTATTGCTCCACACTGTAACAGTGTCCATTCATGTAGTGTTTAGGCCCAATGTAGACACTCAAATAGTAGTTAGACCCCTCTGTGCTCCCATATAGCAGTTAGGTCCCTCTAACCCTCCCCCATATAGTAGTTAGGCCCCTCTGTCTCCTCATACAGTAATTAGGACTCACCTACGCCACCATACAGTAGCTCAGCCCCTCTCTGTTCTGATATTGTAGTTAGGCATCCCCTGTTCATCCATATTGCAGTTAGGTCCTCAGCATAATACAGACCCCAGTATCAGCTCCCCAGCATAATACAGACCCCAGTATCAGTCCCTCAGCATATTACACACCCGAGTATCAGACTCCAGTATATTATAGACCCAATTATAAGGCCCCCAGCATATTACAGATCCCAGTATCAGGCCCCCAGTATATTATAGACCCCACTATCAGGTCCCCAGCATATTACAGATCCCAGTATCAGGCCCCCAGTATATTATAGACCCCACTATCAGGTCCCCAGCATATTATAGGTCCCATTACCAGGTCCCCAGCATATTATAGGTCCCATTACCAGGTCCCCAGCATATTACAGACCCCAGTATCAGGCCCCCAGCATATTACACTCCCCAGTATAAACACCATCCTCACTTCTTTACAAACTTCCCATCGGTATGCTCTGTACTTCATATCAGGTCCCATGTATTTTTTGCTCCCATTAAGTATTAAGACCCAATTTGGGCCCTCAAATAGTACTTGAAGGTAAACCGCCTGGCACTTATCACTCCCCTAATTTGCTGTGTACTGTAGACATCCCCCTATAAGCCCCCTTCCCATCATGTTAGGCATATACCCCCACCACCTCCTGACCAGGTAGACCCACCCATGTGTAATTAAAAAAACAAAGCCATACTCCTCCCTGACTCATCTCCCTGTTCTGCATGAGTGATATCACTTATGCACCCAGAGAGAGGAGGAGAGAGCACACTCTCATGTAGCTGGAGGCAGAATGCTGCCTGGAGCCACAAAAGGTAATGTCAAAGAGGGAAGCCGATGGTTCTTTCCTCTGTCCGTGCACTACTGTATTTAAAGGGGTATTCCAGGTTATTTTGATATTAATTCTACTGATTTCTCTTGTAATATAATTAATATATCTCATTGGTTTCTATAATAAATTTTGTCTCTTTCTCTCTATTTTTATGTAAGTCACGTGTTTCTGTGACGTCACCGAACCGGAAGTGTGGGGACTTCCCCGACTCGGCCGGCCTCTTGGTGTTTATGTAGTTAGAAAGCTAGCAGAGCTTTACAAACGGCCTCCCTGCGCACGGGAGGTCACATGACACCCTGTTCCCGGGCGGCCTGTCAGTGTGAAGGAGGTCGCATCCACCTCCTGTATAATCACTAAAACCCTCCACCCCCTGCCAGTATAATCCTCCCGATGTCTCCCCCGGCCCCCTCCATCCTGTGTATACAGTCCTTTTCAAAGATCTCTCACCCCAGCCCCCGGTCTCGGCACCTCTTGCACTCAGCTGACAGGCTCTCTCTCTCTCTCTCTCTCTCTCTCTCGCTGTGTGTGAAGCAGGAGAGATTTCTTTCCTGCTCCGTACACAGTGCCTGGCAGCTGAGTTTTATCGGGGCAATTGACAGGCACTGTGTACGGAGCAGGAAAGAAATCTCTCCTGCTTCACACACAGCGAGAGAGAGAGAGAGAGAGAGAGAGAGAGAGAGAGAGAGAGAGCCTGTCAGCTGAGTGCAAGAGGTGCCGAGACCGGGGGATGGGGTGAGAGATCTTTGAAAAGGACTGTATACACAGGATGGAGGGGGCCGGGGGAGACATCGGGAGGATTATACTGGCAGGGGGTGGAGGGTTTTAGTGATTATACAGGAGGTGGATGCGACCTCCTTCACACTGACAGGCCGCCCGGGAACAGGGTGTCATGTGACCTCCCGTGTGCAGGGAGGCCGTTTGTAAAGCTCTGCTAGCTTTCTAACTACATAAACACCAAGAGGCCGGCCGAGTCGGGGAAGTCCCCACACTTCCGGTTCGGTGACGTCACAGAAACACGTGACTTACATAAAAATAGAGAGAAAGAGACAAAATTTATTATAGAAACCAATGAGATATATTAATTATATTACAAGAGAAATCAGTAGAATTAATATCAAAATAACCTGGAATACCCCTTTAACTATAAGCACTCATTAGGAGTGCTAATCGTTAAATGCACAGGGGGCAGACATTTTTTTGCCGGGACTGTCCCTTAAAAATTGGGAATGTTGCCAACTGTATGACGGGAGTCAATGAATTAAACCACCTACATGATCAGGCTATCTTAAAGGGGAATTATCACCAGGTTAGACGAATCTAACCTGCTGATAGCCACCTATAGCACCGGGGACATTGAGGAGGAAGGTATGTGTCTTACCTTCCTCTTCAGCGCCAGTCCTGGGCTGTTAGTCAGGGTAAAGTCCGCTCCGGAGCACTGTTAGGAGCACTTCCGCGTCATCTGACCCGCCCCTTCTAATGATAATCATTGGAGGGGCCAGGCGGTGACTTGGAAGTGCTCCTAAAGGTGTTCCGGAGCAGACTTTACCCTGACTAACAGCATGGGACCGGCACAGAGGAGGAATGTAGGGCACATACTTTCCTCCTCGGCGTCCCCAGTGCCATAGGGAGCTATCAGCTGGTTAGATTCGTCTAACTTGTTCCCCTTTAAATGGCTGCCCCAACCTACTGGTGATAACGTTATTTTTAACATAATGTATTGTATATAGTGATTGTTATGATTCATGGAAACAAAACTATTACTATTAAATGAAATGTAATAGTAATTTTAAAATTTAAATTAGAAATTTTAGACAGATTTTGTTATTTCTGCTCACTAATTTATATTGCAATCTGACGATATTCTTGCTGCTTAGCTGCGAGCATTGGTAACACTGTGTTGTTGCTATGTCACTACGTGGCCGCTAGGTGTCACCAAAGTAACAGCCAGTGTGGCGCTTACCGGCCGAGTCACAGCGTCAGGCAGCACTAATCGATCCACGAGGTGGCGGCCTCCGTCTGTATACATAGCGGCGCTCCGCTAGCCGTCCTGCGCCGCCGGCGTGCAGCTGCTGGAGTGGAGAGCAGGTCTGGAGCTTCCGGGAGGAGGATTGGGGCACGGCATCTCGTGGAGCCTGTGCCCGGGCAGAGGGGGCACACACCCTGCCCCCTCAGGGATACGTCTCCTGGCAGAGGTGAGCTCCGTATACTGTAGACAGACACAGCACCCTCCATAGCTGCAGGAGGACTACATTACCCAGCATGCCTTATGCATATTGCAGGATTTATACACTATTGCAGCAAGAGTTATTGCACAATTCAAGGGATTTTCCAGAATTCTCACTAGCAGTCTCCCCTCCTGAACTACTTCATACACCTCTGCTTGCTGTCAGTGAATCTGACCATTATTCTGATTGGAGGATAGGTGGCTGATCTGTGGGGGTCCAGGACCTGCGACCATCACTGGAGGTCAGCCCCTGGCATCGGGCACAAGCCCTATAGAGAGTGGACGGAGAGGTGGTCGAGTGTGCGCCATTCACTCCGGGGACCTTTGACCTCTGTTCCTATGATCGGTGGAGATCTCGATGATAATAATACAATAAATGGTCATAAGGCTGGATAATCCCTTTAGGAGGTTGACTATGACATGGGGGGATCCATTGTATCGAGGTTCTTCTTCTCTTTGAGCCGCTGAGTAACAATGGCGCAGGGGTAGGGAACCTTGGCTCTGCCGCTGTTTTGAAAACTACAACTCCCATCATGCCTGGACAGCTAAAGCTTTGGCTGTCCAGGCATGATGGGAGTTGTAGTCTTGCAACAGCTGGAGAGCCAAGGTTCCCTACCCCTGATCTAGCGGGTATGTTGTATAGTAAGGGCCCTATTACACAGAGCGATTATCTGCCAATTTGGGCAGTGCTGCTCTGTGTTATGCTGCGTTTACACGGAGCGATAATTTGAACCATTAATGATTTCGAAGTAACAATGTGTTTTTTTATAACGGTTTAGATGGAACAATATATCATTTTGACAGTTCGTTATTACGATCGTTTTAAGATCGCTTAAGCCCATCTCACACGCAGGGTAAATCGGTGAAAGACTGTTTACACAAAGCAATTTGCGAATTTCGATTTGTGAACATGTTGAAAGATCAAAATAAATGATTTCTCCCTCGTCGCTTGATCGTTGATTATCGCTCTAATGTGATCGTTATTGCGAAAATTCGAACGATTATCGTTCCTTTAAAACACACCATAATAAAGACAACAATCAGCTGAGGAACCAATCATTGGGTCATTGTTGTCTTTCGACATTTTCACATATTGAAAGAAAATAAAGTGTATTCTTACCTCTCCAGGCTGCCTAATGTCCTGCTGCCTTTTCCCAGCTCACCACACCCGGTAATGAAGCTTCTAAATCAGATTTTTAGGTGACAGGCCGCTCAGCTGCCTGTCACTTCACAGTGAAAAGACAGCAGGACACCAGAGGAGCCTGAAGAGGTAAGTATAGCTTTATTATTTACCATATAAAGCAATGCAATGCCACACGATAATTGTACCATATAATAGGCTTTGTAACTGAGCGCTGATCTATCAGATCGACGCTCACTTACCTTAGTCGTAGGGCTGCATAATAATACGATAACTCCAGGTACATATTATATGAATAAAGACTTGTCCCATTTAAATAATTCTGGATCAGCTGATTGCAGCAATCTAGATTTGGATGTTTGTTTGTTTTTTTCTTTTTAATAAATTATTTATTTAAACTATTTTCTGACAGAAAGGGTTCGCCCGCCGAACAATAGGACAGTGATGTGAAAGGCAGCATAAAAATCAGCACACTATGGAGAACATACATAAAAAAATGACTGGCAGATATGAGCGGCGGGGCCCTACACCAGCTCCCACTGGCTTTTCCATAAACAAGAGAAAAATCGGGCTAAACCCAACAGAAAGGAGACCAACCAGATAAAGAAGAAAGAAAAGAGTCCACAAAGAGAGCGGAGAGAAAGAGGGGAAAAGGAATAGCAAAGGGAGGGGGGGGGGGGGGGCGCAGGGTAAGGGGTAGAAGCGAAAAGAGGAGAAAGGCTGCCAGCTACTTGGAACTGTGGTTATAGGAAAGCAGGACCACTGCGGCCTGTGATTGGCTAAGTGGCCTCCCAGGCGCTATGATTGGCTGACAAGCTGCTTAGACGCTGCAGCCGCCGGGATCGCGAAGCACAGGAGAGAAGACCGGGAGCGGGGAGAGGTAAGGTGTCAGGTGTTTGGCCAATTGTCGTCCGCGCGTTGCTATTATACGAAGATTTTAAGTCCAAACCTAAACCAGCGATCAGCTGATCATTGTTTCGTCGACTAATCGCTGTCTCTATTACACGGAGCGATAATCATCCGAATTGGCCTGCTTCAGTCTATTATCGCTCTGTGTAGTAGGGCCATAAGGGAGTTGGAACTTAATGGAGTCTCGTATGTGTCACAGAGCTGCGGCCAAGCATACCAAGTTCAGAATAATTGAAAGTTAGAGTCATGCAGGGAGGACACCAATCTCATCAAATCATTAACCTTGTTGACTCAGTAGGTGGATGAGTCTCCAGTATGCGGGCTCTCACCACCATTACAAGGAGACATAACAATGAGCGCCTGTACTTTTTTAATGGAAATCTCGCTGTGCTGAAGGAGGAAAAGGCCTGGAGTGAGTGCAGTCGTGAGTCCCGTAACACGATGAGTCACATCTCGCACCTTTTCCCAGAAGTCCGACAGAGATTTGGGTGATTTCACAGGTTTTACATTTCAGTAGCCAACCGTGTAATACATAAACCAGACAGATTTTTTCCTTAGGCATTATGATAAGGCAGCCCCCCCCTTGACGTATCATCAAGCAATGAAAGACTCTTTTAACAAATCCTGTTATTTGTCTCCTGCAGCTCCTGAAAGACGGAAACAGCGATGGACGCATCTACCCAGGGGAATGGAGGCATAGTGTCTGATGTTGTCTTTGTTATAGAAGGAACAGCCAATTTGGGACCTTACTTTGAGTCTTTGCGGAAACACTACCTTCTTCCTGCCATAGAGTAAGTTATGTTATGTATATTATGTGTAGGGAACCTATCGTCACATTCATGCTGCCTTAGCCACGAGTCATTGGGGGGGATCCCTGGTGGCTTCTCCCCTCCCCACTGCCCTCGAATGGCTGTCTCCCTATAACCAAACAGTGAGTGATTTCTCAATGCTGGTGAGGCAGGGAGACGCCATAGAAAACTGCCCTATTGCCTAAAGTGATGACATGTTCTCTTTTAAGGGGTACTCCGGACCAGCTTACTTCCTGAGTGCCCGCTCATGTTTGTACCGTTTCTACATAGTCTTTAGAGGTTTATTTTTTTTCTCTTTAGATATTTTAATGGCGGCCCTCCGGCAGAAACTGACTTTGGAGGAGACGTGAGTAACACATTTAGGTTATAAGTAAATGTGTGTCAGTACAATAACACCAACATACACTGACCGTCAATGTCTTGTGTTTCAGTATGGCGGCACACAGTACAGTCTTGTGGTCTTCAACACCGTGGATTGTGCCCCCGAGTCCTACGTCCAGTGTCACGCTCCCACCAGCAGCGCTTATGAGTTTGTTCAGTGGTTGGACAGTATTATGTAAGTCTTTATCATTTTAATGATGCCGAGGCTTATCTGGCTGTATATAAAATTCATTTCATGTGTAATCCCTCCCCATACTGAGATTGCTTGTGGTAGAGTCCTCTGTTTATTTTGTCCAGGTTTATGGGAGGTGGAGGGGAGAGCTGTAGCCTCATCGCTGAAGGACTGAGCACTGCCCTGCAGCTCTTCGATGACTTCAAGAAGATGAGGGAGCAGATGTAAGTGAGTCAATGCTAACTAACGTATAAGAAGATTTTATGGTCACCTCTTTGTTTATTAATTTCTGGGGTATCAGAAACCTCGACACAGATCGGCTGATCTCTGAGGGGGCTGTTTTCAGGGATAGCTATCGTGAGCCAGCTCCTGGTTGCCATATTGCGTTCAGAAACCACACTGATCTATTATGGCAGGAAGCATGAGAGTAGCGTCATTACTCAGGAGATAGATGACTGTATGGCAATAATGGCGTCATCTACAGAAAGAGACAAGAAATATTAGTTACATCAGCAGATGTTCTTGATGGTTACCCTAAAAGCATCTTGATCATAACACTTGTTCATTTCTCCTTGTAGCGGGCAGACTCACAAGGTTTGCATCCTGATCTGCAATTCTCCACCGTACTTGCTTCCTGCAGTAGAGAGCACAACCTACTCAGGGTACACAACAGAGAACCTGGTCCAGAAGATTGGCGAGGTAGATGATGGTGATTGGTGGCGTTTGCTTTTCTTATATGTGAAAAATCACATATAACATTAGAAAATATCAGTTTGATAACATTTATTTAGTCCGGGGATGGGGAACCCTCAGCCCTCCAGCTGTTGCAAAACTACAATTCCCGTGATTGGAATTGTAGTTTGGCTACAGCTGGAGGGCTGAAGGTTTCCCATCTCTGATTTAGCCGATAGCTTCTCATGCGGTTTAATTCTCTCTGCAGAGAGGGATCCATTTCTCCATTATTTCTCCTCGGAAGCTGCCAGCACTGAGAACACTTTTTGAGAAAGCCATGCCAGTAGGTAGTATGATGGAGCCACAGCCCAAGGACTACAGTCAGGACCCTCGACACATGATACTCATTCGAGGAATGGTCCTTCCAGGTTAGTTGCATGGTTTTCCTATGTTCAGTGGGACACTCCCAGACATTTGTATTGGGGTTTGCTGTTCTCTATTTTCCCACCTTTGACATATACAGACATGAGCTTAGTGAAGGTCCCCTCATTTGTAGGGGTCCCAAATACAGAACCTCTATCAGTCGTTATTGGCACATCCCATGCCTAAAGGGGCAAAACTTATATGTAGTTCCCTAAATATTCTGTCTTTGTAAAAAAAAAAAATTATATTTGATCTGATCAACTTTATCTTAACCCCTTAAGGTCAAAGCCAGTTTTTTGCACTTTTGCTTTTTCCACTTTATGTTTAAAAGGCCATAGCACTTGCATTTTTTCACCTAGAGACCCACATGAGCCCTTATTTTTTGCGAAACCAATTGTACTTTGCAATGAGAGGCATTATTTTTCCATAAAATATGCTGCGAAACTGGAAAAAAATCATTTGCGCTGTCAAATTGAAAAAAAAAAGGAATTTGTTTTGATTTTGGGGAGTTTTGCATTTACGCTGTTCGCCCTATGGCAAAACTGACTTGTTATGCATGTTCCTCAAGATGTTACGATTACAACGATATGTACCATGTATGACTTATATTGTATCTGATGGCTTGTAAAAAATTCAAACCATTGTTAACAAATATATGTTCCTTAAAATCACTCTATTCCCAGGCTTATAGCGCTTTTATCCTTTGGTCTATGGGGCTGTGTGAGGTGTCATTTTATGCGCCATGACATGTACTTTCTATCGGTACCTTGATTGCGCATATACGACTTTTTGATCACTTTTTATTACATTTATTCTGGATTTGATGCTTCCAAAAATGCGCAATTTTGCACTTTGGAATTTTTTTGCCCTGCTTATGTCAGCCGGGATCAGCGCCGTCCCGACGGGACCCCGATCTGAACTCCCCCCCCCGCGGCACCATGACGTATCAGATACGTCATGGGTCGCTAAGGGGTTAAACTTAATCCAGCCCAGCGATCAGTTGATCAATGTATGTCCCCGACTTCTGAAAACCCTAATTTAATCAGGTGTGTGTGTGGCTGGCAATATAATAGAAGTGAATGGCCGGCCATGTAATATGTCTATGGTCTGTTTTCATCCTTTGCTTCCTTTGCAGTTGGGGGAGCATCCACGACACCTGGGGTTGTACCTATAAAACAACCTCTTCCCCAGCCGCAGCTCCCTGTGGTACAGTCCCAGCTCCCAAGTGCCCCTGCTCACCAGCTGCCACAAGTCCAGGCTCCATACATGGTAGGTGCATAATTGTTGTGCTCTCATTATCACATGTCATTTATATATGTATGCATGTAGATGTTTTTTTATGACATTCTTTGTTCATCTCTATTAGACCCTTAGATTAAAACGTCTTCCATAATGACTGCACTTTCCTCCTCTTATGCCGACTGTGGTTTTCAGTTCTTTCAATGCCGTCAGTGTGAATTATTGAGCATACATCACTCCTAGGTTAAATCTAATGCGTTTCTCTATGTTATAGTTTGGAACAATAGATTTAGTACTTTCCAGGTATAGAAGAAGCACTCCGACAACTTCTACATTTTTTTTTGCCTATAGAATGCAGAATAGGCTGCTGTTTTAGAATGGTCTAAAGGCTCTTGTGTGTGTACCCGTTTTAGTTAATGTTCTGCATATATTCCATCTGTCACCTTGATTCTTTATTTGCCCTTGATATTGACTCCCTGATGCATCATATATCTCCATTGATGCTTCAGGTAGGAGCCAAGTCTGATCACTGAACTTGCTCCTATCTAAGGGAAGCAAGTGATAGAACATTGACTTATAACATGTCACTTATAAAGCTCCCCTCACTTACTGTGCTGTCTTCTCAGAGTCCATTGTAATACTATGTGATGCAGCTTGAACCTATGTCCTATGGCTCTTTCTATCAGCTCATACATAACATTATAAGCAGGAGGCAGGGAGAGCTGTGTCAGGCTGAATCTTATAGCACACGCTAGAGAAACTGCAGACTGGAGTTGTATACCTCCTATTAATCATTGTATGGGTTTATCTACTATATCACTGCTCTCCTGGCCTCTCTAGATACAGCAGAATGATGTCTTCATTAGCATACTAGACATGGGGACATACAGGGGACAATCAGGACATATGTAGGGAGAGAGGATGGGTCTGAGAGCTTCCAGGAGGGATTGATAGATGATAGTGTAACCCTGTAGATGTCAATGTAGTAAGTCAGCCGTCTGATGGATTTCCCGGTTCTAATTCCAAGAAGAAAAAGAGATTGTCTGGCATAAACTTCTAATATCTTTGGGGATACTTACCTGTCCTGCTCTGCCACAAATGCCGCCCACTGTGGTCATCTTCATAACTTCCGCTAACATGCCGTTCTGTCAGGAAATGGCCGCTTAACATAGACTATGTACTATAGTTTTAGATCCTGCTTCTACTGTATGTAAAAGTTTTATAACATCTGGGGTATGGTTATATGTATCTTTATCTAAATAGCCAGATATGTACCATAGTGGGTTTTACTGCCTAAAAAGAGTGTATCTGGGGAGATGACTACCCCGCAGTGTTATAGGAAGTGGAGAAGATGCCCATTCTAAAGCCCCTGGCAGCGATGTATACTGTATGTTCTGTGCACCAAGTTAAGAGCTTCCTCTACATATCTTGCAAATGGGAGAACATAAGTGTTTTAAAGGGGTTGTCCAGGCGCGTTCTCCCCTCTGATTTTACATTGCCAATGAAAAGACATGACTGCACGAGAGACTCTTGGGGTTTAGAGGCAGCCGTCCAGTGCCCAGCAAGTATGATCTATGCACGCTACTCTCTGGGGTTTGCTAACCCCTCACTGTGCAGTTGCATGTCTTCATGCATGATGTCAGAACAAGGCTGGGTTCACATGATCGTAACTTGGCTGTATTTTTGCATCCACATTAACACAAGTCCTAGCCTGACCATGGTTCCAGTGACAGCTGTCAGATCAGGTCATCATCAGAAATAGTCTGGCCGGTAAAATACAGATGCAAAAACAAGTCTATATTACACACAACACGTAATATGTTTTATTATGGGTTGGGTATGTTTTTGGCATGTAGTAAAGATACTTGAACTGAGGGTTGTATGCCTGTTATCTTGCCCACTTTTAAATGCATTAGTCTTATATCTGCCCTGCCTTACTCGTGTGTACTAGAGAGCGGCGATGTTTTTACCTAATGCTCTATTTCAGCAGGGATCCACCGCTGTGCATACACCAGGTACATTGTGATAGTGTTATATTTTCAGCCCTGCTACTGTATTGCTTTTAGACTGACGCCTCAGTGTCTCACATGTGATGATTTTATTTTTATAGCATCCCTCTCAGACGAGCGCCCTGACACCAGCACAGCTCGCTGCCCAGTCAGCAGTCGAAGCTGCCAAGAAACAGCAGAACAATATCCAGAATCGGTGTAAGTATTTCTCTGCTCAAAGGATGAGTGTACAGTCAGGTACAGTTAAAATGATCCTCTGATATAAGAATGCATTGGTCTTTATTCTCAGGGCCCTATTACACGGGACGATTATCGTGCGAAAAATCGTTATATCGTTCGAATTTAAACGTTCTGTGTAATTGCAGGCAACGATCGAAAAATCGTTCGTGTGTCGTTGATTTAGATCTGAAGCTAAAATTATAGTTAAAGGGAACCAATCACGCCGAAATTGCCCCCATTGATAAGGAAGCGTGCTGGTACATCAGCCAGCACGCTTCCCAAACATCCCCCTGTCCCCTCCGTCCCCTCTTTTGTTAGCCCGTAATCTTACTTTTGCGATGTCCCGCGCCGTATGCTAATCAGCCCTAAGTAGTCCGGGTGGGCTGAACTAGTCAAGGTGGGCTGTACTAACCACGGGCCTGGGCGCTGTAATCACGCCCAGAGGGGCGTGATTCAAAGACCTTCGCTCCACCGACGTCATCTCTGGCCCGCGTTCACGTCGGCGGCGCGCCGCGTCTTTCGCATGCCGCACATGCGCAGTACGGCGGGAGAAGACGCTGACGTACTGCGCGTGCGCGGCGTGCGGAAGACGTTAGCGGCGCTTGCGTTCCAACGCCGACGTCTTCCGCACGCCGCGCACGCACAGTACGTCAGCGTCTTCTCCCGCCGTACTGCGCATGCGCGGCATGCGAAAGACGCGGCGCGCCGCCGACGTGAACGCGGGCCAGAGATGACGTCGGTGGAGCGAAGGTCTTTGAATCACGCCCCTCTGGGCGTGATTACAGCGCCCAGGCCCGTGACTAGTACAGCCCACCTTGACTAGTTCAGCCCACCCGGACTACTTAGGGCTGATTAGCATACGGCGCGGGACATCGCAAAAGTAAGATTACGGGCTAACAAAAGAGGGGACGGAGGGGACAGGGGGATGTTTGGGAAGCGTGCTGGCTGATGTACCAGCACGCTTCCTTATCAATGGGGGCAATTTCGGCGTGATTGGTTCCCTTTAATCGTTTGCTGTATTTCCACATTCGTTCACTCAAGTTCCGCATTTATTCACTTATCGTTCAGTGTAATTGCACATTGTCCATTGTTTTGCTGGGATTAGAAGGAATGAACAATCGTAGTAACAATCGCAATAACGATCGTAGTAATGATCGTAACTAACGACCATCGTTCTGTGTAATATGGTGAACGATTTCAGGTTAAAGATAAACAATCTCATTTATGATCGTTTATCATTAGTCGTTAATCTTTAAAAATCGCTCCGTGTAATAGGACCCTCAATGTACCACTCATCTGCCATCCACCAATGATTTCTTGAATGAATTCAGCTCTTGGATACAGCACTGCTCTCTGTTTAGGGTTCCTTGAGTTGAATTGGACAGAACGATTATCGTTTAAATTCGAACGATATAACAATTTTTCAAACGATAATCGTCCCGTGTAATAGGGCCCTTAAATCTCCAATAACACAACTCTGAGCAGTGCTAAAGGGGCTTGATCCTTCCCTAGAGTCCTTTTTATGCTGGAAATAAGTGATCTGAGATCATACATATCACTAATATTATCTATTTTTTTTTATATATATATATATATATATATATATTTTTATATATATATATATATATATATATATATATATATATATATATATATATATATATATATATATATTCTGATTTCTGGTTCTAGTCTTTCTCTTTATTGCATTTCTCCCATCAGTTCCTGGACTTGGAGCAATGCCGTCTACTACAGCTGTTGGCCCACCATTCAACCAGCCGCCAGCTCCCACAATGCCTCAAGGACAAGCATCCAAGATGGTTACCTCTACTGCTTCTTTAATAACATCATCTCCTCAGACAAGTTTAGTTTCTACTGTAACCACAGGCCCTGGGCCTAGTCAGGGAATGATGGCGCAGCAGACGGCTCAACAACAGCCGGTCCCACAGCCAATGGTATGTCAGCACTGATTCTTAGGCACTTTAGACATATGAACCTGTGGTTGTTTCACCACTGATAGGGAAATGTCTGGTTGACTGTGGATCCCCCAGTAAGCTCAGTTGAATGCCCTGGGGGGCTTATACAAAAAGGGTTCTTTCTGGTCTGGGCTTTTGATATAGATAGCGTTATTTTTTTTTTTTTTTATACATGACCCATGATACATGAATTCTTTCAAATAAAGTAACACGTCTGTTTACGTACAGCCTGGTACCGGAGCACCACCCATTGTACCAGCTCCACAGTCTGCCGCACCTCAGATTGGGACAGCGCAGCTGCCTAATACACAGCAGTCTGTCGCCAACAAGATGCTGGCCTGGAGCGGCGTGCTGGAGTGGCAAGAGGTGAGATATGTTCTGTCATAGTGGAACAATGTTACCATATCTCTAGTAAATTGTTTTGGTAGAAGAGTTTTATTTTGTTTCCCGTATAGAAGCCTAAGCCACCGTCCGTGGACACCAACGCCAAACTAACACGCTCACTTCCTTGCCAAGTGTATGTCAACCCTGGAGAAAATCTGTAAGTGTCTAGAGGGCATTTGTTACATTATCCAAACTTCTGACTCATATTGTTGGTTATGTGGGTGCAGCGACTCCCTACCAATGGATAGAAGAGCCTTGTCATAATTTACCTACTCCTGACTTTTGTAGACCTTTATTCAGGGCAGAAAAGTCATGGGTTACAGGGTGAATCCGCCTTAATGGACACTAGAGCATTTAGTATTATTAAATTTATATAGTGTATTTGCAGCGGTGAAGCAAAGTGTCAGCAAATAGTTGCAAAGCAGGCAGAGTGTCTAATTTTTGTCACAGACAATCCCTTTAAAGGGGTAATCCACTCGGTAAAATACACATTGAATCATCCCCCCTCCTGGAGACTAACAATGTGTGTGTTCCATACTTGTTATTATCTTTTCTCCTCCCTGTTCTTAGCTGCTGCTTTGTGCTGAAGCCACAGAAAACTATGTGTGAGCTGTTTACTAATTCTCCTCCTTTAGCCTCCTCCCCCTCTGTTCCGAGATGGCTCATGTAACCAGGGTCCCTGGCCAGCCGTTTCTGCTGGGAGGATTAATCACTGTGAGATAACCAGCAGCTTGACCTCAGATTACCCCTCCCGGCATTACGAGTGCAGAGACAGCCCACCAGGGACTCGTTTCCATCAGCCATCTCCGAAGAGAGGGAGGAGGGGGAGATGGCGTGAACAGCTCACACCGTTTTCTGTGTCTTCAGCAGAAAGGAGCAGCTCAGAACTGGGGGAAGGAGACAGAAAAGGTAATGACCTGTATGGAAGGAATTTTTAGTCTCCAGTGGAGTGGGGGGAGGGATTTAACAACCTAAACGCAATACCCCTTTATGGACCTATATGCTTAGAAACGAATGACTGGTAACCTGCATTGCACAAAGGATTAAATAGATTTCACGTTCTTTTATTGCAGGAAAACCGATCAGTGGCCTCAAAAGTTGATCATGCAGCTGATCCCTCAGCAGCTATTGGTATGTGTATCTATAAGATGTCTGAGCACTTGTCTAAATCTAGAAATGTTTGTTGTAATTGTTTTAACCATAGAAAAGCTAGTAGGGTGTAATTAATGAATAGGAGCGTGACTACCCGGTGCCTGCACAGATAGGGCAGGGAGGGGCTCATTCTACAGCCAGGGGTCTTACAACCAAGCGCAGCATTGTGAGAAGAAGCAGACATGGCTGATCCCCTGAACTTTTCCATTTTCCATTCCTTTTTGGGCATTTTGTACCATTAAGATTATACATGGCTGAGTAACAAGCGTCCAGATTCTCAATGTCTGTCCATAGCAGAAGCCATTACAAACAGAGCTGCATTTATCTTGTTGCAGACCACCTTAGGACCCTTATTCAGGAACTCTCGCATGGTGCAGTTCCACTTCACCAACAAGGATCTGGAATCTCTTAAGGGTCTATACCGTATCATGGGTAATGGATTTGTAAGTATACATTATATTAACCTTCAACATGTCTTAGAACATGGGGCATGGTTTCTCAGTTCCACAAAAGTTTATTAACCCCTGGATCTATATAGAGATATAACCACAAAGTCCTTGTAAGAGGTTCCCACTGTACAGTATCAGACTTGTTATTGTATTATTAGCCCTATGCTGGGGGGGTTGGTGCAGTTCATATTGGGGTTTTTGATGGGGTTTCAGTTTAATGATTTCCTATTTTTCTACCTGTTTTAGGCCGGTTGTGTACATTTTCCTCACACCACTCCATGTGAAGTCAGGGTGCTGATGCTGTTGTACTCCTCCAAGAAGAAGATTTTCATGGGTTTGATACCTTACGATCAGAGCGGCTTTGTCAATGGAATCCGACAAGTGATCACCAATCACAAACAAGTGCAGATGCAGAACCGAAATGTAAGGAGGAACTTTCATTGATTGTGAATTCCCTTGCCCTCTGCCCTTGGTTTCCCTGTCACCTACTCTTAAAGTGACCATTAAAGGTTGCTGGTGTGTTATATTGTGATCAGGAAAGAACGGTCATCCTCCAGGTTATTACTGCATACAGATATATTTAAGTGGCATAATACCTAGACTTCTACAGAATCAGTTTGGGTCTCTATAAACCACTTTCAATATGGCCATCTAGCAGTGGCCCAACTTGATGTTCAGAGGACTTACAGCTACATTCACACGTCCATAGTGTGATCTGCAAATATGGGTCCATACCAGGACCGGCCTATTTTTATGTGGCAGGGATCTGCCTATTACAGGAGGGCATTTATTAATGTGTTTATATCAATATGTCACTGTATATGCTGGTTACTAAGAAAACTAGATACTTTTTTATTCTTCACCATCTGTTAAGAGGACAAATTCCTTTAATTTGGGGGTTGACAGGTTATCAAATATTCTTTATTATTGGGATGACCCTCTGTAATGTGAACATATAGAAGCACACGTAAAGGGGTTATCCAGCGCTACAAGAACATGGCCACTTTTCCCCCTACTGTTGTCTTCAGTTCAGGTGAGGTTTGCAATTAAGCTCCATTTACTTCAATGGAACTGAGTTTCAAAACCCCACCCAAACTGGAGACAACAGTAGGGGGAAAGGGGCCATGGTTTTGTAGCGCTGGATAACCCCCTTTAATAAGATCCACATACTCATACATTGGTCTTAAATAAGGCCCCACTCCCAATTACCCTGGCAAATTTACTAAGGAACATGCAAGACTTGCACCTGTCGCAGGGCTTGTGCAGAAATCTACTCCTGCTCAGGACAAGTGTAGATTTCTGCCATGGTTTACGCCTGTTTCCAAATGTAAACCATGATAAATTAGACACTGGAGGAGGCTATGTTTCCTCCTCACCTACGCAATGTCCTCAGGTTGTGTGTGGTATTAGAGTTCTGCTCCAGTGAAACTGCTGCAAAATCCATACCCAAACTGAGGACAAGAGCAGCCGTCTTTCTAAAAGACAGCGGCCATGGTTTTGTAGGCCAGGATAACTCTTTTATAATGCCAAGTCAGTCTTAATACACACTCACTAAGGTCTGCTCCATTAATATAGTCCACAGCACCTAAAGTGGCATCATGTCTATGAGCAGCTGAGAATTCTGCTGGATTTATGTCCCCCTTTGTTGTTGTAGATGGGGGCGGCTCAGTCTATGGGAGCAGGGCCTGTGCAAACCAACCCTCAGGCCTTTTTATCCAAGCAAGCTGGTCCTCTCCCGGTGGCGCAGACTGTACCCCAGCAGGTAAATCATGTCCTTGTGCCTCTTACTGTCATTGTTGGTTTCTTTTATATGAATAGACACATCCCTTTATAACCATGCCTGCTACTCTACTTAGTTTTCATTCTCTTTTCATCATCTTTCAGATGCCCGGGCAGCAGGTAACGCAAGGCATGCCATCTGTGAACCAGGTAACTATGATGGATGAACAGCAGAGATCACAGAATCTGGTGAGCTTCCGCAATAATCCCACACACGAAGACCATATTTTTTTTTCTTTTATTCCATACATATTAAGCAGCAGTCTAAGGGAATGTTCTCATGTTCAGGTTTCTGGATGTAATTTTTGAAGCCAAAGCTAGGGACAGATCAGAAATGAAGGACCCGTATAAAGTGAAGGCTTTTTCTCCTTTTTAGTATGTTTTGCATTAAAAACTGCATCTAAAAACTTCAATATTTGAACACGTGCTAACAGCTTGCATTCTGCTGACAAGTAGGAGAGAGTTTCAAGGGTTTGTCCAGGATTTTAACAACTCTGTGTAACCTATTGACAGTAGAAAACAATCTAAAATACTTCTCTTCAGGCTTCACTAGTCTGTAGTGTTTTGCGTATAGCAGGGGTGTCAAACTCAGGCCCTCCAGCTGTTACAAAACTACAATTACCATCATGCCTGGACAGCCAAAGCTTGATGGGAATTGTAGTTTTGTAACAGCTGTAGGGTCTGAGTTTGACACGTGGTCTATAGCGATGCAGTGTCCCATAACTGAACCATGCAATCACTACGGAGGGAACATTATTACAGCTTAGTGGTTACACTGGACCAAGGGGTAATGGTGGTGATACAATAGAAAACATATTACATACTGTTGTTCTTTTCTATGTTCTACTCATTTTTGTGCTCTGCAGCTCAGCATGTTAAGATTGGCTGCTGCAGATAGACACAAGCTCCCCTGGAAGCCAGTGCAGGGAGATACAATTACAGTAATACAGTAAGGAGTTGTATTAAACCACCTCAAACCTAGACTAGCCCTTTAGGTTTTCACAGCTGTCACGGCAAGCCTATAGAAGACCTCCATAGACCTCTTGACTATAGTACTTATTCTTTTCTCCCCAGTTACAAATCAGAATGCAGCAACAGGCACCTCAGGGTCCCAACCAAGCACCTCAGCAGGCAACACAAGCTACAGTGCAAGCTCCCGGTCAGCCCCAGAACCCACAAGCCGGAACCATGCTAAGACCGCAGAACCCCGGTGCCAACCCCCAACTCCGAAACCTACTGCTCAGCCAGCAGCCTGTGAGTATTCTGGGCCTTCTAGATTGTTTTTTGTTGTTTTTATATTTTAAAGGTAAATTCACATAGATCTATATTTCACAATGGGTTGTGCAGAATTAAAAAACAAACAAACAAAAAAACGTAGCTGCTTTGTTCCAAAGGGTCCCACACCTGTCCTCAGGATGTGTGTGGAATTACAATTGAGTTAGGGTCCTATTCTACAGGCCAATAGAGGTCCAATCAATAATGTAAACAAGCGCCGATCTGCTAGATCGGCACTCATTTACTGGGCCTATTACACGGCCCGATAATCGTTTAGTAAGGGCTGCAGGGACATTGTTATCGATGTCCTTGCAGCCCTTAAACACCATACTTTACCTAAGCATGTTGCAGGTCTTCTCCTGCGCTCCTTCTTCCTCCCGGTCCTGCGCGCAGCAGCAGCTTCGGTGCGGCCAGTCTAAGCTGACAGACCGCTCAGCCAATCACTGGCTGTGGCGGTCCTGGCCAGTGATTGGCTGAGCGGTCTGCCAGCTAAGACAGGCTGCACCGAAGCTGCTGCTGCGCGCAGGAGGAAGAAGGAGCGCAGGAGAAGACCTGCAACATGATTAGGTAAAGCATGGTGCTTGTGAAATCTTCGGTCGCCTGCCGCGCATTGCTATTCCATGCAGCGATGCGCGGTCGGTGCCTGATTATTTTAGTTTGAACCTAAATAAACGATCAGCAGATGACACGATCGTCAGCTGATCGTTGTCTCTATTCCACGGAGCAGAAATCGGCCGAATCGGGCCAATTATCGCTCCATGGAATAGGCCCCTTGCAATACCGCACCTAAACTAAGGACGAGAATAGTTGTTGCATGATATAGAATATAGAGTGGTTAGTCAGAGGTCTATCCTCTCCTTTCTGCCAATACGTATCACACTTATTAATCTGCAGCTAATCCTTTATTAAAACTGGAGAGTAGGCTGTATCCTGATAAGTGAATCAGTGCAGGCCGCTGATGGAGACCAGATGTGAGTGATGTCACCAGCAGGCGTTGGACACCTTGTGTGCCAGAACGCGGCTCAGCTCACCATAACCTGAGCTGGACCGATTTTCTCAGGAGAGAGGAGCCTTCTCCAGGCTTGTCTTCTTGCATCTCCACACAGCTGATAAAGGGGTTCTATAGCCCGACTGATGTTTGTTTAACAGTACTGGACGTCTCCAGCTTTTCCAGTATACTTTTGCCTCATTTAGTTCCCTGCGCTGTGATCTCAGACCACAGCTATGGGGCCTGCAATGTGTCTTTTCACACCAGACCACATGAAAAGTACAGCTAATAGGGATTGTTACTTGGCTCCTGATAATCTGGCATCTATTTCCGATCAGAGGTTCTTAGTGTAAGAAATATCTAATATATTATGTTTTCTTACAGCCACAGGCCACAGTTCCTCAAACCCAGCAGCCCTTGCATCACATGCAGCAAGCAGCACAAGGCATGCTTCCTCACCAAGCGCTGGGACAACAAATGCCGCATCAGGCCCCCGGCCAGCCACAGTTACAGATCTCAGGGCAGTCTCTAATGCATCAGGCCCCAGCACAGCAATGGGGCAATCAAATGGCACAGCGGGCACCCATGCCAGGTAAGTCACAGCAACACCTTTGTATCTTAAATGTGATTCATTCCTAAATTACAGATAATGATTTAAAGTACAAATTTACATTAAAGGTAATCTGTCACTAGGTTTATGCTGCCTTCAATGAAAGTAGCATAAACTATTGACAAAAATGCTGAACAGAAGAATTTATTACTTACATCATTCTATTTAGCCATTCTCCTAATATGCAGAACTCCCCTCTGCACTCTCCAGCTTATGATTGACAGCAATCTTGCCAATCAGCAGCAGGTGAGCGGGTTTTGCTGCTGCTCATGAATATTCAGGACTACTGGGCACATGCACACTATGGAGAGGACTACTCATTGTCCATGTTATTCAGGAGAACATATTTGAATCCGTTGCATAGAACAATGTAAGTGATGCATCATTCTGTTCAGCTTCTTTGTCACTAGTTTATGCTACCCTTAAATAAAACCGCATAAGGATAGGGCTACGTATCGACTTAGGCCACAATATAGGTGACAAAGATGGCCATTTCTTGCTTCCTGCATTGTGCTGTATGGTAACTAATGTAAGTGAATGTAGTGACATTGCAGCATATAACTTGCCACAACCTGATGGTTACCAGCAATTCAGGCACAGTAGATTTTTGGCCGCATAAACTATTGGGTGACAACGAACGTTCACTTAGCGGGTCCTGTGTCGTGTCTAAAGTCGCTGTAGCCACGCCTTTTTACTTGCTTTTTGTTAAGGTTTCTGATTTACAATTTCAGGAGTCATGATGAATGCAGGGCCACGGGGACCTGTCCCTCAACCAGGATTACAACAAGTGCAGGCCCAAAGTGTCATGGAAGAGGATATCTTAATGGACCTTATCTGATAGTAGAGTACTCGTCACATCTTTTTGTGAACTGTGAATCAACCCCTCAGTTGGTCTCAATGAATACTCCCTAGAGAAACTTTTGTATTCATCTACTCCATCACTCCCATACAGTCGGGCTGATTTTTCTAGAGACCTTCAGATTTACTCCAGAACACTTAGGATTCTCCCATAGGAATTCTGCGTGCACTCCCAACTCTCTCCACAGTGGGGCAGCACTCAGCCAGGTTGCTTTCTGTTTTGTTCTTCTACAACTCCAGTGATTTGCCATGGATGAAACCCCCCGGCGGTCATCAGTGCTGAAGGTTTTCATTTATTAAACCCATTTTTTTAACTTGGTGAATAAAAACGTCTCATAAGATGTAGCATTTTTTTCTTTCCTCGTGTCATTAAACACAATTATGGCTCCAATAGCAAAGTATTAAAATGGATATTTTAGAATACTTGGTTTTTGTGTTCTTTGATTTGTTTAATGAGTGTTTTTTAGGCACTGTCATGTGACTTGTCATAGCACCATGTCAAAAGTTTTCATCACTGCTGAGACCCCCAGTGATCAGGGTAACAAGCTGAGAGAAGCGCACAGTAGGGCATTTCACTCCCCAGCTGGCTGCCATCTCCATTCAAGTGGCTCCCTTATAGGTCTATGGCGCCACTGGTCGGAAATGAAGCACAATACCATATACTGCTCCCCACTTGTTCTTTTGATTGGTGCGGGTCTTAGCAGGGTGACTGACCTCTAGGACTCCCACAATCCTAAAAATGAGAGGGTGTAGCAGTACATGAGCATTGCATCCCCTTTATTCTCAAAGACTGGCTGAATCCCAGAGCCTCGACCCCCGCCCCCCCCAGGTCTTAAAGTGATAGATAGATAAGAGCTTTATGAGATTGGGCTACCCCTTAAAGGGAATCTGTCAGTGCCTGGTCTGGTCCAGAGGTGCTGACAGGGTAGTGCAGATGTGTGTGTCCTACCTTTCTTTTTGCCATTGGTGCTGTAGTTTGTCCACAATCTGGCCTAATATGTTGGTAGCAAGAGTCAAAGAAGAGTAGTGGTGAGGTGTTTGTGCTGCACTTCGGGACGCCTCACCACTACTGCCCCCTCCCTGTTTGGCGTGCATATTGATTGCAGCCCGGCTCCTGGTTGCATCATCTTCAAGCACATGGGCCATTTCTGACCAGGGCTGCGCACGCCCACTTGCCAGTTCGCACCTGCGCCCTGGATCTGAGCAGTCTGCGCTCTCCTGTTGGTGGTAATGCACATGCGCCGTAGTGCGAAGGAGCGGCGCGGGTGCGCTGAGCGTACCTACTGAGGACATTTGCTTCAGGCCCTCAGCGCGCCTGCACCGCTCCTACACACTATAGCGCATGCACTTTACTGCAAATAAGAGCACATAGACTGCGCCTGAAGATGACGTAACCAGGAAGCGGGACTCAATCAATATGCACGCCAAACAGGGAAGAGGCAGTAGTGGTGTGATGTGCCAAAGTGTGCCACAAACACCTCACCACTGCTACTCTTTGACACTTGCTACCAATGTATTGGGCCAGATTGTGGACAAACTACAGCACCAATGGCAAAAAGAAAGGTAGGACACACAATGGGGGACACACATCTGCACTACACTGTCAGCACCTCGGGACCAGACAGATTCCCTTTAACCTTTTAAAGTCCATGGGGGGGGGGGGCAGAGTTTATTAATAGTGTAGATTTGTGTTTTTGTTTCAAAAGTTGCAGTTTTTCCGTGCAGTAGTATGCAACTTTTGTTGGTTCCTGGTCCACCCTCCAAGTCATAAATGTGTGGAGCAGCATGAAATCTTATTTCTTATAGACTACTTTAATTTATTATATACCGCCTTTCAAATTAAAAACATGCATACGGTCCATACAGCACAGATGAGGAATCCCCCCAAGTCAGCAAACAAAGTGGAGACGATTTTCATGTACAAGAATTCTGGGTGGGGGTGCGCCAGCTCCGTCCATAGTTCTGGTCTCGGTGAGGATGACAGGATTGTTGACTTGCATAATAAGATTTATGAACACAAATTGTTTTAATTAGATGTGGTTTATTGTTTTCCCATTGCTTTAGCATTTCTTAAGAAAACAAAGGAAAAAAAAAAACGCAATCCTTCAGGAGTCTTGTAAGGCACAAGCCCTGCGCTTCTATGGGTGATCACAAGGCACACACTATGTTACACGCCAGCATCCATAGGACTGTGGGCCATGCTGGGTATGAGGGTGGTCCGAACCAGGCAGGACTTTTCCTGAGATCTTTGTGCAGTTTTACAGTTCAGGCATAAAGAATTAATTTTTTCTTGTTTGTGATATAAAAAAAAAACAAAACAGGTGGGCGAGTGACTGACTGACACTAATAATATCCAGTGGCAATCCCATGGGAAGGACGACTTATAGGTAAGAGTAATAAATGGAAACTTATACAGTAGTTATCCAAACTCCTCCTTTTAATCAGTAACAACCCAAAAACTTCCTTGCCCTGTGTCACTTGCTTACCCCAGCCCAGCATAAGGATGGGAAGAGACTGTGAGTACAATTCCTGTAGAACTGATTGTCATATACCAAATACTGAATTCCTGCTGCTCCTCAGCCACGGCCCCTATCCGGTAATAACTTCAACGTAGTTTGCAGGATAGAGGCCAACCTGACCATGATCAGTCACGCCTTTACACCAACCTTGCTCGTCTTCATCTTCGATTTTTGTGAGTTCGTCACCTGGTAACAACGGATAAGTTAGAGATGCATTGTCCCTACAGAGACGTATGATGTAAACAAGTCCCTGTCTGCAACTTTGTAATGCCTGGAGGAATCATCGCAGTGAATTCAGCAACAACTTGAGTAACCCTCACAGCATTACAAGAAGAAGCTGAAAAGTCGCAGATAAAGCCTACTCAGGACTTGAGGGGGAGATGGAGATAACAGCTCACACACTTTTTTTGTGTCTTCAGCAGAAAGCAGCAGCTCAGAATTGGGATAAGGAGACTGAATAGATAATAACAAATATGGAAGGAATTGTTAGTCTCACCATAAGGAATACCACTTTAAAGAGGTTATCCAGTGCTATAAGAATATGACCACCTTATTTCAGAGACAGCACCACTCTTGTCTCCAGTTCAGGTGTGATTTGCAGTTAAGCTCCATACACTTCAATGGAACGGAGTTACAAAATCCCACCCAAACTGCAGATAAGAGTTGTGCTCTCTGGAAGAAAGTGGCCATGTTTTTGTAGTAATGGATAACCCCTTTAAGTGTGCAATATGAAACAAACACTTTAGGAGCAGGCACTGATCAATACAATCTAGGCGCCTCAATATGTTCCCCTACTGTATCGTGTAAGTCACAGATTTGGAGGCCACTGTAAGGCTCTGGGCTACCATGATAGCTCCTCAGGACCCCATGTGGGTTGGCAGGGAGGCATTCAGGTGAAAGTGACGACTCCCTACCTCTCACTGCTTAGATACTGTGGTCACTGTTTTACCTGCAGCGTCAAATGGGTAAACAACTGGGACCAGAGTTATCTCTGATTCTGGCCTTTTCAGTGCTCTCTGTGTGTCAGGAAAGGGTTAGTATTAGAGATGAGCGAATCGGGTTCGAGTCCATCCGAACCCGAACGTTCGGCATTTGATTAGCTGGGGCTGCTGAACTTGGATAAAGCCCTAAGGTTGTCTGAAAAACATGGATACAGCCAATGACTATATCCATGATTTCCACATAGCCTTAGGGCAAGGTTTCCCAACCGGGGTGCCGTGGCACACTGGGGTGCCGGGAGAACCCGCCAGGGGTGCCGCGGGATCCCCGGTGGGAAATGTGCACTATCTCTTTAAGCATCCCGAGAAGCTGCGGCCGCGCAGCTTCTCGGGATGTACAGATCGCTTTGATGTTCCGCCCGCCCAGTGAGCGGGCGGAACATTAAAGCGAGCAGAATGCAGGAGCTGGACCTGTCAGCGTCCTGGTCCTGCATTCCCTCCCATAGGCTGCCGGCACTTCATACCGGCTTCCTATGGGAGGCCGGGACGTGACCTCTCCGGCAGGCGTGATGATGTGACGTCATCACACCTGCTGGAGGTCCCGTCCCTGCGGCTCGCAAGATGGAGCCAGAAGAGGAGGAGGAGAGCTGCTGCCTGGTGAGTAGAATGTTTTTTTTTTTTTAGGGGCACCTCTGGGGGCATTATTAGTTCATAGGGGGAACCTCTGGGGGCATTATTAGCTCATGGGGAACCTCTGGGGGCATTATTAGTTCATGGGGGCACCTCTGGGGGCATTATTAGCTCATGGGGGCACAGCAGGGGATCCTACATACAGGGGGCACAGCAGGGGATCCTACATACAGGGGGCATCCCACATTCTTACTCGCTTTACTGCACATAACACCAAACCGCACAGTTACTTTGGGAGCCTACAGGGGGGAGAAAGGAAAGGAAGTTGCTAGAAATGTACGGAGCCTAAATTGTTTGTCTCGCAGGTTCTGAAGAGATGAAACGTATCTGGAAGGAATCATCATGGAGGACTGGACTGGATGGAGAGGAAAAGGGAAAGTGACGCCTCAGATCAAAAAAAGACGTCACCTGTGAGTCCCTGTATGACAGTTTTCCTATTTTGTAGAACACTATTTAGTAGGGGTGCCCCGAGCTAATTTTTTTTTTCCCAAGGGGTGCCCCGAGGTGGAAAAGGTTAGGAAGCACTGCCTTAAGGCTTTATTCAACTTCAGCAGCCACCGCTAATCAAATGCCGAAAGTTCGGGTTCGGATCGACTCGAGCATGCTCCAGGTTTGCTCATCTCTAGTTAGTATACATATGATGGATTTCTTCAGTCTCCATCTTGGCCTACATGGCTTTTAAAGGAATATTTATTAACTAATAGGTCACTCAAGCTCTATTCCTGCGATACCAGACCTACAGGTGCTTCAGCCATGTAATGGGGCGACTTATAGATCACAAGTGACAGGAGGGGGCAGTAAAGTCTTTATAATGGTTGGAACACAAGTGGGTGGAGCATGACTAAGTCTTTCTCCCTCTTTCCCCCTTCCTTTTGAGACGGCTGATGTAAACAAGTCCCTGGCAGGCTTTATCTGCAACATTATAGCTTCTTTGTAATGCTGGGAGGATTAATCACAGTGAGTTCATTTGCAACCTGACCTCAAAATAACCCTTGTTTACATCAGTCGTCTCAGCAGGGAGGGGGAGACAGAGAGAAAAGCTCAAGCACAAAATTTTGTGTTTTCAGCAGAAAGCAGCTAGAGATGAGCGAACCTCGAGCATGCTCGAATTCATCAGAACCAGAAACGTTCGGCATTCTATTAGCGGGGGCTGCTGAAGTTGGATACAGCTCTAAGGTTGTCTGAAAAACACGGATACAGCCAATGACTATATCCATGTTTTCCACATAGCCTTAGGGCTTTATCCAACTTCAGCAGCCACCGCTAATCAAATGCCGAACGCTTGGGTTCGGATGAACTCGAGCATGCTCGAGGTTCGCCCATCTCTTAAAGCAGAAACTCAGAACTGGGGGAAGGAGACTGAATCAATAATAACAAGTATGGAATGAATTGTTAGTCTCATCATGGGCGCCAACATAATCAAAAGTTATGTTTGAGTGAAATACCCCTTTAAGAGAACAGGCATTATCTACTGATCTAAAGAATGACGTTGTGTGAACCCAGCCTTTCAATTCCTAAAAATCCAGGTTTGAATGGGATTGCCTTGATACGTGGACCTGAAAAGGATAATTCCCTTAGACAGGTGTATGTGGAAGGTTTCCTGGGTGTTCCTGTGCAGATCCAAGTGGGGGCTAAACAGTCCCTTGAATGTGGATTCAGATATGAGGGGTAACATGTTTATAGATGATTGGCGATAATAATAGAGAGTAGGCACTATTATATCTTATTAGACGGAAGGTCTTTACCTGCTTTAAAACTGAGTTCATCAGACTCCTGTCCGGAATAATCATAGACGGCCCGTACCCGCACTCCGGGGACATTTATTGGAGGTTTTTTCATACTGTAAACCAGAGAAAAGGACTTTTGTTATGTGATATATATATATATATATATATATATATATATATATATATATATATTATTTTTTTTTTATTATTATTATTTATTTATTATATTATTTATTATATATTTTTCTCCTGGAGAACCCCTTTCACACTTCTGTATAACACTTCTGCTTTTTACATCAAAGACGCATTGATCGACAACACAGTTCAATGGTTTTATTCAGAATTTCCTTTTTTTTTTACCCTGGCTTTGTTATGTGTGTGGCGTTGTTCCAATACAGCACACAGTATCCCTATTGGTACCATATTTAGCATTGGACAAACACATGTTCTGCATTTGTGCCGTTTTTTTACATCCTTATTTCAGCAAAATTGCAAAACAGCTAAAAAAAAAGTTATATACATTAACAAAAAAAAAACAAAACCTGACAACATACTGTATACAGAACAATAGTGGGTACAATATGAACAAAGAATAGAATAAAACAATTATATGTAGTCTCCGGCTAAGCTCAGATACCATTTTTTAAAGAGAAAAAAAAACAGATGTTATTTGGAAAGGACGGCTGTAAGTAACGATCATGATCATTTTTACGGCAGTTTTTTTTTTTTTTTCACTTTAAAAACCAGTGTGTGAACATAGTTTCATATGGGATCGTGATTGAATATTATGAATGGCAGGATCATCCTGCTGTTATGTCTCATATTTGTCTGTCTGATGGATCAGCTGATCATGTTGTATGTTAGCAGTAGGACTTT
The DNA here is from genome assembly GCF_027789765.1 of Dendropsophus ebraccatus. Classification (NCBI taxonomy): domain Eukaryota; kingdom Metazoa; phylum Chordata; class Amphibia; order Anura; family Hylidae; genus Dendropsophus; species Dendropsophus ebraccatus. The sequence continues at coordinate 69,647,101 of NC_091465.1, forward strand.
CTAGCTGTATCATCATCTATGTAATCTCACCTGCCTTCAGTGGGTGTCACGCTATATAACTTGACTTTTTCCTCTTTAACTTTCTTCTTTTTTACAATCTGTTGCTCGATATCTGGGCTCCATTCCTATAGATGAATGTTAAACCAGGAATCAGTATGTTACCCCCACAGAATACATCCCTGAGTATGGATTTTATTGATGTAAATCTCTTCTCAGTCTGAGTCCAGTGGGCGGTACTACTGAATGATTGACAGCCTTCCTTGTGTAATTGTGCACGCATAATAGAACCGCCCACTGGACTCCTAATCACAGAATTAACTAGAATTTACATCAAGTTATACTGAATCTTTCCCAAAACAACTATACATCAGTCTTCTCAGCATCTCTTGCTCTATAACATGATGCCTATGGACAGGACAGTAAGACAAATTCACTTACACATGAACAGATACAAGCTCCCATTACACCTCACCTCCAGTTGGGGCCAGTTCATTAACATCCCGGGTCCATGTTTATTCCTCCACCACTTTAAGTCATCCTGGTCACTGACAGCCAGAATGGCCTGATTCAAGTCGCCATATACCGTCATTATACTACATATATAGCAGGAAAAAAAACATTATTAATGCAACCCCCATCCATACAGTCTGGGTCACAAGTTTTCTTATAAAGTCCAGTATAGTGATTCCAAATGTTATCCAATTACCTAATATTATAAACTGGGATGTCACTATAGGAGGTACAGACATAATAGGTTCACCAAGGCTTGGTACTTGAGTGGGCCCTAAAGCCTCTGCTGCCATGCATAAAGACACGAGTATAATAAATACACACCTGGGGTGGAAGTTCACTGAGTCACTAAAGCCTTAGGCTAAGTTCACACAACGTAAATTTTCAATAACGGCCGTTGCAACACCGATCGCTATTTATTGAAAATTAAAATAACATTGTGTCCTTTGGAACTTTGTATATACACCGTCCGGAATTCCATGCGGCTGCATAGAAAACTGACATGCCGATTATTGAATAGCAGCCGCACAAAACTGACAGTGTAGACAATGTAAAGTGCGGCTCCAGCCACACTTTACATTCTCTGCTATGGTCATTTGGAATGCTGGCACACCTGTATGCAAAAGGAAGTGAAGTTCACCGACAGTGGCCATTTAGTGACACGGCTGTGTCACCGAACGGCCGCTTTTATACCCGGCCTTAAAGTGTATCTGTCATTTCAGGTGACATTTTAGGATAAGCTGTCCTGTGTGTGTACCTGAGGAGTATCACCCTATCTGGCCATTATTAATCTTGTATATGGCATTTCTCAGCAGATTCCCGAGCTGCTACAAGTCATAACCAGTAAACAAACGTCATTACAGAGCTAGATTTTCAGAATCAGTGACAGTTAAGTAGAGTTGGGGATAACATAGAAAGCATTTTTGTCTGATAAGATATATTGCAAAGTTTCTTATATTCACATGTACTATTAATGTATGCAACGTTTGCTGTAATGACGATGCCTATTTAAACCAAATAAAACGAAAACAAATTGGACCTTCTGATGAATAAACTCATACTGTAGCCATAGTAACCGATCTCTTTCAAATGAGTGAGTTAATTGGTAGGTGGCCTGACCATATACTGACCAATGAAAAGAGGATAAGTAGTTTGATGCACTGTTATCCAAATTACTTACCCCCTTACCACTCTAAAATTAACCCCAGGTATATATTCAGTAACTTCTTTCCCACGCTAATGGATATTGGGCCATATCACTGCCCTAAACCACTGGGAATGCAGGTGGCCATGTAGCCAGGTAGACATCTCACCTCTCATTGTTGGTGATATCAAGGTGTTTATGTATAGAGAGAAGAGCCTGTTTGAGAAACTGTATTTTCTTCTGCTCCTGTTGTTGGCTTTGGTCAAACACGGTTTCCATCTCTTCCATGTATTTGGGATTATATTTATTGAGTTCTTGTAAGGATTTCTCATATCTTTGCTTTATCTACAATTGATAGAGGAAACAGTTCAGGTCATGATGATCTATTAACGCTTTACAATAATTTTTTCTTATGTGTTGCCTTTTGCTTTTTTTTTTTTTATTAGCCCCTAGCATTATTCCGTTGGGCATGGTTTTACTTTAAAACACCCATCTGCTATTGACTTCAATGGAAGACTGTGAACCAGAACCAGCTCCTATTGAAATCAATGACAGTCCCCCTACACTGACTTCTATTCTGAGAAAGCAGAAGATGTATATGCAAAACATGGGCTCTGGTCTTGTATTTGTATGACAAATTATTGCCTCCGTCAGAAACACAATTGTGAGAATAAGTAAGTGAACCCTTAGAAATAACCTGGATTTCTACTTTTTTATGTCATTGGATTTCTACTTTTTTATGTCATACGATTCACTTAATTTTATTTTTTGTTTTCTAAACAATAATTCTAGAACTTAAGGGGGTCTTCTTCTCAAATTAATAACCAATATTAAAAACAAACTACAGTGTGCTATGGAGGTAAAATAATAAACCAGAGCATACTCACCTCTCCCGATCCAGTGCTGGTGCTCCGGTCGCCCGAGTCCCTCTGATGACACGCTCTCCCCACTTTGCTGATGGTGCTTCAAACTCAAACTGAGGCTGCAGTGGGTGCAGGCTGGCTTTATCAGAACACAGAGAGCACATCCTCATCAGGGGAAGTAAACTGAGGGACCAGAGCACCACAGCTGGACCAGGAAAGGTGAGTATGCTCTAGTTTGCTATTCTAAACACGTAGCATGCAGTAGTTAGGTTATTTAATTGGAATACCACTTTAACTATCACAATGGCCAACATATTAATATAGTTAATACTATGCTTGTAAAGATGAGCAAACCTTGAACATGCTTGGGTTCATCTGATTGTGCAGCATTTGATTGACGGTGGCTGCAGAAGTTGGATGCAACCCCAAGACTGCCTGGAACACATCCATGTTTTCCAGGACTCCCTAGAGGCTGCAGCCACCAGTAATCAAATGCCGCACGCTCAGGTCTGGACGAACCCAAGTGTGCTTGAGGTTGGCTCATCTCTATCGGCTTATCCAGCACTTGGGTTCCCTATGTCTTGGTTCACCTTACCTTTTCTTTATCCTGTGTACATTTTTCGTGATCTTCTGTGAGCTTCTTTTGCTTTTCTAATGAAAGTTCTGGATTTACCTTTCCGTTGTTCTCTCGGACACTTGCTAAATGTTCCTTCTTGCAGGCTTTGTGATAAGATACTTTTGCTTTCTCAAGCTGCGAAGAGAGTTAGGAACACTGAATTGGTCTCCATAGTTTGGCCAAACTAACAGAGGACAATTGCTTATAGCGGTTACTGACACAAGTCTCCAATCATTTCATGGGGCCACCATTTAACTTTAGTTACACTATATAGTCTGTGGTTACTAGAAGTCATATCATTAACAGGGTTTGTGATATGTTTAAAGGGGAACTATCAGCAGGTTAGATATTCCTATTGCACAGGTGATGCCAAGGAGGAAGGTATGTCTCTTACCTTCCTCCTCGGTGCCGTTCTAGTAGCGCCGATCCGCCCCCCCGGCCAGCCCACCCCTCTCTAATTATAATCAATGGATCAGCACTACGGGGGCAGTGCTCCTAACAGGTGACCCAGTGCTCCTAATGGTCTTACCGGACCTACTACTAACTGCACTGGAACAACGCCGAGGAGTAAGGGCCCTATTACACCAACAGATTATTTTACAAATTTTTGTAAGCCAAAGCCAGAAGTGGATTTGAAAAGACAAGGAATCTCAGTCTTTCTATTGTTAACTGTTCCCTGTTTATTGTCCACTCCTGGCTTTGGCTCAAAAAAATCTGTCCGATAATCTGTTGGTGTAATAGGGCCCTCAGCATCTCCTGTGCAATAGGGACATCAGCTGCTTAGGGTGCGTTTACACAGAAAGATTTATCTGACAGATTTTGGAAGCCAAAGCCAGGAATGGATTTGAAAAGAGGAGAAATCCCAGTCTTTCTTTTATGACCTGATCCCTGTTTATAGTCTGTTTCTGGCTTTGGCTTCAAAGATCTGTCAGATAAATCTGTCTGTGTAAACGCACCATTAGATTAATCTAACCTGCGGATAATTCCCCTTTAATTGGTATCAGATGTAGTCAGGTACTGGTGATCTGCATAGACTATGTTGTGAGCCCCACTACGAAGCCAGAATCTGGAGGATCTAGTCCAGACAAAGAGTGTCTAAGATTGTGGGGTGACCCTCGATTTTTATTCTATGTAGGGTAAATAACAATAGTTTATAGTTAATTGTTGACCTTTTTTAACCTTTTAGCCCATGGTTTTTGGGCTTTGTGGAAGCCATTTTCGATCTCGCAGGATTCCTTGAATCCGCCAAAGATCTTTCGGTGATACGTCTCTTTTTGCCAGTTGCGGATTTTCTCAGTGTCATCGGTCATCAGGGTCTTCTGGATCTGCACATGCAAATCACTCAGCCGCTCAGTAGCCGTCATAAAGGACTGCCAGGCGCGTAAGAGGGAGCCATACATGGGACCTGTGGTGAAATTGGAAAACAACATGGTTGTCTAGGAGTCTTATTGTTCTCCCTGCATTTGTATTTGCATAAGATCTTGGCTCGCACAGTTCAAAAAAGTGAATTTATTTGCAAATTGTACCTACTATTATAGTCACAATAGATAGTAACCTATGTAATTGCACATTCTGATAAAAATGAATGCATTTACTGAATAACAAAAAAATCTAAAATATTAGTTTTCATATTGGCCACTAGAGGGAGCTCAATGAGACGAGACTTCCCACTTTTAAATCTCTTGTCAGCTGTGCTGTGCTAACTGAATGTTATCAGCATATACTGGAATCCATTGTAAATTCCATTTAGAATACTCACTGGCGTCCACTATTGGTTTCCATCTGCGTACCCATTCTTCCATCTGCAGTGAATACTGCTTCTCTATCTTGGCTCTGTCTTGGAAACAGGCTATAATATCATCACAAAGCCGATACCCATCTTCCGTTCGCTTTACGGTGCTGCTGTAATTGTTTGGCTTTGAGACAAAGAAATGGTAAGATATTTTTAATTAAAGGGGTACTCCTGCTAAAATCTTTTTCTTTCAAATCAACTGGTTTCAGAAAGTTGTATGGATTTGTAATTTACTTCTTTTTAAAAAATCTACAGTCTTCCAGTACTTATCAGCTGCTGTATGTCCTCTAGGAAGTGGTGTATTCTTTCCAGTCTGACACAGTGCTCTCTGCTGCCACCTCTGTTCATGTCAGGAACTCTACAGATCAGTAGCAAATCCCCATAGAAAACCTCTCCTGCTCTGGACAGTTCCTGACATGGACAGATATGGCAGCAGAGAGCACTGTGTCAGACTGGAAAGAATATACCACTTCCTGCAGGGCATGCAGCAGCTGATAAGTATGGGAAGACTTGAAATTTTAAAGTAGAAGTCAATTACAAATCTATATAACTTTTTGAAACTAGCTGATTTGAAAGAAAATTATTTTCACTGGAGTACCCCTTTAAAGACTTTTAGCAAAGTTTTATTTTATAGATTCATAAAAAAAAAAAATCAGTGTTGAAAAAATGAAAAATTTTCTCTCTTTATATATATATAAAAAAAACAAAAACTTGTTGGAAGGTATACCAAGCACACTTACCATCCAGAAGCTACCATTGGTGGGTTCATCAACTGCAACTTCACTGTATATCACCGACATGATGGCCTGCTCTTCTTATTATCTTCAATTGCACTGGAGAACCTTCAGCAATAGCGCATCACTTCTAATCAGAGGAGGTACACTTAGTTTTCAACCTGTAAAAAAGTATTTAAGGGTAAGTTCCAAACCATAGCCACATAAGTCTCTGAAGACCTCCGACCATCCAGGTTTCTGAGGATCAATGTCAGATTCTATTATTATTCATAAACTGGAGTGGTACGACTTCAGAACAAAGCAGAGAGGATGGGGGGAAAAGAAGACAGGGTTTGTCTACTTCTTCTGCTGGGGTCTTTTCATGTTTGGGAAGAATATAGTGTTAGGCTTAAAGGGGTACTCCGGCGGGGAAAAAAAATTCTTTCAAATCAACTGGTTTCATAAAGTTATATAGATTTGTAATTTACTTCTATTTAAAAATCTGAAGTTTTCCCATACTTATCAGCTGTTGTATGTCCTGCAGCAACTGGTGTTTTTTTTTCAGCCTGACACAGTGCTCTCCGCTGACATCTTTGTCCATGTCAGGACCTGCCCAGAGTAGAGGTTTTCTATGGGGATTTGCTTCTGCTCTGGACAGTTCTTGACATGGACAGAGGTGGCAGCAGAGAGCACTGTGTCAGACTGGAAAGAATACACCACTTCCTGTAGGACATACGGCAGGTGATAAGTATAGGAAGAATTGATATTTTTACATAGAACTTTTTGAAACCAGTTGATTTGAAAGGAAAATATTTTCCCTGAAGTACCCCTTTAAGGCATTACATTTTCTTTCCCCACTAAATCATCAGAGTCAAGATTTAAACGCCACCAGGGCATTGAGAACAAGATGTTGCATTTCTAGATCAACAGGAACTGGACAATGTCAGTTACAACTGGAGCTCTGCTTTCCTGATACAGCGCTGAAAATCCCCTGCGTAGGGTTAAAGGGGTTCTCCCCACAGAGCATAGTTGTTAAATTGAGATGTATACCAGATCCATGTATGTAAGGGAGAACACATGTGCTGTTTCCTCTCTGAGCTGGTAACCCTGCTGTTGTCATGCACTTTCCCACAATGCAAAAATAGGTAAAACCGCTAAATACCATAAAAAGGGGGGCTCTTCCTACCCTAGATGCTTTTCGGCTATAGGCCTTGATCAAAGCCTATGGCTGAAACGATGCATCTAGTTTAGGAAGAGCCCCCTTTTTTATCTGTGATTATGATGGATTCTATACAATAAAGACGAAGCTTTTATCTGGATTTCGTGCTGGAATACGTTTTTCTTACCACTTTCCCACAATCCCTCTTGCTTATGTGCACAGTGGTGACCAACTGCCAATACTTTTAGGAGTTAAACTAAGCATGTTTGACCCTCTTATTATTGTACCCAAGGACAGCAGGTTATCAAAACAATACAGACACATGGGGGATTGGGGAGTCTATATCTCTTTTTTTTTTTTAGAAATGCTTCTAGATTTAAAATATGTTTATTTCACATAATGCATCAGTTTAGACCACGTTTTCTTAATAGTAAAACCCCTTGAAATGATAAATTCTGTCTGATGGCCATCAACACCACAGTCAGTTAGTAGCAGTGGCTTAGTTACCATAAAGGCAGACCACACCACTGCTACAGGGCCCATGCACGAAGGGAACCTACTGGCCCCTGGCCCTTTAACTGTGTTTGTGGCTGACTGACAGAAATGGGTCGGCACAACCCCTTCCGATGTGTCAGGCCTGTGCAGTAGGCAATGGCGATGGGGTGCCAACCATCGAAAGGAACAGTCTCTGATAATCTCAATCACGACAAGGCAATGAAAAAGGTGGCACTCACCATCCGATGATTTTTTTGGCTTTATTTCATCATATAAAAGGACATAAAAGATGCAAACAAAAACGTGGCAGACGCCAGCAGGTAGGTGGTAACAGTCTGTTTCGCGATACAATCGCTTTTATGGACCGCCGCGGAGATACCGAGGAAGGAGGGAGGTATGTCTCTTACCTTCATCCCCGGCGCTGTTCCGGTGCACTTAGTCTTTTACTTCTCTGTCCCATAAGACTGATAGGAGCACTGCTCTGCCCCCATAGTGTTCCGGCCCACCCCCATTAGAAGGGGCGGGTCGGCTGCAGATCAGCGCTATGGGGGCGGGGCAGTGCTTACCGGCCCGAGGAGTAAAAGACTAAGTGCATGGGAAAGGTGTCGGGGAGGAAGGCTTTTGTGATGGATGTCATTGTTATCCTGATTTATTGGGATGCACACCTTTTATTATACGGTGTTGCATGTAATTTACTTTTTTCTTTGGAGCCTTAAAGGGTGTTTAAACCTTTTTTTTTTTTACCTGTTAATAAAATGTATGCATTTGTATTCTCACTGTTGGTGTGCACAATTATTGTCTCAGGTTATGTGCACAGATCACAAGAACACACTGTCGCTATGAAAGTGCCGGAGATAGGGCCCTATTCCACTGGATGATTATTGTTCTCATAATCGTTAACGATAAATGGTCCAAACGAGCGCTATTGCGAAAGACCTGAAATCGTTCACCCATTTGTATGGAACGACAATCGCTACTTATGATCGGTCTTGCGGTCGTCTTGTCGTCGCTATTGCGTTCATCACTACTGCGAATGACCGAACAACAACTTATTCAGTGCGAACGATTTGCGAACCAGCAACGATAAAATAGGTCCAGGTCTTATTAAACGATCAACGATTTCTCGTTCGGCCGTTAATTGTTAACTGCTATTCAACCAAACGATTATCGCTTAGATTCGAACGATTTAACGATAATCGTCCCATGCAATAGGGCCCATAGCTGAGCCCTGTACTTACCCTATTGCAAGTGAATGGAGCAGCAGGTTGCATGCCTTACTGCCACTTTATCCATGACGGAGGGGGCAAAAGGGCTCCTATTCTCATGATGATTGTGAGTCCTAGGGCTCATATTCCCAATAATCAGAAACTTATAAAAATACTCACAAAAATACTCCATGTGAACCCAGTTTGCAATACTTCTTCAGTCCTTTGAAGCTTCTCATACCATCTAACACACAAGCTACACTTTGTTTTCTATCACTACATTTACAGCCGTTCTTTGTTTCTGTCTGTAGTTAAATCCTTAACTTCCCCGGAGGAAACTCCACAAACCTTATCATCAACCCCCTGACCTGCAGCAGAACCCATTATACTCTATAATTCTACTATATTCTTACCATAGTTCATTCCCAGTTATTGGTCTGTGTATAAGGGACAGTGATCAGCTGATCGCATTGTCTATGCAGCCACAATAATTATTATATTATAATCATTGTTTGTTGCTTAATGTCGCCTCATGTAGGCTGCTGACATAGTAAAAGTGAACACCCACACCAGCAATCTATTGATCGTTCAGGTGTCTGTACTCCATCTAAAATAAACACTGACTTATACGTAGTCAAATAGTGCTTATAAATGCTTCTATATTACGTAGTCATCCCTATACACAAATAGGAAGAGATTGAGCAATCAAGGTTGGTCCCGGCCAGTCTTATAGCTATGATTTCACACCATAACACCTAGTCCTTACTGCTATGCAGTGCTAATAAAAAACTGAACAGGTTGGCACTGCGCTGGGTTGATTTAGAATGTCATACAATATGACATGTGGAAGAAGTAGTTACCTATGCACTGATGCAAACAAAGGGGAATCCTTGATTTACCTTTTTTTTTTAAATAAAAAAAATCTTTATTTCTTTACAAATTTTCCATAAAAAAAAATTACAAAAGAACATAACATCATGTGGACATACAGATGGGTTCACAGATTGCAAGTACTCTCCCCTCTTATGCACATAATACCAGCTAAGCCCTGCCCCCTCTTCCTTTGTTCTGTCTTGGTGTCTTTGTTACTAGAGGTTGACTGAGCCTAAAAACAGCCAGGGGATAGCAGCTTTTAGGAAAGCGAGATACTAAGTGGCCATGATTTTATTGCTTTCTTCTAGGGTAAGGAGTAATTTGTGGTAAAAGTGATTTACAAATATGTCAGTACTCACATAAAGCTTTGGCTGTCGGAGTTGCAGTTTTGCAACAGCTGGAGAGCCAAGGTTCCCTTCCCCTGCTATATACCATGCATGGTTCTAGATCTATAGATACCATATTAGCCACCATTAGTTGTCATCAATCATCTGTTACCAGTCCATGACTGTAACTCGGACATCACTGGACAATAGGATTATAGAAGAGGTTAACACAATATTGTAGGCTGTTGCCTGGATTTAAGGGGTATAAACCTGGTCTATATCCAGCTAAGCAGAAATATTCCAGCTCCGGCCTATCCAAGTAACTCAAGAAGCGGTTTTCTAAGTCTGCAATATATCCCAGGTTGTGGAAAGTCGATCATACGAGTATCCGTTTTTATAAAACCACCAAAATTCCTTTGTCACACTAGAAGCCATTGGATGAAGTGAAGACAAATATTTTTCTCTGGAATTACACCATACGGATTATACTGCATAAAAATCTGGACGGCATTTGGAAAGATATTTTTAAATACGGCGCACCACATTGTAGGAGCAGCAGACGTCCATTATTCAGCGGAGGCCATGTCTCTAAGAGAATCTCTAGCTCCAGACAGGACAGATGCTGCAGGGAATTCCGCTATTGCAGATCTACACCAAATTATCCAAAGTTTAGAGCAGATTTGAAAAGAAGAGAAAAGTTAAGTTAAAGATCCACACTCTCAGATTTCATTGTGGTTTTATTGACGATATTGCTATTGCTCTGGACAGTTCCTGACATGGTCAGAGGTGGCAGCAGAGAGAACTGTGTCCGACTGGAAAGAATACACCACTTCCTGCAGGGCATACAGCAGATGATAAGTACTTAAGTTGTTGTTTTTTTTTTAACATAGAAGTAATAGAGGGACTTGCTACTACTACCCATAGTACTATTCCATAGTAGCCAATCTTAGACTAGTTTATGTATCTACATCATACAAAATTAATTAACATGGTAAATATATGTAATCAGTGGTGGCCAAAAAGTAGTATAGCTCATTCAGTGTAATGGAAATGGACTATGCATGTGCTACCACCACTTATCTGACAGGAAATGCTGCCGACGCTGCGGGCACATGTCAGTAATGTATACTTACCTGTCCCAATCCCCTGCTGCTGCTGGATTCCAGGTCACCAATCTATGCCACTGTCTGTGTTTTGAAAGTATCCAATGACATGCTGCTCCCATCAGAAATGGCCGCTCAGTCTATTCTAACCTGTTATATTATAGAAACTCTGAAAACGGCGCAGAGTGGGCAGCCCAGGAACTGGCAGCTGTGGGGGAGCAGGACAGGTAAGTATACATTGTAAGACAGGTCAGTATACATGACATGTCCCCCAAAGCCCCGGCAGCATGGCTACATCTGAATTTTTTTTTTTCAAGCATTCCTTTACTTGATCCAGGATCCATAGCTGTTGTTTTTTTTGCCTGTCCTTCAATCTTCTTTGAGTCCTTGAGGAGGCTACCCCCTACGCTCAGTCCCCCCCCCCCCCAACAGGTACAGTACTCACAGTGTTGCACCAGCAAGTCCATATTATTGGGTTCCTTAAAGGGAATCTGTCAGCTGTAATTCATATTCCAAACTGCTGACACTGGTAGATGTTAGCTATTAGGGCAAGGAGACAGACGGTACCTTTAATATACCTAACTGTGCTTTTGTATGTATGTAAAAAAAAAAACTTTAATTCTCTGTTGAGTCAAAGAGGCGTTTCCAAGCTCCTGAAGAGACAAAAAAAAAAAACCCAAAAACATTTCTCAGACTTTTGGGAAAAGTCCCCAGAACTATGTCCCTTTTGAATTCTTTTGCACTTTACAATTCTGGGCATGTAAACAGACAATCAGACATTACAGAGTTACACGCCAATGACGGAAACATAAGGAGTGAGGGTTCTGTCCACAATATATGAAGTACCAAGGGGTCCACAGTCTCTGGGAATCAGTCTTCCACTGGACTGAAGGGGGTCACATAACCCAGCACTACATAGGACACTTCCCCTCTGTGACGATACTGAAGCCCTGCTGTGCAGCACCACTCCGGCACTACTCCATCTCTGGATCTATGCCGCAGCCAACCCCCGCACAGCTGCCACTCTGTCACTTCTCACAGCTTACAGCCCCATGGATGGCTTCTCGCCAGACAAGCTCAGGACTGCTCTCTCCCAGACTCTCCTCCTCTGGAACCAAAATAACGCACCTAAGGGTACTATTACACGGAACGATAATCGCCCGAATCGGCCCTATCCGGCCGATTATTGTTCCGTGTTATAAACACAATGATCAGCCGATGATCATTGTCATCGGCTGATTGTTGATATAGGTTCTGACCTATAATTGTCGGGCGCCGACCGCACATTGCTACTTGTAATAGTGGCGCGTGGCCGGCAGCTGACGATTTGCAAAATAAATACATTATCTATCCATGGTCGAGGGCTCCTCTTGCTCCTCTCCTCCCCGGGTCCCGCACACTGCAGCTTCAGAGCGGCCTGTCTAAGCTGACAGGCCGCTCAGCCAATCACAGGCCCGAGACCGCCACGGCCAGTGATTGGCTGAGCAGCCTGTCAGTTAAGACAGGCCGCTCTGAAGCTGCAGCGTGCGGGATCCGGGGAGAAGACCGCAAGCCCTGGACCCGGGATAGGTAATGTATGCCAGTTTAGCAAGAGCTGCAAGGACATCGGTAATGTGTCCCTGCAGCCCTTGGTAAACAATTATCGGGCTGTGTAATAGGCCCAGTAAACGAGCGCCGATCTAGCAGATCGCTGCTCGTTTACTGTCATTATCGGGCCCCCATCGGCCCGTGTAATAACACCCTAAGACACCTCCCCAGCCTCCTCCTACTGGTATTGTGGGGCACAGTGCTCACATCTATGACAGCCTCCTCCTAAGCCTATGCTGAACCTTCTTCTTCGAAAAGAGAGGAAAAATAAATATATAATTATAATAATAATAATAATAATAATAATAATAGATAAAAATATATATATATATATATATATATATATATATATATATATTTATATATATAATCATTCGTCTGTGAATGTTTATCTAGTATTCAGGATGTATGAAATACTCAGTGACAGTCTGTCAGTATTCATCATCCTGACAGCTATTAATGGTTGTCACCCGGCATCAGTATGAGGCCTATATGCCGTCTGCATAATAAGGCTTCACATACAAGGGCGTCACAGTGACCTAGGAAATGTGCAGATGACTGATCAGCATGAGAACAGAGGGGGGATTGTCCACAGGCATGGAAGCGCATGATCCCAGTGTCACATCCCCCCTGAATAGACCGGACAGATACATATTAGATTATGGAGATTAAAGCCTAAAACAAATACATATGTTCCCTTGGTATGTATGTGCTGCCTAATATAGCCACATCTGCTTCATGCCTGGAAACAGATCAATGAAAACAAATCATTTCTATATACTGAATCATTATCAAAGCTGTACACAATTATACGGCTAAATACAGCTATCTATCTATCATCCCCATGTGACCATCCATGTTATCCAGTGTAATACCAGGAGAACACATCCCTTTTTCTTATTAATGGAGTCAGTCTATAGATAGGTGACGGCCCTCCCCGTCACAGTTGTTGCTGTGTCTACGATTCGGTATCTAAGGTCTGCGCACTTTTGGGAAGTTGCATATCCAGGCTATAGTTTTCATTGGTAACAAGAGGCTCATGAATCCTAGGACTGGGAGAAAATCCAGCATGGAGTGGCAGATTCCTGGAAGAGAAAATCTCCTGGCTGTATGGAGCATTCCCCACCTCCCAGTACAGCACATCAAACCGTGTCACTTCAACAATTTGTTTTATGTTGGCAGGTAGTACACTGGCTGCTTACGTATTTTCCATGCAAAAATAATAGTCATAAAGTACGGGGTCTGCAACTAATTGCCTTGGCAGATGTTTCAGCTATGACCTGTTCTGCTGGATTTCATATACTTAGCGTCTGATGTTGGCCCTCTATATCAAAGTCTATGCAAGATGTTCACATACTATACATGATCCCAAGTATGCAGACAATACATGGTGGTTCGGCCATATGAACCACACCCATCGCTTTTACAGTGCACAGACCCATGTAATCTCCTTAGACATAACTTGAGCATAGCGACTTTCACCAAAGGATTCTACAATTACTTCTAAGGACCACTCAACGGTACTTTTCTTTTGTGCCTTTGCCTTGTGTTTTGTATATATTGTATATATAGGTTGGGTCTGTTAAAGGACGGTAGACTGTGATATCTGGCAATATCGCCATGTTCCTGTTCCCGGGAATGTACTGTGTCTTTCTAGGCTGTCAACCAAAATAGGTGGTGCAGGTACCATCCTAGGAAGAGCCTAGTGCTGATGGAAAAATGTGTGTGATATTGCCAAAACCCTGCACCTTGGGAAGGTATTAAAAGGTTTAGCATCAATTCGGCAGTGTGCTTAGGAGGTGTCTCTGGAAAATATTGTGGGCCTGTGTGGTTAATGGTAGGCATAGATGTTACATGGAAGTCTGTTCTTCTGAAGAAGAAGTGGAGGGTTGGTGGCTTTTGAGTTGCCTGGGAACAAGAAGCCATGCTTTGGTTAGCATGGAGAAGTGATGAAGTTGAGGCTATGGAAGAGGGTGGCTTACGTGTCTTGTTGGGCCACTGCAGGGGGACACTGAGGGACACAGGGCACTGGAGGGACACTGAGCATCACTCTGCCATCATCCTCTCCAGCAGCCACAGCCCGCACAGCTCTGGGAGTCGGGCCGTGACATCACCATATTATCCAGGAAGTGACATCACCATGTTATCCAGGAAGTGACATCACCATGTTATCCAGGAAGTGACATCACCATGTTATCCAGGAAGTGAAGCCTTGATACAGTAGTAAGTGCAGGGAAAAAAGCACTTTACAAGCATTTCCCGTAATAAGTGTGTATTGGGGATTTGTATTACTTTCATAATTATAATTTAAAGTGTCACTGTCGTATTTTTTTATTTTTATTTTTTGCAGAAATCAGGCGATTTTAAGAAATTTTGTAATTGGGTTTATTAGGCAAATATGCCATTATCTGCATTCAAAAAGACTTTTCCCAGGTCCACCTCTCTCCCTCCTCTCTCTCATTCACTGCTCATTATCAGGAAATCACGTATTGTTGCATCAGACATGCACCTGTCTGCTCTATGGAGAGGGGAAGGGGGAAGAGGGAGATTAGTTGGCAGCAGAGCAGAGAACAAAGGATTACACAGTGGGAGCTGTGTGAAAGCCTCTATCCAGAGGTCAGAGAGGTCAGTGCTGACTTCAGAGGAGATAGCCGGTGATGTAGATGTAAATTAACCCTTTGTTGTCCTGTTTTGGTGCCTCATCTCCCTCCACCCCTCCCCTCTCCATAGAGAACAATGAAGACAGTGGGGAGAGCTTAAAACTGCTTTCTCATGATAAAAATGCATTTTTTGGCTAATAAACCCAATTACAAAGTTTCTTAAAATAGCCTGTACTGATTGATTTCTTCAAAAAAATAAAATTAAACGACAGGTACACTTTAATAAAAATTTTCGCTGGACTTCTCCTTTAACCCAATAACTTTGTGCAGCATGTGATTACTATAATGTACAGTGACATCTACAGGCCAAATGTAGTAATACACCCTTCCTCCACAGACTACCCCTACAGACCTGAATAAAGACTGAAATAGTACCGCCTAACGTATATACATTGAGCAGCTGTAAACATTAGGGTTCTGGGACACTGCCGTTGGCTGTAGAAGTCTATAGGATAACTTGTAAGGGCAAGTGATGGTGCCCTCAGAGCCAGGGGAGGGTGTAGCTAGAGGAAATCCCTAGCCCTGGTGAGCTGATAACTGCAGTGGGGTCTGGTTGCCAGATAAACCATTGGAGTTGGCTAGAGTGTGGACTAAGTATTGGACTGGGATGTAAGCAGTCCTGAGAGCGATGGATTGGGCCTGGTAGAAGAAGGGATAATAGGCAAGTCAGGCCTCTGACAGCTGGGTCTGTAGGAATTCAACTACCCTCCCCTCCCCCCAAAAGTACTCGGGAGAGATGTAGAGGTTGCCTAATGAGGCCTGCTGGGACCAGTAGAGACATAGCCTATAGAGCAGAATTTGGGCAGGAAACCGACTAGAACCCTGGGTCAGACATTGGCATTGTCTGATGGGATTGGTGGATTATAGAAGAACAGTTTAGAGAGTATAGTTCTTATTGTTTGGAGTGGGAATAATGGTCTAGGGGTATTTATCATAATTGGGGAGCCATTTTCCATAAGTGCCTCACTCTTCATGGGCGGAGTCTTTATGTCCGGTTTTATTCATGGGTGGAGCCTCTTTCTCCTGCTTTTTCCCAAGCCTCTGTCCCAGTTACAATGGGAGGTGAGGACAGTTAGATCTGGATATTCCGGGATCACTGAGACAGGAAGTGATGTCATTTTAACTGACAGATGGAGACAGAAGGGCGTGTTCCTACATAAACCATATTCACAGTTTTACTTTTTCTAGCAATGGTCCAGGGCAGCCGCAGGTAAAGTTCATGGTTCAGAGCAAGTATATGGACCTATAGATGGCTGCTTTAAAAAGACATGTCAATTTTGTTTTTTAACTTTGTTGGCCCCTAAACAGGGAACATGCTCCTGGGGCCCCCCGCCACTTTCTACTGAATTTCCATTCATTTTGAGGAAGAAAGCTGCGATGTATGGGAACGTTTTCATCTGTAACTAAGTTAATCTTTACTCTGAGGGAATTCATGGAATGTAGCACTGGTGCGGACAATGTCGTTCCAATGACAGAGTGAGCAGCATTGTGGTATCACCCGGGTTGCTCTGAAACATCTGTATATTCAGCCGCTGAGGCATAAAGAACATGGAGATGGTCAGGGGCCCCGGTCATCAGCAGACAACACATTCCTCTCACATCTCCTCCTCGATAAGACACTTGTCATTCCATTACAGCCAGTCGTGCATACTTGATAGTCACATTGTCCATTCTTATACATATTGTTGTATCTGTTATATTTCAGCAATAACCATCTGAGGCCAAGTTTAGAGCAAGGATCTTGGAGTTAAAAACAATGCCAACAACAGGGCACCAAGACTACCAGTAACATGTATGCAGTGCTAAACCCAGAAGTGGGGTAGCTGTCACCTTATTACACTTTGCCTATGCCAGGAACAACCAACTCGGATTTAGTCAGGACTTTCCAGAAAAAAGAATTAGTGTGCAGTGGAGCAAAGAGCATGAGCTGAAGTACTCCATTGGAAGCTGCTCAACCTACTTGGGGAATACTTGAGTGGTTAGCTATACCCAATTGTTCAAATTTGGCACTCATACTACCAGACGTGACTTTCTGTGGGCTCTTCCTCTTTCTGAGTCTTAATCGCGAGTACGAGATTCTTCTTCTACACGTCACACTACAAGTTATCTCAGCAGAGTTTTCCACTTATTAGGCAAGACCCCAAGTTACCCCTACTTCCTACCTACCACCTTCCGCTTAATACCTCGCTACTTCAAGCGCCTAAACCTTCTATGTTGTCCATCAGGAGAAAGGACATTTTTGGCCCCTGCTGTTACCATCTAGAAACCCCACATATATGTATATATGTAGCATGGCGCAATTACATATAGCGGTTCATGTATTTGATGTCAGTAAGGTGGTGGAAAGTAAAGAAACATCTAAATATCACTTGCTGATGGAGTCCTACATGCCTGAACCTGTATAGGACATGTGCTCATACTATCAGAGACAGATGACAACCCTGGAACTTTCTTGATGGGTTAAACACATTAACGTTCAGGCTTGGTGAGATCACATCGGGAGCTATTTCTGAATCCCAGCGCTAAGTAGATCTGGCTTCTTGTTAGGACGCTGGCGTCTGTGGCTGAAATAATGACTGCACATGAATGTACACAAGTGACATCAGAGGCTGCTGGTACTATACACAGGCATCTGCCTAAACCAATGGCTGAGTACACTGCCCCTACTCTCATCCAGGAGCCATTGGGATTATACACAACACATGTTTATTACAAATCAAATATTCTGTTTGGACAAAATTCATTATGTCACAATGATCTAAGTTACATAATAGTTTTGTCCTACGGGAATGAAATGAATTATTTTCAGGAGAAATATGAGAATGATTAGAGGAGTATATATATCTTTTGTTACAATAACACACTGTGCACTTATGTATTATCATCTAGTTATAGGGGACAAGTTAATTGTGCCTGGACAACCTCTTTAAGTCTAGTCCCTTCTATATATGAACTGAAGGTTTACAGGGGTTTAAAATTTATTTAAAAAAAAAAAACACACTAAAAAAAACCCAAACTAATATCCCTTTAAGGAATTCAAGTTAATAAAGGACCCAGTATGTCCATCCATTACATGGACAGCCCATTAAAGGAGAAGTCTGGCGTACTAAAAATTATTCGCCATGGGCAAGAGGTGGGGAGGACATAAAAGAACCTATAGTAACTGGTCCCCATGCCCCCCGCAGTGCTGTGTCCCACTCACGGACCCCCGACTGCAATCTCCATCCCTTCCCCCTGCTACATCACCATTGTCTCAGGTGTAACGTCACATACTCGGGTTGACTGACTGCCTGATCAGCCAATTAGTGACTGGTTGAGTGGGCAGTTGATCAGCTGCGTCATGACGTTGCAGCTGGAAGCTGGAAGAGCTGCAGGAGGCCGTCTGCTGTCAACGGGATCCAGGAGCGGCGCAATGGAGGTGCGGGGACTGGTAAGTATACCTTATTTATAATGTTCCCGTACCCCCTGCCTACCTGTCCTTTTTTTAAGGTACTTTCCTTTTAAAGTATTCTGTGTAATGCTTCATCTCTCCTGTAGTGGCGCTGCAGGGAAATTAATCACTTGCTGTCAGACTACATCTGATTACAATAGGATACATTGTGGACATTGTTTTGTTTGCAGACAATACAAGGAGAAGTAGTATGTAACAATATAAAGAAAAGTAGACAGACGCTGTCATGTTTGGGAAGCTGAATTAAGTGTAGGCGCAGAGACTAAAGTAATAATACAGGATGAAATTCTCCTGCACCATAAGCCGCATTATTTTATACCAGTGTTTGATGTGGACACAGGACTATGTGGGGTATACAGCAAACAATGTCAGTGCCAGACCATCAGCATAGGAACTGAACGAGAGGATGTCTGCCTGTAGCCTCAGAATTGTCTCAGGTCCAGACTCACAAGTATATCTGTCCAGCAAATAAAATAACTCTGACTACGATGGTCAAATCCCAAAAATGGGAAGATTTGCATCATGCTGTCTACTGGCCGTCCTTGGGCCCACCCTCCATCTATACAGAATAGGTGTCAGCCATGATACAATAATCAGTAAGGTCGGATATTTTTTATGGAAGAATACAGGATCTGGGTATGACATGTCTGTATACTAACATAATAAAAGAAATACTATCAGGGTAGACGATATGGACCGGGTGTGTTTTTCTGTGCTTCAGCTATTGCACCTGACCTGCCATTTATGATGTGTGCTGAGCTACTTTGTGTTATCCTGACTCTATAGCTAAGAGGTACAACAATAACCAGCTGTCTTAAAGAGGCACTGTTGCAAAAAAAAAAAAAAAAAGTTAAGAAATCGACAGGAGTGATTGCAAGCAGTTTTAGGATATACAGTGGAACCTTGGTTTAAGAGTAACTTGGATTAAGAGCGTTTTAGTTTAAGAGCTCACAGTTTTTCAAAATTGTGATTTGGTTTAAGAGCATTTCTTTAGTTTAAGAGCTCCCTGTACTGGGTGGGAGCGAAAGTTATGGTCTGCATAGCGGGATCTACAGCACTGTACTCTGACCCAAGAAGTCTCAGTCACCTTCCAAATCATAGCAGATCCACTTCAGGCTGGGGCTTGCATCTGGGGACAGGACTGTCGGGGTGATCTCTCCATTGCTCCCCAGACAGAGTGCTGCTAAACTGTGCTCACTCTACACCCTGCTCATTCCTTCATACTCCCTGCAGTCTCTGTCAGCCCTTATGTTTCCCATCCCCGCCATTATGGGGATCTGCGGCTCCATCCTGTATCCACAAACTGCTGCTGTTTTTCAGGTTTATGCCCTTACTATACATTATACTCCACATGCTGATTGCTGTTCTGTACAGTAACTTATAACATATTCAGCTGTTTCTCATAGTTTGTTTTTTATCTGTTTTACATGTTATTCAGAATTAAAAAAAAATATTATTTTTGGGGTGTGGAACCAATTGTCTGCATTTCTATGATTACTTATGGGAATATTTGCTTTGGTATAAGAGTGGATTTGGATTACAAGCACGGTCCCAGAACAAATTATTTTCGTAATCCAAGGCACCACTGTACTCTGTTTTTTCCATTTTAAATACATATGGCCACTAGGTGTCTCCCTTCCTGTAAATCTGCAATCCATGCTCCCTTTGTGCCAATATTTGTTCTTTTCTCTGTTCAAAATAAGAGACCAAACACAGCAAGTCCCAGCTCTTTGCACACTCACAGACATGGTTTGGTATGGATTGCCAGCCGTTACTGAGCACACACAAATCTTCACTGCGCATGTGAACAGCTGCTGCGTGTCCATGTTTGGCAGCAGAAAATCCTGGAGGTGCTTGCATTGTATGGTCAGCTCTCCTGTTACAAATCTAACTGGCTAACACTAACTGGCATTATCCTATGATATGGAGCCAGAATGTGGCACTGTTTGTGTATGGATCATGGTGCACGTATAACAGTAACTGTACACTACTGTATCACAGTAGATGTATTATACTGATTGATTCCAAAGACTGTTTTAAGCAAACCACTAACAAGGCAGGACCATTAGGTCAGTGCAAAATCTGCAGTGTCCACCATATTACGCTTCATGCATATCATCCTGCTCCTTTATTTAATCTGCATGATATTCAGTGTATATAGTATGATACTGATGTTTATACCTGTTTTGCATGTGTTGATCTTTTTATGAAGTTATTGCACCTACAGAATAACATAAAGCAAATATTTTATAAAAGATTCATATACAGAGAGGTCTGGAGCCTCACATATACAGAAATGTTTTGACTTTCCCTCAGAATTAAAACAAGGGACAAGAAAGATGAAATAAACTCAGCAATCTGTTTGGATATCTGGTGAGTGTCTACAATTGGATTACATATGGACATACCTACTTATGGACTGTTACCTACTACTCCCACATAAGGAGGATAAGATGGCTGAGAGCACCGAGTGACGCAAACAGAAGTAAAGGTCCCACTTAAGGAGAAGGTTAGCTGTTAGGGTTCCCTATTAGGTCCTGGCGAGTTGCAGCGGGGTAAATCGGCTTTAGTTGTTGCTTCCCAGACCACTGACTTCTGGAGAATATTCCAGGGCTTTGAAGAAAAGGAGAAGGATGGCCCCTCAGCATAGAGCAGATTTGTCCCTTGGTAGCCTTGCCATTGGTTTACTAGCCAGACATGGCTAGCATGCAGGAAAAGTTGAAAGAATCAGAAGAAGTTGTGGAACCCAACATGGGGGCCCTGGCTTGGTGGCCAGGCCTATGAAAGTTTCTCAGCAGGATCCACTTACTCTGACTAGACCATAACTAACAATATGACCCACTCCACCTTTACTTATACGCTACTAGTTACTGATTGGATATGCGGAGACAGGGAAAGTATCACTTTAGTGCCTAGGCACTACACCATTAACCCTTAACATTGGTACCTTCAGTTGTGCTTTTACAGAGAATAAGAAATACTAGAAGACACCTAGTGATTAAAATGAAGTACTACAAGACTCCATCTACAGAATACCCAAAATGTATACCTTCAGTGCCGACCTACAGATACATACTGAAACAGCAGTGGCGCATGGGTTCTGGGACACTGCTCAGCTACTTTCTTTCACAAACAGCACCACTATTGTCTTCAGGTTATGTGTGGTATTACAATTCAGCTCCATTTACTTCAATGGAGCTAAGCTGCAATACCACACCCAAACTGAGAACAGAAGAGGCTCTGTTTCTGGAAGAAAACTGCCATGTTTTTCAAAGCCTGGATATCCTCTTTAAGGCGACCTGATGATAAAGCTTCTCCCTGCAGCCAGCTGTACTCCTCTATTATAGCTGCCATACCTGACATTCTGCAGATGTCTCCAGTGATGTTAATCATAATTACAGATACATTTATAAACCTCTCCTGAGATCGGCAAAGCTTCTCCCTTCACTTCCAATATATATTACCCACATTGTAAATGTTTGTAGTTATAATGCTACTTTCTGTAAATTATTGATTTTACTCATTATAGATTGGGCTTGACTTATTTATATAACTTCCTAAGGCTATGTTCACATAGAGTGGATGCACTGCAGATTGGTGGATGCACCTGCAAATCCACAGTGGAAAATCTGGGTGAGATGTTCACTAATCTCACCCACATACGCTGGGAAAAGATTGAATCTGACCTGTAGCATGTCAACCTACATTGCTGATATACTGTGGACTTGTTATAGATTTAATGGATTGTCCAGAATTAGAAAAAAAAAACATTGCTTCCATGCTTTCTTCCAAAAACAGCGCCACATCTGCCCTCAGGTTGTGTGTGGTATTACAACTTTGCTTCATTTATTTCAATAGAACTGAGCTGCAATACCACACATAAACTGAGGACAGGTGTGGCGCTGTTTCTAGAAGAGCGGGACGACTATGGTTCAGATTATCATTAAATCGTTCGAATTTAAACGATAATCGTTTGTTTGAATAGCAGTTAACGATTAACGACCGAATGAGAAATCGTTGAGACCTGGACCTATTTTTATCGTTCACAAATCGTTCGCATTGAATAAGATGTCATTCGGTCGTTCGCAGTAGTGACGAACACAATAGCGACGACAAGACGACCGCAAGAACGATCATAAGTAACGATTATCTTTCCATGTAAATGGGTGAACGATTTCAGGTCTTTCGCAATAGCGGTCGTTTGAATCATTTATCGTTAACAATTATGCGAACGATAATCATCCCGTGGAACATGTTCACACTTTGTAAGACACTGGCCGTTCCATGACCCAGCCAGGTCATGGAACAGCCGGTGTCAGAAAAGATCATCCTGGCCGGTACTGCAGTACCAGCCGGATGATCTTTACTGCCGCTGTATTCGGATGCGAGCGCATCCATCCATGCCTGCATCTGAATTCCCCAATGCACACAATGGAGCATGCGGCCCGAGTATACACTCCGGCCGGGATTCCCTCAGCATGCAGCACTACGTGTGCTTAAAGTGTCACTTAAAGTGTCACTGTCGTTATAACTTTCAAAATCTAAATCAACAGCAGATGTGAAATAAAGCAAGTTTGCAATTTACATTCATTATTTTTGTTGTTGTTATCATGCTGTAAAACAAAGCTGTACTTACCAGAAATCCAGGTTCAGTCTCCAGGAGGCAGATTTTCTGACTGGTTGTAAAAAACAGACTAAACACAGGAATTCCGGCCAGTACAGAGCGTCACGGCTCAATGTGTCCATCAGTCACATGACTGCCTTCTCTCTGTGACCACTCAGATGGCCTGGGATACACAGGACTTCCTGTTTTCTGACTGTTTCCTGGTCTTTGAGAAAAAAAACAAAACAGAAAACAGGAAGTGCCATGTTCTCCATGATAACGATAAAAAAACAATGAATGTAAATTGCAAACTTGCTTTATGTTACATCTACTTTTAGTTTAGATTTTGAAAGTTATAACGACACTTTATAAAGTGACACTTTAATAAAGTTGTTTCAGGCTACTCTAAACTGCTTTATCTTGAGGGTGCATTCACACGTACAGGATCTGCAGCAGTTTTGATGTCCCAGAGTTACTTTGCATCTAATCTGCAACTTCAAATCTGCGCCATCAAACCTGCTGCAGATCCTGTATGTGTGAATGCACCCTAAAGGATTATCCAACACATTAGGAAGTCATAAAGAGTTATAAACTGTGGATATATGCAGAAATGGAGATATTTCAATTTCTTCTTTTGTTTTGGTGCTTTCTTTCATCTCCACATTACTCCAGCTGATGTTGCTTATTGTGCAGTAACACCTCCTGGTTGGGGGGAGTGACAGCAGTTCTCTGGCAGCCTGGACTGCGCTCTCCACTTTTCATCCTTGCAGTCTGCATCTCCTCCCTGCTCCCACCACTCCCCCTGCTTGCAGTCTGCATCTCCTCCCTGCTCCCTCCACTCCACCTCCTTGCAGTCTGCATCTCCTCCCTGCTCCCTCCACTCCCCCTCCTTGCAGTCTGCATCTCCTCACTGCTCCCTCCACTCCCCCTCCTTGCAGTCTGCATCTCCTCCCTGCTCCCTCCACTCCCCCTCCTTGCAGTCTGCATCTCCTCACTGCTCCCTCCACTCCCCCTCCTTGCAGTCTGCATCTCCTCCCTGCTCCCTCCACTCCCCCTCCTTGCAGTCCTACTCTCTCCACTTCTACTTGTAGCAGACTGCATCCTCAC
Organism: Dendropsophus ebraccatus; assembly: GCF_027789765.1. Taxonomy (NCBI): domain Eukaryota; kingdom Metazoa; phylum Chordata; class Amphibia; order Anura; family Hylidae; genus Dendropsophus; species Dendropsophus ebraccatus. Next base: position 69,671,308 of record NC_091465.1, read on the forward strand.
CCTGCTCCCTTTCACTACTCCTCCTAGCGGCATGCAACCCCACCCTGCTCCCTCCCCTACTTTTCCTAACAGTTTGCATCCCCACCCTGCTCCCTCCTCTACTCCACCTAGCAGCCTGCATCGTGGCCTTGCTTTCTCCACACCTTGCTTCCTCCACTCCTCTTAGCAGTCTGCATCCTTGCCTCGCTCCCTCCCCTACTCCTAGCAGTCTGCATCCTTGCCTTGGTCCCTACCACTCCTCTTAGCAGTCTGCATCCTTGCCTCGCTCCCTCCCCTACTCCTAGCAGTCTGCATCCTTGCCTCCCTCCCTCCCCTACTCCTAGCAGTCTGCATCCTTGCCTCGCTCCCTCCCCTACTCCTAGCAGTCTGCATCCTTGCCTCGCTCCCTCCCCTACTCCTAGCAGTCTGCATCCTTGCCTCCCTCCCTCCCCTACTCCTAGCAGTCTGCATCCTTGCCTCACTCCCTCCCCTACTCCTAGCAGTCTGCATCCTTGCCTCGCTCCCTCCCCTACTCCTAGCAGTCTGCATCCTTGCCTCCCTCCCTCCCCTACTCCTAGCAGTCTGCATCCTTGCCTCGCTCCCTCCCCTACTCCTAGCAGTCTGCATCCTTGCCTCGCTCCCTCCCCTACTCCTAGCAGTCTGCATCCTTGCCTCGCTCCCTCCCCTACTCCTAGCAGTCTGCATCCTTGCCTCGCTCCCTCCCCTACTCCTAGCAGTCTGCATCCTTGCCTCACTACCTTCCTTAGGGTGGGTTCATACTGAGGAATTCTCGCGGATAATGGCCGCGGAATTCCACAGTATGTCCGCGCGCACGGCAGCGCGCCTTTCTGCCGGCTCCATAGACACCGTTCTATGGGCTGGCATATTCCGCTATCCGTCGGCCCAGCTCTCAGTATGAACCCACCCTTACTCCTAGCAGTCTGCATCCATGCCCTACTCCTAGCAGTCCTCATCTTTGCCTCGCTCACTACCCTACTCCTAGCAGTCTGCATCCTTGCCTTTCTCCCTCCCCTACTCCTAGCAGTCTGATGGATGGCACCTTATATAGATGAGACTCAAGAGACTGCTCTAGAGGTCAATAAGTCATGTGACTGGTTTCTTCAACACCAAAGCAGTAGGAAACCTAGCGCTAAACTGACCAATTACCGGAGCACTTTAGGTATATAGGGAGTTTATAACAAAGAAGAAGGTTAGTGTTGGAAAACCCATTTAAATCTAGTAAGTAAAATCACTAGTCGTTAGTAAAGTTCACCCTTTGACCTTTTTCTTGTTCCACAATCCATACCAAAGTCTGCAACATGCCAACACCAACATTTTTTGTAGATTTGTGGTTGTGCGTTTACCTAAGGAAATGCAACAGATTTCCCAGCCACTAATCCAGAAGGAAAACATTTCCATCACATGTGAACATACCCATAGTTTAGGCCATCAAAATGATGTGTGACAACTGACAACCCTAGAGATGAGCTGATTGGGGAGCCAACAATATATATCTATAATAAAATGCTAGAAATCCTCACTAGTGGCAGGTATCCCCTACTCTGTATATATATATATATATATATATATATATATATATATATATATATATATATCCATGAATACTGGGCTGAAGCATCAGGGGATGTTAGTTTTTTGCAGGCTACCCCTCGTGATCAGATTATTCCAATAGGAAAGAGAACATTAGGAAAATCCTCTGCAGCCCCTCATCTATATCAGTATAGCATGGAGGGAACAGGATGAGTAGAGTTAAAGGGAGCAGGCCAGGCTGGCAGATGGTCATGGAAAGTTCTGAAAAGTACAGATAGAATTGGTTTTAACTGTTCTGTTTGAGAGATTACTTCTCTCTCTGACACTTCTCCAGTTTGTGTGATATCCCCTGGGTGGGAGCTTTTAGTAACTATGGAAGGGGGCCAGATACTACCGCAATCCTCCACTGTACTATTATAACCCCACCACCGTCCTGCCTACACCACGACCACAGAAATCTGTCTTATCCATATGGATCCAAGAAGACAGGGGAATTCTCTGAAGTAAAAGGCTGAAAATTCCTCCAGTGCATTATATGTGCAATATCCTTCCTTCTAGACAAACTGAGAAACCAGACTTCTCTCTCTGTTTCAGGGGTTGTCACCCAGCTTCTCAAGCTCCTGAATTTGCATTCTATCTGTAAAATATGTGTTATTGTTTATGCTAGCCACTCCAACCTGAGGTCCCAACTTTTAAGGGGTTATCTAGCACTACAAAAACATGGCCACCTTCTTCCAGCAACAGCTCCACTCTTGTCTTCAGTTAAGGGGTAGTTTGCAATTAAACTCCATTCACTTCAATAGAGCGGAGTTGCAAAACCTGCACCCAAACTGGAAACAAGAGTTGTGCTGTCTCTGAAAGAAGGCGGCCATGTTTTCTTAAAAGCTAGATAACCCCTTAAAAGTGACTCTGTACCCACAATCTGACCCCCTCAAACCGCTTGTACCTTTGGATAGCTGCTTTTAATATAAGATCTGTCCTGGGGTCCGTTCTGCAGGTGATGCAGTTATTGTCCTAAAAAACAACTTTTAAACTTGCAGCCCTGTGCCCAAAGGGAGTATCTGTGCCCTAACTTTGCACACCCCTCCCCCCCTTCATCACTTGGAATGCTCCAGGCAGATTGCCTCCTATTCCCCACCTGTATCAGCCCGGAGCATGGGCTGAATCGCTAAGGACCTGTGCAATGTTCAGCATGGAGAAAATGTTCCAGTGGCATTCCTAATGATGAAGAGAGTGGGGAGGAGGGACAGAGGGTGGTGCAAAGTTAGGGCACAGATACTCCCGTTTGGCACGGGGCTGCAAGTTTAAAAGTTATTTTTTAGGACAATAACTGCATCACCTGGCGAACGGACTGCAGGACAGATCTTGGATTAAAAGCAGTTATCTGACAGTACAAGTGGTTTGGGGGGTCAGATTGTGGGTACAGAGTCGCTTTAAGCTTGCCTTGGGATTCAGAGAATACAGCCCCTTAAAATCGAACTCCCCCTTAAAGCAGCAAGTATTTGAAGCCATGCCCACTTGCACTCTCCTTCGCCCTCATGACCCGACCCTTCTTCTCTTTCACTCAATCTACGTTCTATTCATACACTCATAGTTGTGGTGCAAGCTGAGAGGCACAGTGAATGCTGCATAGTAGCATGCTATGTATAGCTGGCTGCACATTGGGATAAAGCAGGACCCACCCTGGCATGTAGTACAAGCGTACAGTCCTGAGTAGACTAGTAATATTTATAAATACATAAGGCAGGAACATGTGCTACTGGTGAATACCATCTCCCGCCTACACACCTTACACTAGCGACAGGTGGAGCAGCCTCACTATACAAGGGGCAGGTTACTGGTCTGGTCCAGGATCTTAAAGAGGTTGCCCAGGATTAGAAAACCATGGTTTCTTTCTAAACCAGCACCACACTTGTCCATGGGTTGTATCCACTATTCAGTTGCACAGAACCTACTGGCGTATGTGGCACTGTTTCTCCAACAAGGGTAAAAACACATGATCCTGATACATCGTGGTTGGCCATATGCCGTGAATATTTCTAGAATGCTGTTGTTAACCTGTATTCCTTTTTCTTAGTTTTTGTTATTTAGTTATTAGGGTATAAAGCAGGGCTTTTTTTGTAATACTTACCAGTTTGAGCATTTATACCAGGTGTAGGGAACTGTAGCTCACCAGCTGTTGCAAAACTACAACTCCCATCATGCCTGGACAGCCAAAGCTGTCCAGCCATTATGGGAGTTGTAGTTTTGCAACAGCTGGAGAGCCAAGGTTCCCAATACCTGGTATGAATGCTAAAACTGGTAAGTATTAAGATAGTTAGTTAATAGCTTGTTTCAGAAGTATTTAGTGCATACCACCAACCTCAACAAAATGTGACTGCAATGCAATCAGATCATGTATTTTAACCCCAAAGCAGTCAGGTTTAGTTATTTGGTTTACCTTTCACCCCATAAAAAGTATGAAAACTCCAAGAGAAGGGCAGACAGTACAGTAAATCCATCTTACATCATATATGGAACGGCACATCAGCATTACATGTCACTTTCTGGCCTCAGATGACCTGCCCCTGAAACCTGGCACAGCGGACAGCTGAATGAATGCATGGACTGCTCCACACAGTTCTACAGGCTCTATCAGGTGCCATATGTACAGAAATAGGAGGCACAGGGAGGTACAATTCCTGCCCCATAATAGCTCCATACAAAACAGATACATAAGGCACAGGGATGAGGAACTGTCAGATCTCTAGCTGTTGTAAAACTAAAGCTAAAGCTTTTGCTGTCCAGGCATGATAGTAATTGCAGTTTTGCACCAGCTGGAGGGCCAACAGTCCTTATCCTAGCATTAGAATGATAAAAAAAGTCATCAAGTATGGTCTACAAGAACCATGTTTGCTATGGATGACTGCTCCACCTTTCGTTCATGTTGATTTTGGAATCAGTGGTGGTTCCAGCAGTCAGATGCCTACCGATCAGTTATCCCCTCTACGTTTATGGTAAAACACCTCATAAACCAGGCAGAAAAGACAATGGGGGAGAATTATTAAGCATGGTGTAAAGTAGAACTGGCTCAGTTGCCCCTAGCAACCAATCAGATTCCACCTTTCATTCCTCACAGACTCTTTGGAAAATGAGAGGTGGAATCTGATTGGTTGCTAGGGGCAACTGAGTCAGTTTCACTTTACACCATGTTTGATAAATCTTTCCCAACATGTCCAATTGGATTTAGGCGCTTCCTAAATGAAATCATCGCTTCCATGCTGCCCAAACCACCAGCCTATGGTTCGGTCCTTGAGGGCTTCTCAACATCCCACCAGCCTTGATTGATAGATATCTCCCTGATTATGGTTATATGGAAAGATCTATTAATAAAGGCCGACGGGCAGGCAAAAACCACCAGTTAAGAAACACTAGTCTAAGTAATTCTTTCCCAAATGATATAGTTGAATTGTTGAACCAGACAAAACCTTTAAGGATGCCTACTTTTGCTGGGACACTTATAGAAGTATCTGAGGCCGGCGCACACTTAAGGCCCTATTCCTCGGGTTGACAGTGAGGAGCAAACAAGCACTATCAGCGCTTATTTGCTCCTTGTTCCCCGCTCGCTGCCACCGCTATTACACGACGGCAGTGAGCAGGTGAGTGTGGGAGGGGCCGCGGGGGGCTGCGGGCGGGCTGCCCCGGGTGATCGCTAGATCGTCTGGCCAGCCCATAGGGGATAGTGGCGGTCTGCTAGCGCCGCTCCTGTTTCACGGAGAGACGGAAGAAGATCACTGCTATCACAGTCATTTGTTTTTCAACATGGTTGAAAGACAAACAACTGCAACGATCAGCCGACATGAACGATGTCGGCTGATCGTTGCCTTCTACTCCACGGGAAAATTGGCCGTGAGGCCGGGAAAATCGGCCAAATGAGGCTGATAATCGTTCCGTGGAATAGGGCCTTTAGATGTTGGATGCTGTTAGAGGTTATGGTCTCAGTGGCATCACCATCATACTTGTGAAATAGTGTCAAGTATACTTGGGCGAATCTAACCTGCTGATATGTCCCTATTGCACAGGAGACGCAGAGGAGGGAGGTATGTCTCTTACCTTCCTCCTCTGTGCCATACCAGTGCAGTTAGGTGTGTGCTCCACAGTCTGGTGAGACCATTAGGAGCACCGAATAGAAGTACTGCCCGCCCCCATTGTGCCGATCTGGCCTGCCCTCTTTTCATTATCATTAGAAAGGGGTGGGCCGGCCGGGGGCGGATCGGTGCTATGGGGGCAGACAGTGCTCCTAACCAGTGCCCCAGTGCTCCTAACAGTTTCACCGGACCGTGGAGCAAACTACTAACTGGATCGGAATGGCGCCGAGGAGGAAGGTAAGAAACATATCTTCATGCTCGGCATCTCCTATGAGTAGGGAAATATCAGCAGGTCAGATTCGTCTAACCTGCTGATAGTTCCCCCTTAAAATTGTCGCCCATAAGAAATAAAAGAAGCACATACATATTGAAATGGTAGCCAAAGCTGATAAATGTATTCACTACAGTCTGTATTGTCCTTCTGTAATTTATCACCTCTAGGGAGCACCAAACAAATTGGGTAGAATAAAAGTGTGTCTTGGGCACTTATTATCTATGGGCCATATAGCAGTGGTGTGGCATTAGTACTTGCTCTAGACAGCCATATAGAAGGCCAGTGACGAGAAAAGGACTATTTAATGAATTTAGTCTGGTGGAGAAGAATAGGCCACTGCCTGGATACGACTCCAGGCAACATAGCCAAGGCATCCAATTAGAGGGATATCATGCGGAGAGGTCTTTGACTCCGTTTGAATAGCTCTAAAGAAGTGCCATAGAGATACAGTACCCAGTGCACAGAGGTAGCCCTCCTTCTGGAATGGTAGCCAGGAAATAAAGTGATTTCTGTACAGTCAACACCAGAGAACTTGTCATGTCTCGTTTCGAGCCCCCCTCCCAAATCATGTTAATATCCAGAGACCCTTGGGCTAGACTTCTGGCTGTGAGCAAAGGAAAAAGTGGATTTTATTGGGAAAGACCTTTCTATTCACACCTCCTCGGCTGCTGGGCTGCAGGATATTTCAGGAGATGTGGTGAAGAATTTCTCCGTTTACCTCTCCTGCCCGTCCCCTCTCACACCGTGCCCTCAAGAACTCTGAAAATGATAGAGCCAAAAACCTATTATAGTCATAAAAGTCTGGTGGATATTTCAGTATTCTGCGCACAGCTGTGAGTGAGAAGGAGACAGGCCTATTGGGATGATGGATGAAGTGCTGGGGGGGGGGATGGAAAAAATAAGCTGGAGAAAAGTTAAAAAGCAAAGGCAAACGATGACAAAGAGTAGTTAGCATCGCGAAAAGGAAAATCTGAAAAAGCTACAAAGAGAGGAAAAGTGCATGAGTGGAGAGGTCAGCCGGCTAGATGTGCTGATCATCCCATAGGAGAACTATAGGCAGGAATCTCATACTGCACGTCAGCAGGTAGGCCGAAGCCATGGGCAGTCTGGGCTAGCTGATCTATTGATTTTCACATTTGTGACTGATTTTATTGGGGTCTGCTGACAATCTCCTGTATACAGGGGATTCCTCAATGTCTTTAGATTTTGGGGGGGAAACAAAAATCATTATGGCATGTCAGATTTCCCATTAATGAGCATTTTTCTAAGTCTGTAATATACCAGATCTGACTTCTACCCATCCTAAGGGTAGCTTCAAACGTACCGGATCCGCAGCGGATATTATGCTGCGATTTGCAGCAAGATCCGCTGCCTATATGGGACCCGGCCCCTTTAACCCCTGGCTATGATGCCCCTGGCCAACTTTTTCCCTGGCTATGATGCCATTCTGGTGCAACTGTTTGCCCACATGACTGGCATTGTGACTATCTTCATCCTACAGACCAGATGTCATAGGGACAGTGACTACTGATCCACACAGCAGCAGCTACGGGATGCAGACAGCCACAATGCTGCTCATGTGGACACCCAATAGGACCATAAAAACATCATAGCCAGGATACAAAACCATCAGTAAACGGCACATTATATGGCTGTATGAATACAGTTTATTACTGCAGGGCAGGAAAAATTATTTTCTTCCTCAGTCAGCAGCTCTTGGCAATCTCTGGCCCTAAGGAGTTATAATAGGGCCCCATAGTAAAGCTGGATAGAGATCACTATGAGTTGGGGAGTGAAGCATGCTGCCCTGCGCTTCTCCTTGCTTGTTTAGGAGGGGGTCTCAGCTAACAGTCTTTTCACGTTACTTGACTGCCAGTGCTGTCTTCTCTTTGTCCAAAGGTTGATAATCTTTAACCAGTTGTTCCTGCTCTCTGCTGAGAAGTAGATACAATGGTATCCAGTGTAGGCGATGTATTGTACGCTAAATACATCAGCAACAGCTGCAGAAATCTCTATGGCAGTCTGCTACAATCTATCACTCAATATAGAACGCCTAAAGTCCAGGCTATTTAGCTCATAGAACATTCTCTGGATTGCATACTGTCCCTATGTAACTGACCAAAGGGGGATTGTTTCTTCTTGAGTAGAGCACCAAAAGGTGTGTGGAGACTTAAAGGGGTATTCCACTCAAACATGACTTTTGATTTGCTGCTGCCCATGATGGGACTAACAGTTCATTCCATACTTGTTATTATCTATTCAGGCTCCTCCCCCCAGTTCTGAGCTGCTGTTTTCTGTTAAAGGCGCAAAAAACTGTGTCTGAGCTTTTCTATCTGTCTCCCCCTCCCTTTCCAGAGGTTTTTGTAAACAAGTCCCTATCTGCAACTTTGTAATGCCAGTAGGGATAATCAGAGTGAGTTCATCAGCAACTTCACCTCAGATTGACTCTTCCAGCATTACATAGAAGATACAAAGTTGCTGATACAGCCTGTCAGGGACTTATTTACATCAGCCGTCTCAGAACGGAGGGGGAAGGAGCTGTGAAAAAGAAAGAAAAGCTCACATACAGATTTTTGTGTCTTCAGCAGAAAGCAGCCACTCATAACTGGGAGATGAAGACTGAATAGATAATAACCAGTATGGAAGGAATTCTTAGTCTCAGAATGGGCAGCAAAATATGAAAAGTTATTTTGAGGTGTAATACCCCTTGAAATAACATTCATGCTCCACATGGAATTCTGGGTAAAGAAAGATGTAAAGTATCTCTCTGGTGCCATCTTGTAAAGGTAGCTTGCATTCAAGTCAATGCTTGACTCCTTCAAGAAGCCTTACAACCTGACTTGGGATTTTACAAACCAAGCCAGAAAGACTTTGGGAGATTTCTAACTTGGCTTAATAATTCCCCAGTCATGTTTTAAGCCTTCTTGAATGAATCAGGCATTGATGTGTCAGGAAGGTGGGACCAGAGAGCTACTTTGCAAACCCTTCTTCCAACTTATCAGCTAAGGACAGTACTATGTATGCATGGGGCATACACTAGCATAATGTTATTTGCATTAACCCTTTATGGTCTGTACCCCCAACCCCCCCCCCCCCCCCCCCAATCCCCTTCAGCCACTGGCTTAGGCATAGGTTGGCCCTAGAATGTCTAGACATCACAATTTTGATACTGTGTCGCCAATAAGTGAAGAGACCCGCCCTGTTTATGTAAGTTTTTCATGCCCCACAGACACTTATTTCTTATTCAGACTGGGGAGAATACTGTCCATTGTCTGACTACTGTACATGAACTGGACAACTGCTGCATGTGGAATTCCCACTCCAGATCTGCCCAAAGCCCAGGGGCATAAAAAGGCCTACATTACCGAGGGTGAAAACAACTTAACTCTTCAATCATCACTATGAACTGAGCAATAAGAGCCTGGCAGGCAGGAGCAGCTCCCCCTGATCTGGCTGCAGCTCACATATGTGGGACACGTGGGATGACTTCATATCACGAGGTGCTGGACTTCCAGAGACATCAAGGAGGTTACAAATCAGAAAAAATATTGTCTTGTCTATGAAGACCAATTAGATTGTTATAAGCTCATACAAAGGGGCAGATGGATCCAACCTGTCTAACAGATAAACCGCCATTGTTTCCATCAACCAATCAGAGCTCACGTTTTACATTTTAAACAGCTCTGATCAATTGAACGCTGGGCTCTGATTGGTTGCTTTGGGCAACAAAGACCGTTTTAGTCAAATACTTTGCTACAAATGACAAAAAAATGAGAAAATTTAGTTACCTCAAGAAACAACATAAGAAGCGAAATATAAAAGCGGTAACAACAGAATTGGAAATAAATGTGTCCCCCCCCTTACTGTATTGGATAAATGGGAGAGGAAGGAGGTGGAGCTTGTGTAGATTGGTATACAAAGGGGTTTATTGGTGGTCTTAGGGGTCATCCACTCATCCGTAGAATTGTGTGGATGGTGTTCTGCGGACTGGACCTGGTCCGGCATAATTAATCATGATGCTGAGAGCTCCCAGGTCCAGTCCGCAAAACGCAGACGGAATTCTACGGACGTGTGAATGACCCCCTCAGGTACTTCTAGACATAGTATACATCCACCGATTCAGGATAAAAAAATTTTTTTAGAAGTCAATGAGCATTAAGCAGAGAGGCCAAACTGTTCAGGTTGGGCAACATTCTCTGAACCAGAATATTCGGCAATTGACTCCCCACGGCTGAAGAAGTTGGATGCCGCCCCAGGGAGTCCTGGAATATATTTGCTTGATGGCCTATTTATTTATTTTTTTGTATAGTTTATGGTAAATGGGGGGCAATAATTTATATTCATTATGAAACACAATGGAAAATAAAGACAAGGAGTAGTTTCCAAGTACACAATGTGAATAGGACTTTACAGATAAGTTACGCCTTACCGCTATGATAAACGCAGAAACTATAGTAAAAACAGCAAAACCATATAACAAAGTAAAGAGTGTAACGTTGATCGTAGTGCATTCAGAACATGGTGATAATACTGTCCTCTATGAACAGAGCCATAGCAAATCTCTCTTTACACTTGGGGGAAGGTTCAGTTTGTTGCCCTAGCCCTGTATACAGCTACCCCAGCCAAGGTAATGCACCCCCTGGGAACATACCCAGGATACTCTGCCCACAGTTATACCCCTGACTTATACATCAGAGACATGAGTATATAAAAAAAATCCCAACAATTAGATATATACTAGCTAATATATATCATTTTTTTTTTCTCTACAGCTGTGTGAAAACTAAACTTTACATATATGCTCCTATATTACTGACACAAGTCCCAGCCTGACCACATGTCCAAATACATCATAGTGATCTAAGTTGCTGCCCCTTTGGGTCATTAGAGCAATGGTGGGGCTGCTGCAAACACGCATCTATATTCCGCAAGTGTGAACCTGACCTTGCTGCTTTCTACAACGAACAAGAGACAAAACCCCTGAGCAGGTATAAAACGATTGCAGAGAAGTTTACATAAATGGTGAAGAATCAGTTTTAGGCTGCGTTCACACTACGTATATTTCAGTCAGTATTGCAACCAAAACCAGGAGTGGATTAAAAACACAGAAAGGATCTGGTCACACAATGGTGAAATTGAGTGGATGGCCGTCATATAACGGTAAATAACGGCCATTATTTCAATACAACAGCCGTTGTTTTAAAATAACAGCAAATATTTGCCATTAAATGACGGCCATCCACTCAATTTCACCATTGTGTGACCAGATCCTTTCTGTGTTTTTAATCCACTCCTGGTTTTGGTTGCAATACTGACTGAAATATACATATACTGACTGAAATATACGTAGTGTGAACGCAGCCTAAAGGGGGTTTTCCATTTAAGCGTAAGAACCTAAATCATTGTATAATTATTTCGGAGGGATTTATCAATGCTTTAACGTGAAAACAGTATCTCATAATTTTCTCAGAAATACTGAAAACTTGGAAATTTTAAATTTCAAATAAATGTCAAAAACTGTCAATCAAGTCCTTATAACCCCCCACCCCCTCCCTTTTTGTATTTCCATCCTCTAACACTGTCAAGATCTCTGTAGTTCCATATAGTTCTATCCGCTATAGACTGTGTATATATATATATATATATATATATATATATATATAATCAGCAACACAAAGCTCCCTTTCTTTTCTGATAGTTTGTTCGTTCATGAGTCCACTGTCTGTCTACATTCAATGCGGTTGTAGTATAGGTACTAGTCCTGTATGGACTTTAAAGAGAATCTTCTCATTCACTGACAGCAGCAGAGATCTTGGAGGGTGCAGTACATTTCATTATACAATAGTTACGTATTATATACAGAAAACTAGAACATTCCTTTAAGTGATTTTGTAGTTAATATGAGAAGGCAGCACTTTCGTAATATATCCCTTACAGCTTGGCAATCATTCAAGCACTTCTTTACTGACTATATATATATACACACACACACATACGTCAGTATACGATATATATATATATATATATATATATATATTACAATACCCCAAATTGCCCTAGCTTATACATGTATACATATATCTTTGGTATATTAAGAGTTTTGTATTATTGACAGTGATTTACATTCAGTGTACAGCGCCTTTGAATATGTTGGCACTATAAATAAGCAAAAATTTTAGAGCTCAGCCCGCTATTTGCTATTTCTGGGCGCAGAATGTGACCGTCCTCTACCCCCATACAGCTAGAGCTGCAGTCACTTCTCCACTTCTGCCTTTGTCTTCTCTCCTGATGATTTCTGCAGATATCTCCAAGTTGCCCAGGACCCTATGCGACTTCTCCAAGTTCTCTCAGCGAGCGCCCCAGAAATGAGCACACTCTCTAATCAGAGGTGACATCCCAATAATAGAAGGCAGAGAAGAGAGTGAGTGACTTACCAGAGGAGGGTCTGCCTGCAGTCGCTCTCCCTGACTCGCAGATGATGACTTGGAGTTCCCTGCCAGCTCGCTGGGGCTAGAGATGGCCAGGAAAGGAGGAGGCTTGGATGGGAGTAGGAGGGGTAACATTAGACAGTGTCAGATGGGGAAAGCAGAATTTTAGAAGACGCTGGAGCTGCTGGAAATGTGCAATAAAACTTACCTCTTCTTCTTCTTTTCTTCTTACTTGTCATGGAGGAGTGGGTACAAGGTTTACCGTCACACCGCTTTTGTTAATGAATAATGTTGGTGGTACTTTAATAGCAAAACACGACATGGAGAGAAAGGAACGGCTGCACATCCCATCTATGGCTGATACTAATGCCGCTAGGCCTATATTAAAATTCAACACCAGGGTGTCTGTATATAATTTGATCAAGCCATAATAGCCCCGTGTACCACGTGCAGGTCGCATGGTTCCCACGGGTCCCTACGCTAACTCCACACCGTGTCGGTCAGTGACCGCCCACCCCGCAAAGCGTGCACATGCAGGGAAGGTGCACATGCACTTTAATAGCAAAGCCTTAGCTAGTGTGGTATTAAAGGGGTATTCCGGTAAAAAATCTTTTTCTTTCAACTGGTGTCAGAAAGTTATACAGATTTGTAATTTACTTCTATTTAAAAATCTTCAGCCTTCCAGTACTTATCAGCTGCTGTATGCCCTGCAGGAAGTGGTGTATTCTCTCCAGTCTGAAACAGTGCTCTCTGCTGCCACCTCTGTCCATGTCAGGAACTGTCCAGAGCAGGAGATGTTTTCTATGGGTATTTGCTACTGCTCTGGACAGTTCCTGATATGGACAGAGGTGGCAGAGGAGAGCACTGTGTCAGAATGGAAGAATATTTAACTTCCTGCAGGACATACAGCAGCTGATAAGTAGCGGAAGACTGGAGATTTTTTTAATAGAAGTAAATTACAAATCAATATAACAAGCCAGTTGAAAAAAATTACCCCTTTAATACCCTATTTGTGAGCATGAAGGTAAGACCTAGGGGTCCTCTATTCAGGACCCTCATCTGTAATCTAGAGCTCATAGGGGTATCCTCTGGAGCATGGCTGTCTTGCATGGCTGTGTCTTATGATAACCTCTGCTGAAGTGCCCATACTTCTGGTACCCATACTTTACCTAATAACAGTACCATATTTTGGCAAATAACACTAAAATACAACTGTCCGAAAATATACAAATATGCACAAAGTACCATACAGGGATGAAATAACACTGACATAAAGAGTCAAAATAACATCTCTGTACATAAAGTCATCGAATAACAATGCTACACTATATATGATATGATTTGACTGTACAATTAATATTAAGTGTTGGGTGCCAGGCCATTGCCCCACTCGGTATGAATTACTGATGCATCTTGTCGCACACACCTTATGGGCCGCATAAACTTTATACTTCTGTCAGCCAAACTTGCTACTTGCGGCGTATGAAGTGTATGGTCCTCTCCAAAGTCTCCACTGACAGTGATTTTGGTATAGATCGGAAGCGATGGAAAAAAATCACTGTCGTCCCCTTTGTTCTTGGAGAGATAAGCTGCTTCCAGAGCAATTTGGCTGTAACTTGACTGCATCAAACATTCCTGGATATGGGGAGTATGGGAGAAATAACTGTTGGCCGACAGTTATTGAAGGTGTATGTCCACCTTTAGGTTAGCATTGCTTTGTAGGATCTTTGAACTGTGATGTTTCATTTCCCCTTTAGGGGCGCTGCAGAGTTAACCAGTTCTCTCAACTGATCACTGGATCATATCTGTAATTAGATTATTACGGTATTAGAGCACACAGGTAAATCCATGGCATGGGTACTGGAGCCAAAGTTATCTCTATCATGCCTACAATATGCTTCTTGCATTGTACAAGTAAACTGATACATAAAAGCAGTGGCCTAATATAGGGGTTGCTCCTATAACCAGCTGATTAGGGGTTTGTATGTTAATATTTATATGATGAAGTTCTGTATTGCCTGGATCCACAGCTGCTTTTAGCTGAAATAACTTAGAGGGAACATAGCCAATGATACAAATGAAAGTTATGGCTGGATATGCTGAAATAGTGGACCAGGGGACAGTAGATACTCCCCGTGTACAATTATAAGCTCAACAAGTCAATGGTCGGCCAATGGATGGCTCATCTTTATTATAGTAAAGAATTGTAACAATGCTTGCTGTTCACTACACTGTAAAACCGGGCTTCACCTTTTCTGGGTCCTAACTCTGATGCCCCCAGGACTTGCAGTAGAATAGAATATTATGATAACAAGGCAGTCAAAAGAAAAACACAATACAGAGCATGTGTCATTCCTGACAGGTAACAAGAATATTAAGTCAACAATAGATGCCTGAAACTGGAGAAGATGGAATGGATTAATACAACAATGACTTGACCTGTTCCCTAAACTCTATCCAAAGACTAAATTATCCCTCACTGTCCCTATACAAACCTTAGATTAAGGAGAACTCCGGACAAAATCTATTTTTTAATATGGTATTTCCTAAGCAAAATTAGCCAAATTATGGAAAATGCACATATAGTGCTATTTCCCTCAATTTATTAGATCAGGCAGGCTTCAAATTCTCTATTAAAAAAAGGTGAGGTCATGACCCGGGTCTTTACCTGAAGTGTACAGCAGGGGGCACAGTATATGTAGACATCTGTATATAGTAAAAGAGCCCTTCCTTTGCTTTAGATACCCGGGCTACCCCTGCTGGACACTTCAGGTATATAGACCCGGGTCGCGGCGTCACTTTTTTTTTTTTTTAGAGAAATTGAAGCCTGTCTGATCTACCAAATTGAGGGAAATAGCACTATGGGGGAGATTTATCAAACCTGTGTAAAGTAGAATTGGCTCAGTTGCCCCTAGCAACCAATCCAGAGCAATGGATCAGCAGTAAGTTGCACAACAAACAATTAGCAGAATAGCACAAAGATTCCTGTTATATAGTGAAATGGGAATATAAAATAACTGCGCCACTTAGAACAATAAGAAGGGCATCAAAAGATCTGCTCCTAGGCTTATATGACTGAGAACTAGCAGACTAATGTATACTATATACTGCACCATTGTATCCTAGGCTAAGCTTACACCTTGGTTGAGGATTTTTTTCCGCCTCTTATCTGCAAACTAAGGGCCCTATTCCACCGTTCAGATTATCGTTAAATCGTTCGAATCTAAACGATAATCGTTCGGTTGAAATGCAGTTAACGATTACAACCAAACGAGAAATCGTTGATCTCTTTATAAGACCTTGACCTATTTTTAACGTTGCTCGTTCGCAAAACATTCGCATTGAATAAGACGCCGTTCGGTCGTTCGCAGTAGATACAAACGCAATAGAGAAGAAAAAACGACCGCAAATACGATCATAAGTAACGATTATCGTTCCATGGAAATGAGTGAACGTTTTCAGGTCTTTCTCATTAGCGGTCATTTGAGATCGTTAATCGTTAACGATTATGCGAACGATAATCGTCTGGTGGAATAGGGCCCTAAAGCTTTCATTATTCAGTCTACATCTACAGTATAGATCAATCATACAGGTTTACTGACAGTATCCTCCCTTATTTTATTATGAAAGATGAGGAGATGGATAGGTGGGGAGGTCTTGAGATTCTATCGAGAACAAAAGACGCCATGGAAGTTTACAGGATGACTTCATGGAGTTTATTAGGAATAGGTAGAGCGGTGATGTTATTACTGGCAATCTTATCAATACATCATTTGGGGCCAGATCATCCTATTCTGGTACAGACTGAACTTCCCGCCCCTAAGCAATTGCACTAATTCTCTATTGCATCACTAGCAAATGTGCGAAGAACAAGACG
Source organism: Dendropsophus ebraccatus (assembly GCF_027789765.1). Taxonomy (NCBI): domain Eukaryota; kingdom Metazoa; phylum Chordata; class Amphibia; order Anura; family Hylidae; genus Dendropsophus; species Dendropsophus ebraccatus. The sequence continues at coordinate 69,687,544 of NC_091465.1, forward strand.
TGAAGATGAGACAGTACTAAATAATGGGGGATTCTGAAATAATGGCTGCTGCTGAATCCCCCACATAGTCTCTGCTATACGACTCCATCAGAGTTTGTAGCCTGGAGCTTGCAGGCACTCCCTATGACGTGTACATCTCGGTCCCTGTGTGCAGTTAGCAGCTTTGGGTTTATGCATTACATGTATCCAAAAAGAGATGTCTGGCTTATAACTTCCCTTGTCTGTACTATCTTTAGCAAATCCTGGAGCTCCTCATGTCCGCCTTCATGATCAGAGCCCAGGAGAGAATTACATTACATACACTCTTAAAGTGTCACTGTCGTGTTTTTTTTTTTTTTTTTGTCAGAAATCAATAGTCCAGGCGATTTTAAGAAACTTTGTAATTGGGTTTATTAGCCAAATATGCTATTATCTGCATTCAAAAAGACTTTCCCCAGGCCCCCCCCCCACCTCTCTCATCCGTTGCTTATTATCATGAAATCTCAACTCTTTTACATCAGTCGGGCCCTGTCTAATCTATGGAGAGGGGAGGGGGGAGGAGGGAGATTAGTCGGCAGCAGAGAACAAAGGATAACAAAGCAAGACCTGTGTGAAAGCCGCTATTCAGAGGTTAGAAAGGTCAGTGCTGACTTCAGAGGAGATAGCCCGGTGATGTTGCTGTAAATTAACTCTTTGTTGTCCTGTTTTTGTGCCTTATCTCCCTCCACCCCTCCCCTCTCCATAAGAGAACCATAAAGACAGGGGGGAGAGCTTTAAACTGCTTTTTCATGATAAAAAATGCATTTTTCAGCTAATAAACTCAATTACAAAGTTTCTTAAAATCGCCTGTACTATTGATTTCTGCAAAAAAAAAAAATGTGTATGTGTATTGTGAGAGCATACAGTATATTAACAAATAAAAATCACGACTGTACTCCTGATATAGCTGCAGCCATGGAGGTTATCAGCAGAGACATTGTACATAGAAATGCTCAGTGCTGCCACTATGATATATTATCCCTCATCCTTTCTCTTCTGGAAATCAATCGGCAACCACTTAGCCATTTGCGCAGACATTAGTGCCGCTTATGTAATGTCTGAACAGCAATCCTCAGAGGTCTAGGTATTGTCTTCATTTTGCCTGTATGCAACTCCTTAAAAGTCATTTTCCGATAATGAAACTAAAGAGCGAGGCCATGGTGGACATGCAGCTGCTGCAGTAGGGGTCAATTCACACACTGCTGATTTGATGCAAACATTTCTGCAACTGTCCTTTAGAACTGGATAGGTCTTGTAGAAATCCATGTGCTTGCTTCTGGGTCAACTCTACGTCAATGAATGGAATAAACTTCCAGCTTTGGAACTTTTGGCAACAAATCTGCGGTGCATGAATATGTTCTAAGGCAACAAGTCCCAGCAGGTGGATGTTAAGGGTACCATGGACTGAGATTAGAAGAAAGCTTTGATTTAACTTTGAGGAACAGAGAGGATTATCTTTAGCGGGCAGACTGCTTCAGCTTGCAGGTACACAGCCAAGGCTTTATCAGGCTCTCTCTCTTATGCACAGAACACATGGTAAATCATTTCCCCATTTCCTGTAATTTGTCCTGATCTAAGTGTTACTAGAGACAGATTTCCCCTAACAACAGGCAGTGGATAGCAGACTGCAGAGAAGTGAGGCACCTATCCTGTTTCCCTAAAAATAAGGCCTCTCTCGAAAGTAAGACCTAGCAAAGTTTTTGTTTGGAAGCATGCCCGCCGAACAGAACACCAGGGCATGCAGCTGTGATTTTTTTTTTAGCCTGCTGCCTTTGTCCCCTACCTTCACCAACCATTGCAGAGCAGCAGCACACAGGACATGAAGACGTCACCTGACGCCAACCCTGATGTTCCCTTCTGCGACTGTCACTTGTAAATGTGCAAGCAAGGAATCAAGGGACATGTTGCCTACCGCCATTCCCATTGTTCCCTACACCTACAATCTGCCGTTATCCTGTCACTGCTGTGCTGTACTAGTGTGCTCTGGTGAGCTACTCGTGGTAGCCGGAAGCCGCCATACCGCTCTGTCCCTGCTGTGCATGTGACATGTGAAGTCTTCATCATGGAAAAATAAGACATCTCCTGCAAATAAAAAATCAAACTGGGACAGCACTGGAAAAAGTGGAAAAAAATAAGAATATTTAGATGGAGTGCACGTCTCACCGCACAGGACCCTTCCTTTCGGCTTCAATCGAATAGTAAACGTAGGAGACAGCACTTCTTGTGAAAAAACGTGTTTTTTATAAAATCACGTTTTTTCATAAGAAGTGCTGTCTCCTACGAGTTTTACCACAAGATGTCGTTGTTGTAACTATGTATGTCCAGATATTGAACAACTGTAGTACCAAAGGGGTTATTTTTTTGTTTATGTATCACATGGATCTACACTCTAATGAGAGTCCTTTCTTCTTCTCACCTATCATCTTTCTCTTTACATCTTTCACACGCACTCCTCACCCACTCACAACTCAGTTCTTACAGGCTGTAGTAAGGAAGTCACATGGGTGGAGGAAGTGTAGGGTCTTTTGCCTTTGGATTCTGTAGAGGAAGGATGCAAGCTATAACGCTCCCTACAGAAATCCAGTTGGGCCCTGGCCCCTGCCAGGTCCCCCAGCCAGTGAGTTGTGGTCTAGACATTGAGCAGAGCACATGTATATGCTAGACCTAGACACAGTTTCTCCTCAAGCCACACTACTAAACACTATGCAGTGTTAACTTGCTACTAGAGAGGACAAGTCAGGGATCATCTCAACCGACGCCGAGAACCAGAAGCAACACAGCGCAGGGCAGTCTCCATAAAAAGTAAAGGAATCGATCCGGATAGAGCAAAGTTGCCAGAAGCCTATGCATCTCGCAGCGTGGGTGTAAGCAGGGAACCCTCAGCATACCGCTCATTCCAGGTAACAGGGTCTGGGGCTTGTGTCACCCTCTAGGATGGGTCACTCGACACTGGTGGGCAATAGGTTGTGCAAAGATCAAAGAGTCAAAACAAAGGCACAAGTATTCTTCTTATTCTACCTCTGAAGTTCCGGCAAAGCACAGTACTACTTGGGTTGGGACTCTCCTGACATCCTCCTCTCTACTCTTCTGAACTTTCTATCTTTCAGCATGCAACTCAGCCAGCACAGCTATACCACTCCTACTCCTCTCAGTACAGATCTGGACTCTGAAGTATTAAGCAACTTATCAAGTGTAAAGTATTGTATTAAGGCAAAGCTGTATTACCTGCTGCATATCTCAAATAGCTGCACAATAAACCAGATTATATTTATGCTAAAGAGACTCTGTGGTTCCTTACTAAGCACCTACACAGTAAATACACCTTCCCGCGGTCATCTCCTCTTTCTGTGGGTGGCAGTGCCAATAGTCTGGGTGAATCACTACTCCACTCCGGACCACTGTGATAATTGCCCAAGGGAGCCCGCAACAGCCCGGCAAGTTACTGACCACAGGGGAACAAGGTATAGCCAGCTCACAAAAATAAAAGCAGGTGTGCCAGCTTACCTGTGTGCCCAACCGGCACTGGTGTCACGACAGATTACCACTGGGCAGAGCTATATCTCGGCCAACCATCACATTGTTCCAGCTAACTTGTGACCGGCCGTCTGTCCCGCCTCACCGGCGGGGCAGTCACCACACTAGGCACCTATGTCCTATTGTAGGATGAATGCTAGGGGTTGTATGTAGCTACTAGTAAGCCTTTTAACCTTTACACAGAAAAATTACATAAGGAGGTAGGTGGCATCATCTTTGTGAGAAAATGTTGGCACTGACCTGCTCATTCCAGGGGCCATTTGTTGCTGAGATGGGTGTGAACAGGGAGCTGAGTGCTGCTCCAGTTTTTAGTCTGTAAACTATTCCCAGGCATTGGCACATCCAGGCTTTGCTGTTGTGGCAGGAACACGTGGAGCTGCATTCACCAAGGAACAGAGGAGAGAACTGTACTGGAACCTTGTGACTGTATCATCCATTGCCTCGGTGCTCTCCGCAGCTGCTGTGCTGTTGAGTGTAGCACAGCTGGATTATCTGCACAATGCCAACATGTGCTGCCAGCTTATGTGGCATTAAAGGGGCTGTGTGGGTTACAATACTCACTCTCAAATACCCTCTTAGGGAATGTTGAGTTAACAAAGGAAGGTCCCTGTTCAAGAGCCTCATCTATGATCCAGAGTGGAGACAGCTACAAATAGTGTCTATTACTCTGGAGGACCCAGCAGCTTATTGAGCCCAGTGGTAAATGTCTAATACCTTTTTTGACCTGCAGTGGCACTATGGGGAAACTGAACATTTGCTGCTGGGATCTCTTACAAATTGTAACTACCATGTTTCTCCAAAATAAAGGCAGGGTCTTATATTCATTTTTGCTACCAAAGATGCGCTAGCAGGAAATGTCTTATTTTTCCATGAAGAAGAATTGACATGTCACATGCACTGCAGGGACAGAGTGTACAGTATGGCGGCTTCCGGCCACCAGGGGGAACTCACCACAGCACACTCGTACAGCACAGCAGAGACAGCATATGGTATGGTGGCAGGAAACGGGATAATGGCAGACTGTGTGCAGCTCTACATCTGGTGGTATGGATGGCGTCAGATGATGGGCCTCTTGATGCCCATCATCTGACAGGGTAGTTGCTGGGGTTCTGATACACTGTGAGAAATCTTTCGCATATGAAGACAGTCCGTCGCCGTCTGCACAAAACAAGTACAATAGAAAAGCTTATGGTCTCACTGGTAATGGACTGCATTAAAACTGAGCACCTCTGTGTTTCTATAACATGTCAGGACATAGGGGGAGGTTTATCAAACCTTGTGCCGTGGAGAAGTTGCCCATAGCGACCAATCAGGTTCCAGATTTTATTTTTCAGAGGCATTTTTAAAAATGAAAGCTGTAATCTGGTTGGTTTCCATGGACAACTGTTCCAGTGGATATATATCCCCCATAGTACCCAAGTATGGAGGTCAAGATCTCTACGGACTGATAGAACACTGGGACTGCGTCACTCTTTAGAGCAGTGTTTCTCGACTCCGGTCCTCAAGACCCACTAACAGGTCATGTTTTGAGGATTTCAAAGGTGACATAATTCAAGTCAGTGCACCAGTAACTGCCACAGCTGGTCGTTGTATGGGATATCTGCAAAACATGACCAGTTGGTGGGTCTTGAGGACTGGAGTTGAGAAACACTGCTTTACAGCATGGCACCTCTTTAAGCCTCTCTCAGTCACTGTTGGGGGCCATTTTTTTTTTACTTGTTGAGTGAAGTGTATAAAGTAACTAAAACACATAATAAGTGTGGTGCAAGGCAAGCCAGTTTATCAGTGCAGTTTATTAGAATTACAATTGTGTATCTTAAAGGTCCCCATACACTTTAGATCTTTGACAGCAACACACACCACTCACAGCAGGATCCTTCGTCGGTATATGGGGCTCTTCTGACTGTCTACTAACAGATGGTAATAAGGATCGGCCGTGATGGAAAAGATTTGGGTTTGTACCAAACTGAACCATCAGCATTTGAATCCCACTGTCTTCTCGTTCCGTGAGGAAGGTGGAGACATCCCGAGTCCCGCCTGGAAAACAGGAATACAGCCTACGTCATAGGGTTTGTATGAACCCAAACCTTGGCCCAGTTCACTTAGACCTTTTTTTAGTCTCTCTAGCGCACATGTATAAGTAATCATTTGGTTTCTTATACAAAAAAAATGGAAAGTTTTGCAATACAATGCAATTTTACAATACAGCTGAATAGTAGAAGACTGTACTAGCCGATCTCTCATGATAACCATGGAGTTTCCAGAGGGCCTCGGGTTGCCATGACAACTGATGACCCCTACCGACTACATCATACAAACAAAAATGCTACTGTGATACACCCCCCGGTGTGGGAGGTGGCGGTCGGTCACTTGCCAGATGGTTGAGCGTGACGCCACTTCTGTGGTGGTTGGCCAAGATATAACTGGGCCCAGAGATGTTATGTTGTGACGCCAGTGCCGGTTGGGCACACAGATATGGTGGCACACCTGCTTTTAGTTTAAAGGGCCGGTTATACCTTGTTCCCCTGAGGACAGTGACCTGCCGGGTTGTTGTGGGGTCCCTTGGGCTGTTGGCACAGTGGTCCGGAGTGGAGTAGTGACCCACCCAGACTATTGGTACTGCCACCCACAAATAGGGGAGATGACCCAAGGAGTGTGGGTATACTGTGTTGGTACTTGACGAGGAATCATAGAGTCTCTTTATCGTAAATAAAATCTGGTTTACTCTGAAGATACTTGTATGCAGCAGGTCATACAGCTGCTGCATTGATAGAACACTTTACACTCGATAAGGCACTTGATAGCTTAGGATTCAGATCTGTAGCGAGTATAGAGAGTGGTACAGTCTGAGACTGGGTTGCGTCCTGAGAAGTATGAAGAATCAGAACAGTAGAGAGGAGGATGTCGTGAGAGTCCCGAGCCAAGTAGTACTGTGCTCTGCCGGGATGACGGAGATAGATATAGAAGAAATACCTGAAAAGAGAGAGAGAATACTTGTGCCCGTGTTTTCACTCTTTGGCCTTTGCACCACCTATTGCCCTACCAGTGACGGGGGACCCATCCTAGTGGGTGACACCAGCCCCAGACCTTGTTACCTGGCATGAGCTTAATGCTAAGGGTTCCCTATCCACACCTGCGCTGCGAGATAGAGTTCATAGGCTTCTAGCAACTTTACTTTATCTGGATCAGTTTCTTCGTTTTTCCTTATGGATACTGTCCTGCACTGTGATTCTCCTTGTCCACGGTGTGGGTTGAGATGATCTCTGACTTGTCCTCTCTAGTGAAGGGCTTAAAGCGTAACTGTCATGTTTCTTTTTTATTGCAGAAATCAGTAGTATAAGCGATTTTAAGAAACTCTGTAATAGGTTTCATCAGCCAAAAAAGCCTCCTTCTGTACTCAAGAAGCAATCTCCCAGCCTCCCCCCTGACTTCTTATCTGTGCATTATCAGGCAAACACGTCTTCATTACAGAGAAGCAAGTGAAGACGGGCTCTGCTCTCTCCATTGTAAGCCTATGAAGGGGGGAGGGGCTGAGGGAGATGAGGGAGCAGGAAGAGGTGACATGAAGGTCAGCTGTTTGTAGACTCTCTGGGCACCTAAACCACAGGATTCAGGTGTCAGAAAGGTCAGTGCTTATCTATGAACTTACTGAGAGAAGATTGCAGGGTGTTGTGCTGTGCAGGACTGCTCCGTGCTCAGTCACTTCTAACAGCCCCTCCCCTCTCCATAGCCACATAATGGACACAGAAATCCTGCTTCTTCTGAAGTGAGGGGGGAGGCTGGGAGATTGCTTTTTCAGTCCAGAAGGAAACTCTTTTAGTACATAAAACCTATTACAGAATTTCTTAAAATTGCTTGTACTGTTGATATTTAATGTTTTCAGAAAAATTACCCTGAAATGACAGTTACGCTTTAAGAAACTCTGTAATAGGTTTCATCAGCCAAAAAAACCTCCTTCTGTACTCAAGAAGCAATCTCCCAGCCTCCCCCCCTGACTTCTTATCTGTGCATTATCAGGCAAACATGTCTTCATTACAGAGAAGCCAGTGAAGACGGGCTCTGCTCTCTCCATTGTAAGCCTATGAAGGGGGAGGGGCTGAGGGAGATGAGGGAGCAGGAAGAGGTGACATGAAGGTCAGCTGTTTGTAGACTCTCTGGGCAGCTAAAACGCTAAATTCAGGTGTCATAAAGGTCAGTGCTTATCTATGAACTTACTGAGAGAAGATTGCAGGGTGTTGCGCTTTGCAGAAATCCTCCGTGCTCAGTCACTCCTAACAGCCCCTCCCCTCTCCATAGCCACATAATGGAGACAGAAATCCTGCTTCATCTGATGTGAGGGGGGAGGCTGGGAGATTGCTTTTTTAGTACAGAAGGAAACTCTTTTAGTACATAAAACCTATTACAGAGTTTCTTAAAATCGCTTGTACTGTTGATATTTAATGTTTTCAGAAAAATGGCCCTAAAATGACAGTTACGCTTTAACACTGCATAGTGTTCAGTGGAGTTTATTGAGAAGAAACTGTAGGTTGCATGTGCCTGGCTCTGCTTCTAGACTGCACACTGAGACTGGGGACCTGGCAGAGGGCCAGGGCCCAACTGGACTTCTGAAGAGAGCGTTCTGGCTTGTGTCCTTCCTCTACAGAGTCTAGCGACAAAAGACCTTACACTTCCTCTACCCATGAGACTTCCTATCTACAGCCCCTGTAACGTGTTCTGTGAATGGGTGAAGAGTGCATAAGTGAGAAGTAAAGAGATAAATGATAGGACAGAAGAAGAAAGTACTCTCATTGGTCTACAGATCCATGTGACATATAAACAAACAATACCCCTTTCAATACTACAGCTGTGCAATACGGTATACACACACTTATAATAGCTACATCTTGTAGCGAAACTTTGTTACTACTACATCACCACTTACATCCAAAAAGTGCAGGCTTTTACGAAGGGTGTAACCAATAGCAACACCCGTGGTGGGACACCACACTACAATCACTATGGATCATGGCATCTATACAGTTTAATGGCTGGCAACTACCATGAATGGAGCAGGCTCAGCTGAGCACCACATATGTGCACCCAACATCATGATATGATAATGAGGGGGATAATATAACAAACTATACTGTAGATCAAGGGGTAGTTCAGCAAAAAAAATTCTTTCAAATCAACTGGTGTCAGAAAGTGCCAAAGATTTGTAATTTACTTCTATTAAAAAATCTAAAGTCTTCCAGTACTTATCAGCTGCTATATGTCCTGCAGGAAGTGGTCCGTCCAGTCTGGAGAGCAGTAAAGGTTTTCTATAGGAATATTCTACTGCTTTCAAATGTTCCTGTCATGGACAGAGGAGGCATCAGAGAGCACTGTGTCAGACTATAAAGAATACATCACTTCCTGTAGGACATACAGCAGCTGATAAGTACTGGAAGCCTTGAGATTTTTTAAAAGAAGTGAATTACAAATCTCTGTCACCAGTTGATTTGAAACAATTTTTATTTTGGGTGAACTACTGGAAATATTGGTTGTGTCACGCAGATCGTATTCTGAAGAACTCGATCAGGCTATAGTCTATTGATGGCATCTGAGGAGGAAAGAAATATGAGCTTTAGTCACTTCAACCTAAGTGCATGGAAACCTATTACTAGCTATAGATACGTAATTATTTTTTCTGATCACAACCAAGTCTTGTTCCTCGTTGGCCAGCTGAGATATTGGGAGTATAGCTCAGAAACACAGAAGCAATGGTGGTTATCTAGGGCTGACTGTGTGTGACTGTGGATCTGTTGGCATGGTCCTGGCGCTATGAAGCCTTGTTCCTACACTTACTGCATTCCAGACGACAGCTGGTTGAGCTAAGAATAAATTGTGCCCCACCCGACACTAGGCTCCGCTGCCTCATAGACCCTCTTTGATGGGACTTTTGAATCTTCACTGCAGTTTATTTATGTGTGAAGTTGTCAAGAGTCCGATTTCTTAAAGGGGCTTTTAGACCATGCAAGGTTTGGGAAGCCAATCTCTGCTAATAAATTACCCAGTTTAGTATGTTGCACTTCTAGTGATAGCGCTGAAGACCGGGGTTGGCACATATTGGATAAATGACCATAAAAAGATAAAATGATGAAGCCATATTACTAGTAAAAATAGATATATTTCACAGTACTAATGCATAAAGCTGGTCTAAGGGGCCTATTACACAGAGCGATAATTGGCCCGAAACGGCCCGATTCGGCCAATTATCGCTCCGTGGAATAAATACAAAGATCAGTCAATAACAATGATCATAGGCTGATGTCGTTGATATCGGTTTGAACCTATAATTGTCGAGCGCTATTACATGCAGTGATGCGCGGCCGGCGACTGATGATTTACATTACCTATCCAGGCTGCAGGGCTCCTCTTCCGGTCTTCATCTCCCCGGCTCCCACATGCTCCAGCTTCAGGGTGGCCTGTCTCAGCTGACAGGCTGCTCTAAAGCTGGAGAGCGGGGCCCAGGGAGAAGACCGCAAGAGGAGCCCTGCAGCCTGAATAGGTAATGTATATGTGATGCCCTGACCCGTGAGGGCCACTCCGCAGTGCAGGTGTTACTAGCAGGCAGGAACCGGGGCAGCTGCAGGGTATAGAGTTGTCACGGTACTGGCACGAGGGTGGCACAGCTGTAGGCCGGTCTGCGGTACTATGCGGGATACTAGGCATGCGATTCTTCGCTGTACCTAGTCGGGGCACCAGATAAGGGACACCAATGCCAGGGTTCAGTAACAGCGGTGGTTACAAGTTTATTGTAACTGAGGTAACTGGTAGCAACAGTCTCTTCCGGATGCAACCGGGTAAATAGCAGGTTCAAACAGACAGAGCAAAGGTGGTGCTGCATAGGCTAAGGTGAAGCGTGCCGGATGATGGGAGTAGCAGTGATAGAGGAATAGAGAGGCTGGGTGGATTGAAGTACTTGTGGTGAATATCTTGAGTTGATGAGGAGATGGAGAACAGGAATGACATCCAGATGAGAGGATACTCCAGGCACTTGAGCAGGTGGACAGCCAGGAACTGCTACAGCAACGCACCTGCCACCCTTCTGAAGGTGAAGGAGGGGCTACAGGAACACCTCCGTCCTCTCTGAGGTAGAGAACGGAACTGCCCAGCAAGGGGAAGTCACATGGTACTCCTGGCAAAAGCTAGACGGCCATTGGAGGAACCATGGTTACGGGGCACGGTCACGTGATCACCAGCCTTTGCATACCACTGCACAAAGTTATACATACAGGATATACACATGAACCTGAGAGTAATAGGGATTACACAGTAAACAGTTGCAGTGCATATAGTTTTCAGGACAGGCATGGCTATAGTAATAAAAGTAGACTTAAAGTGAGAAGCAGACAGCCTGTTCTGGGACACTGCATATAAAGTTTAAGCAAGGGCTGCAAGGACATCACTAACAATGTCCATGCAGCCTTTGTTAAAGATAATTGGGTCGTGGAATAGGCCCATAAAACGAGCGCCCTCATCATCCCGTGTAATAACACCCTAAGACACAGACCTGACAATTGCTGAGAAAAATCCCCTAACAAAGATAGACTGACCATTTGGGCAATAAGCAGTCCTAAGGCTCCTTAAAATGAACATATGACTAGAGCAGGGATGGGGAACCTTCCAGGGCCGGACTGGGACTTAAAATCAGCCCTGGCAATCAGACCCCAGCAGCCCACATACCATATCATGGATATCCGTGTAAAATACGCGCTATAGCAAATTCTGCTTCATTTAGCCATGTCCCCCACTACTCCCTTAAACATGTGAACCCAGCACCAGCACCTAAAAATAATGCTATAACATAATCTGCTGTGGATTTGATGTGGCATATATATGCATTTATTTTAACAGATTAAATCAGAAGCATCAAAACTGCAATGGATTAGGTATGAACGTTCCCTTAAAGGGAACCTGTGAGGTCTATACCAGGTGCACAGCTGTAGATCCCAGCGTACAGGTCAGGGACCGGACCTTTAGTCCACAGACCTACAGCCCTAGACCAGGTATGGACCTCACAGATTCCCTTTAAAGGAGAAAAATATAGCCACTTTCTTCCAGAAACAGTGCCACACTCTTCTTCAGTTTGTGTGAGGTATTGCAGCTCAATTCCATTGAAGTGAATGGAGTGAAGTTGTAATACCTTTACATAACCTGAAGACAGGGATGGTGCTGTTTTTGGACAAAAGTTACTATATTTTTTAAATCCCTTTTATCCTGACTATGTCTGCACTCCATATAATGGCGGTATAAGCAGTAAGGTTTTAATTATTAAAATGTGTCTGCTGGTTGTGATCTCATGTGTAATCAAAGCTACAAAATAAGCTGCTAGATAGATATTTCCTACTGTATATCTATCTATCTATCTATCTATCTCTCTATTTATCTCCTGTCTATCTATCTATCTATCTATCTATCTATCTATCTATCTATCTATCTCTCTATTTATCTCCTGTCTGTCTATCTATCTATCTATCTATCTATCTATCTATCTATCTAGAATTTTCTGTGCATGATAATACTGTCATAGTTAATAACACCAGTAAGCAAATATTATCACCACACAGTACACATTACTGCCATACTGTTACTAAGCAAACCCACCAATATTGCCAATACTACCAGTATATAAGTAACAAATAATATCACCCCACCATGAGCACGGCCATTATCACCACATAATAAATAATACCGCTACACTGTGACTGAATACAATCCACTATATACAACACTAATATTACCAATAATTTGAGTAATACCATCACACCATGCCCACTACCCTCAGCATACGGTGACTGGATAATACCACTATACTGGCACCAAATAACAGCCACTATATAAAGACCAATATTCACCCAGAACAGTGACCATAGAACACAGGTGTCACACTCCAGCTGTTACAGAACTACAAATCCCATCATGCCTGGTCAGCTAAAGCATGACGGGAATTGTAGTTTTGTAACACCTGGGGGGCCGGAGTGTGACACCCCTGATACAGAAGTAGATCCCAGCTGTATAAAGGTCCTGCAGACCTTAAAAGTGATGATTACAATTACATTCAGTGACTCACAGTAGGCGTCTTCTCTGCATGAAGAGACGTCCACTTTTCCTTTTCTTCTCCATCTATCTCCGGCCATCATGAAGGCTTCTCTGGCCAGGACTCCTCTCCACGGGATCTGTCAGACAGACATTTTAGGCTTCTTGCTTCAGCAACATCCTCATCTATACATCCCCCCCAAATAGAATAGCCCCCCCCCTCCACTGCACATCCTTCCATATAGAATAGCCCCCCTGCTGTACATCCCCCATATAGAATAGCCCCTCCTTGCATCCCCCATATAGAATAGCCCCCTGTGCATCCCCCCATATAGAATAGCCCCTCCTTGCATCCCCCATATAGAATACCCCTCCTTGCATCCCCCATATAGAATACCCCCTCCTTGCATCCCCCATATAGAATACCCCCTCCTTGCATCCCCCCATATAGAATACCCCCTCCTTGCATCCCCCCATATAGAATACCCCCTCCTTGCATCCCCCCATATAGAATACCCCCTCCTTGCATCCCCCCCATATAGAATACCCCCTTCTCCTTGCATCCCACCCATATAGAATAGAATACCCCCCCCCCCCATCTTCCCATATAGAATACCCCCCCCCCATGGCCACTAGTGAAAGAGGTAAAAAAAACCACACACATTCTCACCTTTCACCTCGCTCCCCAGCAGCTTCTTCTTCCCGGATGTTCAGTCCACAGCTCTTCTCCCTGGTGCAGAGCGGCGGCAGCTCCTCTCCTCTTTCTGCTCCCAGGTCCTCAGCGGCGCGTCAGGGAAGTGACGTCAGCCGGTGGGGACCTGGCAGAGGTGCCTGCAGACGTGCCTGCGCGCGGCACGTCTGCGGCCCCGGGCCGGCCCTGACACCTTCCAGCTGCCGGAGGTGGCTGAAGACCAGCCCCCCCTGCTCTCCCGCTCCTTACTGGCAGTGCCGGGGGCCAATGGCTTCCTGGCTCTGTCAGTCAGAGCGCAGCCGCTACAAGCTGTGAGCGTTCATCTTGAACGCTCACAGTTAAAGGGCCAGGGCGCCGGCCCTCTGCACAGGCTGAATGAATAGCGCAGCGGCCGGCTGCGCTATTCTTGCAGCCACTGCTGAGGGCCGGTGCACATGGGGGCCAGAACCGGCGGCCCAGCGGGCATTTGCTGGCTTTGCCAGATTACCAATCCGGGCCCGGAACCTTCGGCCCTCCAGCTGATGCAAAACTACAAAGCCCATCATGCCTGGAAGGCTAAAGTTTTGGCTATCCAGACATGAGAGGAACTATAGTTTTGGAAACAGCTGGAAAGGCTCTTAATGATACCTGAAGGAACGTGGGTCACACCACTAATCCTGCAAGATGTCAGGCTGTGACAGAGATGGGTAACAGATGCTATTACAACGGTGTATACAGCTATCTGGGAGGCAACCCACTACCACAGCTTACCCCTCATCTCAGCATTTCTTGTATGGTTGGCTCTTATTTATAACGACCCCAGTGCCTTCAAGGGTGCTTCCTTCTCCATGTCCCTGACCACCATGTGGCCAACACAGTTCAAGTGCAAAGTCTCCTTAAAGGGGTTATCCAGTGCTACAAAAACATGGCCACTTTCTTCCAGAGACAACACCACTCTTGTCTCCAGCTTGGGCGGGGTTTTGCTGCTCAGTTCTATTGAAGTGAATGGAGCTTAATTGCAAACCGCACCTGAACTGGAGAAAGGAGTCGTGTTGTCTCAGAAAAAAAATGGCCATGTTTTTGTAGCACTGGATAACACCTTCAAAGTAGACTTTAAGTGGCCTCCTGCATCTCTTCCAGCTGCAGCATCACATACACGGCTGAGCAACTGCCCGCTCAGCCAATCAGTGACCGGGGCGAGTAACTTCTGACATCTTAGATGACATGTCAAAAGTCCCTGCAAATGACCGTATCACTTTAAGAGAACCGCTTATTCCAAACGTTGGACAACAGAACGGCAGCACAATAAACTTGAACTTTTGACAGTAATTCTCTTCTTTTTTTTTATAACTATAGTTTTTATTGTTTTTTTTAATAGTTTTCCAAATAAAATACATAATGTAAAAAAAACTTTGCGCACAGTCAATACTGTTGAAATTAAATAGCAAAGTATGTAAACCCCCCAAAAAACGTAAATTATAGCACAGAGGAAAAAGAAACACTGTGGGTTGTTAATGCAAGTAGTAAAGACGTAGTAAGATTTCGACATTATGCTTAATGGGGGGAAAATGTTATGGGAAATAATTGAAACAATCAAAGGCATAACGCCAATGGAACAAGACTATAAAGATGTCTGGGGGGGGGGGGGGGGGGGGACAGAACAAGGGGAACAGCTTTTCTTGTAATACCATTCTGGTTGCTCTTAGCATTTGGCACCACCGATACTGTAACTGCTTGCACAAGGAGGGTGAATCACACATTCAGATTTATGGTTCATTCTCTGCTGGTTTGGTCAACTGTAGATGCTTTTTCATCCCCTCCATTTGTAGTTCACACACTTCTGACATACTCCAATATGGCCTTTGACCAGATCAAGCAGTCCTTACTACACTTGCGTTGTGTCCCACCAAAGGTGGTCCTCTAAGTATTATACCACCCAGGTAAAGTAACTCTCTCAGGTGTCACACCAAGTGTTTTCAGCTGTAATCTCTACTGCAGCCACTAGGTGTCTCACTCCCCCTGGGCACAGCTGTAGTGTATATGTAAACGGTAAGGCTATGTTTTACATGAAGAAGCTTGAGAAACTAGTGGAGCTGGAACTCTGGGACGTAAGCGATTAAAACATAACTTTTATTTGTGCGTTAAAAGCAATATTCCATGCTAGGACCTACGCATTTTGTGTGGATGCCCTTAATCATGGTCTAAAAAAAATAGCATGACAAACGAATAAAACAATGAGACCAACCAATAGAAAATTGCCACGTCTAAAGTCATGTGATTAGAAGAAAACTTAACCCCCTCCCGCCGCTTGCTTAATGCTGCAGCGACATTAATTGACGCCGCAGGATGACACAGGTGCAGGAGCTGTGCCTGTGTCATCTGCGGCGGGTCCCGGCTGTGAGTGATAGCCGGAGACCCGCCGCAACTGTCAGCACCGGAGCCACCGGAGATACTGCGGTCAGCACGACTGCAGCATCTATAGGGCTCCTGACAGAGAATTCTCCCTCTACAGAGGGAGAATTCTCTGTCTGCCGTCCATCGGGGCTCTGCAAAGTGATCGCAGAGCCCCGATGGTAGCCATTAAAACCGGAAGCCTCAGGCTTCCAGTTTCCTGGCTACAGAAGCCGGCGGGGGGAGAAAGGGAAGGCTGGGCGCATGGGGCACGTGCCCGTGAGCTCTGCCCCCTCCCCTCTCTCTCCTGCCACTGTCACAAGATAGTAACAGTGGCAGGGGACAGAGGAGAGGGGGCAGACAGAGGGACATCAGCTTATGGGATCATTATGATCCCATAAGCTGATGTCCTAAAACGACCTGGGCATTGATGCATCAATGCCTCCTGGTCGTGAGAGGGATAAGGAGGCAGAAATGATCTATTTCCTCGACACAAGGTATCTAAAAGTTCTCAATTTTAAAAATGATCTTCTTTTTCATTATTTTTAACACATCCATGCCTTATAGCTTCACATATTTTGTGTATAGTTTTCATTTGGTTAATCATTTGGGCTTTGGATGCATTTTGGAAACACAATCCAATGTGAATTATAGCTATTAAGCTTTTCATCATATACACCTATTCTAGGGTTAATTTTGCACCTTTGTTTCCTTCTAGTCACGTGACTTTGGACTTGGCAATTTTCTATCGTTTGGTCTCATTGTTTTATTTGTTTGTCATACTATTGTTTTTAGACCATGATTAAACACTGCGTGAGACACGTAAATCCTAGCATGGAATATTGCTTTTAATGCACCAATAAAAGTTATGTTTTAATCGCTTAGGTCCCAGAGTGCCGGCTCCACCACCTAGTATCTCAAGCTTCTTCCCGCATCTCAGCGTCTGGCCAATGCCCAGGAGCTTGTGCACCTACTACCTGGCTCAACTGCTGCTGTGGATCCATTTCCCAGGTGAGCTGTATATCCTACTGCTTTGATATTTGCAATATGTTTTATATGTGTGATTGTTTATTGGAGCAGACATTCTGTACACCATTATACTCTCTCTTTCCTACTTCCTGTCACATTACCCTATAAAAAGTAGGTATTTCCTGTCAGGAGGAGAATAGGACACAAGCCAACAGGTTCCTGCTGCAGTGACTAAGCGGGTCTGGCTACACCTACACTACACCGCTCTTTTATGCTAGGAGCTAACTAGCAAAATCAGCTGCAGCGCAGAACCCAATCAGGACAGTCACCCCCTAAGTAAAAGGCAGAGGAACTGATCCCCAGTAAGGCAAAGAAGCTAAAGAGCCAAGGCACCTTTTTGACACACGTTCGTCCACTCGGGGATAGTCTTCAGCGGGAGCTTAACCTAGAGACAAAGGTCTAGGACTTGTACTACCTTGCAGGGCGGTCACCGATACTGCGTAGGCAGAAGGCGGTCAGTACAAGAAGTTGTTCTACAAGTCAAGTACTTCTTCACACATCCCGGCAGAGTACGGCATTAATTAGACAAGGGCTCCTATCCGGCCCCTATACCACTATCTCAACCCAAGTCTTCACTGTCTCCTTTTGTCTGCTCAAGTTTACCTCTGAGTCGCTCTTAAAGAAGTATTTGTGCACTAGCAATTGTAGTCAGCAAACTGTTCCTATTTGTATTGCACTAAGCATTCTTCAAGTAAAGTTAAAGAAGACCTTTCACCAGAGACTGCCCGAAACCCCCCCCCCCCCAGCCCGGTAGAGCCCGAAGTACGTACCCCGTCCTGCAAGTTGGTCCCGCCTCTGAGAAATTGCCACCCAACAATCTGCGCGCGCGATATGTAAATGACAAGAGATGAGTACGATGTCCATAGAAAATCATTGGAGCAGGGACTTGCAGGATGGGGTAAGTATCCCGGGCTCTACCGGGGTCTCGGGGGGGGCTCTTCCCCAGCTCTGCCGGGGTGAAGGTTTTCTTTTAAAGCACTGTTTAATTCGGGACTTTGTCATCCATTGCGCCACACCTGCACCTTTACTTGCACCTCACAATTGTTCTACTTTAGGTCCGATGCCCCTGTATCCGGGGGTGGGTACTAGAGCCCACCAGCTGCATACAACATCTGCACTAGCACCTGGGCATCTGCACCAAGAGGTCTCTCTTTGTAATGCCTATAGAACTGTCATCATGCTGCGGATGAATAGAACATAGAATAATATATTACATGATTATTTGATCTTAGGCAGGGCCGGATTAAAGGGAGGGCACCCGGGGCGTGTGCCCTGGGGCCTCCACCACTTAGGGGCCCCCACCAGCCCGAACTCTAGCAGAACGGTGCTGCTTACCCAGGATATCATGCCATGTAATAGGGCCCTAACACAGTGGGCAACAGCGCACAGAAAGTGCTGTGTTCTCACATTGCGTTATTAACACAAACACAATGTGGGAATACACTCTGATACTTGGTGTCCAACCCCCCCCCCCACACACACACACACACTCCTGTCTCTAGGGCCTGGCATCTTCCTCTGCACTGAAGCCTCTAGTGACCATGTGCATAAGAGAGGAGGATGCTGAGCCATACAGCCAGGAGCAAGGAGGGGCCTGTGCTAAGTCACCTACAGTAAGCAGCCATCTGTATGGATTGCAGTATAGTTTTTTTTCTTGGGGGGGGATGGGGGGGATATTGTCGCCCGGGGCCTCCACCAACCTTAATCCGGCCCTGATCTTAGGGTAAAACGGAGCTTTATGCTTCTGTATTGATGGAATCTGGAACCTCTGATGTTAACACAGCATCATGCAGTCCTTTCCAGCACTAAAAACTGAAATATCTGAAGACAGGGCATGCAGATGTAATAAATTAGGATTTGGCAGAATAAATGTTTATGATATCTATTCATAGACGAAATGAGGTGGTCAGACATGGAAGGCTGCACCTCATTTGCTGTATACATATGGTTAAATTTGCAAATTGTGTCGTTTTTGGATCACTGGTTATTGCACAAAATTTAGCTTTTTTTTTTTTCTTTCTTTACATTTGTGCCAAAATGTTTTTTTCATTACTAGGCTGCTGTTCAGGATTATGGAATACAGCACCACCTAGTGTGCGCTTCTATGCATTACAAGACTGAGAAATCTTTTACCTAAATACTGGAGGTTTTCATAGGGAATGACAGCTAGGATAGCTCGGGGTCATGGGGGTGAATGTGACACAAGATAAAGCAAGCGTATGGGATGAAATGTAAGCAAAGCCAAGGAGAGGAGCGCTCTGGTTTGGTGTAAAATTATTGAAAAAATAAAATGCTAATTAAGATCCTAATATGCATTGCTTTTTAATTACTCATTATTTTCAAGATATTTGTTTGCTGTCAGTGAATAAAGACACCCTGGTTTACATTGACAACCTGCAAACCTGTACACAGCTAGTCCTGCTGTCAGCCAAGGCTGTGTTTCCACATTCACCTATGGAACGTATCCTGAAAATCTAAATCCTTCCTCAAAGGGGTTGTCCAGCAAAAATCTTTTTCTTTCAAATCAACTGGTGTCATAAAGTTATATAGATTTGTAATTTACTTCTGTTTAAAAATCTCAAGTCTTCCCATACATATCAGCTGCTATATGTTCTCCAGGAAATGTTGTTTTCTTTTCAATCTGTCCATGTCAGGAACTGTCAAGAGCAGTAAGGGTTTTCTATGGGGATTTACTAGTCCAGAGGTGGCAGCAGAGAGCACTGTGTCAGACTGAAAAGAAAACAACATGTCCTGCAGGGCATGCAGCAGCTGATAAGTATGGGAAGACTTGGAATTTTTAAATAGAAGTAAATTATAAATCTATATAACTTTCTGAAACCAGTTGATATGAAAGAGAAAGATTTTCGCTAGAGTACCCCTTTAACATTAAACTTTAATGACAGAAAGCCAGAGAACTCCATTGACAGGTCTCTTTGCCTGTCAATCATTTCTGCACTGCACACTGACAGGCAGAAAGCCATAAATACTCACGGGTGTCTTCCTGCCCAAATGACTAGTTGCCTCCCCTCTCCTGTCATCACACGGGGGAATTAAAGGGGTTGTCCAGCGAAAATTATTTTCTTTTAAATCAACTGGTGTCAGAAACTTAGATAGATTTGTAATTTACTTCTATTTAAAAATCTCAAGTTTTCCCATACTTATCAGCTGCTGTATGTCCTGCAGGAAAGGTTGTTTATTTGCATTCAGAAACAGTGCTCTCTGCTGACATCTCTGGCCGAGTCAGGAACTGTCCTGAGCAGGAGAGGTTTTCTATGGGGATTTGCTACTGCTCTGGACAGTTCCTGACTCGGCCAGAGATGTCAGCAGAGAGCACTGTTTCTGAATGTAAATAAACAACCTTTCCTGTAGGACATACAGCAGCTTATAAGTATGGGAAAACGTGAGAATTTTAAATAGAAGTAAATTACAAATCTATCTATGTTTCTGACACCCCTTTAAACTACTTTTCCCCACTGTAAAGATACTGCTGCAGCCACGGCTGGTAGCCTCGGGGAGCTGTGGAGCAGAGGTATACATAAAGGACACATATAAAGTAAAGACTGAAACTTTTGCTCCTTCAAAATCCCTTCCTGGCTTTGTCTTCAATAACTGCATCAAAAAAGATGAATGTGAGAACCCAAACCCAGCCTAAGGCTGGGTTCACACTACGTTTTTGCAAAAACTTCCATTATAAAAAAAAAAACGCATCAAAACAAATCTGTTTTTTGTTTTTTTTAACATACACAAAAACGTAGTCAACCTCATTTTTGTGCCCGTTTAAAAAAAAAAAACGGATGTTTTTTTTTTTTATTATGGAAGTCAATGGAAAAACGGATCAAAACGGATGCACATAAATGCATCAGTTTTTTTCATTAGTTTTTTTTTGCAGAAAACAGATGAAAAAAAAAACGGATTGCAAAAACGTAGTGTGAACCCAACCTAACAGGTGATCACACGATATATAATAACAATAGTCCTCCTCGTTGTCCCGCAGTGCACTGTTGCCGGTCTCTGTGTTACATCCTGTGTCGCTAGGCTGTGGTGTAAATGAGGCGTGTACTGTCACCATGGCAACAAGGAAACACAACATTCCTCCGGTTGAGCCTGTATACAGGAGCGCAGCGGCCGCACACATCCATCTGCTGATAGAGAGCGCCTTCTCTTCTATCTAATGTAATAATGGGGGTAGAGAGGCGGCAGGACTGGCATCTCACCAGCACCGGCGTTGGCCATGATTACAGAGCTTCAGTGTCATTCCCTCCGGCAAATATCAAGGTAACGGGACTATATAACACATAAGGAGCCGGGGTTATGTGGCCGTTCGTAATTGAACATTGGATAATTGTGGTTGGGATTCGTCTGCTAAGACGGCCATGGATGTGAAAACTTTATTATCAATCTATTTTATATTAATGCTCAGCCATAATGGAGGTGCAAGTCTAGGGGGGATGCAGGAGGAATTGCTGATCAAATGTTTAGCTGACGGCTATCTATAATGTAGGCCAAAATCTACATATTTTTATTGACCCATCACTATATGGGGAAGCATGGAGGGAGAGCTGTCCGTCAGAGCATGCATGTATTTTTATTAGTGAGCGATAAGCCATTGTAAGTCATCACCGGGAGCAGTGGATGGGGCACCTTAAATGGAACCCGTCACCATGAAGATGCTATCTAAGCTATCTGCATCATGTTATAGAGCAGAAGGAGCTGATCAGATTGATATATATCTTTATTGGAAAAGATTCAGTATAACTTTTAATTTATTGATAGAAATCTCTGATGTTTCCATGCTAAAGAGTCCAGTCCATTGAGTAGGTGACACCTAATGAAGAAGCTGCACCAGCTTCGAAACACCTTGTGTCTTCAATAAATGGTTATACACTTATCTGAAATGTTTTTGTTGGATATGCGCCCGTGCCCTGTGATTTGGAGTGGGGGAGTTGTTTCTACAGACCATTGACTGACTCCGCCCACTGGACTCCTTACCACAGAACGATCAGGGATTGCAATCAACAAGTTGTAAGTTATACTGAAAATTTTCCTACAAAGCTATATATCAATCTGCTCAGCTCCTCCAGCTCTATAACATGATGATGATATATTAGAATTACTTTAAAATCCAGATGCCTGATCCCCCCCCCCCCCCAACAACTGCCAGGAGGGTATAGTGATCACTCTATACATTAGAAGCTGTGCCAATCCTTCTGTAATCTGTAGGTCTGGCCAATGATCTAATGTGTACCAGCATTTTAAAGCATGTCTGTCATTTCAATAAACTTTTGACATGTTGCACAGATATCTTTGTATTTGGACTTCCTCTATAGCTGTGTACTATATTCACCGACTGCAGTCTCACCGATTGAAGGAGAAGAGCGTCATAGACTTGTAATGGAGTCCCATCTCTAGCAACCAGTTGGATAGAATGGTGAGCCAGGGAGTGAAGCGCATAGCTGTGCTCTTCACCCTGCTATAGCTAATGATTGAAGCGGTCTCAGCAAAGAGACCCCAACCAATCCAAACTAAAATCCAAAAAGTTTATGTAAATGACAAACATGTTTTACCTTCACACTTTATGGGGGAGATTTATCAAACATGGTGTAAAGTGAAACTGGCTCAGTTGCCCCCGGCAACCAATCAGATTCCACCTTTCATTCCTCACAGACTCTTTGGAAAATGAAAGGTGGAATCTGATTGGTTGCTAGGGGCAACTGAGCCAGTTTCACTTTACACCATGTTTGATAAATCTCCCCCTATGTGTCTGTATGGCTCCTAACTGCATTAGATAACCAACTTATTGGGGAAATGAGGGACAATGATATCAAAAGGTATAGTAGTATTTATCTTCATATACTTGTCTATGGAAGTGTGATATTCCCATAGAGACCCATGTGGATACCGAACCCCAACACTGAGTGATAAAGATTCCATTCTCTCCGTCATTGTATTGTTTTATATATCATGATAGTTCATAGTTTTTTTGTCATCATTTTTCCAGTCCACCATCTCCGAGCCGCTTCCGGCAACACTGAAGGACCAAAGTGAAGCCACAGCATATGATGAACTGATAAATACATACGAGACAACCACCGGAAGAAGTCATAACCGGAAATATTGCGGAGGCGTATTATCACAGCCCAGCCACCCTCTGCCCCCACCTCATTGGAAGGTTCACTACAATAAGGATTTATGGGATAAGGTAAGAAGGTGCAGTCATGGGTCAGACCAGGAGTTGGACTAGGACTTGTGGCTATAACACCAGCGTGCAATAGAGAGCTCTATTCATCCCAGCTTCCACTCACTATGCTCATTCAGTGTACTGTACAGGAGCAGGGACATCTACTTTTGACAGGAGTCCCTGCTCTTGTATATAGTTTGCATGGGACATCAAAGGGCAATTGGGGCATCTTACTATGTATAATACGAAGGTTGGTTGGTTGGTTGGATAGATGATGTTTGATAAAGTAGTTCTATGACTTCTATCTTCTATAAGATGAACACACAGACACTATGGTCTACATCAGTGATGATGAACCTTCGGCCCTCCAGTTATTGTTATTGCAAAACTACAATTCTCATCATGCCTGGACAGCCAAAGATTTAACTTTTGCTGCCTGGGTATCATGAGTGCCAGAGTTCATCATTACTGGTCTAGACTCTGTGCACTGGTCTAGACTCTGTCACAGAAGATCACTGTGGCCGGTACTGCAGTACCGGCCGGATGATCTTCATTTGTGCTGTATTGGGATGCAGGCACATCCATGTGCGCCCTCATCCCAATTCACCAAGATAAAGTTCTTCCAATATATCACATTCTGCACTTCCTACTCTTTAAGGTGCTCACTGTCCAATAATAATAGATGCAACTTGTACAATGTTCCTTACAGTTAAAACTAAGAGCATGGAGGACCCCATTGGATCCAGCACACCAGAGCAGTGAGATGAAAGCAGAATTTCAGGGGCGTCCAGCTCAGCCTACCATCACCAATTTCCATGCAGGACCACAACCTTTCTCTTTGGAAAATCACTTAAATAGAGGGCCATCACAGGTTAGTGTTACTTTACATTATTCATGTGTACATGACTCATATTACCTGAACAGGGCCGGGCTAGATAGGTGGAAAAGCATATAACACACCTCCAAGTTATAGAAAATCCCTTTCCCTGTGTCCCTGGTAGTAGAAAAATTTTGCAGAGACAGGTCAAACATTTTGATCAGTTGGGGGTATGAATGCTGAGCCCCCACCAATGTTGTATATGTGCAATTTATAATACTGTTGTCTTCTCATGTGGCAGAGAGGCCCTGAGGCCACCGCAGGCATAAGGTCCCAGGTGCAACCGCTACCTCTGCACCCCCAATGGCTAAACCCTTGATGCTGCTCATGAACTTCCTTCCAGCTGCCCCATTTTCTTCACCTAAAGTTTATACCCCATATTTAAAAAAAAAAAAAAATAATATAAAACATTTCTAATGGTAATATTTTACTGTTTAGGCAATAGTGGCAACAACAGAAAACAAGACTGTTTGCGGAGAACCTTTCTACATAAGAGATAAGGGGGTCTTGAGCTTGAATGACATGTATGCTTCCACTACAGCTCGGGACTTCCGGGCATTTACAGGGTAAGTAAAACCAGTACACCGTGTGGCACAGTAGGCTTGAAGTTGCAGTAGTTTATTACACAGGGACTATACAATTGAGTTGCACCCAGAGTGGTTGCTAGCTTTTACTGATATTTCTATGCTAGTGAATGCTATCACACAACCGTAGCCTGTCCCAACTAGGAGGTATTCATGGTATTATATCACCATTCCTTATTGGCTGGCCTTTGGCTGTCCAGGCATAATGGGAATTGTAGTTTTCCTCATCCCTGGCCTAGAGCCTCCAGAGGTCCTTGCCACAGTATTATTCCCAAATACCCTAAGCACTGAGCATGGAAATGTGCACAATGTATATCTTAGACCAACAGACAGTCTACAGTGGTTACAGAGTCCTGTCTCTAAAGCACAACACTCCTCAAGGGACTGCTCGCTTGAATTTGCACTACCTTGCTGTGCTGCACTGCGCAGCTGGGCACATAGTCATCTCTGCCAGCTCCCTCGAAGACAGACTCAGACTATTCATACTCACAGGCCTCAGCAGGTCTTTCAAGCACAAAACTTTGCCCAGCTGATTTCAAGACAACGATTGGGAAAGGTGTTTTTTCAGGCAAAAACAAATAATGGCCTATCCATCCACATGTAGGCCACTAATAGTTAATCGTTAATAGTTTTTGAAGTTATGTTAGTCTCTTATATTCTTCTTTTTATTATTTTTCCAACCCAGGAAAGAACTTTTAGGATATCCCAAAAAAGATATTTTGACATATTGGCAGGCTGAGGATTACCCTAAGGCCTGGGGACACGGCTTGAAAGAAAACCCTCTACCAAAGGAGAGTCAACCAACACTTCGACGACCGCCTCCAATGCGGGACACCTTTCAGTTTCCCATTGCCACCAAACTGCCACGGATACCACCACGTGCAAAATCCGTTCCCCACAGAGGCCTTAAAACCTTAGCACAGGAGAGCTATCAGTGGCCCCTAGATGCCAAGAGGTCACAAGATGTTTACATCCCCCTCGAATGCCCCTGGACCAAACCAAGAGAGGGACCATTGCCAGAGATCATGTCTGTTCCTATGATGTATGAAACAGAGTACGAGATTTATGGTAGCGAGAAACCTGTCGTAGTGTGACAACAGCCAGGGGTTAATAAGTGATCTGTGATCATAAAACTTAAAGGGAATAAATTCTAAACTTTCAAAAAAAATTCAGCATTTAAATAACTATTGTGTTTTTTTGTTAAAAATGTGAGTGTGTTCTCTTTCCATAATTTAAGTGTTCAGACCCTATACTTAAAGGTGATTCATTAATAAAAAATAATAGAAGAATTAATAAAACTAAAGAAGCTAACTTACCTAAGCACAACCAGCATCCAAGCTCAGTTTAACCCAACAGAGTAAAGATTACGACCCAACATGGGTTTAAAGCAACTCTGTACCCGCAATCTGACCCCCCCCCCCAAACCACTTGTACCTTCAGATAGCTGTTTTTAATCCAAGATCTGTCCTGGGGTCCATTCGGCAGGTGATGCAGTTATTGTCCTAAAAAACAACTTTTAAACTGGCAGCCCCGTGCCTTTTGGCAGCAGCTTAGTTTGTGTATTGCATTAGGCTAGCAAAACCTCTCTGTCCCTCCTCCCCACCCTCTTCATCATTTTTCCTATTCCTCTGCAGTGAAAACTACACAGGTGCCTTAACGATCCAGCCCATGTGCCGTGCTCACACAGCTGATGAATAGGAGGCAATCTGCCTGGAGCATTCCTAATAATGAGGAGGGTGGGGGGGAGGGACAGAGAGGTTGTGTCAGCCTAATGCATACACAATGTAAGCCCCGGCCGTTGGGCACAGGGCTGCCAGTTTAAAAGTTGTTTTTTTTTATGACATTAACTGCATCAGCTGCCGAACGGACCCCAGGACAGATCTTGGATTAAAAGCAGCTATCTGAAGGTACAAGCGTTTTGGGGGGGGGGTCAGATTGTGGGTACAGAGTCACTTTAAAGGGAAACTAACAACAGGTTAGAAGACTCTAACCTGCTTTTATGTTCTTATAGGACCTAGGATGCTGAGGATGGAGGTAATCTTCTGAAGGGTTCAGGAACTTTTAACTTTTGAATCCTCCTCCCCATGGTTAGGGTTAAAGTGCCGCTGTCACCCCCTATTTGCATTTTGACTGCTCTCCACAGGTGTAAAGGGTAAATGGATTGGTATATGTCCCACCCCCACCCCCCTAGATTGTCCCACACCAATGGCCGCTGAGGGGGCAGGGCCTATGCGGCGATGACGTCACGGGTGGGGGGGCTAAGTGGCTAGGGGCGGAGCGATGTGGCACAAAGGCTGCGAGGCCCTGCCCACATATACCAATCCACAGGTGATAAAAATGACTTTTTACCAGAACAAGCACCATGAGGTGTGATATAAAATAAGTAATGAAAGCTGTAACATTTACCCTTTACACCTGTGGAGAGCACTCAAAATGCAAATAGGGGGTGACAGTGTCACTTTAAGCCCTTTATCAAGGATCACATGGAAATAGCTACCACTCTTTAGAGGGGAACCTAATTTTCCTGGTGAATCTTCTAGTCCTACCTAAACGGACATTTTTAGAAAGATTTTAAAAGGATAGGGGGTAAGAAGTGCAAGGACCTCTTTACACCCTTGGAACCTGCATGGGCCAGGCCCAGAGCTTTGTGGCTATTGTGTTACATGTTTCTAAAGACCTGCAACAGACATTGAAGCTTATATTTCGTGTATACCTTAGCGTTATGTATTTTACCCTCTGGGCAGGGCCGATCCTGGGGTCTCTGTTGCCCTCAGGCAGCCGCCCCCTCACTAGTGCCCGAACCCCCCCCCCCCTGCGCACCCACCCACAGCAAGCCCTGAAACCCCATGCCCACCCGCAGCAAGCCCCGAACCGTCCGCGCCTGCCCGCAGCAAGCCAAGACCTCCCCTCCGAAAAGCGATCGCCGCAGCGTGAACAACGCTGACCCCGGCCACTCACCACAGCCAGGTTACCCAGGAGTGCTGCTGGGTGACGTCGCAGGAGCCCAGAGAGACGTGCGGACAGCAGTGAGCGTGGGAGGCGGGACAGGTAAGCGGCTGCTGTCATTTTTGTTAAGTGAAACTTAAAAAAAAATCTGCCGCCTGCCGGCAGAAGCGGGCCTGCCTCTGGGAGTCAACCAGCACTAAAACTCCCAGCTGTCCACTGGCTCCCAGAGCCACCACACACATTCTGGGTTGGGTACCACACCTACATAAACAGCAGGCTACATAAACATAAGTTTACACAGCCCATCATATAAGCTACAGTAGGGAGGCTGACCCCTAAATAATGCAGGCAGCTACCGGATGGCCCCTGCCCATGAGCCACAAACACTGTAGCAACCACAAGGACCCCCTTTCCCAGTTTGCCCCTTCACCCAATGCCAAGTAGACAGGAGTCTGCTTTGTGATTGTAATGGTCAGTCAGGAGTGTGAGTGGATATAATAAACTGTGATCTGACTTCCTGGGGTCTACATGCCGGGCTGCCTCCTGTCTTCTGATCCTCAGTAGAGCTGTGCAATAAACCCTTTATAAACTCCAGGATCAGCTGACCGTGCTGCAAACTGTGTAGTCTTCCAGGCAGTCTTTAAAAGAAGCAGTAAATAAAAGCAGTCACTCAGAAGTACATCCATGGGAGTCAGGAGAGTCACTGGTGCAGTCCCAGGCAAGTGGGGAAATAGCCCTTAAAATCCCCATAAACTTGATGTGGGGTCAGTATAAAAAGTGTATGGGGGTCTCCCAAAACTCCACTGACACATGATGTCAGTTAAAATAGGGGTCGAGCGTAACGGAATTTTACTGACTTACCCCTTTTGTTTTCCAAGAGACAAGCTGCCGCCTCAATGCGTGATGGGTGTTTTCCCTGAAATCAGGTACGCTTGGCTGGTCCTTGACCATCACCTCTTCCTTTGGAATAGCCAGAATGGAAAAGATGTCCTTCATTTTAATGGCCTTAAAGTGACACTGTCGTAAAAAAATGTTTTGCAGAAATCAATAGTTCAGGCGATTTTAAGAAACTTTGTAATTGGGTTTATTAGCCGAAAAATGCATTTTTATCATGAAAAAGCAGTTTGAAGCTCTAACCCTGTCTTCATTGTTCTTCTATGGAGAGAGCTAAATAAAAGACCAAAACAGGACAACAAAGAGTTAATCTACAAATACATCGCCCTTTATCTCCTCTGACAGTCACCACTGACCTCTCTGAGCTCTGATTACAGCTGTCACCCAGCTCTGTGCCTGTAATCCTCTGTTATCTGCTTTCTGCTGTCGGCTAACTCCCTCCTTCCTCCTCCCCCCTCCCCTCTCCCTAGAACAGACTGGGTACATCTGATGCAACAAGTCACAATTTCCTGATTTTTTGCAGTGGATGGAAAAAGGCTTTTTAAATGCAGATAATGGCATATTTGGCTAATAAACCCAATAACAAAGTTTCTTAAAATCGCCTGGACTATTGATTTCTGAAAAAAAAATACAACAGTGACTCTTTAAAGACAATATACAGTGTGTTGCACAAGTGTGACCAAAAGATGATCACTTTCAGTCACAGTTTTTATATTTGTCGGTCATTGCCTCTCCTATTAGAGTTCTTATAGGCATCACAAGACTACTGACTAGAGCAGTGGTAGGGAACCTTGGCTCTCCAGCTGTTGCAAAACTACAACTCCCATCATGCCTAGACAGCCAAAGCTAAAGCTTTGGCTGTCCAGGCTTGATGGGAGTTGTAGTTTTGCAACAGCTGGAGAGCCAAGGTTCCCTCCCCCTGTCCTAGAGATCTCCATGACCGCATTTGGGAGGACATCCATCTGCTGACAGAGCTCTTGGATTCAGTGGTTTAGGCAAACCATTTACTGAGTGCATTTCCATTGACCTGTCCAGTTTTAGCTAAGGTGGAAATCTAAGGTCTTAATACGACACATTTATCAGCTAGAAGAATTTCTCAGGTTACAACCTCCCACATGTGCAATCGCTGTGCTTCCTGGAACTCTTAGCGCCCGAGGATACAGCTAGAACCAAGGCTATGCTGGAAATATAATAGCTGCTTATATAATACACAGTCATCTCCCAAAGCATGAAGCCCATTTATATAACGAAAATATAGGAGGACTGGCCCAGCAGAGTACAGGAGGCTCAAGCCCTGATATCATCATGGACCCCATCCCTAACAATGTGAGATTATGGTGTTTGTTCCATATAGCGGTATGGTGGGCCTGCAGTCACCTTTCAGCTGGTGGGCTCAAGGCAGTTTAGTCCAGTCCAGATTTGTCTGCTATAAGATGAACCAGAAACAACGGAATCACCTTTCCTGTATTACATTTCTATGGTCATTGCTCTGAAACAGACCATACTGTACCCCAATATAAGCTTGCCAGTCTAATATATCATCACAGATGTTGCTTTGGTGTATATTCTAGTTTATCCCCCTTTATATCAATATAACTCAGAGGCTTACTGCTATGTAATTCTGAGGATTCTTAAAGGACAACTCCGGCACCATAAAAAAAGGCAAATACTGTCTCTATATTCACCCTGGCTCCTGGGTCCATCCTTCGAATTCTAGACATTAACGGACCACTGGAGGCACCTGTTCTTCAGTGTCTTCGGGTGGGAGCGTCGGATGACTAAAAGCTTGCTCACCCAATCAGAGCTAAGCAAGTTGTGAGTCATCTGCTGATGTCACAGAGGGGGCTAAAAAGTGTCAGATGACTAACAGCTTGCTCGGCCAATCGGAGCTGACAATGTAGCAGACGGGGGCTGGTCTAACTAGTTAGGCCAGCCTCCCTCTGTGAGACATCATCAACACAAGATGGCACTGGCCCTTTCACATTTGGTGCGAGGATGGTAATTCTGCGGCCTGTTTCTAAGGGCTTGAATACCTGTTATCTTTGGTTGATGTCGGACATCTCTTTTGGATGTACAGAATTTCCTAATTTGTGTATGTACTCTCTTTTTGTACACATTTTCTCTGTGTTCCTTGTTATTTCTATACAAAATCAATAAAATCAGATTTACAAAAAAAAAAAAAAAAAGATGGCGCCGGACGTTGTCTTTCAACATGTTAAATCAAACTATCACAAGAGCGAAGGTCTGCTGCCCATCGCTCCATGTAATAGGAGCTGCGGCAGTAGACCGCTGATCTCTTCAATAGGCAGCCAGGACAATCTAAGGATCGTCCGGGCAGCCACTTCCCTTGGCGCTCTGTGAGTGTAATAGCACAGGCAGCGAAAGGGGAAAAAGTAGGAAGCTAGTGCTGAGCTGACAGGTCCGCTCTCACTTTCTCCTCTTAATCGTACAGCCCTTACATACAGTACCAGAGGAAGAAGGGGGGATGGCTAATGTTGCCTGTCAATATAGCACCACTATTATCACTCTCAGTACTACTAAAGGAGAAGTCTGGCGAAAATTTTTATTTAAGTATTGTATTGCCTCACAAAAGTTATATAAATCACCAATATACACTTATTACAGGAAATGCTCATAAAGTGCTTTTTTTCCCTGCACTTACTACTGCATCAAGGCTTCACTTCCTGGATAACATGGTGATGTCACGACCCGACTCCCAGAGCTGTGTGGGCTGTGGCTGCTGGAGAGGATGATGGCAGGGGGGCACTGAGGGACACAGGGCACTGGAGGGACACGGAGCATCCCTCTGCCATCATCCTCTCCAGCAGCCACAGCCCGCACAGCTCTGAGAGTCGGGTCGTGACATCACCATGTTATGCAGGAAGTGACATCACCATGTTATCCAGGAAGTGAAGCCTTGATGCAGTAGTAAGTACAGGGCAAAAAAACACTTTATAAGCATTTCCCGTAATACCAATATAAGTGTATATTGGTGATTTGTATAACTTTTGAAGGGGCAATACAATACTTAAATAAAATTTTTCGCTGGACTTCTCCTTTAAGTGAAGACATGAGTCAAAAGTTGTAGGACCCCACTGACTGCAGTGTTACTGGCCAACTGTCTGCTGTGTATGGGGGTCTCCAGATTGCATTGCTCACCAGTACTTTTCTATTCTTCATGATAAGAATATCATGTACTGCTTTACCTGGACTGATCGAAACAATGATACCACGTTTCTATGAAATGGAAAATTAAAAAAGGAAAATCCGCCTAAATATAAAATTATCAATTGACAGGAATTACTTTGGTTTATCAAATGCGTTCTGTTGATCATAGATAGGAACAGCCGGATCCTTTATGGATTAGTGCAGTCATTCATTTTAGGATGTGGAAGATCTGTTAGACATCTCTTGGTAATGATTTACTAATCTGCTTCAGGGAAAAATCACAGAAGATCCATTTAGCCTTCACACCCCCACATGAGGTGGCCATGGCAGATGGGGCTGGCTCAGACATGAACATTTAAATGAGGACTCCTATGAACAAGCTGTCCAGATCAGGCCGGATACCCAAAGGAACCATTTAGTCTTCAGTTCTCTCTTCCACCAGGTAAGTGGCTATATATACACACACTTATATATGCTATTTCGCCATCTTTAGTCTGGAGGTCGACAATATTTTGGATAATGGCTTATTTACTTATGTTCTCTCCAAATGGGAAAAGAGTTGTGAGTTGCCATCCCCTATAACTATCAGGGAAAATATCCCTGACAAAGGCAACTTTCCCTATCAGGGATACTCTGGTCTACTTAGGGTGCTTATACACAGACAGATTTATCTGACAGATTTTTGAAGCCAAAACCAGGAACAGACTATGAACAGGAAACAGGTCATAAAGGAAAGACTCCTCTTTTCAAGTCCATCCCTGGCTTTGGCTTCAAAAATCTGTCAGGTAAATCTCTCTGAGTAAACGCACCATTAGACTCAGCAGCACGGTCATGTGACTAATCACCCATTGATCACACCATTATTGGGACATATGGATGCAGCAGAACTGACTTTACTGCATGTAGAAAGCCTATATAAAGTCATTGGTCAGTAAAGGGTTATTCTTATCTCAACTAATATATACCTGTAGGCCTCCTTAAGTAAAATATATTTGCAAATACATTCCTTTTGCAAACTTGACTCCTTCCCGATTGGCTGCTCTTTTCCTCCAATTCTCAGTGCATCGTTCTCTAGTTTAGAGACCACCACCCTGCTCTAAAAGCATTGGTCTGGCTGGTGTTTATATAGACAGATATTAAAAAGTATTTATACACTATGAAGGAGATTTATCAAACATGGTGTAAAGGGAAACTGTCTCAGTTGCCCCTAGCAACCAATCAGATTCCACCTTTAATTTCTCACAGACTTTTTGAAAAATAAAAGGTGGAACCTGATTGGTTGCTAGGGGCAACTGAGCCAATGTCACTTTACACCATGTTTGATAACCCTCCCCCTATACCTCTATACATCTACATTATAGTTTTATATACACACCAGCCATACCACTGTTTTTAGAGCAGGATGGTGGCCGGTAACCTAGACAATGAGCTGTCAACAATATAGCGGCATATCAGGAGACATTTGCTAAATGAACATATCTGCAAAAATCAATAATACACACAGGGACCGGGGAAGAGGTGGCTGAGGGAAAAGACGTCCACTCACCTCCCCGGTTCCAGTGGTGGGTCCCCGGTTCCCGGCCGCTTCCTGGTGTCTGACGATGTGACGTCTCAGGTCCGCTCAGCCAGTCAGTGAAGGAGGCGGGATCTGAGCGGACTTGAAACGGATCCCGCCTCCTTCACTGACTGGCTGAGCGGACCTGAGATGTCACGTCTCGGGCCCGCGTCAGACACCAGAGCGACGCAATGCGGGACCCGCCGCTGGAACCGGGGAGGTGAGTGTACATCTTTTCCCTCAGCCACCTCATCCCCGGTGCCAGTCAAAAAGTGCCCCCCCCCCCTTTAAGAAATTAGGTTTTATTAGGCAAAAAAAAAAAAAGCCTCTTTCTATATTCAAACTGGATTAAGAGATCAGAAGGGTCAGTGCTTATCTGGGAGCTTGATGAGAGAAGATTGCAGGATGATGTTTTGTTCAGAGATGACTTCTCTCCTCTCTGTGCTCCCTCCTTCCTTACCCTCTCCATAGAGGATAATGGACACAGAAATCCTGCTTCTTCTGAAGTGAGGGGGGAGCTAGGAAAACAGCTTTTTGAGTACAGAAGTAAGCTCTTTTGCTTAATAAAACCTATTACAGAGTTTTTTTTTAAATCACTTGAACTATTATTAATTTCTGAAAAATTACATTAAAATGACAATTTCACTTCAACTTGATGAGTCCTACAAAGTATAACTATATTAGTGGAGATGATAATACCCCTTTAAGGGGTTATCCAGAATAAATAAAAACGTATGCTGTTTGTTGTTAGTATTACAGCTACGTTCCATTCAAGTGAGCCAGGTTGTAACAGCCCTATAGCACCGAAAGATTATTGTGTCAAAAATCATTATATAATTTGAATTTAAGCCATAATATTTCCGTGAGTAAGCAGGCAACTATGAAATGCGTTTGTATGTTGTTGATCGCATCTTTTGACCTGATCATATTAGTTTGCAAATCTTTCGGTGTATTTACACATCGTTCGTTCGTAAATAAGATTCGTATACAAGACTATATGAACAATAGTAATTGCAATGGTAACGATTGATAATTACTCCATGTATTATAGAGAATGATTTCAAGTTGCTCCCAAAAGCAGTCGTTTGCAATTGTTAATCAATGGGAAACGAAAAATCGCTTCATCTAATAGGACCCTAATACCACACACAACCTGAGTACTGGTGTGGCATTGTGTGGAAAGCAGCCATATATTCTTCTAATCCCTAGACAATCCATTGAACTCTTTAAGGTACCACACATTTACCATTTTGCTATTTTAACACAGGATGTTTACGTCCCAAATGATCTCATTGGTTCTGGTTGGATACTTGTCTGCTGTGCAAGGACGTCGGCCATGCCATCTTACCAATGCCACCATATCTGCAGAGAAGGACCACTGCCCGGTGTGCGTCACCTTTAAAACCACAATCTGCAGTGGTTACTGCCAGACAATGGTGAGATCTGTACATTGCTTGTTTAGTTGGTGGTATATAGGCTGTTGCTGTGACATAGGATGTGAGAGGGAGATTTTTTTTAAAACTTTTGCAGAGAAGCAGCAGGCCAAAGCCACCAAATAGATTTCAGTTTCATTCAATAAAAGCTGAAATCTGATTGATTTCTATGGGCAACTACTCCACTGCCATTGTCTAGGTTACCGACCACATCTCTGCTCTAAAAGCAGTGGTCTCAAAGGAGTATATACAGCTATAGTACACTTACTCAATATATATATTATAATGTATTTATAAACTATATGACAGAAAAATGTTAAGACTTGCATCTTCTTTTTACTGTGGCCTATGGAATTTATACAATATATATTAGGCAGATTTTTTTTTTCTTAACAGGATCCACTGTACAAAACTGCCCTTTCTCCATTTAAACAACACATCTGCACCTATAAAGAAATCCGCTATGACACCATCAGACTGCCAGACTGCTTACCTGGCACGGACCCATTCTTCACCTACCCTGTGGCACTAAATTGTCACTGTGACCACTGTAAGATGGACTACAGTGACTGTACAGTGGACAGCAGCGAACCCGATGTCTGTGATAAGCGACGGATAGACTTTTGATAACCTTTAGTCAATGTAATGCCCTAAATCCAATTACTATACTAAATGTATATATATAGCGGACCTCTCGCTGTTCGTAAGCATCCATTTACATGTACACGTTCCCTAATAAATGAAAGTGCTTTACACGTCACTACCTCATGCTTTGTAGACTTGTCTCAGTGATTCAGCGCTCAACTAAATACGTCCTCAATGGTAATGTGCTTCAATGGCTGCTTATTAGAACAAAGAAATGAAACAAATAAAGCAATCTGACTGCTTCTTGTCATGCCAGGAGAATTTATGTAAGGAACAACACAAAGACCATAAGGGTCTTGCATTGCATTGCTGCAATATTAGGGGTGAAGTATTAAAAGATTATCCAGCACTAGAAAAACATGGCCACTTTCTTCCAGGGACAGCACCGCTCTTGTCTCCAGTTTGGGTGCAGGTTTTGCAACTCTTTTCCATTGAAGTGAATAGACTGCAAACCACACTTGAACTGGAGACAAGAGTCACTACAACCTACATGAACTGGAGACAACCCCTACAACCTACATTACCATCTTCCTGTGATATACACCGATAGATATATATATTGTTATTGGGACATTTAGGTAGAGTGATGTGTGTTCATAGCATGCTGCCTTGCAATGAATGATGCTACAGAAAAAACTGAGGGATTGAACACAGCAAGTGCTGCAATCTCACTGATGCAATAGTTTGCGGTGAACCTGAACTGGCAGGAGTAATGTGGAAGGGGAGTAGGCAGGGAGGGAGGACTATACCAGAGAGCGATGGGTAAGCAATGCATTCTGGGACTTGTAGTACCGAGCAACTGCTCAATCAGGAAGTGCAGCCATGAATTACATAACTGGATTTTTGGTGGATTCAGAACTGGGGCAGACAGTAAAGCAATGCCTTCTGCAGTATGTTTATTTTTTACCTCATGTCAGAGTGCCACTTTAACTGCACCAAATATGTTGCTTTAAAGGGGTAGTGCGGCGCTAAACAATTATTCACTAATTAACACACATTACAAAGTTATACAACTTTGTTTCCCCCCACCCACGCCACCCCCGGAAGTGTAGTGCTCTATACTCACCTGATGCGTGTCGACCCTCGTCCGCCAATGATGTAATCTTCGGGCGGCTGGCCGAACCGCGCCGACCGTCCCTTGTGCTGGCCGCCCTTTGCTGCAATTGGCTGAGCACAGTTATGTGTGGGTGGGGAGAAACACGGGGAAGGGGGCCATTCACTAACATAACATACATTACAAAGTTGTATAACTTTGTAATTTGTGTTATTTAGTGAATAATTGTTTAGCGCCGCACTACCCCTTTAATGTTTGTGGGCCAAAACACAGTCCAACATATCAAAGTAAGAAAACAAAAAAAACAACCTTTCTCCTCTTTTTGTTTTAATAAAAAAGAACAGGGAATGCAAATTAAGGCAAGTAACAAGAATGAAGACTAAACGAAACGGGGGGAGTGACAACAAGCAAGTTCATTCAATTCATCCTTTATCAAGACGTGTCCATTGTGTCTCCTTCTGTAGAGATTAAAAAAAAAAAAAAAAAAAAAAGAAAAAACTTTCAGATCTTATATCAGGCTTCAGAAATTCATAAATCAGGAGAAAGCAGCATCAGGCATGTTGGAGTGCTACGTTCATGAAAGATTAAAAGCACTTTAACCCTTTAAGAGTTATTGACCCCTCAGAAGCAATGGGTAGTAAAATAGGTGTCTAATTTTAAATTCACTTACTCATTTCATTGAACATAAAGGCGTCCTGGTATTCTTTCATGTATTGTGTTGAGCGAGATTCATCAAGAAACAAGGAGTAAACTCGCTTTATGTCATCTACCTGGACATCATTACCCTAAAAAAAGAACCAGATCACTTACAGAAAAAGAACCAAAATCACTTACCGAAAATTACACCCAACACAACCCTTGATATGTCCTACAAATGAAAGTTTTGAATGGCCAGGATCTGGGTGTTAGACCTTGACCAACTGCTAGACAATTCAAGCCTATGGGACCATCCCGTCCCATAGACAGACAGTGATGAGAGAAGTTCTAACCACGTTCTTCCCTCTCAGCTCATTCTAGTGATCAGTTGGGGGACTGAACCAAAAGTTTAGCATAGCCGACACATGCACTATAATGACTGGGTGAGCAACGCACCCGTGAAAGTAAGACAGAAGTGTGGCTGATAATCTTCTGATCTCCAACATGACATCACACAGTAGTCACCTGGATCTATTTACAAGGCGGATTCAATAATGCTTTTAATAATTCAACAACAATCCGCCTACCACATATGTGAATAGGGTTTCCGTCCCTTATCACGTTATGGAAAACTTCTATGAGTGAAAAAAATAGTGTAAATACATTGCATGCTACTGATTCCCACAAAAGTTGGAGACTTATAAATACGCAAATCCTACAGTTGTGCACATTCCCTTAAGGCCCTATTCCACGGAACTATTATCGGCCGTATTCGGCCGATAATCGTCCCGTGGAATAGAGTGCAACGATCAGCCGACGTCGGTCGATCTTCTGCCGTCGCTCCGTTGAATAGGAGCATCGGCAGCAGACGCTGCTGTATCCTATGGGCTGCCTGGACGATCAGCAATCCCCCAAGCAGCCCCCCCGTAGCTCCCCGCCGCCCCTCCCGCACTCACCCGCTCGCTGCAGCCGCGGTGAATAGTGGCGGCAGCGAGCGTGGAACGAGGAGCAAACGAGCGCTGAGAGAGCTCGTTTGCTCCTCTAGATGACCCATGGAATAGGGCCATTAGACAGAACACAAAGGATACCTGGTGATAGCATCAACCACAGTTTCCTTAGAAGAAGGAGCCAAGACCCTAGACACAGTGTGACATGTCTCACCTTTCTTTTCCTGCAGACCAGGCTTGCAGCAGTGATGAGTTGTATAGAGTATCTTAAGGAGGTCTCCAAGCCAATTCTTGTCAATACAGTATAAGCATCTTCACTCATGTCTACATCTTCCTCTTCACACCTGAATTAGAGCCATGATTACTACAGTGTACATCTCATTAGCACTGACCTACCATGTCACATCCCACCAACTGCTAAGCTAAGACAATTTCATACATAAGAGTCTACTAATACAGGATGTCCCACTCACTAAAGGCCCAGAAAAATTGTCAAAATCTACAAGACTAATGAACACATATTAATGAAATTTGGTCAAATTATAAAACTTACTATTTGAGAATGAGGAACCCCTCATGACATAGTTGTTGAGCACCCCTTAAAAGTGACTGCAGAAATGCACATAGTGAAAGCCACTGGCAAGAGAGATGGAACAGCTAGCCGGGCTGTCTCATCTTTGCACACCATGCCGATCCAAAAGCCATGGTTTGTTTGAGTTGTGTAGTCAATAGAAGCTGGTGCTGCCCATGTCTTAGGGCCCTATTACACGGAATGATTATCATGCGAATTATCGAAATATTGTATGAATTTAAACAGTAGTTTTGTGTAAATGCAGGCATTTACTAATTGTTCAGCATAATTCCACATTTTTCCTTAATTTGTTGTGACCAGATGGAGTAAACAATCGTAGTAACAATCGTAACTAACGACTATCGTTTTGTGCAATATCGTTCTGTGATTTCAGGTTAACGATACACAATCTAGTTTGCAATCGTTAAAAATCATTTCCTTACTAAACTAGGAAATATTTTGCATACATATTGAGAGAACAGGATCCAGTTACCATAACATTCAGCGATACCGAGCATTGAGTTAAGGCATTACTGCAAACAAAGGACGATTCCAGCACATGTTATGAGGGGTGTCTGATTCTCATGGAGTAAGATAAGTTTTGAGCAAATTTTATTAAAATGTGTCTATTAGTATGGCCAATTATTCCAAGCCTATGGCAAATGGGATAGTAAGTAATTATCGTGAAGACTGGTGTTACCAGAAATAAGTAAATAAAAAATATCTGCATTTGTATCCGCTCTTGTTCATGGTCTGTCTGCTACTGCAATCACCTTATATCACTAGAATAGGGATAAGCTCCAATACCAGAGCTAGTCCATGGACAAAAGTGGCCCATCTTGTACAAATCCCCCCTCCTTTGCTGTGGCTCTTGTGTATGTAGATTGACGGACTCACCTGATCTTCAGGATCTGTTTGGTTTCCTTCTCATTATACGGTGAAGTGGAAATAATCAGTAACCGATCCAGTAAATCAATAGGAATACCATGTGGACTCTGGTAATTTGTGCCACGGATCCTAAAAGAGAAATCAACCTTTACAATAATCTGCAGTAAACCAAAACAGTTCTGAAAAGGATGAAAAAAAAAAAAAAAAAAAAAAGCTGTCCTCCTGGAACTCAAGCATCCTAGCGATACGCCATTACTTTAGGAGAAGAAATGGCTATGTAATTTTGGATGAACATTAGTAAGAGCCCGAGCCCCTCTGTTCCTGAAACCTGTTATTCTCATAGTATAAAATGAGGAGGGAAGCAAAATAAGGAGACAGATTCATATAGGACATCTTTACCCAATGGATTGCAATGTGAATAAACTATAATAGCTAATTCTTTCTGAAGAGATGTTTTCATGATGATATCAATATACAGGTAATATCTGGAATACATGACAGATACAGCAGGGCAG
Organism: Dendropsophus ebraccatus; assembly: GCF_027789765.1. Taxonomy (NCBI): domain Eukaryota; kingdom Metazoa; phylum Chordata; class Amphibia; order Anura; family Hylidae; genus Dendropsophus; species Dendropsophus ebraccatus. Next base: position 69,727,137 of record NC_091465.1, read on the forward strand.
AGGCTGTCATATTGCACAACCCAATGTGTTGGCTGTGGCATCCCTTCAGGTAGGCATACTGAGTGACAATATAAAGAAGTGATGGAAGCAGCTCCGCTATATCTCTGTACGTTCTGGGTAAAACATTATGTGAAAGGGTTAAATCCATTTAATGCCTAAGGTGCTAACTAAAATGTTAGCCATAAAGCTTAGCATCTTCATAGATTTCTAGAGAAATAATTTAAAGAGATAAAACCCATATATGATTAATATTATCATCTTCTGGACACAACTTATGCCAAACCATCTCCTCCAAGTGAATAAGTGCCCAAGCTGAATCTCCACTTATTGGGAAGTGATAATATAGCGATTTGCCATTATTTTCTAATAACGGAAATGAACTTTAAAAGCAAATCTGTACCGGCTGCCACCCACCCTAAACCGCTGGTACAGTTCTCTAGTGGCCAGCATGCCATGTCAAGTCCTGGGGTCGGCATTAAGGCCTAGGCCCCGCCCCATTGACTTCCCAGACTGCCGACATAAAACTTGTTTAACCATAATACCATCCCCAGGAGAAAGACCAGAAGAACAGTACCAGCGGTTTGGGATGGGTGGTGGCCGGTACAGATTCGCTTTAAAGTTAATCACAGACTTGCTAGTGAGTGCCTTTTAAGATTTTAAAACCCAGAGAATATGAGAACCTTCCCATATCAACCACATAAAAGGTAATACTGTGTTAGTGTCAGCTGGTAACTTACCTGGTGATTCCTCTGTTTGTGGCCATAATGAGAACTGGAGCCATGTCACTTTCCAAAGCCCGATTCAAGAAAGAAAAGCACTCAATGTCCAACATATGGACTTCATCAATAAACAGCACCTGAGAGAGGACAGCAAGAGAAATTTATGAGGACTCAGATCCTTCCGTCACCTGCTGCTTAGTAGTGACACATCTGAGCTTCAGCATTTGTCTTCTCACCCCTGGAATAATCTCTGCTTTTCCTTCCTCTCGCCATTCTGCCACCTTTGCATTAATCTGTTCTCGGACCTCGGATTTGATCTCCCCTGTATCACCTGTGTTGTTATAGAAAGGTCAGACTTAGCGTTTTTTTGCAGTTTACAGAAATACAATAGAAGATCACATACTTATTATACAGTTCGAATCAACTATGTAAAACTAACATATGTAAACTATTTGCTGATTGTCATTCAAATTTATAAAAAAAAAATTCTATACATACACATATAAAAAGTCTAATATTTATTAGTATTATTTAATAGTATTTTTTAGTCAAGTAAATTATGTTTTTTATGCAAGTTACTAATTTATAGCATGCCAGTAGACTCTGTTCCTATCACTACCGAGCTCTGGCTGCATACACAGAATAAAGTCTCAGTGTGTACATCAAATGTATCTCTAGGGCTCCACCTGCTGGAGAAGAGGAGAGTGGCATCAATTTAGCTTTTGTCTTGTATTAGGAAAGCATAGTCAACTATACCCTTCTATGTAGAGGCAGCAACATAATGCCAATCCTAGGTCTGTCCAAAGCTTATGAAGTGTAAGGTGATATGATATACACATTACATAGACTAACTGATACAGACAAAGGGAACAAAGGGAAGGGTGGAGAGATCATTACAACATCTCATATTGCAGGGAATAAAAACCTACCGGAGAAAAGCGCAAGGAATCCCTGTGTTCTGCTGTTTATTACATCGATTTCATGCAATGACACTGTATGTACCACTTCCTTGCGTTTTTGGAGTTCACCATCAGGACACTGTACAAACTTTGTCTGGAGGAAGAGGGCAGCAATTAAAAAATTTAAAAAAGTTTCTGGTTTAGAAAACCTACATTCAACTACCCTATAAGGGAGGTTACAGTTCAGGTCTATATTGGCCACAATAGACAACATTAAAGGACAAGTGCCATGAAAAACTTTTTCCCAGTAATTGAAGCACATTACAAAGTTATATAACTCTGTAATGTGCTTCAATCACCTATCTGCCTCCCTTCCCTGTCTTTTCCCCCCTCCAGGAATGGTCCTATCTCCCACAGACCTAATGACTGTCGTCACCATCACCAGGCAGCTCCTTCTTGTGAGGATGAGTCATCAGCAGGAGGGCTGCTCTAGGTCCTGTTACACCAGCCTCCCCCTCCCCCTCCTTGTCAGGTGACTCAGCTTGCTCAGCTACGATTGTCACTTGCTTATCTTCTCTAGTGACATGACTCTTTCACTCACTGAGTCCACGGCAGCAGGAGAGAGGGTATGAGGTGGGGGGGCTGCCTATGTGCCGGTGTCAGTCAGAGGGAAGATAACCAAGTGACATGTGCCAATTGATGGCTTGCAGTTGTTCAGCCAATGGGAGCTGAGCAAGCTGAGTCACCTGACAAGGCAGGGGAGGGGGAGGCTAGTGTAACAGGAGAAGGAGCTGAGAGAAGAGCTTGGTGACGAGTCATTAGGTCTGTGTGAGTTAGGGTCCTATTCCACGGGCCGAGGAGGGCCCGATCAACGATGTAAACGAGCGGCGATCTGCTAGATCACCGCTCGTTTACTGTGCCTATTCCACGGCCCGATGATCGTTGAGCGAGGGCTGCAAGGACATCGTTACTGATGTCCTTGCAGCATCATACATTACCTGTCCAGGCTTCTTCTCCGCGCTGTCTTCATCCCCGGGTCCCACGCTCGCTATCTTCAGAATGGCCGCGGCGGTCCCGGCCTGTGATTGGCTGAGCGCTCCGTCAGCTGACCGGCCATTCTGAAGGTAGAGCGCGCGAGACCCCGGGAGGAAGACAGCGCAGAGAAGAAGACCTGCAGGTAATGTATGATGCTTCTGCTTGTGAAATCGTCGGTCGCCCGCCGTGCACCGCTATTCAACCATAGCGATGCGCGGTGAGGGAACGATGATTTTAGGACTGGCCCTAAATGAACGATCAGCCGATGACACGATCATCGGCTGATCATTCTCTCTATTTCACTGAACGATAATCGGCCGAATCGGGCCAATCCGGACGATTATCGTTACTGTAATAGGACCCTTAGGACACTTCCTGGTGGGAGGTGGAGGGGGGAAAAGACAGGGAAGGGAGGCAGATAGGTGATTGAAGCACATTACAGAGTTATATAACTTTGTAATGTGCTTCAATAACTGGGAAAAAGTTTTTCATGGCACTTGTCCTTTAAAGAGTAAGCCGGGAAATGAAGTACATGACCACGTGCTTCCCCTCCTTATTTTACAGATCGTTTGAAGGGGGGGGGGGGGGGTTACACGTTACATAGATTGTTCAGACAACTTCCTAATTTTTTATCTTTCATAGAATATTAAAATAAATCTGATCAGTCTGTACCTGAGATCCCATGGCATCATAGTCCCTCGCTCTTGTGAAGGCGCGGCCCAACTTTGTGATCTTGCCTGTTGCTTTATCGATGGTTATGACATCCCTAAAGAGGAGAAAATTGAAAAGCGTATAATTCCATACATGCATTTATGAGGATATATTTTTGGTTCGAGGCTATCAAGTGGTTTTAATGGTAACAGGAATAGAATTTAAAGTGGATTATCCCCGTAGGAAAGTATCGGTCCATATTACTGGTTTGTGTATACTGTGGAAGACCCCTAATCAAGATTCTTAGACACCCTATTAACAAAATTTTAGCAAAAAAAAAAAAAAAAGCCTCATCTAAAATTGAACATCTCTATAACACTGATCTCTTATGTGTGTGCGTGTATATATACACACACACACACACACACATTATATAATATATATATATAATAGATAGATAGATAGATAGATAGATACGTCCAGATAATCCTCAGCACACCAGCATAGGTAGTAAAACAAGTGATTTTAATCCATAAAGTACAGAGATACAAAAAGATGCGACGTTTCGACCTCCTCACGAGGTCATTATCAAGCATAGTGGGAGTGTCCAAGTGATGTCATTTTATAGCCAACAGCTTTGCATAATTAGTGGCGTCATAGATACATTTACATATGAAAACAAAATACCAAATACAATATAACACGCAATATGGTAAAGTGCATGAGTGGAATAACTGGACCTAATACAATACGGTCACAGAGATAGTGTATATCTGTGTAATCAAGGTGAAGGAGAAAGTGCAAGGTGCATAAACTTGATAATAAAAAATTCATGTAGTAACTTAAGGGGTTAAGAGGAGGTCTGGGGCACTCACCGCAGCTGTAACGGCATGTAAGAGGAGACCACGAGGAGCAAAGATAATGGAGAGCGGTGTCTAGGCATAGCGTGAGGCAGGTAGCACTGCGCACGCGCCGACAGAGGAACCGCCCCCCGGTATGATGATGCGTTGTAGGGGGGTGTGTGGCAGCCGCGTCATGGGTCAGCGTGACGCAGAGTGGACTGCGCATGCGCTGGCCTCGGAGCTGCCCACAGTGCAGAGATATGTGGATGAAAAGTTTGTATATCATCACTATGGCAACTGGGAATAGCCATACAGGTACGTAGTAAAAGAGTCCATAAGAAAGGAAAGACGGGCACAGGAGCAGAGAGAGACGGGGTCCCACGTTGGTAAACGGACTCGAGCTCCAACCTGGACTTGTAAGGACCTGATGTCGCTCATGCCGTCGCCCCCGTTCGCTACATCCCTGTAGCAGACCGGAACGCAACCATGGTAGTCGCCCTTGGAGCTGTGGAGTAAAGGGCGACTACCATGGTTGCGTTCCGGTCTGCTACAGGGATGTAGCGAACGGGGGCGACGGCATGAGCGACATCAGGTCCTTACAAGTCCAGGTTGGAGCTCGAGTCCGTTTACCAACGTGGGACCCCGTCTCTCTCTGCTCCTGTGCCCGTCTTTCCTTTCTTATGGACTCTTTTACTACGTACCTGTATGGCTATTCCCAGTTGCCATAGTGATGATATACAAACTTTTCATCCACATATCTCTGCACTGTGGGCAGCTCCGAGGCCAGCGCATGCGCAGTCCACTCTGCGTCACGCTGACCCATGACGCGGCTGCCACACACCCCCCTACAACGCATCATCATACCGGGGGGCGGTTCCTCTGTCGGCGCGTGCGCAGTGCTACCTGCCTCACGCTATGCCTAGACACCGCTCTCCATTATCTTTGCTCCTCGTGGTCTCCTCTTACATGCCGTTACAGCTGCGGTGAGTGCCCCAGACCTCCTCTTAACCCCTTAAGTTACTACATGAATTTTTTATTATCAAGTTTATGCACCTTGCACTTTCTCCTTCACCTTGATTACACAGATATACACTATCTCTGTGACCGTATTGTATTAGGTCCAGTTATTCCACTCATGCACTTTACCATATTGCGTGTTATATTGTATTTGGTATTTTGTTTTCATATGTAAATGTATCTATGACGCCACTAATTATGCAAAGCTGTTGGCTATAAAATGACATCACTTGGACACTCCCACTATGCTTGATAATGACCTCGTGAGGAGGTCGAAACGTCGCATCTTTTTGTATCTCTGTACTTTATGGATTAAAATCACTTGTTTTACTACCTATGCTGGTGTGCTGAGGATTATCTGGACGTATACATGGTGATCCCCTAGCCAGGGGACTTTCTCCTTCCAGCACCCGCTCCATACCATCTTGGATGTGCGGCTTTCTCCTGAATCTAGATAGATAGATAGATAGATAGATAGATAGATAGATAGATAGATAGATAGATAGATAGATACATACACATACACACATATATCTTCTTACCCAGCCTGGACTTTTTCCTTTGTCAGCGATTCAATCATCTTTGTGCCCAGGTCATAAATCGTTTCCATCTCTGTTGTCTTCAAGGTCAGTTTGCCTACTTTGGCACCCTAACGTGGAAATAATGATATTGTATGAATATAAGGTCAAAGCTGCACAGTATACATGTAAAATATAACAGGGGTTGTCCCTCTGTCCTTATGCCATTTTGGAGCACATGAACATCATAGAGGGGATGGCTCTTCTACTCAGGCACACATATAGACAGAGGGGTTGTGTCTGGTGAGATAATCCATCCCACAAACATGTATACAGTTCTTACAAGCATTGTGCATTGTGAGAGCTTACAAATACATATTGTAGGTAGAACACAATGATTATAATAATTCCTATTTATCCCGATAATGTATCACAAGTCCAAACAGCCGAGTCCTTAAAGACTGGTGAGAGTAGATGCAGACTATGTGAGATAACTCACCGTTCCGGTAGCTGGTCTGTCTATTTGCACCTCTACCACTTCTCCTTCAATTATTTCTGTTTCTTCCCTGGGTAAAAACAAACACGCAACAAATTTAATAGGCGATAGAAATAGCATATAGGATAATATATATGAGATTTCTCTAGGAATACCAATACGTCTCCTCAATCCTTACATTAGGGAGAAGAAAAACGGAAACATTTTAAAAATTTTGATTAATGTGGGGTCTCAGTGCAGAGGCCCCCAAAATCAGCAGACTGAGAGGAGAGAAGTGTACATAATTGCTTCACTCAATGGCTCGCAGTGATCTCCGTACAGCTTCTTTGGATGTCCCTATTTTAAGTCTATGGGGCAGTTGCATTTGTTGAAAGGCTCTTTACATAGTTACATAGTTAATACGGTTGGAAAAAAGACACATGTCCATCAAGTTCAACCAAGGAGGGGTGATAGGTTCTATACATATGCATTTATATTATTTTGCTCTAAGAACTTGTCTAGCCCTGTTTTGAAGCCCTCTACTGTTTTTGCTGTGACCAGATCCTGGGGTAGACTGTTCCACAGATTCACAGTTCTCATTGTAAAGACGACTTGTCGCCTCCGGAGATTGAACCTTTTTTTCTCCAGGCGGAGGCAGTGCCCCTTGTCTCTCCAGGCGGAGGCAGCGCCCCCTTGTCTCTCCGGGCGGAGGCAGTGCCCTCTTGTCCTTTGAAGGGGTTTTACCTGGAACATCTTTTCCCCATATTTCTTGTAGGGGCCATTTATATATTTAAATAAATTAATCATATCTCCCCTTAAACGTCTCTTCTCCACACTAAACAAATGTAATTCATTTAATCTCTCCTCATAACTAAGATGCTCCATTCCCCTTATTAGTTTAGTTGCCCGTCTTTGTACCCTCTCCAGCTCTAGAACGTCCTTTTTATGAATCGGGTTCCAAAACTGGACAGCATACTCCAGATGAGGCCGCACCAAAGCTTTATAAAGCGGTAATATTATATCCCTGTCCCGTGAGTCCATGCCTGTTTTAATGCATGACAATATCCTGCTGGGCTTAGAAGCAGCTGACTGACATTGTGTGCTGTTCTGTAGTCTATTATCTACAAGTACACCCAGATCCTTCTCCATCAGCGACTCTCCCAGAGTAACTCCCCCCAGGACATATGATGCATGTGGGTTATTAGTACCCAGGTGCATAACTTTACATAACTCTTTAATGCATGGTTAGCTGTCTGTAAGTGAACCAACATGAAACAGTCAAATACCGCGTGACACTTACTTGATTCTGACTCCTATAGATCGTCGGAAAGCCTGCGTCAATGCCTCTGTTTTGCTCATTTCCAGAGAGAAGATCTCACTGCCAGCGATGGCAGTGAATGGTGTATCTGAGCCCAAAGCTTGGGCCATACCTGTGTAAAATCAAGGACATTCATTAATTTATTGCAGGACTAGGAAGTTTAAAGGGGTTATCCAGAGCTACAAAAACATGGCCACTTTTCTCCAGAGACAGCCCTCTCTTGTCTCCAGTTTGGGTGCAGAATGGAGCTTAATTGCAAACCACACCTGAACTGGAGACAAGAGTGGTGCTGTCTCTGGAGAAAAGTGGCCATGTTTTTGTAGCGCCAGATAACCCCTTTAAATACATTATATCAGGCCTCACGCAGTATCTACTCAAATAAAATAAATAAAATGCCTCTTTTTATGGGGCAAAGATTTCCATTCACTGGAACAAAGTTACTGTGAAGTGTTCAGTCTTGTATTTCCCACATGTAAGGCTATAATTTTTTTATATTGATCCTAAAGATATATTTTTGTGTGTTATCTATTCTGGCTGTGCCCACTAGTTATGACTATCTGTACCTTTTCATGCTCTGACCAAAAAAGATATGTGTAATAATCCAGAGCATTAATAGCAATGCAAATTAAATTCCCTAAATAACTTAGCAAATATGATTTTAAAGGGTTTTTCCAGGAAGCAGAAAAGGTCTCAACAGTTCTGTTCCCCAGCGCTCACTTCTGCCTCCTTTATGTCTCAGACAACATCTACAGAAAAGAGAGGGGGTAGGTGTAGTGCAGTGGTATAATGAAGGAATGTTTTACCCATGGCAATAGCTGTTTTTCCCGTTCCAGGCTGTCCAGCTATTAATACAGCACGTCCTGCAATCTTTCCCTCTTTGATCATTTCCAAAATAACCCCGGCTGCTCGGCGAGCTGCCAGCTGACCAACCATGCCTTGTGATACCTGTTGCAAAAAAAGATGAAGACAGTTTATTTTTTACCACATAAAGAACGGTCACTAAGGGTGACTACGGTCTGGGCAAAGACAATGTCATGGAATCAGGGAACTCCCTGCATCAGGTTTCATTATGATACCAGGAGCTCCGAAATGTTTGCGTTACTGTACTGAAAGAGCGGCGCATTGTGATTTCTCCACCTGATTTGTATTGTTTTGGAACAAGGTGGTGGTGCTGCATCTAAAGCGGGCTAGAGACAGTGACATCTAACGTCCCAAAACACTCCCCAGTCTCTTTCATTATATTATATATGGCACAATTTTCTACCACAGAAATACACATGCAACCCCATTCCTGATTTTCAGTCTCAGAAATATCTGCAACAAGTCGTCATCATGTGAATATAAGCTAGCTACAGATCAAAGATGGTGGGAATATGTTTGCACCAATGAAATGCTTTGTCACAAAGATCATTACAGAAATTATAAAGGGTTGTCCGGGCAGCATAAAAAAATAAAAAGCAGCAGGGGGTGATGGGAACATAATAAACAGATTAGAGTCGTGCAGAAGTCCAGTGCTTCTATCTGTGACCTATTATGGTGCTGTACAAAGAGGAGTAAGTAGACACAAAGCCTCATGGGTTGCAGGCCACTCAACATTTTGTTTCCAAAATCTTTACCTGCCGAGGTTCAAGAGCATCATCCAGTCCAAGCCCTCGAATGTGAGAATGAGCACCTAAAATCAGGAGAATAGTTTACATTATATTTTAGCCTACAGAACATACCAAACATACATAAAAACATGGAATATTGTCAGCAGAAAGAGACCACTGGGTCCATCTAGTCTGCCCTTATATTATTTCCTCTCTTATTATCTTAGGATAGATATATGTTTATCCCAGGCAGGTTTACATTCTGTTATTGTAGATTCACCAACCACATCTGCTGGAAGTTTGTTACAAGCATCTACTACTCTTTCAGTAATGTAATATTTTCCCATGTTGCTTCTGATCTTTCTCCCAACCAATCTCAGACTGTGTCTCTTGATCTTGTGTTCGCTTTCTTAGTAAAAAAACCACTTCCCTCCTGAACCATATTAAAGGGAACCTGCGAGCTGGGATGATGGCGCCGAGCCCAAATGACCCCCCGGTGGAGCCCCGGATACCTCCCCCTTCCTGCAAGTCCTGCTCCTGGACCCGGAACAGAGATCTGACCGTCAGAAGCCGTGCGCGCGCTCAGCAGAGACGAGTCCGATGCCCATAGAGAATGACTGCTCCAGTCATTCTCTATGGGCATCGGACTCATCTCAGGTAATTAGCATACAGCGCGTGCTCACCTTCTGGCGCCGATATTGCAGGAAAGGGGAGGTATCCAGGGCTCCACCGGGGGGTCGGGTGGGCTCGGCGCCGTATCGCAGCTGACAGGTTCTTTTTTAAGGGTGCGTTAACACGTACAGGATCCACAGTAGATTTGAAGGCACAGATATCAATGTAACTAAAATAGGAGGAATAGGAGCGGCGGCAGCAGACCGCTGCTATCTGCTATGGGTTGCCCGGACGATCTAGCGATCACTCCGGCAGCCCCCCTTGTACTTACCTGCTCGCTGCCGACACGTGTAATAGCGCCGGCAGCAAACAGGAAAAGAGGAGCAAGCAATCGCTCACAGCGCTGGTTTGCTCCTCTCAGTTGCCCAGTGTAATAGGAGCTTTAGTCCTTCAATATATTTAAAGGTTTTAATCATATCCCCCCTTTCCTCCAGACTAATTAGTCATTCATACTTGTGTTCACAAATTTATACAGTATGCAAAGTCACTGAGCGCTTTCGGACAGTTGTCCCCTTTGGGGTGGGTTCACATGTACAGAATTTGCTGAAGAATTCACAGCAGATTTTGCCACCCAATGGATCCACAGCGAATCCTCTATTATTGCAAAATCGACATGTTACATGTGAATGTAACCTTATAGGACATTAACAAACCCTGAGAACAGAATAACTTATTGTTATGCCTGCCTAAATCAATTTACTTCACCAATCTTTAGATGAGTTATAGAAATCCGCAACCACAGTGTGGTACCATGCATAAAGCTTACTTTGGTTGACTCTAAAAGAGGGTTCTTACTACTCTAAGAAAACACCACATTTTCACACTAGTGCAGCACTATATGGACTCATATGTAGTCGCCCCTGGCGCTCTCTCTCTCTCTCCCCCCAGTACATAAATATTAGAATTTGAGATTATATATTTTTTTTTTATTATTTTTGATCATTTATTTATACTATAATGTACTAGTTTAGTTTACACTGATGTGAGGAGGACTTACATTAAAAATAAAGCAAATATTATCGGGTGCTCCATTTGAAGTAGCTGTACAAGAAACATTAAGGCGGCGACCCTTATGGTCATCACTCTGCATGTTAACACCAAGTACTAGTAGGCTGAGGTGTGTGAATGTTTGGGTGTTGTCAGGGACGACCCTTGCTGCTATGAAAGCCACCTGCTGGTTGTGGTTACGTCTCTGAGGAAACAATCCACCCTGCATTACAGTCCTGCAGCAGCATCACATTACAGCTGCAGAACACCCACCAATTCTCTCAATCCTGGTGACATCTCGGACTTCCGGCACCTTGGTGGTCGTCTGTAAGAAAATCACACAGTGTTAGTAACATCGACGTTAACGACAAGATCGCTCGGTATAACTCTGTAGGGAGTTAACAGGTACTGGGGACAAGTGCAACCAACCATGCTAAATTACTGGCAGATTCCCTTTTAAGAGGTTCATCTGAAGGGGTACGGCAGTCTTAGGCCCCCTGCATACTATCTGGATTTCTTATACATTTCCTGACCATAGGGTTCTATTGGGCACAGAAACTTTCCGGATTTTTTCTGAATGGTGTCTGTGCCACAAAAAGTGACCAAAAATTATAGGACATCCTACAATTGTCCGGAATTCTGGCACAGATGACCCATAGAACCCTATGTTGGCTGCAGAATTCCAGACAGCTCCAGATGCGGAAACTCCAGTATTCAGGTTGAACAACTTGACAGCCCGGGCCAGGCCCACCACCCAGGCAAGAGCCACTGGCCCTTTATCTGTACAGGCTCCTAATCAGGAGATTATACAGTTAAGTGTGGTGCTGTGTTTGACAGGGCGAGGAGCCATTGGCTCCCAGACTAGTCAGTCACAAGAAGACATGGAAATAGTAGTACTAAACTAAAACCTCCTTTATTCTCAGAATCAGCTGGGGTTCTAGAGATTGTACCACGATCAATCATATACTGATGAGATACCCCACCACTTTATAAGATGGCAAATCCCCCTTTAATGTTTACAGAGCAGTGATCTCCAACCAGTGACAGAACTACAACTCCTACCATACCCTGACAACATGTGGATGGAGAGCACAAACACCATTTAAGGCAATGGTCCTGAAATACACAAGCCCCGCTGCTCATATATATATATATATATATATATATATATATATATATATATATATATATATATATATATATATAAAATATGGACACGAGGACGGCACTCCAGTAGTGTATAGTGAAGATTTATTCACCCAATCACAATTAGCGACGTTTCGACTCTAACATGAGTCTTTTTCAAGTACAGTGGTACCTTGGTTTAAGAGCGTTTTGATATAAGAGCTCACAGTTTTTCAAAATTATGACTTGGTTTAAGAGCATTGCTTTGGTTTAAGAGCTCCCTGTACTGTGGGAGCGCGCATGGAGGAGGGGCATGGGCTGCATAGCGGGGTCTACAGCCCTGTACTCAGACCCAGAAGGTCTTCCTCACCTTCCAAATCATACCAGATCCACTTCAGGCTGGGGCTTGCATCAGGGGACAGGACTGTGGAGGTAATCTCTCCATAGCTGTAACCCCTCTCTCCCCGGACAGAGAGCGCTGCTATACTGTGCCCACACATCTGTCCTGCTCATTCCTTCATGCTCCCTGCAGTCTCTCTCAGCCCTTGTGTTTCCCATCCTCTCCATTACTGTACAGTAACTTATAATATCACATATTCTGCTGTTTCTGATGTTTCATTAATTTTACATGTTATTCAGAATAATAAATAATTATTTTTGGAGTGTGGAACTTGTCTGCATTTCTGTGATTTCTTATGGGAAAATTTGCTTTGGTTTATGAGTGGATTTGGATTACAAGCATGGTCCCAGAACGAATTATGCTCATAATCCAAGGCACCACTATATATATATATATATATATATATATATATATATATATATATATATATATATATATATATATATAAAATAAAATTTAAAGGAGTACTGTGGGTGAAAAAAAAATGTTTTTAAATCAACTGGTGGTAGAATTATACAAATTAGTAAATTACTTCTATTTAGGAAAATTCTTTCCAGTCTGACAGTGCTCTCTGCTGCCACCTCTGTCCATGTCAGGAACTGTCCAGAGCAGGAGAGGTTTTCTATGGGGATTTGCTACTGCTCTGGACTTAAACCTTCCTGGACTTAAAGGGGTAGTGTGGCGCTAAAAAATTATTCACAGAATAACACACATTACAAAGTTATACAACTTTGTAATGTATGTTATGTCTGTGAATTGCCCCCTTCCCCGTGTCCCACCACCCCCGCCCGTGTACCCGGAAGTGTGTGGTGCACTATACATTACCTGATCCGTGTCGAGGCCGTCCGCCATCTTGTGCCAAACGTCATCTTCGGACGGCCGAATCGCTGCCGTCGTCCCCCCTCTGCCGCGATTGGCTGAGCATAACTATGCTGAGCCAATCGCGGCTGAGCACAGTTATGACACGGCGGAGGGGGGACGGCGGCAGCGATTCGGCCGGCCGAAGATGACGTTTGGCACAAGATGGCGGACGGCCTCAACACGGATCAGGTAATGTATAATGCACCACACTTCCGGGGGTGGTGGGACACGGGGTAGGGGGCAATTCACGGACATAACATACATTACAAAGTTGTATAACTATAAAGTACCCTAAGTGAGGGCGGCCATAACTGTACTGCACAGTGTATCCAGTACTGATGCGGTATTTTATACCCCAGAGCTGCATTCACAGCTCCGCAGACTTCAGAGCTTTTCTGGCATTTCCTTGCTGCTGATCCAACAATTGTCCAGAACTCTCACATCAAATCCTTTCAGGGGACAATGTCATTTTGGATCAGATAAATGACACTGATCTTATGTACGGAAACAATCGCCATGTAATAGGACATGTTTATTACCCCCGCAAGACAACAGAACATAAATTTTAAGGTTAAATAAACAAAGACCATGTGAGCATGACCCCTATGGGAGCACTGCTTAACTGCCAAGGGGGCGTGGCCATCAACAAGCTTGCCAACAGTTTCCATTGACAACCAGCAGAATGGTGAGTGCAGCTCTGAAGTATAATATAGGCTGGAAAGGCTCCCATTACACAGTGCAAGTAATGGGCTCATAGCGTCCTGTGTAATTGGACCAGGTAAGAGGGAAAACAAAAACATTCATCGGCCACCAAATGACGTCAGTGACAGGCAGCAGGACGGATGTGATAGAGGATCCTCACCTGAGCGCTGATCTGCCAGATCGGGGGGCACATGGGATATAAGGCATTATGACAGATTCAGGAGCGCAGTTTAAAGGGGTAAAAAATTCTAAAACATTTCACCTGTTACAACCGGCAAGTCAATAACCACATGGCAAAAAACCGCAGTGTGTGAACCCTGCCCTACCCAGTGCTAAGTGATACACTCACCAAGTTACATCTTCAGGCACAAACTGCATGACACGTGACAACTTTTCTCTCCATAGAAATCAATAGAGATGGATCCTTCTTTTTCCCCCATTGACTTCTATGGAGAGAGCCAGCACCGGCGTGACGTCACAGCTAGGAATGGCCAGGTCCACGAGCCGGCACCTCCAGCCTGGTGACAGCACCTGAGCCGGTCCCACACACCCGCAGGATACATGCACCCTGAGCCCGCACAGCACACAGCTAACCACCGGCCCCTCCGCCATTACCCGGCCTCCCTTGCTCTACTCTTACCGCCATGGTTGCCATGCTGCCGCTTCTCTCTACTACACAACCGCCAGAGACACGAACGGTGCAACTGTGATAGCGCTCCGACTAGGAAACAAACCCCAGCCCAAACGGTCCGCATGAACACGCCCACTGGGGGAGGAGCCGTGTAACCGTCGTGAGACGTACTGCGGTTGGCGCTCCAGCTGCTGCAAAACTACAATACCCGTCATGCCTGCACATCCGGTTCATAGACCGCACTTGGTATAGCAGTTTATGGCAGGGTGCAGGGTAACAGTGAGAGGTCTGCATTACTAAACTGGATGAGGATGGTAAGGAGGGCGGGGATCGGACCCCACTAGTGATATGTCATGTACAAGATGGTCTGATCCACCATGTAGGTGAAGTCTTTATCATTCCTATCAGGACAGATCTGTGCTGCCTGCTACATGTATTCTATACTCTGGGATTACTATAGTCTCTAGGATTCTACTCATGAATCCAGTTACGGCCTGCTCCAGGAAGAAGGGACTGAAAGGACTATAGTAAGGTGGGCCGTCTCCAGCCTTATAGTACTATGGATTTCTGTGGAGTTTTACCTTGCTGAGGTTCTTCGGGAAATAATTATTCCATTCCTCTATACACTTGCATCTCGTCACATTATCACACTATTAACGGAGAAGTCCGTCGAAAATTTTTATGTAAGTATTGTATTGCCCCCCAAAAGTTATACAAATCCCCAATATACACTTATTACGGGAAATGCACATAAAGTGTTTTTTTTCCCTGCACTTACTACTGCATCAAGGCTTCACTTCCTGGATAACATGGTGATGTCACTTCCTGGATAACATGGTGATGTCACTTCCTGGATAAAATGGTGATGTCACTTCCTGGATAACATGGTGATGTCACGACCCGACTCCCAGAGCTGTGCGGGCTGTGGCTGCTGGAGAGGATGATGGCAGGGGGACACAGGGGACTGGAGAGACACTGAGCATCCCCCTGCCACCATCCTCTCCAGCAGCCACAGCCCACACAGCTCTGGGAGTCGGGTCGTGACATCACCATGTTATCCAGGAAGTGACATCCCCATGTTATCCAGGAAGTGACATCACCATGTTATCCAGGAAGTGACATCACCATGTTATCCAGGAAGTGACATCCCCATGTTATCCAGGAAGTGAAGCCTTGATGCAGTAGTAAGTGCAGGGAAAAAAACATTTTATAAGCATCTCCCGTAATAGGTGTATACAGTGGTGCCTTGGATTCGAGCATAATCCGTTCCGGGACGGCGCTTGTAATCCAAATCCACTCTCAAACCAAAACAAATTTTCCCATAAGAAATCATAGAAATGTAGACAATATGTTCCACACCCCAAAAATAATAATTTATTATTCTGAATAACATGTAAAACAGATGAAACAAAGATTCAGAAACAGCAGAATATGTGATATTATAAGTTACTGTACAGCAGGCATGTCCAAACTTTTTTCGAAGAGTGCCAAATTTGATGAAGTGAACATGTGCGAGGGCCGACCATTTTACATGCTACATGCTATATGCTTTATAACACAGGCAGATAATAGCAAGCTGGATACCTGGGGGGCCGTAAAAGTTCGGAAGGCGGGCCGCAAATGGCCCTCCGGCCGGACTTTGGACATGCCTGCTGTACAGTAATGGAGAGGATGGGAAACACAAGGGCGGACAGAGACTGCAGGGAGCATGAAGGAATGATCAGGGCAGATGTGGGCACATACATGCAGCACTCTCTGTCCGGGGAGAGAGGGGTTACAGCTATGAAGAGATTGCCTCCACAGTCCTGTCCCCTGATGTAAGCTCCAGCCTGAAGTGGATCTGCTATGATTTGGAAGGTGAGGGAGACTTCCTGGGTCAGAGTACAGAGCTGTAGACCCCGCTATGCAGACCATGCCCCTCCTCCACTCCCCCTCCCACCCAGTACAGGAAGCTCTTAAACCAAAGCAATGCTCTTAAACCAAGTCACAATTTTAAAAAAAACTGTGAGCTCTTAAACCAAAATGCTCTTAAAACAAGGTACCATTGTATTGGGGATTTATATAACTTTTAGGGGCAATACAACACTTCAATAAAACATTTTGCCGGACTTCTACTTTAATATCCACAAAAATGCTATGTATAGTGTGCACCAGAGGACAGTGACTACTACCCTTAGTGCCCTAGGGAGAATGCATTTTAGATCAGTCTAAAAATTCTAAACAATTGGGCATCAATGTGGGCAACCAATATTGTAATTGTAAAGGTTAATAACTTTGGGCACTGATGTCACCCTGCCAGGACACAGAGAGGGGTGCCCAACATCAAAATCAGTTCAGTTTCGTTCTCCAGAGATAGCAGTATTAGGAGATTCACCTAATGTGACTGATGATATTATAAGAGGTCTGATCATTAAATGTTTGTTTTACGCTAGATTAGTTATTATAAGGGTGGTAATACACGTTCCAGGGCTGCTCCTGCTGTCCGCTTCTCCCCGGGTCCCGTGAGCGCTCTAGCTTGAGAGTGGCCTGTCAGCTGATAGGCCGCTCAGCCAATCACAGGCCGGGACCGCCGCGGCCTATCAGCTGACAGGCCGCTCTGAAGCTAGAGCGTGTGGGACCCCGGGAGAAGCGGACGGCAGGAGCAGCCCTGGAACGTGGATTGGTAATGTATATCATTAGTCGCCGCCCGTGCACCGCTATTACACGCAGCGGTGCGCGGTCGGCGCCCAACGAAAATAGGTTCTAACCTATATCAACGATCAGGGAGGGAGGGGGAGATTCCAACGTCTTTGGAAAAATTGGCAAGTGACACTTGATATATAAACATTGTTTATTTATTTAATTATTTTGCAGAAAAATAAAATTATGGGAAGGATAATTTTTTATTTATTTATTTATTTTTTTTCTCTCTCCTCTCGGAGGGGTGGGGAGGACGGGGTTGGGGATAAGATTGGTGGGGAGGGGGTGGAAGGGTTCTGGGGTTAAGGGATGTTATACATGTAAAAAGAAAAAAAAATCTGTTCAGTTTGGCCCAAGATTGTTCTGGGTATAAAAACTGGTATCAAAGTGGGCATTTTTTGCCAATTTGATACTAGTAAGTAACTGATGTTTTCCAAGGGTTTATTGGCTTTGGACCACTGATGTCACACTGCCAACAGGACCAGGCCTATTGAGAATGGTTGCAGCAGGGGAGTGGGGAAGGTGAGTATCACTTATTATAGCAATCTGAGCAGAATTATTTAAAAAACATACTCCCTGCAATACCCCCTCAAACTGCTCTGCCAATGTCTATGAATGGCTGCACAGTTGTATAAGCGTTGTGCCCAATCAGTAAAGAAGTGGTCAGACAGCCTTTGGCTGTATCCATGCTTTTCATCAGGGCTGTATGCTTGGGTTTGAACCTAAGCATGTTTGAAGATTGCTGAACTCCAATACAGATCTACTAGTACAGCCTGCCTGCCTGCCTGCCTGTAGCAAGCTACAGTATATAAGCAGATGTGACATAGCAACCAGAAGGCCTTCAGCAGCCATGGAACCTGGCAACCTGTTCATTCTTAGGATGGAGGGCAGAATCTGTCCGTGCATAGAATGGAGTCTACGACACAGGCGGAGACGCGCGTGCCCGCATCAGTCCGCTGGCAGGTGCGAGCTGAGGAATGTGCGACGGGTTATCCGTTGCCACTCCGTAGTGTACATGTACCCTAACACCTGCAGCATCGAACAAATAAACACTGGGAAAAAAATTTCACAAATGCTGCATTTTTCCAGAAAATTATAAATGTGGATCTAATGACAAGAATTAGCAGCATCATTGTGATCAATAATCTAGACCTGTGGTCAGGCTAAGATTTGCGTCTAAAATACAGACATAAACCTGCAACCAAAACTTTTTTATTATTAAAGGTACTTTTTTTTTTTTTTTTTTTTATAGCCTAGACACAAATGGACATAACAGTACAGTCATTACTGAGGTTCACGGCGCAGTATAGTAATGTCCACTAGGTGGCGCAGGCACATATATCTGTGCCAAATGGAAACTGTGTTCTGTACTGGTGTTTTACCTGCACATCACTAAATAATAAAATAGTGAGGTCAGAAAATAACAAAAAAAATTATTTACAACAAAGGGATCTCCTGGTGACACAGGTGTCATAATGGATACGAGGGGATGAGTCAGAATACCACTTTAAAGGGGTTATCCAGCGAAAATCTTGTTCTTTCAAATCAACTGGTTTTAGAAAGTTATACAGATGTGTAATTTACTTCTATTTAAAAATCTCAAGCCTTCCCATACTTATCATCTGATGTATGCCCTGCAGGAAGTAGTGTATTATTTCCAGTCTGACACACTACTCTCTGCTGCCACCTCTGTCTGAGACAGGAACTGTGCAAAGCAGGAGAGGTTTTTTATAGGAATTTGCTACTGCTCTGGGCAGTTCCTGACATGGACAGAGATGTCAGCAGAGAGCCCTGTGTCAGACTGAAAAGAATACACCCCTCCCTGCAGCACATACAGCAGCTGATAAGTATGGGAAGACGTGAGATTTTTAAATAGAAGTAAATTACAAATCTATATAACTTGCTGAAACCAATTAATTTGAAAGAAAAATATTTTTGCTGGACAACCTCTTTAATATCACACTTGCATCTTTTTCTACACACATTTGCACAACAGACGGGCCTCATTCAAGGAGCAGGGTGTGTGGTTTATACAGGAAGGGATGTGAAGTAGAATGTGCCCATAAATTACAGCTATATCTTGATATAGAGCATAGAATATTGGTGCAAAGAATGCCTATAAGTAATCAGTATAAAAAGGCAGACATCTGTATAACAGAGAGCACAACTAAGTGCTATAGATGTTACACATATTCTGACTGTCACACAAATGGTTAAAAATAAAAATATTCTCTCCCCTCCCCCCCCTTGCATTTTTCCTATTTCTACCCATAAATATTTTACAGTACATTTTATGGTAAAGCAAAGGGAACCACTAAAAAGTACAATTGCCCTGCAATAAACCCTCACACGGCCACATAGAGATAAAACGTAATAGTCTAGGCTTTACTATCCCTCTACTAAAATGTATACAGGTATAACACAGACTGTTTACCAACTATCTGACTGTATCCTTACATATGATGGACTGCAAAAACATGGCGAGAACAGCCTTAAAAGGGGTATCTCGGATTAGAAAAAGCAGTTACTTACTTGCTAAAACAGCGCCACCCCTGTCCTCAGGTTGTATGTGTTATAACAGTCCAGTGAGTGTGAGCCATTCTCTCTGTCTCCCCCTCCCTTCTGAGACATCTGACTGGCTTTATCTGCAACTTTGTAGCATCTTTGTAATGCTGGGAGAGATAATCACATTGGGGGAGATTTATCAAAGGGTGTAAAAGTTAGACTGGTGCAAACTGCCCACAGCAACCAATCACAGCTCGGCTTCCAGCTCTGGTGAAAGGAAAGAGGAGCTGTGATTGGTTGCTGTGGGCAGTTTGCGCCAGTCTAAATTTTACACCCTTTGATAAATCTCCCCCATTGAGTTCATCAGCAACTTGACCTCAGAATAAACCTCCCAGCATTACAAAGATATTGCAGATAGAGTCTACCAGGGATTTGTTTACATCGGCTGTCTCAGAAAGGAGGGGGGAGACAGAGAGAAAGACTCACACACAGATTTTTGTGTCTTCAGCAGAAAGCAGCAGCTCAGAACTGAGAGGAGACTAAATAGATAATAAAAAGTATGGAAGGAATTGTTAGTCTCACCCTGGGCAGCAACATATCAAAGGTTATGTATGAGTGGAAAATCCCTTTAAGGCTTGGGTGACCAAGGTCACCATATCACACTACCTGGTCGTGCAAACTCTAAGGACCAGTTCACACTGAGGAAACACGGCGCGATTCCGTGGCAGAGCTCTCCGCCGCGCTCAGTCTCCTGCTTTGAGTAAATGGGAGATCGCGCGCTCGTCCGCTCAAAGAATGAACATGTTATGTTCCATGAGCGGAGAGCGGCGGCAGCGGACAGGCGTGCGCTTTCCCATTCACTCAAAGCAGGAGACCGAGCGTGGCGGGATTCAGCGGCGGAGAGCTCTGCCGCGGAATTGCGCCGTGTGGGCCTCAGTGTGAACTGGCCCTAACAATGGCGTCCACCACGGAATTGCAGAGAATCCCTCCAGGTGGCGGCCCCTGCCCATTCACTTGTATGAGTAAGGAGGGTGGCACCATGAGGCAGTGTGATAGGATGATTCCTGGTCATGTGACTAGGAATCTTCACACAATCCCTTACACCCCCAGTAGGTGGCGCCAGAGAGCCCTCTCTTTCCCTTCAGGCAGACAGTTACTTTGCATACCCCTTTCCCCACAATTCCCAGCGGAGCATGAATGGCCTATAAGCCTCTACACGCCCTTTCCACAAGGAGAACCAGTCACCGCACCAGACCCCGCCGCACTGTGTGACCCCAGCCCTATGTATAAGCCACAGAACGTGACTACCCGGCTCCTATTCCTCAGAACTGCACCAGCTCCCCGTTTGCACGTAGACCAGGCACATCATAGTGAGCGACAGGACAAGCAGCCAATCACCGCTCCCCAACGCTTCCTCTGCGTCTAGATCACGACTCCTCTCCACCAATCAGAGCTCGTCCCGGGGGGGCCGTCACTCATAGGCCAGGATAACGTTATACTGAGGACGGGGACGCGATGGCCCCGCCCCCCTCGGCGTTACAGTGCTGTCAGGGGCAGGCAGCAGTCAGCTGGAGCGCTGCTTGTCATTGCCGGCAGCAGGAGAGCCTGTCAGCAGCTGGCACCCCGAGCACTGCCCACCCTGCCGGGGGCACCAGCACCCATAGTACATAGTAGGAGCCCTCCACCTGTGCAGGATGCCCCTGGCTCGCAGCCTGTCAGTCACCTCCCTGAACGGGCTGGATGACTGGGATGATGACCTGGACCTGGACAATGCGGTGCTGTTCGAGGTGGCATGGGAAGTGGCCAATAAAGGTGAGTGGCATGTGCCCTGCCTGCAGTTCTGGGCTCCTCTCTGCCATTGTTCTTCTTCTCTATGGCAGGAGAATAGGCTGGTTGTGTCCTGACCTAGTGACCCCCCTGGTGCCCTGTGATCTATGGCAGCTGTAGGGGTAGAGTTGCCCTTTAAGTGAGACATCTTCCTATTTGATGACCTTGGACAAGGAGCAAAGATGGTTCAATGGCATATACCATCTAGTCCTCACTCCTATCCCCACCAGGGTTAGTGCCCACCGTCCGCCCCCGTCCTGTCTGTGCGGATGACCCTGGAGGGGAGAAGAGGGATCATTGATTCACTATGGGTCGATAGTATTGGTCACAGCATTGATGAGATCAAAGAGATGAAGTAAAAAATGGCCTGGCATCATCCTGCCCCCTGATGTCAGGTATCATAGGCCGGAGAGTATATGTATACGTAGATGTTATATACACATACACCCCCCCCCCCCCCCCCCTCCGCTCTGCTCTATGCAAAGATCATTGAAATCTAGTGGTAACCATCCAATAGGGCTCCAGAGATCTGTATAGTGCAGGGATGGGGAACCTCTGGCCATTCAGTTGTTGCAAAACTACAATTCCCATCATGCCTGGACAGCCGAAGGCTGTCCAGGCATGATGGGAATTGTAGTTTTGCAACAGCTGAATGACCAGAGATTCCGAATCCCTGGTATAGTTGACCTGTATAACCTTAACCCCACAGGTCTCATGGATCCCACTCCAGGGTTGGTATAGAGATATACAGCAGACCGTGCACAGGCTTGCAGATGTAATGCAATATGATGTATTATAGCAGATAGGGAAGCTACAGGGAATATGCAGTGACCACAGTATAGAGAAATGATCCCACAGCTAATAGCAGATGCTATACAGATATTACGGAAGGTTTATGCAACATCCTAATATCCCTGTATAGGTTCTGCAACAGTTATAAGGCTTACAGAATAGAGGAAATAGGAATCCTCTATATCCTCTGCTGCTTAAAGGGATTGCCCTGTATAAGACAAACATGGCTGCTATAAACAGCGCCACCCCTGTGCTTAGTTTGTGTGTAGTATCGCAGCTCAGTACCATTGAAGTGAATATCAAAGACAACTTTAGGAGGGGGGCACTGTTTTTGGAACTAAGCAACAATGGGTTTTTTTTTTTTTTTAAATCTTGGATAACCCCTTTAAATTGGTATTCCAAGAAAATAGGATAGGGGACAAGTGAGAGATCGCAGGGGTCTGTCCTCCGCACCTTTGACGATCTCTGCATTGGCCCCCGGCTTCTGTATTTTTTAAAGAGCCATGGGTACGGCACGTAATCTGTGGCTCTATTCGTTCCTATGGAGGTGCCGGAGAGAGACGAGTGCAGAGCTTTTTTTGGCACCTCCATAGAAATGAATAGATCACATGCCGTACCTGCAACTGTTTTCATAATACAGAAGCCGGGGGCCGATGCAGAGATCGACGGGGGGGGGGGGGGGGGGGGGGGGGGGGGCAGAGGTTGGACCCCCCCATGATCTTACTTGTCCCCTATCCTGAATTTTTCTCAGAATACCTCTTTAAGGCTGTGTTCACACACTTGCAAAATGACATCTGTTTTTATTGGAAGGCCGTCACTTAACAGCAAATAATGGCTCTTTTAAAAAAAAAGAAATTGGCTTTATTATGCGAATATAAAATAAAGCCAGTTATTTGCCATTAAATAAAATCCAATAAAAACGGATGTCATTTTGACAGTGTGTGAACAAAGCCCAAAGGGGTATTAAAGGGGGCACTTCTTAGTTTAAAACTGTGCTCAGGCAGGTGGTAAGACATTTATTGAAAAAAAAAAAGTACTTGCCTTACCTGCTCCCCTGCCGAGCAAGGAAATCCTTGTACAGGACCAGGGACCTGTGAGAATGTCGGAGCTGGAGGAGCGGGATGGGTGAGTATAGGTATCTTTTTTTTTTATGTTTTTCCTTTTGAGTACAGATATGAAATACAGTATACGGACATTGACATATCAATATCATATCAGTTGTCTGAAAGCAATACTAGGTGATGGTGACCTGTCAGACCTTACTAGTAGTTGTAGTCTTTATAGAAGTCGCTTGTTTATAAATATCCAGTGTCTGGATACAATGTCATAAATGTTTACATGAAGGTGTTGGTAAATATCTTCTCTATGACTTTTCTGTATTAAAGATATAGAATCCCCTGTATCTCAGGAGAAATGGGACATGTCAGGGCCAGGACCACTGCGGATATAGCAGAAGCTGGTGCGCTTCATGTCTTGTTTCTAGGTTCCTGGGAAGTTCACAGTGAGAATGTGTGTTTCTTGATGCAGTGCCAGCTCTGTGAGCACACGCTGAGCATGATGGCCAGGCCTGACACATGCCATTGTCCTGGCAGGGAAGTGGTAATATTTGCAGAGCAGGACTTGGTTGTAGCATGTTCTGTAGTAAACCTGTAGGTCTGCTGTGCCCCAGTTAGACACATGGCTTATGCGTGCACAACCCTCATTGATCATGTCAGGATGTCGCCTAACCCCCTGGATATACTGACAAGTTTCATCACTTCTCTGATTTCTCAAGACATCATGACAAGAGTTGTATGAAGTGGGTTGTTACTGTATGAATGGAGGCCGTTGTTCCGCTAGAAGGTCACAGCTGTGGACTCTAGGGTATGTGCACACTACGGAACTGGGGCAGATCACCTGCCGTGGATTCCGCAGCTTGCCCCCGCTCGGATCTTTTGCCTGTGCCATAGACTCCATTCTATGGTCAGGTAGATTCCGCCATCTGCCCAAAGAATAAACCGGTTCATTCTTCGGATGGACAGCAGAATCTGCCTGACCATGGAATGCAGTCTATGGCACAGGTGAAGATGCGAGCGGGGGCAAGCTGCGGAATCCGCAGCTCGTGATCCACCTGGGTTCCATAGTGTGCACATACCCTAAAACTGAGGACAGAGATAAGAAGTCATGTGACCTTGTGAGGTTTACAAATATTAGAATAAAAAGATCCCTTTGAATGCTCACATACACACGTTCTCAGAGGGAAAGGGGAAAACGTCACTGCAGGCTTCTCCTAAATGTTATAACGCAGCATGCCCGATCCTTCTTTTACTTGGTAAGTGCCGCTGTCCTATAGGGCACCTTAAAGGAAAATTGCAATTTTATAAAGAGAATCCATATCCCTAAGATATGCCATCATTGGTGAGGGGTCCTAGAGGTCAGACCCCTATTATACTGAGAAAGATGTACTATTCATTCTATAGAAGGGTTCCAGACATTGCTTGGGATCAGTGATGGACCGAGTCATCCGACCTCTATTGTGGAAAAGGGCTAAAATTTAACATTAGGAATAGGGATCCCTGCCGGTATAGAGTTGGAAATTATTGACCAGGAGCTGAACTAGATGGAACATTATCCAACCTGATTGATCTCTAGACAAATGTCCTTGTTCTCCTTGAGACTTGACACTGCCCTGTCTCCTGAACTCCATGGAAACATCAATCACTTGGAATATTTCAGCTGCTATGGTTTCCCCAATATGAGCGAGTGCCGGTGCTGCCAGGCATCTTCTCCCCTACTCACACCATTCATGACTGTGTATTGTAGGAACTGTCCTCCAAATTGTAGGGTTTATAGCGGGAATGTCCAACCATCTAATATGGCAGAATTATTACAGAGATTTCTGCTACTGTCTATTCTGCTATTCATCTGAATGGGATTTAGAGAAATCTATAGAAACAACTGCGTTCAGATCTGAATTCTCTCAGGGTGACGTGGAGGAGGGGAAGACACATATTGCATCTATTTCCAGCCACCGAGCAGCAGAAGTCCTTGAGAGTTATTGTGACCAATGTTATATTATATATCAGGGCTAGGGAACCTTGGCTCTCTAGCTGTTGCAAAACTACAACTCCCATCATGCCTGGACAGCCAAAGCTTTAGCTTTGGCTGTCCAGGCATGATGGGAGTTGTAGTTTTGCAACAGCTGGAGAGCCAAGTTTCCCTACCCCTGTAATATATAATGAGCAATGGTTTCCCCACAATATCTCTTATCCCTGAAGAATGTGGGTTTTATTAACATCATTGATTCTGATGAGACGTTCCACAACATTCTCCATTACAGATCTCTCCTATAAGAGTCTCCAATCTATTTCCATTGTTTGCTGAACTGAAGATGGAAAATGCCGTTGAGTGAGGAAAGTTCTGGTGTGATTGATCCAGTGGTTTCATGGCCGGAAATTGGAAAATATCCAGTGAATAAAAGAAAACTGTAACAAGCAGAATATATGAGGTGGTCGTAGATATTAGAGGATTCTCATCTGCAAAAAAAACAATTTAAGGGTTTGATCTCACATTGCAAAAAAAATAAAATAATAATATATA
Organism: Dendropsophus ebraccatus; assembly: GCF_027789765.1. NCBI lineage: Eukaryota > Metazoa > Chordata > Amphibia > Anura > Hylidae > Dendropsophus > Dendropsophus ebraccatus. Next base: position 69,752,960 of record NC_091465.1, read on the forward strand.
AATATATATATATATATATATAATATAAATTTTGCAATGTGAGATCAAACCCTGGAATAGTTTTTTGCAGATGAGAAAATATATATATCGCACTGTGAAAGCCTACTGTAGTAGATTGCATAAATCCCCTTTCACTTTTGCACACTATTAGGAGATTACCCGTCACAGACGTAACATGGGCACCATGGAGATGCTGCTTGCTATAGGCGATCAGTGACAGCTGGCCCCTATGCAGTGACGTATGCTACAGCGTGGCTTGGATTCTCTGCCTTGTGAACGGATGTAGTAAAGCAAATCACCAACACAACCTTCAAGGCCAATGTAAAGCTTGTCACATATGTCAGAGGCTGACTGGCCTGTAGCCAACTGGTTGTGTGACTCACTTTCCCCTGACCCTTTAGCACACCATATGGATATATATTCTAGGATACAGCAGGGTGCAAAGGGAAAAAAATTATTGTGGGAAAGCAATGAAATGGACACATGTAATTGTATGTGGCTTTAGTAAATATCCTGATCCAAAAATATACCTAGAATTCTGGAAAATCACATTTATCCAAAACTTGCTGAATGCCCTCTCAATTGCAGTTTTGTTGCGGTTTGTTACACACATGCGTGTAGCATAGAGTTTACCCAGTTGGCACAATTGCTCTGTATAATGTACAAATATATATATATATGACATCATAGAGGTCACCATATAAAAGCCAGAGGACCACTGTAATGACTGGCTTCCGGTGGATTTAAAGGGAATCTGTCAGGTCCCTACCAGGTACAGAGCTGCGGATACAGGCAGATAGCTGTGGCACTTCAGCTTCCAAGGAAAAATTCAATTTTATAATTTTGCAAATGTCCATCAGCAAAGACAAAGGCATCTTTTGTTTTATCTCCCTATCACCTATCTGCCTGTGTCTGCAGCTCTCTAACTTGTACGGACCTGACAGATTCCCTTGTTTTATTTTCAGTCTGACACAGTTCTCTCTGCTGACACCTCTGGCCGAGACAGGAACTCTGTCTCCGTTTTCTATGAATCCGCATAGAAAACCTCTCCTGCTCTGGACAGTTCCTGTCTCGGCCAGAGATGTCTGCACAGAGCACTGTGTCAGACTGAAAATAAAACAACATTTCCTGCAGGACTTACAACAGCTGATAAGTATGGGAAGGCCTGAGCTTTTTTAATTGAAGTAAATTACAAATCTATGTAACAGTTGATTTGAAAGAAAAAGATTTTCGCTGGAGTACCCCTTTAACCACTAGTGACCACCCTATGATTTCAGCGTCGCTGGGGCAACTTCTTTTGAAGAGGACATTCATGGAATTAACATTCATTGTCTATGGTGGTAAAGTTATATAAACTGAATTCAGGGTATACATATGATAACTGTCCCGATTGCCTATACACATGCACACTCGGCTTGGCTGAGTGTGCATGTGTTTTTAATGAAAATAGGTTAGGTTGATGTAAGGTTCCTTTGGAGGCGGCTTATCTCCCTGAGACCACTAGTATTACAGGAATAGTATTCCCCCCCCCCCCTGTTATCAGCCATCAGGGAAGATATACACATTGTATGGTCACATCAGTTGTCTCCCATACTACCAGTTTAATACAGAATATTAATAGTCCTGGTGGTGATTGCTACAACTTTTATTTCTTATGAGTGATCACATTACAAGATCGCTATTACTATTGGACTGAGCTTGATGGAGTATGATATTGTAGGGATTAGCAGTGCAAATGCTCTCTTCTCCATTGCCATCCCTTTTAATGGGATGTGCCTAATAGAGTAGCTCAGCTCCTTTTAAGTGAACATGGTGTGGTCCTGCATGTCTAAGTATACGTAACCAGAGAACACATGGCGACCTATGGCATATATACTTATTAATCTTGCTGGGCCACATATACTTAAACTGGTACAGATCCACCAGATCATCAGAGCAGATAGTCTAAAGAATGTCTAGGGCAAATGAAGTCAGAAGGCAGGGCAGGAAAAGAGATATATGTAAAAGTAGACCTATCTGATGTGTGTGCCAGCTCGCCATACTGCTGACTACCCACGACTGTCACGTAGGTCACGTAGCATTACTACTTGTCCTCAGGCTAGTTGTGTAATAGTAAATGAGTCTGATGCTTCTATCTGCAGTACAGCTGGTAAAACATATCTAAAATCTAGGTCTGCCCTGTATTTAGTCCTGTATGGATAATGGGTCAGCATTTCCTACCAGAGCCATAGGTACTCTGTAAATAACGTGCTGAAAAGTCCGGCATGTGTTCTGACCTTGAGCCTCACCTTTTTAATCCCGGAGGTGATACTAACACTCCCAAGATAGCTGAACTCTCTGTACCCTTCGCTGTCTGCATTATCCATGGTCAGATTAGTAGGCCATATACCAGTGGTAGGAAATTAGATGATAGCTATGGGTCAGTGGCCACCCATACCATATCTGAAAGAAATCTATTTTCTCTGATCCCTCTGATCAAGGGTCCTCATATGTGGCCTACTTTTACTGCTCACTTTGAAGGTTATATATAGGTTTGGCAGTGTTGGGAGCAGATGAGAGGCTACGCTATGCTCCATCATGCAGTAATGCACAAATGTATAGATGGCTTGGGTCCATAAAGACTTAAGGGGCTGACTGAGACCCCTTTACTTTTTACCCATTTCTAAAACTAAAATGGGTTATCCTATGAGGGAAAAGTTCTTACGTATTAAGAGTATGTAGAAAACAAGAAGCTATGCTTGCCTTGCTGATGTCCCATGCTGAACGATCCCGTCTTCATTTCCGAGGTGGACCCCTCTGAGTGGCGACAGGCCGCTCAAGCAATCACTGACTGATGCAGGTCAGCAGCGCGGCCAGTGATTGGCTGAGCAGGCTTTGAGTTTGTCTCGAAGTGGAGGTGGGATTGCTTTGAATGTCCTAAAAAAACAGAAGTTCATGAAGTTCATGACTCGGGTGGTAATAAAGCAGAATAGAATACAATACAAACTTTTATACCCATCTGTAATTTTATTTCTACAGCTCCTATGCTAACTATGTATCACCATGGTAACTATTCTATGTGGTCCCAACCTGCAGTCCTGACCTCTTCTGTATGCCACCCCCCCCTCCTGTTCTTACATACATTTGGTCCATTACCTATAACTAGAGGTCAAATAAAAGGAAATATGACCACAAGATTACACAGCCTAGAGAGTGTGTTGTCTGTTACCATAGAGAAGCATAGTCTGCATAAGAGCTATAGAAACAAAGCAGTAGAAAAGTTTTACTGAAGACCTAGTGTAAAATTTTATATACAGTAAAATAATTAGTTCTCAAAGGTAGGCATAGCCTTTAAGTGGCAGAAGAATGACCCCCCCTCCCCCCAGGCACTAGTGTAGTCTCTAGCACAGTACCCCCAATAGTTACAGCCTAGCTGGTGGCCTCATATAATGTTCTCCACACTATAAGACTTATGTAGAGATCATTCCCTATACGACAATAACTGAGCAGTGTAAGAAGAACGGGGACTGAAGAGTACACCTCTATATTGGATGATACAAGTCTTCTATTATATGGTATGGAGATGTATTTGGAGGCAGAAAACCTGTTGCACTTCCTATTTGACTAGTCGTCCTTTCTCTTTGCTCTGTTTATCAAAGTGGCCATGAGCCATGGCGGGTTGTATATACAGTACAGTACAATAAAATGTATGCTATGTTTATTTCAATGGAAATGATCCAGGCAGCCGTGTCAAGTTGACATATGTGTCTTGTGACATAGAAAACCACTGTGTAATGTGAGCGTCTTAAAGGGTTTCTTCGGATACATTGTTTGGAAATCTAAAATAAGATATAAAAATCAGATTCTACACAGGGCGTCCAATGATCATCAGGTAACTAATACATGCGTACAATGCTAGGCCTGTATGCTCGTGACCTATGAATAGAATTTGTTCTCATTTTGATTATTTTTGTGGATATTATTATGGTTTGGTGTCCCTTCATATATTTGGGGAAATGTAGAATTATTAGTCTGTACTATGGGGTCTGTATTACGGAGCCATGAGGCACGGTCTTGTCTTCTTGGGGTAATTACCACCAAAATAATGTATGCATCCTTTGTGTGTTTCTATATAGGATGTGAGACAAACTGAAGTATGAATGGGCCTGTGTGCGCCATATTACAGTCGTGTGCGCCGTATTACAGGTTTAGTCCTGGGCTGCCTGTACACATTGGCCAAACCTAACAATTAGGTCAGGACAAGCTGAGCATCTAATGGGGTGTCCCAATTCCCCCCCCCCCCCCAACTGGGTTTAGGCAATTGGATTTTAATGCCCAATGCTTTTCTTGAAGGTGTCCAGTGACAGCTTATAGCCCTCTCCCTGTTTATAGTCCTTGTATTCTTGGCTGAGATGTGATTTGAAAAGGGTGGGGGGTTGGGAGACGCAAAATATCTAATGTATATGGACAGCTTTGGGGCCCTATTTGTCGGCCCGATGCTCGCTGATAGATGGGTGCTTGTTTACCGAGCCTATGACAAGGCTCATGCATTGTGCGGGGATGGCTCGATCACTAGATTTGTTGTTTACACCTTTGTAGACCTCACGTTTCGACGTTACATCCCCTACTACGCAGGGAGATGTGCGTCTGGCAAGCAATGACTCTTTGATGGATCAGAGCAACCCGATTAGTGAATGATTGAGTGTATGCAGGTTCATCAGCCATATTCTTTAGTTCTGCCTTGTCTGTGGAGATTAGGAAAACCATACAATGTCAACCTGAAGTTTAAGGATGATCTCTGAACAACCTTGGGGACTGCTCTAAATTTGGAACACTCCTACTTGTAATGGAAACAGTTCTGCCTACCCTATGTTACCGAATTGACCAAGAACTGATATCTGGAGCTGGACGTCAGTCCCGAGACAATTTCTTCAATTTTAGCAGCTCTTATATTGGCAGAAGGACACTTGTGCTCCGTCATTTGACTCTATTTATACAGATGAATGGAAGCCCTTTAATTGTTGTGGTTTCATCGGTTGCTCATGTCTGTGTCTCGGTCACTTCATGTGGCGCGGAGCTGTTCGGACAGATATAGCTGAACGAGGGACCTCGACTTCAAGGCCGCATACTTCCTGGGTCTTTTATAGGTCGTGTGACATACTTTTTGAATACTTCAAATGACCACGGGTGGGAGCAGAAGCCGGCACGTCTGCTCTATAGCAGGGTCTTGGATTAGGTATAATTTCTGGATAATTAAACAAATTCCATCCAGCTTTTGAAGTCACTAGAAGTATTCCTCACTCATAAAGGGATACACTATCAATATGATCAGTGGGGGCTGACCTTTGGGAACTTGCAAATACTGAATAAGAAGGGGCCACATCACTGATTCCCATCACAGCAGAATCTATGGGAATAGTGCAAAATCAGTACTGTGGCCACTTTGTTGTCAGGATCGGTGCAGGTCTCAGAGCGAGGCCCGATAAAATTATAGCATGTCCTATTAATATGCTATAACGTTATGAAATTATACTTTATATATCCTTTAGATTTTAGACTTTATACAGCCAATGGATGTTACCCTTTAGATGTGAGGCTGGGGCTGCAAGTTGCATGCTTGTTCTATGATAATAAAGCTGACTCACCCTAAACATGTACATTTGGCCAAGGTGAATAAGCCACTGCCAACCCCTCTAGTAATGGCATGTCGCCTTCAGGAACAAAGCATTGGGCATCCATCCAGCATGCATGATCCTCTTTCCCTTGCCATCTGTAGTCGGTGGGGAGTCAGGAAGCTGCTATACACATAGGGTGCCCTGCCAACACTCCAGAAATTGGCAGGTTATAAGATTATGTATGGCTGGATTTAATACTTGTCCTCTGTTATAGTGTACGGGGAAGGGGATTACAAATCTTAGAAGTCCAGCTTTTCCATGTGGCTGTTGTTTTTATTCTGCTGAAATGTAATGGTTGCTCTCTGATCATAATAAATCATAAAGCAAGGCTTTTAAAGATATCCCACCAAGAATTGGCCCATCAACAAAGTGCATTGGTTTCCTATTCCCTGGGACTTGTCAGCCACTTATATATTGGTGTTTATAGTAAGCCATTTGACAAGCTGGGCTGACCATTACCGATCCCAAGATCAGTAACATAATGGGTGGTGTCCCCATAAAGGACAGATGGCATCAATATCCCTGTGAGACGTTTTTGGCTCCGCAGCATACAACACATGATACTGGCACACCAGACTGAGGATTTTCATACCTCATGCACCAGTCAAAACTGCTGAGCCATGTGTGTGGGTGACTTGGATCCCTCCCATATTTAGAGGTACCAGACGTCATTCCATTACTATAGAACATTCTGTACTGGTCACCGTTTGCGTCATTTGTCCAGGGTCTGTGCCGCCTACAAATAGGCTGAAATATATATATATTACAGTCTAGTGCAGATTAAAGTACACTTATTATATCCCAAAAAGTTATCTGACACCATACTTTCATTCCTTTATGTAGCTAGAAAATAGTGGAGACAAGGGGGGGGGGGGAGGAATGAATGATGGTACCAGGTAAACTAAACATGCCAGGTCCTCTTTAAAGTTCCTTGGTCAGTGGTCTTCATCTGACGTCCTCTGGTGTTTTCCATCCTAGAATATCAAGTCCAGTTTTGAGAATCTCTACTACAAATGTCAGGCCATCTGTTTTCCCGGATACTAGATGTTATATCTCGTCCGTGTAGCTTATAAAGCAGACGTAGACATCTTATCTTCAGCCGTCCCATACTACCAATTGTTGGGACATCAAGTCCACCCAAAGCTATTGCAGAGCTGTGTACTTTAGTACAGAGATGGCAGGTCCATCAGAGGTGATACTAGCACTATACTCCATGGAGAAAAAAATCCCGACACTCACCAATGAAGTTCTGCTGTTTATTTAATGTAGCATAGAGTTACAGAAGTTTACAGGATGCGTTTCAGCCTGATGGCCTTCATCTACTACTGTTGTTTGGGTTCATGCCAATAGGAAAATATAATTTGGTGCCTTCCTATTTTGGATAGTGGTAACACATTCATTGTGATTATTTTCTGTATTTTTAATGTCTCTGAGTACATGCCTTGTTTTATGGTGTTCTTCTTGGTGCTTTTATAGTAAGAGGCTTCTTTGTATTTCTCTCCAGTGGGTGGAATTTATACGGTTATCCAAACCAAAGCCAAGATCACCACAGATGAATGGGGCGAGAATTACTTCCTCATCGGACCCTACTTCGAGCACAATGTACGGACCCAGGTTGAGTTGATTGAGCCTCCAAATCCTGCCATCAAGCGTACAATGGATTCCATGAACTCAAAGGGATGTAAGGTGAGAGGAGGCTGCTTTATTGTGTTTCCATGTCTGGGAGACCGTTATTTGACTTGGTATTGCCCATGTGGGAATATTTGGCTGGGCCTGCTTTCCCTTTGTTTCAGTTCTTTTCCATTACATGATAATTAAATTATCCACTTTACCAAAGCTTAGAGAGAACACTTCTGGGCCCAAGCATTTGCATTGTAATTAATTATTGAACTAAAAGTAAAGCCCCTATTACACGGACGATCTCATGAAGAAAGTGAGCTCCGACCTGTCAGGTCAGCACTCGCTTGCTCCTCATTCCTCACTTGCTGCTGGCGCTATTACACACGCCAAGAGTAAGTGAGTAAGTAAGTGCGGGTGTGTGTGTGTGTGGGGGGGGGGGGGGCGCGTTGAGCTGCAGGGGGGCTCCCTGGATGATCTTTAGATCGTACGGGAAGCGCATAGGATATGGCCGATAATCGCTGTGTGTAATAGGGCCTTAAGTAAATAGGCCATGTAAAGCTAGCTTATTTCAATGGCGGGCAGTATAAAAATTCCTTGTATTCCAAATCAGCTAGGAGGCTAGTCTTTAGTACAGCATAGTGCGCTTAAAACAGTGAAAGAGGTACACATTGACTTATCCATTCCTGGTACCCATTAATTCACCTTTCCGGGAGCATGTCAGTATTCTCCAAACTTCCTAACACACTGATACGGAGCTAGAAGCCCCAAGTAGCGTACATATAACCAGTGAGCCATCCTGCATGCACCTTTAGCTAAACCTCCTTTTGTACCTCCTTCCTCTTAGTGGCCCCATACCCAAACTACTGCTTAGAGCAGATACTACACTTCATCTTAACAAAAAGGCCATTAGATCAGATCAGGTCAGGGCCCAGACCAGGGTTGGGGATCCTTCAGCCCTCCAACTGTTGCAAAACTACATTTTCTATCATGCCTGGACGCTGTTTAGACATGATGGGATTTGTAGTTTTACAGTAGCTGGAGGGCTGAGGGTTCCCCATTCCTGGCCTAGATGATCCTACAGTGGGGAAAAAAAGTATTTAGTCAGTCACCAATAGTGCAAGTTCCACCACTTAGAAAGATGAGAGAGGCGTCTGTAATTGACACCATAGGTAGACCTCAACTATGGGAGACAAAATGAGAAAACAAATCCAGAAAATCACATTGTCTGATTTTGTAAGAATTTATTTGCAAATTATGGTGAAAAATAAGTATTTGGTCAGTAACAAAATTTCATCTCAATACTTTGTTATATATCCTTTGTTGGCAATGACAGAGGTCAAACGTTTTCTGGATCTGGAGACTGGCTAGGCCACTCCAGGACCTTGAAATGCTTCTTACCAAGCCGCTCCTTCGTTGCCCTGGCGGTGTGCTTTGGATCATTGTCATGTTGAAAGACCCAGCCACGTTTCATCTTCAATGCCCTTGCTGATGGAAGGAGGTTTGCACTCAAAATTTAACGATACATGGCCCCATTCATTCTTTCATGTACCCGGATCAGTCGTCCTGGCCCCTTTGCAGAGAAACAGCCCCAAAGCATGATGTTTCCACCCCCATGCTTTACAGTAGGTATGGTGTTTGATGGATGCAACTCGGTATTCTTTTACTTCCAAACACGACAAGTTGTGTTTCTACCAAACAGTTCCACTTTGGTTTCATCAGACCATAGGACATTCTCCCAATACTCTTCTGGATCATCCAAATGCTCTCTAGCAAACTTCAGACGGGCCCGGACATGTACTGGCGCCCCCTTCCCCGTGTCCCACCACCCCCGCCCGTGTACCCGGAAGTGTGTGGTGCATTATACATTACCTGATCCGTGTCGAGGGCCGTCCGCCATTTTGTGCCAAACGTCATCTTCGGACGGACGGACGATTAGTTGCCGCCGCCCCCCCCTCCGCCGCGTCATCAGCTGCTCAGCCAATCGCGGCAGAGGGGGGACGGCGACAGCGATTCGGCCGTCCGTCCGAAGATGACGTTTGGCACAAAATGGCGGTGGCCCTTGACACGGATCAGGTAATGTATAATGCACCACACACTTCCGGGTACACGGGCGGGGGTGGTGGGACACGGGGAAGGGGTCGATTCACAGACATAACATACATTACAAAGTTGTATAACTTTGTAATGTGTGTTATTCTGTGAATAATTTTTTAGTGTCGCACTACTCCTTTAAGCAGTGGGACACGTCTGGCACTGCAGGATCTGAGTCCCTGGCGGCGTAGTGTGTTACTGATGGAAGGCTTTGTTACATTGGTCCCAGCTCTCTGGAGTTCATTCACTAGGTCCCCCCGCGTGGTTCTGGGATTTTTGCTCCCCGTTCTTGTGATCATTTTGACTCCACGGGGTGAGATTTTGCGTGGAGCCCCAGATCGAGGGAGATTATCAGTGGTCTTGTATGTCTTCCATTTTCTAATTATTGCTCCCACAGTTGATTTCTTCACTCCAAGCTGGTTGCCTATTGCAGATTCAGTCTTCCCAGCCTGGTGCAGGGCTACAATTTTGTTTCTGGTGTCCTTTTTGACAGCTCTTTGGTCTAGTGGAGTTTGGAGTCTGACTGTTTGAGGGTGTGCACAGGTGTCTTTTTATACTGATAACAAGTTTAAACAGGTGCCATTACTACAGGTAATGAGTGGAGGAAAAAGGAGACTCTAATGCTGCGTTTACACGAAACGATAATTGGCCCGATCGTACGATTAACTATGTTGGAGTAACGAAAATTCGTTTTGCGATCGTTTTGCGAACGCTTAAGCCTATCTCACACATTGGTTAAATCGGCGAACGACTGTTCACACGGAACGATTTGCGAATTTTTGTGAACGACGATTTGATAACATGTTGAAAGATCAAAATGAGCGATGTATCGTTCGTCATTTGATCGTTCGCTGCGTTTACACGTACGATTATCGTTCGAATTCGATCGTTATCGCGCAAATTCGCACGATAATCGTTACGTGTAAACTAGGGTACAAACACACACACCATATACGCAGCAGATACGCAGCAAATACGCAGCAGATTTGATGGTGCAGATTTGATGCTGTGTTCAGTTACTTAGATCGTATTTGTTGCGTATTTGCTGCGTATCGCAGCAGTAAATACGCTGCGTATACGGTGTGTGTGTTTATACCCTTAAAGAAGAAGTTAAAGGTCTGTGAGAGCCAGAAATCTTGATTGTTTGTAGGTGACCAAATACTTATTTTCCACCATAATTTGCAAATAAATTCTTACAAAATCAGACAATGTGATTTTCGGGATTTGTTTTCTCATTTTGTCTCTCATAGTTGAGGTCTACCTATGATGTAAATTACAGACGCCTCTCATTTTTAAGTGGGAGAACTTGCACTATTGGTGACTGACTAAATACTTTTTTCCCCACTGTATATATTGTGTTCAAGTGTTATTTAAATGGGAAAGGATTGGTCGTGTGTCATCATCACCAGTTCACAAGAGCTCCAGGAACAGGAAATGTCTCATTATTGGGACATCTGTCCTTAGGTGACTGCTCTTATCATTGCTTTATTATCTTGTAGATGTATTTCCATAATGTGAAGTACAGTGGTAGGACAGGCCATGGAGCCATTTTTGGCAACCTAATTATGTGACCCTTGGGTTTTGGACTTGGAAGTGTAAGTGTCTGGAAGATTAGTTATCTGGAGCTAGCTATGGACTGATGTAGTTTTCCCTACGCAGTAGATAAGGACTGTATAAAAAATCTCCCATTCCTTCCCCCATCGGCTTACCAGACTGATCAGTGACAGGAAAAATCACAGTGCTCATGAGCGATCAGTCGTGATCGATTGATTATGGTATTGTAATCATAACTATTGCTATTCCTTATCGGCCCACATACGATGGTTAGGTGTTGGCACCATACAAATCTCTTAAAAAAAAAAAAAAAACTTCTTACATCTTTATGTAATGTTTGTGGACAGCTGGAAGGGATGTATAATAAAATATTAGGCTTCAAGAAATAGAAACTGCTTGAAAAAACCTTTACTCTGCAGTCAAAGTCTGTCTGTTGTGTAAGGCGGCATTCCAGTAATGTAGCGTATAAGCGCTTACACAAGGTTTATTGCATCTCTGTCACTTACATAACACAAGGACCTTTCTACTAGACTGCCCCTGTCACTTTTCACATGTCAGAGACTTCTCCCAGTTCTATGTAATGATCGGCCAGAACACCCAAATCTTTAGGGCATGTCAAAAGTTTCTTAAAGTGACAGTGCCTATTTAATTCCAAACATCCGGACACCTAATTCTGCTTCTAGTAATGCTCCGGGACACATCCACATCTACATAAACCCCTTAAGTAGCAGAGGTATTTTTGGGTCTCCAAGCCCCTGGCACATCTCTTTGCCTACCGTATGGCTTCTAGGTCAGTATATATATGATTGTTAAAAACTTTTTTTTTTTTTTATAGTTTAGAAAATTTTAAAATAAGAGGGCAGCTCTGTTGAAGTAAGTTGTGAGGTGCCTGACATACCGCCCAGAGCCCTTCCTATTACATTGCGTGACTGTACATTTTTTTAATGCATATTCAGTTTTGCAGGAATGATATGTACAATCATACCCGAGCGCCTCACCGCCACTACACGTGTCCACTACTACATGACTCAGGAAAATTAAGTCTCCTAATCTCCACGTACTTGATAACCTGTATAGATACGGTGATCCGAATGTGTACACACGAGGTGCAGTCTATTCTACTACAACCTGTACAGCGTGACTCTAATACATTGCATCACACAGATGTATAGCATTGTAATCCCTGTAGGGCCTTATACCGGGGGATCCATGGGAGGACTTCTTCCATTCCAGCTGTCATGGGGTATATAGAATACAAAGAAAAGGAATGTGTCTGCTTCTCTTTAAGATAGAACTCCTTTGGTTTCAATGGCCTTTTTATCATGGACTATATGTGACAGATTCCAAGTGCCGGCTATCTACAAATAAGGGCCATAGGATGGTCTTCGCTCATGGACTGCGACATGTCAGGAGATAAGCTGAGACAGGATCCTATTGGTTGTACTGAGTGTAGTCAGTGACTAGTCAATCACGTAGAGCCCTACTACCCAGCAGTAGGTGTCCTTTCTATTCTTTTGCACGTTTGCCGGCACTGTTACGATTTCGTCTTACACGTTGACTAAACATTCCTCCCATCTTGTGACTTTGCTAAAAAATAACCCCCCCCCCCCCTCCAATCCACGAGTTCAGAAGCACACGTCCAAGCGCTAATTCTGTCGTCCCGCTGCAGTGACCTGGTGTTATGCTTGGATCCAGTTACGGCCCATGGAAAAGGTCAACTCTAAAAATTGTGTTAGGGCCCGGCTTCCTGGACAGGATCACAGAATTAGTTTGGTGCTGAGGACCTGTGATGTCCTGACAGCTGGGAGATCATGGAGAAGGTGACTGCACGGAGGTCACCAAGTCTTGTGTTTCACCAGAAGGTCAAAGATATTCGACCTACAATGTAATAGTTTGTTAATATAAAGTGGTTTATATTGTGTTATACAGGTTATTGGCCATCACTCCACACTTCATCCTGATCTGTCCGATTTATGAATAGATTGTAAACAAACCTAGACTGCCACACAGAGGGTTAAAATAGGTTAATCCTTGAAGCTGGCCCAGGTACCACCTGATCTCTCAGAATTATAACTCCATCCTTTATATTCCCCATTACTTTTCAGTTTACTTTTAGCATTGGCTAAAAAAAAACAAAAAAAACCGCAGCCTTTGGGACCATAATGCTTTGTGGTCAAGTGCTGCTTTCAAGTGTTTTTTGGCCTTTGCCTACAGTTGTGGAAGGGAAGGGTTGGAGTCTCCCCCTGCTGGTGAAATATGCAAACTAAAAAATTTTAAGTGCACATTAGTGTATTATACTGACACCTAGTGGACAGTATTAAGTTTTATTTCTATATCGCTACACTTACATTGAAAGAGTTTCAATGAAATTGTGTGTAAAATACCCCAATAGTAACTGACTTAAATTAAGTAGCTATAAAGTGCCCATAAAGGTTTATTGAAAAGTTTTTGTGTGAGATTAGAAAAGTAAGTCTTTATTGTTTCCAGAAATGGAGCCACCATGTGGTTTGTGTTCTGTATTGCGTGTTTGTAGGTACTTGAGAGCTTTGAAGCATTGATGCTGAGGCTCAGGTGTGTAGATTTACTATGCAGAATTTATATAGTTATTATATCCTGTATCTGCCTTGTATTAATGGAATGGCTTCTTGTCTTGTACAGATCTACTTTGGCCGTTGGCTGATAGAAGGCAGCCCGTATGTAATCCTCATTGACATAGCAGCCACCGCCTGGAGCCTCGACCGCTGGAAGACGGAGCTGTGGGATAGCTGCACCATAGGGATCCCATGGTATGATAGAGAAGCAAATGATGCGGTCTTGTTCGGCTTCCTAACAGCGTGGTTCCTGGGTGAGGTAAGTGCTGACGTATAAGGATGACTGATGCAACACACAATATAATGGTTATGGTCATTACACCCACTAATCCCCTGTCTGTTCTTATGCCTTCAGTATGCAGCACAATGTGGCGATGAGAAGCCATATATCGTGGCCCATTTCCACGAGTGGCTAGCTGGCGTTGGCTTATGTTTGTGCCGAGTCCGTAAACTCCCGGTGGCCACCATCTTTACCACTCATGCCACCCTCCTGGGGCGTTATCTGTGTGCCGGAAGCGTAGACTTCTACAACAACCTGCAGACGGTGAGAACACTGTATAAATGTCAGACTATAGCGAGATGTTATATCATGACAGGAACCTGAGATAGATGTCCATGATGTGATCTTTTACCAATATAGCCTACAACGATAATCTTATTAATCCAATAGAATCCAACTCGAGTGTTTTTTGCGCCTAAGTATAGGGGCATTTGGGGTGCTACACATCAGCAGAAGGTCCCTGGCCCACCTTAGGCTCCTGATAGACGAAGCGATTTTTCTTTTCCACCAATCATTGATAAACGAATGCAAACTAGAATTTTTGAGAATGACCTGAAATTTTTTACCATAATAAATGGAATGATAGTTGTTAGTTACGATTATTTGATTTGATCGTTTGATCATTACTTACAAAAACATGTAAAGATTATTGCTTAAATTTGAACGATATCATGATTTCTCCATAATACCTACAGACTTTAGTGAAACCTGAGGCTAAGGGCCCTATTCCACAGTAACGATAATCGGCCGGATCGGCCCCATTTGGCCCGTTTCGGCCGATTATCGTTCGGTGAAATAGAGAGAACGATCAGCCGATGATCGTGTCATCGGCTGATTGTTCATTTAGGGCCAGACCTAAAATCATCGTTCCCCCACCGCACATCGCTACGGTTGAATAGCGGTGCGCGGCGGCCGACCGACGATTGGACAAGCAGCAGCAGCATACATTACCTTACCAGGCTTCTTCTCCGCGCTGTCTTCATCCCCGGGTCCCATGCGCTCTATCTTCAGAATGGCCGGTCAGCTGACGGAGCGCTCAGCCAATCACAGGCCGGGACCGCCGCGGCCTGTGATTGGCTGAGTGTGGCCTGTCAGCTGACCGGCCATTCTGAAGACAGAGAGCGCGGGACCCAGGGATGAAGACAGCGCGGAGAAGAAGCCTGGACAGGTAATGTATGATGCTGCAAGGGCTGCAAGGACATCGGTAACGATGTCCTTGCAGCCCTCGCTAAACGATCATTGGGCCGTGGAATAGGCCTAGTAAACGAGCGGCGATCTAGCAGATCGACGCTCGTTTACATAGTTGATCGGGCCCTCCTCGGCCCGTGGAATAGGACCCTAAGGACACTGCGTTTTTGCAATCTGTTTTTTGCAAAAAACGGATGTATTTGTGTGCATCCGTTTTGATCCGTTTTTCCATTGACTTCCATTGTAAAAAAAAAAAAAAGGATCAAAACGGATCCGTTTTCTTTTTTGACGGACACAAAAACGTAACTGACACTACTTTTGTGTCCGTTAAAAAAAAAAAAAAAAAAAAACGGATCCGTTTTGATCTGTTTTTTTTTTTTAAAATGGAAGTCAATGGAAAAACGGATCAAAACGGATGCACACAAATGCATCCTTTTTTTTTCATCTGTTTTTTGCAAAAAAAACTGATAAAAACGGATTGCAGTGTGAACCCAGCCTTACATGTTTAGTTTTTTTTTTTTTCTTCTCAGTCTCCACTTAGATCAACAATGGGCCAGAAAAATTTGTCCTCTAATAGCACCACCTATCAGGAGAATGGGGTTGTCTCTGGCAGATTAAAGGCTTTACATGCCCCCCATGTAAATTTAGGGGGGACATTAGAGGAATGTCACATGGGGATGACCGAGGAATAAGAGGGAGGTGACATTAGAGGAATGAGAGGGGCTTGACATGTTCTGGTGACATTAGAGGAATGATGGGACTGACATATGGGGGTAACAGAGGAATGAGAGGGGGATTGACATTTAGGGGTGACATTAGAGGAATGATGGAACTAACATAAGGGGTGACATTAAAGAAATGAGACGGGGATGACATTAGAGGAATGAGAGGGTGGGTGACATTAGAGGTATGAGAAGGAGGTGACATGTCTGTGATATTACAGGAATTTGACCTACAGGAGTGACATTAAAGGAATGATGGGACTGACCTATAGGAGAAGAATGATTGGGGTAACCTTGGTGGATTGACATAACTATAGACATAGATAAGTAGGACATACAGCAGTTGATAAGTACTGGAAGACTTCAGATTTTTGAATAGAAGTAAATTACAAATATCTGGCACCAGTTTATATGAATGAAAAAATGTTTTGCTGGAGTTCCCCTTTAATTTAGTAAGATATCTTTATAGTAACCAGCCCTTTGCTTCTCTGGTTCCAGCTTTTGTTAGAAGGTTTCCTCACAGTAAGTGTGATTGGCAGGGGAACCCCGCAGCATGTGTTCTCTTTACCTGCAGCGCCACTTCTGGGGAAATGACTCGCTGCACTGTTTATCTACTTCATGGAGGTGCTTTTGTAGCCTCTCTGTTTTCTCTGACCTCCCGGTTAACTTAGAGACCTCAATAAGGTCATTTAAAGCGGGATTTATAACCACCCCTCCCCTTGAAGCACACGTGTATCTGCAGGCTTGCTTCCTCCTATGGACATTATACAGATTGTGGGTGAATCTAACATTTGGTCGGTTGCAGTTGTTATTGTTCATCATGACTGCGCCCACGGAAAAAATGAAGTATTAAGATAACAGAATGGTTATTTCTTATGTAACTAGGATGCCTGCTGAATATTCATGTCTCTAATCCAAGCTTATTTACAGTTTAATGTAGATAAGGAAGCCGGGGATCGGCAGATCTATCACCGATACTGTATGGAACGTGCTGCTGTCCAGTGCAGCCATGTCTTCACCACCGTCTCTCAGATCACCGCAATAGAGGCCGAACATCTGCTGAAACGCAAACCTGGTAAGGGGCAAAGAGGCAGAACGTCTGGATGATAATGACTGACGCTGGGAGAATCCTTCTAGTGACACTAACCAGCTTTTTAAAGGGGTATTCTCATCTCGGCTAATAGGACACATCAAGTTATAAACTCTTGCAAATACATCCATTTACCAAACTTGCCTTCTCTATTCTGCTCTAAAAGCAGTTTGTCAGACTTTTATATGTTTATATATTTATAGCTATAATATACATATTATACAGTATATATACTCTATATATTCCTGTACATATACTCGTGTATGTATATATCTATCCAAACGCTGCTTTTAGAGCAGAGTGGTGGTCAGTAACCTAGACAGTGAGCTTTCAACAATAGTAAGGGAAGGAGGCAATTTTGCTATATGAATGTATTTGAAAAAGTGTTTAGTTTGAGTCCTTCAAGTATAACTATATTAGTTGAGATGGGAATACCCCTTTAAAGTATATTTTAAACAAGGCAACAGCTGAGGTCAGGGGGTTCAGACCCCCACTGATCATTAGACAAAGCCGGGAGAAGCACTCGATTAAGTGTTTCCATCTCCAGCTTCCGGCCTTTACTGTCTCACTAAAAGAGTCTCCAATGTAGGTCTATGAAGCCCTCCTGAAGCCAGACTAATACACAGTGCAGTGTGCAGCTAAGGGCTTCTCACAATTCTATCTAAAGATTATTGAGGGTCTAAATACCCACACCTGACCAATTTTTTAAAGCGACTCTGTACCCACAATCTGAACCCCCCCCCCCCCCCAAACCGCTTGTACCTTTGGATAGCTGCTTTTAATCCATGATCTGTCCTGGGGTCCGTACGGCAGGTGATGCAGTTATTGTCCTAAAAAACAACTTTTAAACTTGCAGCCCCGTGCCCTACGGTAATGGCCTAGATTGGGTATGCATTAGGCTGGCACTACCCCTTCGTCCCTCCTCCCCACCCTCCTCATCATTAGGAATGCTCCAGGCAGATTGCCTCCTAATCCCCACCTGTGTCAGCCTGGCACATGGGCTGGATCGTTAAGACACCTGTGCAAATGTTCAGCATGGAGAAAATGTTCCAGTGGCATTCCTAATGATGAGGAGGGTGGGGAGGAGGGACAGAGGGGTGGTGCAAAGTTAGGGCACAGATACTCTAAGCCACGCCCGTAAGGCATGGGGCTGTAAGTTTAAAAGTTGTTTTTTAGGACAATAACTGCATCACCTGCCAAACGGACCCCAGGATAGATCTTGGAGTAAAAGCAGCTATCCAAAGGTACAAGTGGTTTGGGGGGGTCAGATTGTGGGTACAGAGTACAGCTTTAGGCTGAGTTCACACACAGTACATTTCAGGCAGTATTTGGTCCTCATGTCAGGTCCTCATTGCAACCAAAACCAGGAGTGGATGGAAAACACAGAAAGGCTCTGTCCACATAATGTTGAAATTGAGTGGATGGCCGCCATATAACGGTAAATAACTGCCATTATTTCAATATAACAGTCGTTGTTTTAAAATAACAGCAAATATTTGCCATTAACTCAATTTCAACATTGTGTGAACAGAGCCTTTCTGTGTTTTCAATCCACTCCTGGTTTTGGTTGCAATGAGGACCTGACATGAGGACCAAATACTGCCTGAAATATACTGTGTGTGAACCCAGCCTAAAGGTAACAGGAACCCTCTAAAGGGAAACACAGTTTAAAGGGTATTTTACTGTACAAGGGTGATGCTAAGTGATGTTTGGAGTGCAGCATTGACTTTGCTGGATTCTTTGAGTAGGGTGGTAGTCACCCCCTAGATTTCTGTTATCCATTGGCTGTTAAAGGGCCTCTCCACTTTGGATAATCCTTGCTTATTATAGGAATCTCTTGGCAATAGGCTGGTCACAAAGTGTTCTCCTTTAACCCCCAGCAAGCACACTGTAGAAATTTCAAATTCCCTGCAACGCCACTGCAGGGGGAATGATGTTTTACATTGTGCCCATACAATTGAATGGGGTTGCCTATATATTGCAGATCATCCAGAGTTGTTGGCTTATATTAAATCAGAATTCCCTTTTAGGGTATGTAAAATGTCTTTTTTTAGCTAGACCTATAGTAAATCTTTGCACACAGAGTTGACAACACGCGACCTTTTTACTACTTTTTTCAAGAAAAAGGGAGCCTGATTTATTGTGACACCACACTCTATTAAAAAAAAAAAAAAAAAAAAAAAAAAAAAAAAAAAAAAAGCCTGTCTACAACATCCCAACCCAGGCCAACATCTTACTTGGGAATCTGCCATGTGGCTCACTGTAGACAATCCTACAATTCAGTTATATATAATGATACAGTCATTACCATTACCATTGCTCTTAACCTGGCATACATCTGTTGTGACTGAGGAGTTGTAGAGAAGAGCTTTATTGCTGAATTCAATGGTTGTAGAATCTAGGGAAACAGAAGTAGTTACAGCCCTGGCGATGCTCAGGAACTCCCTATCTGATTATGCCAGTGCCATTAACCCCTTCATGACCCAGTACGTCTTTTGTCGGCAGGGCAAAAGTAGCCTGGTACCGGGCCCCTGCTGTAACTATCAGGAGCAGAGAAACCTTCGATCCTTGTAGTGTACTAAATTGTGATTGTGGTATTTAAGTTGTTTCTGGACTTTTCTCACCTCATCAGCACCCGGGTGACGCAGTTGCTGGGATGCAGATAATTTTTTTTATAGCAGCAGGGGGTCTGTCTCCAGCAAGGCTGGTTAGGTAAGTTGTCAATGTTATGTTGACAGGATAATACATCTATAATATTCTCTCATTATTTATCCCACAAGGTAAACGCTATAAAAATGAAAAATCGACACCAGACTTTCTGTATCTTGTTCATTTCCCTGAGAAAAAAGTAACAGAAAACAAGTAAAAAATTATAAGTACCTAAAAATGGGGCCAATAAAAGTACAACTTGTCGACTAAAAAAATGAAAAGGTTATGGCACTTTCAAGGCGAAAGTGAAAAACCTAAGAGAATTGCTTGGTCATGAAGGGGTTAAAATGGGCCTTATGAAACCTTTATCCACAGATGACTTTACAGCTAGAATGGGTACATTTGTATTGGGGGATGACTGTAACCCTGCAATATGTTCCACTTTCGCAGATGTCGTGACCCCAAACGGTTTAAACGTAAAGAAGTTCTCCGCCATGCACGAGTTTCAGAACCTCCACGCTCAGAGTAAGAACCGCATCCAGGAGTTTATCCGGGGACATTTCTATGGGTAAGATCTTCTCAGTGAAAACCAATGTACCTAGTTAAACAGAACTGTAAGTTTTGTTTTGTTTTTTCATGAAAAGTTTGCCGTACTTTCTTTTTCAGTTCAAGACGTCTGCTTAGTGCCAGTAAAAGGAAACCTGCCTCAGAGCCCTATTACACCAAGGGATTATTGGCCCTTTCGGACGGTAATCGTTTGGTGTAATAGGTCATGTTAAAAGGCAATGATCAGCCAGCATGTACAATGTTGGCCGATCGTTGTCTTTCAAGATATTGAATCAGAACAATTACAACATTGACGGTCTGCTGCCCATCACTCCATGTTATACAATTGCTGCTATCTTCAATGGGCCACCTGGATGGTCTAAAGGCCCTATTCCACCAACAGATCTGACGACAGCCTATCTGCCAAAGATTTTAAGCCAAACCCAGGAGTGGATTTGAAAAGAGGAGAAATCCAGTCTTTCCTTTATGACCTGATCTCTGTTTATAGTCTGTTCCTGGGTTTGGCTTCAAATCTTTGGCAGATAATCTGTCATCAGATCTGTTGGTTGAATAGAGCCGTAATCTGGGCAGCCACTCAGGGGAAGAGCAGCCATCACACAGCTGATGACTGGCCACAGCACTGCCCCGTCTCAGTCAGTGATAAAAGTGGCAGCTGCAGCATTTGTTTGGGGCCACAGGAGATGCCGCAGAAGGATTTTGGGGAAGGAAGAGGTGTTTATTATGTTTTATATAAGGGTAGCACAATATGAAAAGTTTTTTAAGTGCTGGTGTACCCCTTTAAATATGTTTTACATTAACCAGACACCAAGCGGGCCTCTGTGACCCTCAATGCCAAGGATGAATTTTTTAGTCTCAGCCCAGCCCTGCTGGGTGCGCTTACAGAACAATACCATAGACTGCAGTATATATGATGATAATAGGACAGATCAATGTGGGAGCAGCAGTCGCTGTAGGTCATCATCTTTACGGTCATGCCTCTTTTTACACCTTCTGTCACTTGTCAGCCTCCATTTTAGCTGTGTTATGTCATCTCACGGTTGGCCTGTGGTTCTTTCCTAATACTAGATACTGGGAATTGGTAAAAATGCAAGGAAAACTTGCTTCATTGTGTACTGTTTCCTGTGCATATACAATCTGCCTTCTATGAAATTGCTTATAAATAAGCAGAAATGGGCAGAATTTGTAAATGTAATCTTTGACCATTATAAGAAATAAGGAAATGTGTGAAATGAGGAAATGAGTGAGAGTTTTCATCAGTTACATTTGGTGAATGAGTTTTCTTATGCAGCTGCAGTCATCAGGCCATAATGCCGATGTATAGGCCTATTGCCTCCAAAAATCCATTTAGGAGAATTTTCAATGATTTCCTCCATAAGACGTCTTTCTTTACTATCCTTTTTCATCCCTTAGACACCTGGACTTCAATTTAGACAAGACCCTCTTCTTCTTCATCGCTGGGCGCTATGAATTTTCTAACAAAGGAGCTGACGTTTTTCTGGAGGCCTTGGCCAGACTGAACTATCTTCTTAGGGTGAGAGAAAAGAAAGGCTGTCATCTGCATCATGTATACTTATCACTGCACACGACTTAAAGGGATTCTTCTTCCACCAGGTGAATCAAAGTGACATCACCATTGTAGCGTTCTTCATTATGCCTGCACGGACCAATAATTTTAATGTGGAAACACTAAAGGGTCAAGCTGTTCGGAAACAACTGTGGTAGGTGGCTCAATGCTTTTTTTCTTATTTGTATAGTGCCAGCTCAGGAGTGGTAAAACTGGAATGTAAGGATAAAAGGAAAAGGAGGAAAAATTTATCTCAGTCTGCAGGATAACAGCTATATGAGACACTGCTGTAGGGGAGGGAATCTGCTGCTTCAATTGATATTACATCCAGTGTCCGGTCTGATCTGGGGTTGGTGAGAAGGGAATAAATGGCTGATTTTCTGGGATACTTATACAGGAATTCTTTATACAGTTTTAAAGCCAAATAAAGGCTGGTTTAAAAGGGGTTGTCTGGCCAGGACCCCTTTCTTATAGAAGGAGTTGGTAAAAAAAAATTACACGCATACTTACCTCCCTGGTTCCGGCGCTGCCACCCCTATTCAGCTGCTCCTGTTCCTGGTGTGCGTCCACTTCCAATGTTTGAGACGTGACGTGGCAGGGACTAAACAAATCTACAGCCAATGAATGGGTGAGAAGGCTGAGTGGGCCTGCTATGTCAAGTCTTAAACCCCACATGGCCCTGTGTAAATGGGGGATGTGCAGCCTATGACGATGAAATTCAATGGCCGATAATCCAGAGAAGTTACATGGCCGTTGATAATGCACGGAGATGCGGTTTATGATGCGTTCACCAGGCCAAATGTTTTCCTAGATGTATTTGTCCTTGTGATAGACACATGAAGAACTGGATATGAGTGACGTAACATATTATTTTCTATATTGTGTATCTACAGGGATACAGCAAATGCAGTGAAAGAGAAGTTTGGGAAGAAACTATACGAGTCATTACTAGTGTAAGTGATATCAGTATTATTCTGTAATGTCATATAATATAGTTGTTGTGGTGACAGGTGAAGCAAATGGGTAATCGTCATCTGACTTGTTTCCATTGCAGAGGGAATCTGCCTGACATGAATAAGATGCTCGATAAAGAAGATTTTACTATGATGAAGAGAGCTATATTTGCCACACAGGTATGGCGGCTTAACCTTCGTATTGAAAATAGGGGGAAATTTATCATACATGTGCAAAGAGCAGATACGGCACAATATGGACGTTATACAGGATGGAGTGGCAAGGAGCACCTTGCTCCCTCTGTAGTCAGTGCCACTCTCAGACTATGGTTCTCAGTATTACATAAAGAATATTATTGTCCAAGTACATAGATACATGTCAAACTTGAAGATTTATTTCTTCACTTTAAAATCATGGACTTACAAAATGGCATAAAAACCACACAAACTAAGCCTACATGTTTTGAATCAGAAGGCGCTTAATCATGCTCTGAATAACAATAGCCTTATGACTTGAAACATGTAGGCGTTTTATGTGTGTGTTAGTTATCATCCATGTGCGGGAACATGAATTTTTTTTTCAATGTTGAGAAGCAGGTTTGCAGCCTGATACCATGCATCGGAGGACTCTTTCCAGCTCTGTATGCAGGTCCTTCTTAAGCTGGACAGCAGAGCGATCATCTGATCACTGGCCCAGCCTTAGGGTCCTACTACATGAACCACTACGGCCTGATCATTTTAATAAACGAGCACCGATCTGCTAAATTGGCCCTATTAGATGGCCCGATAATCGAGCAGTAAGGGCTGCATGGACATCGTTAGCAATGTCCATGCAGCCCTTGCCCGATTCGGCCGATTATTGCTCAGTGTAATAGGGCTCTTAGTTAGAGAAGGGATTTTCCTTTAAATGAGCATTGATTTTCATGAATACGACATACTTGCACTGCCATATGAATAACCATGACTTACAATGAACGCACTTTCCCTACAGAGACAGTCATTCCCTCCAGTCTGCACCCATAACATGCTGGATGACTCCACAGATGCCATCTTGAATACTATCAGGAGGATTGGGCTCTTCAACAGTAGTGCTGACCGTGTGAAGGTGAGGAAGACTCTGGAGGGAATCATTAAATAAGTGTGTGATTCTCAGCTTAGACGACACATTCTACAAATCCACCAGATTTTTAAAAGGAGCACAGGCTGTTTTATAAATCTGCGGTCTCTTTAGACTGTCTGATTTTAATTTTCACCATCTTTAAAGGGGTGGCTTACCCAAAAAAAAAATCTTCACAATCAACTGGTGCCAGAGATTTGTAAAATCTCAAGTCTTCCAGTACTTATCAGCTGCTGTATGTCCTGCAGGAAGTGGTTTATTCTTTCCATTCTGGCGAGCAGGAGAGGTTTTCTATGGCGATTTGCTACTGCTCTGGGCAGTTCCTGTCACGGACAGAGGAGGCAGCAGAGAGTACGGTGTCAAAATTTAAAGAATACACCACTTCCTGCAGGACATACAGCAGCAAATCTTTGGCACTTTCTGGCGTCAGTTAATTAGAAAGAAAAGAAGAAACGTTTTGGTCAACTACCCCTTTAATATGGCTTAGATTTTGGTACATTTCTGTCAGGCAGTGCAAAACTCTATGCTGCTTTCTCTTTGTTCACAAAGCACCATAGACTATGCACTCTTTCCCTTTTCCCCCTACTTGAAAAAACTGTCTATGTTCACACACTGTTGAAATTGAGTGGATGGACGCCAATTAATGGAAAATAGCAGCAATTATTTACTATTATATGGCAGCCATCCACTCAATTTCAGTGTGTGAACATAGCCTTTCTGTGTTTTCAATCCATTGGTTGCAAAATACTGACCAAAATACTGTGTGGGAACATAGCCTTAGGCTGTATTCATATAAGATACTCACAAGTTACAGTCAGTTTTCTAATGGCATGCAGTAGGATGGCCTATCCACCTATCAAGATTGCAGCTCAGCTCTTTGCATAGAACACAGTCTGAGCTGCGGCACCAGGCACAGCTACAGTCATATACCTTGCTGTTCTGCAGTGCAAAGGGATCAGACCCCCGCTGTTCTGCTGGGAATAACTCTTGATGATGAGAATATCCTTCTAAATGCTGTCCGTGTTGTAAGATGGGTATACCTCTATTACTTTCCCACTCTGGACAGACTGCTGTACCTAGTTTCTGGTTTGTCTTTTTATTTTATCTTTTATTTGTGCCAAGGGTTAAAATTTTTGTCTAGTGAAGTCTGGACTATACATTAAAGGGTTAACCTTGACATGTCAACGTAACATGTAAGAAGCTCGGATTGGTGGAGTCAGGGGTAGTCTTATATGAACAAGTTATGCCCTGTCCACAGCATCCGCAAAATAGGGCATAACTAAGAAGTTGTGAGAGGTCCGGCCGCTGGGGCCCAGAGTTCCGTTCATTTCCTATGGAACTGTGATTAATCTCCCCCTAAATCCTGTTGGAAACTTTGTACTATGGGAAAATAACAATTTTATGTTATCTTTATAATCTTTATGTAGTTTGCTTGTTCTGCAGGTAGGTGGCGCTATTGCAGCAGTCATTCTGCCATAGTGTACTACTGTAACTGTGCTCTAGGTGAAAGGCCATGTACCAGGGTTGCAGCAGTGTTACTGTCACTCATTTCATTCTGATTATTAACACATTTCCTTCTATGTTTCTTTGTTTCCTGCTAATTCTCTCATTTATCTCTGTTCTTCTGTTTCTCTCCATTTCCCCCTCTCTCTCCCTCACAGATCATTTTCCATCCCGAGTTTCTGTCCTCTACAAGCCCACTATTACCAGTGGATTATGAGGAGTTTGTACGGGGATGCCACTTGGGAGTCTTCCCGTCTTACTATGAGCCTTGGGGATACACACCCGGTAAGCTATGACGGTCCAGTTCCGTAGCTTTTTGTAGATATGTCGGCCTTTAAATGAACTTATTGCTGCTTTTCTGTATTCATTTTACGATCTAAATTGTGCTTTATGCATATTTGGGTAGCTTCCCTGTATAAACCAGCCCAGTACACTGATTTCTGTACTTGTATATTACCCTTGCAGGGTAGCTGTCTGAATGGGCATCCTTGTATGTGAATGTTTCATGTTAATAGCATTCCCAAAGATCAGCTTATACAGACAGAGCTTTCAACACTATATTTATCAGATACCGCATATGAAGTATTGCTAGACTGCGCTTTTGTGTTCCAGCCAGTGGCATAGCTACCATGGAGGCACACCACGTGACTGCTACGAGGCCCATGCGGCAGGGGGCCCTGGAGAAAGGTGGCCTGACTCCATGGTGGCTACGGCTCACAGCACCCACTGGCAGAGGGCAGGTCTCTCTTGTGGCCGGAGTTCCCCCTCCCACATACTCGCATGACATGGCGGCCAGCACAGTCCCTCATCTTCCCATTCTTCCAGCTCACCGGCATGGCAGTGATGTCACTTCTGCGCCAGGGGGTCTGTGAAAATGGGACGCCATGGAACTGCACTGGCCACAGAGTCATGTGAGTATGTGTATGTAGAAGCCTTAAAGGGTTTATCTGGTGTTAGGACATTTGTTATATAATGCTGCCCTGGGGGAGGAGTTAATAAACGTGGTGTGCTTAGCTCTCCCCGGTCCCCCAGTGTCTTGTCCGGTGTTCCCCGCTGACTGCAGCCGCCATTACTTACAAACTTGTCTCGGGAGTGACAGCCCACTCAGCCAATCAGTGACAGCGCCACAGGACAGGACAGCGCCACAGTCAGTGATTGGCTGAGTGGGCTGTCATTTCCGAGACAAGTCAGCGGGGGACACCGGAGAGGTCATGGGCATGGTAAGCATAACATGTCTGTTATGTTCTCCACATGGTCAGTATTATATATAAAAATGTCCTAATGCCTGATAACCCCTTTAAATGGGCACTGTCATTTAAACCTCACAGGGACATAAGGGTCAAAATGAGACATCTGCCGCTCACTCTCCTGGTCAGTGGGACGTCACAGTGCCCCCCCTTTCCCCCATTATGTCATAGGATCCACTCCTGAAGAGAGTGAATGTAGGGAGTAACATACACAACCTGTATACACAGTGCAAAGCAAACTTTGGAACTTTGTTCCTGCGCTGGAAGTCACGCTATGATCCTAGTGACATTATAACACAATACCCAGCCTAGTCTTCATGCAGTGTCAAACATATTGTGTCACCACCAGCTTAGTGATTACCGAGTGTTGGTGCACTGTAAGGCCATGTTCATGTGATGTGGATCAGGTGCAAAAAAATCTGCAATGTTTGTGCCCTAAAGCGCAAAAAAAAAGTAAAAAAATCTATATATTTGATATTAGAATTGGTTGCAGAAGATTTGCATCATGTGAACGTACCCTTAGGCTGGAAATGACACAAATGGGGCTCTAAGGACAAGTATCTGAAGAAGAGGGACATCTGCGTGCTCTGACACTATAGACCCCATTCTCTATTAAGCCCACCTAAGAAGCCATCAGCATTCACCTATTCTGTTAATCTTGTTTTCAGCTGAATGTACGGTTATGGGGATCCCCAGCATTTCCACCAACTTGTCCGGATTTGGATGTTTCATGGAGGAGCATATTGCTGACCCCTCTGCCTATGGTAAGGAGCTGTACATTATAATGTAGCCTTATGTGACGGGCATTTATCATCATGTGCTGCTGCTATATTATAAAGCCTTGTGCCCCTGCAGGTATCTACATCCTAGATCGCCGCTTCCGCTCGGTGGACGAATCGTGCACTCAGCTCACCTCCTTCCTGTACAGCTTCTGTCAGCAGACCCGCCGCCAGCGTATCATTCAGAGGAACCGCACAGAGCGTCTCTCTGACCTGCTGGACTGGAAATATCTGGCCAGGGTAAGCGCATAGTAACACTTAGGAGTGAGACCGTCCTATCTACACCTATCTGAGCAAAAACATTTAGCTGTTAAAGGGAATGTGCCATAAAAAAGACTTATTGTTTAAAAACATTTTTATGTCAAATTTATTTTTGGGGACTTTTTTTCATTTTCAATTTTTCTATTAATAATTTAAACTAGTCCTGAGATCTTGCAGTTTTCATTCTCACCACTGGGGCTAAAAGTAAGTTAGTCTCGCAGGGGCGTAGCTAGGATGCACAGGGCCCAACAGCAAAAAATTGTAAGGCCCCGTCCAGCTCCTACGCACAACACATATATATGTTCTGTGATGTGGCCAAAAAAATAAAATCTCTTGTGGCCAGAGGCAGAATCCACAGAGCCACAAAAGTGACTGGTAGAGCAGAGAGCCAATTACCTTCTATGGGGCCCCTTCCTGCACAGGCCCCATAGCAGCTGCCTACCCTGCCTCTATGGTAGCTACGCCACTGGTCTTGCAGCGATTGGTGACACCAATAAATACATAGCATCTCCCTGTGGAATGACCTTTTCAAAGGTCACAGAGCATGCACCATGATGTTTCACATCCATCTCAAGGGGACATAGTTGGTCTATTGTCATCTATGTCCGTGAGTCTTGCTGTAAAGAAAGTCTCTAAATGTATCAGAAAATGGTATCTGACAGTAAAAGAAAATTTAGGTGACACGTTCCTTTTAAGTGCATTGAGCATCAGGGGTGCTCGATACTCGGATAATCGGCCAACTTTCTCAAGCCTTGGCTTGAGTAAGGTGGCTGCTATGCCACTGAAACGCGTCACCTGCATTAAAGTACCCCACTGGACGTAGTGGTCGTTGTGGTTTGGCTTTCTTGGAGGGGGAAAAGATACTAGTGATCTATCCCCCATTGTGGAGTAAGTACTAGCTGAACTGGTTTCCTTGTATCTTTTCACTTGAGCGCTTTTTTTTTTTTTTCATTTTGCCCATCTTTATTTTGTTTCACCTTTGAGTGCTATATTGCCAATGTCCACTTGCATTCAGGTATTTCTTTGTTTTACAGTATTACATGTATGCTCGGCACATGGCCCTGGCAAAGGCCTTCCCAGACAACTTTACATATGAGCCACATGAACCAACAGCAGTAAGTACAATCTATGCACTGAAGTATATAGATGTTATATAGGCCAACAAATGTTTTTTGCATACAATTTGCTCTGTTTTTTTTCTGTTTAACATGAGGTTGGGTTTGCAGAGCAATGACATCTGATGCACTAGATACATAACTATACATGTTTGTTCTTAGGCTTCAGGTTTCCGCTATCCACGTCCAGCTTCTGTGCCTCCTTCTCCTTCCCTGTCCCGTCACTCCAGCCCACACCACAGTGAAACAGAAGACGATGAGAGATACGACGAGGAAGAAGAAGCGGAGAAAGATCGGCAGAACATCAAGCAGCCTAACGCGTCAAACATGACCCAGGTTCCCGAGTGGCGCAGACGCTCGAAGAAAAGCTCAGTTGACGCTGGCAACTCCAGTAATGCCAGCAATGCCAGCACCCCCACCAACCCAAGTAGCCCGAGTGATCTAAGCAGCCCCACCAGCTCGCTCATTGAGGAGAGGAACTAAACGTTTCTCTTAGAAGACATAAGATATTGGTCATTTCCTAGATGAGAACAGAAGCATTACAAGAGGAACATCTCCATCTTCCTAGATCTGTAGACTTGTCTAAGCTCCACCAGGTCAATTTAACGTCCGCTGTTCCCAGGTCATTTGCTGCTAGGTGCAGTTGCAACACTTTCTGATACTAACATGCAAAGGGCTTCATGTGCAAAGGGATTCATTGGGTTCTAAGCATCTGTTCCTGTTCTAAAGGTTAGGTCACCTCTGTCACGTCGCAGCAGTAGCCACCATCTCTTGGTTTGGCTGACTCCACCAAAGTACTCGTTGATCTCCTTTTTTTTTTTTTGCCTACTCCCTCCGCTTCCAGAAATAACATGGAAGGCATCTGAGCCTATATCTCTATATTACTTGATCCACATATTTTCCAGTCAAGGACTACACCATCCAGTTATCGATAGTTGCCTTTCCCTCCTTCGTTTCTAAAGTACCACCTGTCCATGATTCACAATATTGGGCAGTATAGTGTTGGCGATGCCCAATGTTTGTGCCATGTACCAAATCGTTGTGTTCCCGCAGAATGTCTTCCAGAAACATATACCATAAAGCTGCTAGTGTTGGAAATGGTCTCAGGGTATCGGTTATGTGTCTTCAGTGGTAGAATGTGAATGTATTGTGTAACGTGTGTGCTATGTGCGGATGTGCCGTAACAATGGCCAGATTATAGCTGTCACTGTTTCGGGTTGGAAAATGAAGGATAATCGGTTAGTGTAGGTTATTGCACATCTGTGCACATTGCACCATATAAACGACTAAGCCAGGTGTGTATCTGTATGCTGAAAACATATTTGTAGTAGGCCATTGTGTCATGTCCAGATGCTGGGGGCCCTTATCTCTATAATATAGGACATGCTGTGGATCTCTCAGGTAGGCAGGAAGGTTATATCGAAGCCTTCACTGGCCCATGTGCATGACTGCCCCGGTCCGGAGGAAGTGGTCATGGCCGCCTTCAGCACACACTGTGTTCCTCTTCTCACAATCCCAATCCATGTGAATGTTTGACATTCAGAGGAGGTTTTTGGAGTTTCCGGTTGTATTTTTTTTTTTACACTCTGCTGTCTCTGCCGTCTCTGGGCGCAGCCTTTCGTGATCATACAGATAGTGCTCTGACTCATCTTTTATATCTGTGACTGATCATCATGTGGTGGGGCTGTGGAGAGTCAAATCTCTCATACAAGTATGTAGTATTTAAAATAAAATTTTAAATCTGAGGAAACTTTGCTGTTTGCTGTTATTTTCTTGTTTTACTTGTTTTATGCTTTATAGTGAGATTTAGGCTCCCACAAAGTTTTTTTTTTTTTTTGTGAAATAACGTCCGTTGGTTATAAAAATCCATTATTCTTTTTTTTATAAACATCCATTATTCGTTTTTAATGGCTGTTGTAAAAAAAAAAAAAAAAAAAGGACATTGTGGCAACATGGCCTTAGGCCTTATTCACAAGTTCCATAATATTTTGTCTGTATGGTAGATCCGCAATTACAGACAAATTTAGGGCCCATTGATCTCTATAAGGCTATTCACACGATCCATAGTTTTACGGATCCACTAAATAAAAAATGATATAAAAGAAAAAAAAAGGACATGTCCTAGTGCGGACCATAATAGAATTCTATGAGATCCACATTTTTGCAGATGTTACCAGGACTGCATTAACTGCTGCTGCCCTCGGCACTAACTCCAATGGAGAAACATTGTCTGAATCGCGTTTTTCATGTTTTTTTTAACGCCTTTAAATAATAAAAAAAATTCTACATTGAATCAATGATTAAAGCAGTCTGCATATTTTCTGAGGGAATTCTCACCACAGGATTGGTAGATTGGTGGGTAATAGCTCCGGCGTCACATTTACCACCACCATACCAGACCTAAACACAGACACCAGACCTGACCAATATCGGCATACTGTGACTGGATAACACCGCCATACCAGACCTGACCAATACCACCATACTGTGACTGGATAACACCGCCATACCAGACCTGACCAATGCCGCCATACTGTGACTGGATAACACCGCCATACCAGACCTGACCAATACTGCCATACTGTGACTGGATAACACCGACACCAGACCTGATCAATACTGCCACACTGTGACTGGATAACACTGACACCAGACCTGACCAATACCGCCATACTGTGACTGGATAACACCGACACCAGACCTGACCAATACCACCATACTGTGACTGGATAACACTGCCATACCAGACCTGACTGGCGGTGTTATCCAGACCTGACCAGACTGGATAACACTGACCAGACTGGATAACACTGCCATACCAGACCTGACTGGCGGTGTTATCCAGACCTGACCAGACCTAACACCGCCATACCAGACCTGACCAATACTGCCATACTGTGACTGGATAACACCGACACCAGACCTGATCAATACTGCCACACTGTGACTGGATAACACTGACACCAGACCTGCCCAATACCACCATACTGTGACTGGATAACACCGCCATACCAGACCTGACCAATACTGCCATACTGTGACTGGATAACACCGACACCAGACCTGACCAATACCACCATACTGTGACTGGATAACACTGCCATACCAGACCTGACCAATACCACCATACTGTGACTGGATAACACTGACACCAGACCTGACCAATACCACCATAGTGTGACTGGATAACACCGCCATACCAGACCTAACCAATGCCACCATATTGTGACTGGATAACACTGCCACACCAGACCTGACCAATACCGCCATACTGTGACTGGATAACACTGACACCAGACCTGACCAATACCACCATAGTGTGACTGGATAACACCGCCATACCAGACCTGACCAATGCCACCATACTGTGACTGGATAACACCGCCATACCAGACCTGACCAATACTGCCATACTGTGACTGGATAACACCGCCACACCAGACCTGATCAATACTGCCACACTGTGACTGGATAACACTGACACCAGACCTGACCAATACCACCATACTGTGACTGGATAACACCAACACTAGACCTGACCAATACCACCATACTGTGACTGGATAACACCGACACCAGACCTGACCAATACCGCCATACTGTGACTGGATAACACTGCCATACCAGACCTGACCAATACCGCCATACTGTGACTGGATAACACCGCCATACCAGACCTGACCAATACCACCATATTGTGACTGGATAACACTGCCACACCAGACCTGACCAATACCACCATATTGTGACTGGATAACACTGCCACACCAGACCTGACCAATACCCACCCCCACCGCCCCTCAAAAAGACATCAGATTTACTGGAGGTGGGAGACTACAAAACAAAACAAAAAAGTTGTTTCTTCCCCCTGCTCCCTGGTGCTCCCCCCTGCAAGGACCATGGGTGCCTAGTCAGCAAAAAGTATGGATCGCCTTCTCATTTTTTCGCAAATAATATAGATCCTAATGCGAGAGATCCTAATGATTATTGAACGGTGTATGGCTGCTCTTAGGGTCCTTTCACACAGCTCAACGTCTGGTTGTTCAAGGACACAAACAAGTGCCTATCAGCGATATTAACCTTTGTTTGCAGTGCCGTTACACATTAGAATTAAGTGAGCGGCCGGGCACACAAACGATCCTTCGTTTGTGCGGCCATATAAACTGACAGCTCAGAAATGCATATATCTGCATCACACAAGCAGTGCATACATACCTTCTGCACTGCTGTGCGATCCGGCATCCCACTCTCCAGCTCTACAGCCGCCGGCTGTATCTTCAGGCTGCCACACTGATCAATAATGTCGGACATGTCAAAAGTTATTATTAGTGACAGGTAAGCTTTAACATATCTGTATTGTTAGTCCATCCATGTCATTATCCAGGTGACAGCACCTCTCTGGTGTTTTCCATTGACAATCAGGATGTGGACTTTGATCTTGGTTATGCCCAATATTCTTAAGAAAACCTAGAAGGATATTCTGCATACACTGTACCCTTCCATTCTTCAGTCCAGTGCCCTGCAGATGTCAGTAGGGGGCAGGCTTCCTCTGCTCACATGCACCCGCCATACTGTAGGCTGGCTGTAGAAAATGTTTGTACTGTTCTTTGCTGAACTGATTTAGTTTGGTCACATTGTTGGACTTTGTGTGTTGTTTAGTCATAGTTGTCTCTTCTGGCCCCCTAGTGGCCGCTAGCATGCCTGCAGCCAGGTGTTCACTGTTGAGGCTTGTGGCCAGAGGTATGTGTAACTTTATCAGGTGTCACCACGCCTATTCTGAGAGTTTCACTTACTGTACGACATACACTGAGTAATTGTGGGTTTAACAAGGGCACAGAACGCAACTCACCAGGTAAGGGAATATATGTAGTTTTCACGTTAAATACCATATACAATGCGGTAGGTTTGTTTTCTGATCGATATGGCACATATTACATTATCTAACATGATGTCATATCACTAAATGGTCCTGTATAAGCAGTGGATCTACTATCTGCAGCGTTCCATGCGTGGTGATCGTCCTAGGTCTCCTCATTACTGACATCAGACGGTTGCTGCATGTGAGCGGTTATTATAGTAGCCGTATATTTTCTGTGTGCACTCAGGATACATGTGCTGGGATGAACTTATACTTAATATTTGTATGTTAATCTTTGGGACCCTCCTAGGGACTAACTAAGCATATTATCCTCTTCCTAGTCTTTCCTTGCACAGGGTCATGCAGCTGCCTGATGTCTGACAGCTCAATTCAAGAACATGGGGCCGACTGAGGTTCCCTGGCTGGGAATACCTATGTTCAGCAAAAAAAAAAAAAAAACAGCGGTTAGACCCCCACTAGTGATGAGCGAACCTGGAGCATGCTCGAGTCCATCCGAACCCGAACTTTCGGCATTTGATTAGCGTTGGCTGCTGAACTTGGATAAAGCCCTAAGGCTATGTGGAAAACATGGATATAGCCATTGGCTGTATCCATGTTTTCTAGACAACCTTAGAGCTTTATCCAAGTTCAGCAGCCACCGCTAATCAAATACCGAACGTTCGGGTTCGGATGGACTCGAACCCGAATCCGGTTCGCTCATCTCTAACCCCCACCAATCAGAATGCAATCATATATCCTGGCAATAAGCCATCACTATTAGATAGGTATACCTAATTTAAAAATGTAAAAGGGTATTCTCATCATAGCACGTTACTGATTAGAGGATAACACATGGCATTTTTGGGGGGTCTTTTCCCCCCACCTATAGAAGGGGGGGGGCAGCAACACCATACCCAGAGAATGCTCTGATTTTAAAAACCATGACTGACTCCTACTGCATTTCTTATCCAGACCTGTAGAGTATATGGTGGCATTTTTTACTGGTTCAAACCCCCCCTCCCCCCAGGCTCGGGTGAATGTCCGGAATGGAAACAGAAAGTGAATTGTATGGAGCTAAGGGAGTGTTCCCATGGTCAGGTTTTTTCATTGGATATAAAGTCAGGAGCAAATCATAAATGGAGTCCACGTGTAAAGACCATGACATCTCTTCTTTTTACATATGTGTGAAAACCATGATCAGGATGCGTTTCTAATATTGCAATGAAATTTGTCATTACAGTGTCACATCCAAAGCGTTTCCCTGGTGCCAGCATCATTATGATACATTATGCCGTCCGGGGAAACAGACCAGGGTTTGCATTCATTGTCCATATGTCACGGAAATAACATGGGAGGTGTGAATGTAGCCTAAGGGCCCTATTAAACGGGACAATAATCCGCCGAATCAGGACAATTTGGCTGATTATCGCTCCGTGTAATAGAGAGAATGGTCAGCCGATAAAACGATCATAGGCTGATCGTTTCTTTAGGTCCCGACCTAAAATCAGTACATGCGCATCGCTTCCTGTAATGGCTACATGTAATAGCGATGCACGCCAGATGGCTGATGACTGTAGTATCAAATAATAAATTAATAAGTCACCTTACTCCGTTCCTTGGTGTCCTCAGGCCTTCTCCGGTGTCTTTGGAGGCCTTCCCAGAATCTGCAGCTTTGGCTTCTCTGCACTGACAGACCGCCGGCCACTCGGCTAATCACTGGTCAAGACAGACTGCGGCCTGTGATTGGCTGAGCGGACGGCGTCCTGTCAGTGCAGAGAAGGCAGAGCTACAGACACCAGGGAATGTTGATTATTTTCTACTAAAAGCATGGGCTGCACAGACATCGCTAACGATGTCTGTGCAGTCCTTGCTGCCCAGCATTCAGCCTGTGTAATTGCTCAGTAAACGAGCGCCAATCTAGCAGCTGGTTTATGGTGCGTTCACACCTACAGGATCTGCAGCTGATTTTCTGCAGCAGATTTCATTTAAATAACTGAACACAGCATCAAATCTGCTGCAGATCCTGTAGGTGTGAACGCACCCTTACAGGTTATGATCTGGCCGTGTAATAGGACCCTAATGCTAAGTTTACATGGATCGATATTTCGACCAATCGATTGTTTAACGATTTTGAAGCAACAATTTGGTTTTTATAACTATCAGCATTTAGACGAATAAATCATTAGAAAAATCGTAAGAAAATTCGTAAGAAAAATCGTTAATGCAATCGTTTTTTAAGATCGCTTAAAGTGACACTGTCACCTCCTTTTTGCATTATGACTTCTCTACACAGGTGTAAAGGGTAAATTTTGCGGTTTTCATACCTTATTTTATATCATACGTCACGGTGCTTGTTCAAGTAAAAAGTCATCTTTTATCAACTGCAGATTGAGTTAAGTGGGCGGGGCCTCGCAGCATTAGCGCCACTTAGCCCCTACCACAATACCACAGCTGGCCCCCCCCTCTCGTCGGCCAATGGGCGTCAATGGGGTGGGGCCAACGATGCAGTTGTGGGCGGGGCTAAGTGGCGCTAATGCCGCGAGGCCACTCCCACTTAATACAATCTGCAGTTGATAAAAGGACACTTTTTACTTGAACAAGCACCATGACGTATGATATGAAATAAGGTATGAAAAACGCTAAATTTACCCTTTACACCTGTGTAGAGATGTCAGAATGCACAAAGGGGGTGACAGTGTCACTTTAAGACCATCTTTTACATAGGGTGAATCTTTGAAAGACTGTTTACACGAAACGATCTGCGAATTTTTAGCGAACGATGAACGGCAATTTGAGAACATGTTGAAAGATCAAAATGAACGATTTTTCGCTCATCGCTTGATCGTTTGCTGAGTTTACACGGAACGATTATCGCTCAAATGTGATCATTATTGCTAAAATTCGAACGATAATCGTTCCGTGTAAACGCACCATAAGGGTCCATTTACACAGAAAGATTATCTGACAGATTATCTGCCAAAGATTTGGAGCCAAAGCCAGGAATGGATTTGAAAAGAGGAAAAATCTCAGTCTTTCCTTTTATGACCTGATCTCTGTTTATAGTCTTATTCTGGCTTTGGCTTCTTTCTTTCTGTGTAAGTGGACCCTATGGATCCTTTTACATGTATAGATAAATTGCTTAAGCGCTTGTTCAGGGAACAAGTGATGATTTTTTCTTTTAAAGAATAGACGTTTAGACGAGAAGATAAATCGGTACAAAAACTCGTTAATATGATAGTAATTGCGTTCGTATCTATATACTGTAAAGTGTCTACACCGAGACTTGAGAAAGATAAACAATGATTTTGGGCCCAGCTCAAAAGATGTGATTAGTGACACAAGAACTATTCTTTGTTCGTAGTTTGATCGTTGCCGTGTTTACACCAGGGGATTATTGCTTAAATTCGAACGATTTAACGATTTCTCGCACGATAATCGGCCTGTGCAAAAAGCCCTTAGAGCTATGACGTCTCAAACTCTTGTCATTTCCATTGCCAATAGTTGTAGATCCACATTTACAATTCCTGGACCCAGCCTAAAGACACTAGTGGTCCGTGCAGCAACATGCCGTGTCTGCGCTAGGACCTGAGGCACGGATTACGGCCCCGTACAGAACGCACCAACAGGGCCATTTAAATGAATGATTCTGTATTGGTGCACCACGAACTGTGTGAATGCAGCCTTACGCTATGTTCCCACAATGCCCTTTTTGGGGGATTTTTGGGATGGCCATCGTATTGGTGCCAAAATGTGGCAATTTTATACAATTTACAGCCGTAATCTGCAGCTCTGCAGCAGATTTTATCTAAATTACTGAACACAGCATCAAATCTGCTGCAGATCCTGTATGTGTGAATGCCCCCTTAGGCTATGTGGAGACTATGTATGAGACCGGCTGTTCCGTGACCCGGCCGGTCTCTGAAAAGATCATCCCGGCCGCTACTGCAGTACCGGCCGGATGATCTTTTTGGCCGCAGGGTTCTTATGCAGGCGCATCCCCTGCACGCTATGGAGCGAGCGGCCAGAGCTGCTCGCTCCACAGTGTGCACTGCTATTCAAGGAATCACGGCCACAAAAAAACTGATTTGTCGGTTGTTTGCGGCGCTGCTAGGGATCCCGGCCAGTGTATACCCTGTGTATACACTCCGGCCGGGATCCCATAGACAGAGAGGTAACGTATATTTCCATAATAATCACGGCCGTTGTGCAATGGCCATGATTTTACGAAAATATACGTTGTGTGAGCATAGCCATAAAGGGGTTGTCCAGGCTAACAAAAACATGTCTGCTTTCTTCTAGAACCAGCCCCACTCTTGTCTTGTCTTGTCCTTTGTGTGTGGTGTTGCAACTCTACGTAACCTTTAAGGAATGTAAACAACTCTGTGTTTAGAAGGTCAGCGCCATACTGTAATGGCGTCACAAAATATCATGAAATCAGAGTGTTCCTAGAAACAGAGTGCTGACAGTAAGCCTGCGTAAATTGACCAGCCATCAGCCAATGAACCAACAAATGCTTGCTCTTTTGGAACTTTAATGCATCGTTGTTGGCCGCACATCGCAGATCAAAGAGTTTGCTGCTGCCCCTCGGTCTTACTTGGTGCTTTGTGACAGAAGTGAATTCGGAATAACAGGTTTTGTCACCATAGATCTTACCTGTCATATTGTGACAATCTCCTGGACTCCTGGACTCCTGGAGCAGGTACCAATGCAAGAGAACTTCTGGGTGTCTTGATGATGCTAAGGCTGGTTTTACACTGTGTTTCTGCAATTTTTTTATTTTTTTTTTGCATAAAATGGATGAAAAAACAGATGCATTTGTCTGCATCCGTTTGGTCTGTTTTTCCATTGACTTTCATAAAAAAATGAAAAAAGGGATCAAAACGCATCAGTTTTTTAGTGTATACAAAAAAATGATGCTTTTTGATCCGTTTTTTATGAAGAAAGTCAATGAAAAAAAAACGGATGCCCACAAATGCATGTTTTTTTGTTTTGCATAAAAATGGATGAAAAGATGGATTGCCTAAACGCAGTGTGAACCCAGCCTAAGGGCCCTATTCCACCGGACGATTATCGTTCAGATTATCGTTAAATCGTTCGAATCTAAACGATAATCGTTCGGTTGAAATGCAGTAACGATTAACGACCGAACGAGAAATCGTTGATCGCTTTATAAGACCTGGACCTATTTTTATCGTTGCTCGTTCGCAAAACGTTCGCAAATCATTCACATTGAATAAGACATCGTTCGGTCGTTCGCAATAGATACGAACGCAATAGCGAATAAATACGGAAGAAGAAACGATCGCAATTACGATCATAAGTAACGATTATCGTTCCATGGAAATGAGTGAACGTTTTCAGGTCTTTCGCAATAGCGGTCGTTTGAGATCGTTAATCGTTAACGATTATGCTAACGATAATCGTCCGGTGGAATAGGGCCCTAATGGCCCTATTCCACGGGCCGTTTTAGAGGAGCAAACGAGCGCTATTAGCGCTCGTTTGCTCCTCGTTCGCCGCTCGCAGCCGCCGCTATTCAACGCGGCTGCAGGGAGGGGCGGCGGGGAGCTGCGGGGGGGCTGCTCGGAGGATCGCTGATCGTCCGGGCAGCCCATAGGATATAGCAGCGTCTGCTGCCGATGCTCCTATTCAGCGGAGCGACGGCAGCAGATCGCTGCTATATCAGTCGCTTGTTTTTCAACATGTTGAAAAACAAGCAACTGCAACGATCAGCCGACATGAACGATGTCGGCTGATCGTTGCACTCTATTCCACGGAACGATTATCGTCCGTAGCGGTCGATATCGTCCGAAAATGAACGATAATCGTTCCGTGGAATAGGGCCATAAGAGTGGTTTCCATTGAAGCATTGATGGCATTGCTCATACTAGCAGTCATTATGTCACCAGAACGCTTCTGACCTGAACTAACAATAAAATCTGCCTGTCCTTCCCTCCCTAACATGGAAGTGAGAGCAGGACAGAGCACTGCACAGAGATGACGGAGCCAGGTGGGAGACCCCCTTTAACTACTTTGCTACAAGTGCACCATGAATGCATTTACTTCAGCACTATGCCAGCCTACTAAGGATGCTGGCATAAACTAGATCACCACTTTAAACAACCAGGATCCTGGTCTCCATCATAACCCTAGATCAGGGATGGGGAACCTTCGGCCCTCCAACTGTTGCAAAACTGAAATCCTCATCATGCATGAACAGCCAAAGCGACGCTTTGGCTGTCCAGGCATGGTGGGAATTGTAGTTTTGCAACAGATGGAGGGCCGAAGGTTCCCCATCCCTGCCCTAGACCACCTGAAACACTAGTGTTCTATCCTTGAAAATACTAGAACCCAACAGAAGCAAACATTTTAATGGGTTGTCCAGCAAAAATCTTGCAGGAAATGCAGCAAATGTTTTATTTTCAGCCTGTCACACTGCTCTCTGCTGACCTCTCTGGCCGAGACAGGAACTCTGTCTCAGTTTTCTATGAATCCCCATAGAAAACCTCTCCTGCTCTGGACAGTTCCTGTCTCCAGAGATGTCAGCAGAGAGCACTGTGTCAGACTGAAAATAAAATATTTCCTGCATGACATACAGCAGCTAATAAGTATGGGAACACTTGAGATTTTTTAATAGGAGTAAATTACAAATCTATATAACTTTCTGACACCAGTTGATTTGAAAGAAAAAGATTTTCGCTGGACAACCCCTTTAATGGAAAGAACAGTGTGTGCGTAGAGCTGTCAGGAGCCCTATACAGGGAAGCTGGCTCAGGCAGGCCCCTTTTATTCTAGTTTAGGGCCCTATTCCACCGGACGATTATCGTTTGCATAATCGTTAACGATTAACAACCTCAAACGACCGCTATTGCGAAAGACCTGAAAACGTTCACTCATTTCCATGGAACGATAATCGTTACTTATGATCGTAATTGCGATCGTTTTTTCGCTATTGCGTTTGTATCTATTGCGAACGACCGAACGATGTCTTATTTAATGCGAACGATTTGCGAACGTTTTGCGAACGAGCAACGATAAAAATAGATCCAGGTCTTATAAAGCGATCAACGATTTCTCGTTCGGTCGTTAATCGTTAACTGCATTTCAACCGAACGATTATCGTTTAGATTCGAACGATTTAACGATATTCTGAACAATAATCGTCCGGTGGAATAGGGCCCTTAGGCCTGGGCCTCTGACAGCTGTACTGCCAGTACTGCCCTGATGGCATCCCTGCTGACAAGGGACCAGAACCCCAAAGCAGCTGCTTAAAAATGACCTGTCCTTTTGGAGAAGACTCTGGTTTGGCTAGAACAAGGGTTGGGAACTTTAGCTTTGGCTGTCTAGGTATGATGGGAGTTGTAGTCTTGAAAAGTTGAATGAGAAATGTTGTCTTCCTGGAGGAAGGTACATTTGCATACTTTTTCCCATGGAGCAGTGCTTGAAAAACAAGTCTCCAATGACCTCTTCAATGAGAATCAGTTTCCCTGTAGATTCTGGTGTCCTGATAGGATATTGCAATTCCCTAATACAAATTCACTAAAAGAAGTAATCACATTCTCCCTTTTCTCATTTCCAGTGTTTTTCTCCTGCCTTCATTGTTAGTTGGCAGATCTCAGGCCGGCGTTGCATAACGTGGAGCCCGCCATAGAACTTAATCATTAACAATGAATCCCTGCTCGTCTATGACATTCAGGTTTCAGGTCACAGTTATGTACACGGCCACTCCTATAGGCACCCATCCATTAACTTCTTGAACTGTGAAGAAGCCAGAGGGGATTAGAATAGCAAGGGTTCCGATTTAGCGGCTTTGTTTCTCTTCTCTGTTGATCACATGACTGTATTGTGTTCAGGAAAACGTTTGACATTCTGAGTCATCGTGTTTGTGTAGATTCACGCTTGTAAGAAACGGTATGCGGTCAGGCAGGTAACTATGAAAACCTCCATGAATGTCACTGTTATAGGTTATTTGCCTTCAAGTTCTCAGTAATAATTTATTTGTGATTCCTCAGGACTATTACTTCTTGAAGGGATTATCTCAAAATAGGAGCGCCCCCCCCCCCTCCCCTTGTGACAAAACCCCTCCCCTGCCGGCACTGGTCTGTTGATGTATGTGATGTACATGGTAGTACATTCGCTTTAAGATAAGTCAAGTGATACCTGCCCCTTAGCTGATTGCTGTTTGCACAGTTACAAAATGTTATTTCTAAGCTCAAGAGTAATAGAGACCAGGCTGAGCTGCAGCATGCATGCCTCCCCCTCCCCTACTCCTCCACTAAACCATGTACTCCAATTAGTCAAGGGTGTGAGCTCAGTGAATGATGTAGAGGTGACAATTTCCAACTACAGGGGTTGTCTTGGGAGTAAAAAACACCGCTCCCCAATTCTCAACTTCCAGGGAGTAAAGTTATGCCGTATATAATACCATATGTTGGTAGAAAGAAGGGTCACACATCCTTGATTTC
The DNA here is from genome assembly GCF_027789765.1 of Dendropsophus ebraccatus. Taxonomy (NCBI): domain Eukaryota; kingdom Metazoa; phylum Chordata; class Amphibia; order Anura; family Hylidae; genus Dendropsophus; species Dendropsophus ebraccatus. The sequence continues at coordinate 69,794,825 of NC_091465.1, forward strand.
TGCCTCACGATCCCTTTGTTCTGAGAAAAATAAGCTGCCACAGCAGTCTGGCAGCAGTTTTCCCCGTCCCAATTAAGAGCACATGGGCATCGGTCATACTTATGGCTACACCCGGCTGCCAATTAATATTAATATTTCAATCCCATATCTCTATTTATTGCTGTTAGTGAAGCAGCGTATCAACTGAATGTGACTGAGATGTGTTACTTAATAGATCACATGAGGGCTGTAATCCGACTAAATGATTTACCAGTCTATTCATTCTACTTAGTCATTGGGGGGGGGGGGGGGAATCTAATTGATGAAGCTGATATTAAGAATAAACTGACCTGTAACCTTGTATCCATTATTTATAGGGTGGGGGCATATAATGGGGCAACTTTACATCTATCCTTCCGCCAACCACAAATCCACTGAACCATCCAGGGAATAACTATCAGCTCTTTATGGGGAACTGTATCAAAGTCCTGATATGCAATATCCACAACACCTTCTTCACTTTTGGGACATGGTGAATGAGATTAGTGTGGCCCCCATACACCTTAGACTTGGATCAACTGTACCTGCCGCTCAAGGTGTTTTTGGCCATCAGTTGAGGTGTATGGGCTCTCCCAACCTGTAGTCACCAGTTAATAAGTGGCGTCTTTTTTTTACTCTATATTTCTAAAAAGACATGTAATAAGGAATGTCAAAGTCTGTAGACTGTCATAGGTTACTTAAAGGGGTTATCCAGCGCTACAAAAACATGGCCACTTTCCCCCTACTGTTGTCTCCAGGTGGGGTGGAGTTTTGAAACTCAGTTCCATTGAAGTAAATGGAGCTTAATTGCAAACTGCACCTGAACTGGAGACAACAGTAGGGGGAAAAGTGGCCATGTTTTTGTAGTGCTGGATAACCCCTTTAAAGCTGTTATCCCAAGACTACAACTTCTCCCATTCACAACAACTGGGGTTTTTGTTCCCCAAGTGAGTGGAGTTTCAGTCGAGTATACATGCTGCCACTCCATTCACTCACTACGGGACTAGATAGCTATCTCCTACAGTCCCATAGCGAGCGGACCCCACTGATACAGACACACATAACCTATGCTATATGTGGATAGATGATAACTTGTCCCCCTATATTTAGGGAAAAAAATCTATTTTTTGTTTTACTAGAGGACCCAGAGAGTCTGAGCATTGCACAATCCTTGGTGCTCAGTGGGCATCATGCAGCGCCTTATATTCCCCAGGGGGATCAAACATCCTGCAGGCCTTGATGGCTATACCTGACCTCCGGGGCTCTGACAAGCAGGGCCATCTGTTATCCCCTTATATTATGGCAGCCTCCTTACAGAAATTGAATGAAGCCAAAAATCCCTTTAAATAATATATTCTGCCAATGTATAATAATATATCATATATCACTTACCTCATCTTGTATCTGGTTGTGTCTGGCTCTCATGTATAAGAGTGACGCGTTACTCTTTTACATTTCCCCATAATGTTATCTGATACATTCCTGGTCAACGGACCTTAAGAAACCTAACAAGTGTTATTAAAGTTCTTTTGTCTAAGTAAGCCATATTCTATTACAAGCTTAAAGGGGAACTACCAGCAGGTTAGACAAATCTAACCTGCTTATATCTCCCTATTATGCACAGGGTGCTGAGGAGGAAGGTAAGTCTCTTACCTTCATCCTCAGCACCATTCCTGTGCCGTTTTAATGTATTCCGGTGTCCAGTAAATATGTTTGGAGCACTGCCCGTCCCCAGAGCACCTATCTGCCGCCAGCCAGCCTGCCTTACTGATAATCATTAGAGAATCATCCCCGGTACCCCATGCACAATAGGGAGTTTTCTGCAGATAAGAGTCGTCTAACCTACTGATAGTTCCCCTTTCATTCTAACAATGAATATATCACAAGAAATGTGTACCTTATACACAAAATACTGTGTGTGAGCTTTCCTCTCTGTCTCCACCTCCTCTCCCTCCTTCTGAGATGGCTCATGTAAACAAGTCCCTATCTGAACCTTTTGTAGCAACTTTTGTGTGTCTTTAGCAGAAAGCAGCAGCTCAAAACTGGGGGAAGGAGACTGAATAGATAATAACAAGTATGGAAGGAGTTGTTAGTCTCACCAGGGGCAGCAACTTATCAAAAGTTATATGTTTAAGTGGAATACATCTAAATATGTATTTTTTTCTTCTAAGTTTCCATTAGGCGGGGGGGGGGGGGGGGGGTTAAAGCACATACTGACAGCGGGATTGTGCTCTATAGGAATGAATGGGACTGGATCTGCAGCGTGAAATCCGCTGCGGATCCGGTAGGTGTGAACGCACCCTAAGGCTATGTTTACACTATATGAACGGCCGTAGTGCGAGCCGCGAATATTCACCTGTAGTTTTGAGGTTGATGCGTACGCTGGAAAGTATACGATATACGGCTGCACAGTGCACACTATGTATGAGCCTACGGCCTGATCGTAAACGGACCCGTAAAAAATGAACAAGACCATTGTTTGCGGCCGGAACTGTGCAAATTCACGGCCGTGGATTGACAGGCGGTCCGTACGGAGTACTTAAAAAATAGCCGGCAATAATGCCGAATGCCGATGCCTCTAATAGTTAATATATTAAATTAATAAAACACATTTTCTTTGTAATAAAGTCCCTTTCGTTGTTCAATAATTTAATTCTAACGAATCCATCATTGTGCAATTAAATATACTGTCAAAATAAATACATATATAAATATACATTTATTCATATATATATTTATTTTAACAGTATATTTAATTGCACAATGATGGATTCGTTTAAATTTAATTATTGAACAACGAAAGGGACTTTATTACAACGAAAATGTGTTTTATTAATTAAATATATTAACTATTAGAGGCATCGAAAATCCTTGAGCCTTGAAAATCCCTTTAAAAAAGTAAATTGTGGAATGAAGAATAAACTTATGACCTACAACTTTTGCATTTCATTTTCAAGCCCTGAGGTCTATCTGAATATTTCCTATGTGACGTTATGCTATGGGAATGCACCTACAGATGTAGCAGTGCTAACCTTATAGTCACATACAGATGTAGCAGTGCTAACCTTATAGTCACATACAGATGTAGCAGTGCTAACCTTATAGTCACCTACAGATGTAGCAGTGCTAACCTTATAGTCACCTACAGATGTAGCAGTGCTAACCTTATAGTCACATACAGATGTAGCAGTGCTAACCTTATAGTCACATACAGATGTAGCAGTGCTAACCTTATAGTCACCTACAGATGTAGCAGTGCTAACCTTATAGTCACATACAGATGTAGCAGTGCTAACCTTATAGTCACATAGAGATGTAGCAGTGCTAACCTTATAGTCACATACAGATGTAGCAGTGCTAACCTTATAGTCACATACAGATGTAGCAGTGCTAACCTTATAGTCACATACAGATGTAGCAGTGCTAACCTTATAGTCACATACAGATGTAGCAGTGCTAACCTTGCACAGTGTTACTGTACATTAAACAGTTAACCTGTTATTTATTCTGAATGAAGAGAATTTCCGGCTACGCTAAACTGGTATATAAGAAGATGAACCACTTCTGCTGCCATAGGAAGAAGATACAGCCATAGACATCTATTGTGTAAAACATGAAATAGCTTTCCCTATCCAGTATAATGGATATATAACATGTCATTCATAGTAACTCTTACTAATATGTTGATAAATCATTATGTAAGCATGCTATACGTATTCTCTCTTCTATGGGACCACACCCATTACAAAGGTGCTATGAACCTGCTGCATATGTAATGTCAAATAACCCAGAGAAAACAGCCTTAAAGGGAACCTGTCACCAAGACAATGCTATCTAACAGGGCCGGCGTCAGCACAAGGCTTACCTGGGCAAGTGCCGGGGCCCACAGCATCTCTAGGGGCCCAGAGAGGGAGTGGGGCCCGGTCAATGTAGTGCAGGGTGAGAACTGAACATCAGAAGACACAGGAGAAGGAGCAGGACCTGCACAGAGAGAGAAAAGGAATAAGGATCTGATCACATGACTTAAAGGTCCTCAACCTCACAGTGTGGAGAGCAGCCCGACAGAGAGGAAGAGGGAGAAGACTGAGCTGTAACTGCTGTGTATCAGTGTCTGAGTGTGTCAGTGTCAGTGTCAGTCAGTCAGTGTCTATGTCAATAACGTATGTTTGTACATGTTAGTGATGTCTCACGTTCTTGTGCATAGTGTGTAAATGAGGGGCCCGCTGAGGCTCTGTTGTCCAAGGGCCCACAAAAACCTGGAGCCGGCCCTGCTATCTAATCTATTGCCATCATGTTATAGAACTGAGCAGATTGATATATATGTTTGTAGGAAATGACTTATTATAACTTTTAATTTACTGATTGAAATCCCTACCCATTCTGTGATAAGGAGTCCAGTGGGTGGAGTCAATGGTCTGGACTCTTTAGCATGGGAACATCAGAGATTTCCATCAATAAATTACATGTTATACTGAATCTTTTCCCATAAAGAGATATATTAATACGCTCAGTTCTGTTCTGTTCTATAACATGATGCTTGTTATAGTTTTTTGTTTGTTTGTTTGTTTTTAAGTCAGAGTGCTTTTAAAAGGTTTTACTGAACCCTGAGATAACAGGTGAACGTGTACTCTTTTTTAAAGAGAAGCACATGGCTAAGAGCTTCTCTCTCTGCATTTTCCATCTTTGACCTATGATGAAGCTCATCTTGTCTAGGGAGCAGTTGAGAGAAGATTGGCCATCTGCTTCTCTCAGCCATACATGTCAAAGAGACTCTGGTGCTGTTCCTGCACCACCAATTGCAGGGTTCCCCCATTGCCACCTGTGTTGTCTGGAGTCATGTGGCCCACTAGCAGCAATGTCACCTTTGTGGTCAGTAATTTTCTGCCATTTCATCGCTTTTGTATAACAACAGAATACTATTACCGAAAATATAAGATATCGCATATTAACAATATTTTATTATTAGTATACTCCTCAATGTGAATGAAGATTATGCTTTGCCCGGTTGCCTGGCTTTCTGATCATTCTGCCAGTTCATGTCATGTAAGATGTTTCTGGCAATGTTTTCCAGGATTTCCCGTCTCTGCCCAGAATCCTCTCCCTGTCTCTATGCTGTAATGGTGGTTGTATTGCTTATATTTGCAGTGTCATTGCTTTGGGTGTCAACATACAATTCCCAGGATCATGCATCGTCTTGTTCCTGTGTTTTTCCAAGATGTCTCAGTTTCTCCTTAGTGTAAGTCTTTCCTCGGATGTCTCAGGTTCTCCTCAGTCTTCTTCCTTTCTCTGATGTCCCAGGTTCTAAACAACTGACATATTTTTTGATAGAAAGGTATTCTGTTCTTTTGTAATCCTGGATAACCCCTTTAAAGGACAAGTCCGAGAAAATATAAAATAATCAGTGCTGGCAGGGGGTGGGGGCAACATAATAAAGAACCTATACTTACCTGCCCCCCTGCCCCACAGCGCCGTGTCCCCCTCCTGGACCCTATCTGGGAGTGGGGCCCCATGCTCTATCTTTCTCCTCAGCTACATCACAACTCAGCTGATGGATCTGCTACATCACTGACTGGCTGAGTGGGTGATCTCCCACCCTTTCCCACCCGGTAGTGACGTGCGAAGAAAAAGAGTGAAAATGACTTCCGACGGGGTCCGGGAGCTTGGTGATGCGGCGCTGTGGGGCACAGGGACAAGTTTATTATGTTACCCTCACCCCCTGTCTGCACTGACATTATTAACTTTGCTGGACTTCTCCTTTAAAGTATTGTATTGTCCCCCAAAAGTTATAAAAATCCCCAATGTAAACTTATTATGGGAAATGCTTATAAAGTGCTTTTTTCCCTGCACTTACTACTGCATCAAGGCTTTACTTCCTGGATAACATGGTGATGTCACTTCCTGGATAACATGGTGATGTCACTTCCTGGATAACATGGTGATGTCACGACCCGTCTCCCAGAGCTGTGCGGGCTGTGGCTGCTGGAGAGGATGATGGCAGAGGGATGCTCAGTGTCCCTCTAGTGCCCAGTATCCCTCAGTGTCCCCCTTCCATCATCCTCTCCAGCAGCCACAGCCCACACAGCTCTAGGAGTCAGGTCGTGACATCACCATGTTATCCAGGAAGTGAAGCCTTGATGCAGTAGTAAGTGCAGGGAAAAAGCACTTTATAAGCATTTCCCGTAATAAGTGTATATTGGTGATTTGTGTAACTTTTGGGGGACAATACAATACTTTAATAAAAATTTTCGCCGGCCTTCTCCTTTAACAAACGACTAGCGGTTAGTAAGTTCTTATATGTCTGCTCCCCAGCCTCTGTGCCAGACTACTCTCTAGGCCCTGTGTAGGATTCTTTCTGTGATCCAGTATAGACAGGAATACATCTGTATCTGCCTGCTTTGCCTTACACAGCTGTTGTCACGGCTGTTGTTTCTGCTGACTCTGTCACTGAATGGTTTGACCTCTAGAGATGTAGGTCAATCAGTATAGTCTGAGAACACAATATAAGAAATACTATGCTTGGGGTATTGGGCCTTGAGCTTTTGTATCCCTGTTCTTGCCCTTGTGTCCTGTAAATCATCCACTTCCCAGAAGTAAAAAGATATAGAGCCCATAGTCACCAGGTATTATGTGGCCGCCCATGAACAGATTTGTTTCTAGTTTTTGCTGTAATTGTCTTTCTTGAACACAACACAGACATCCTTCTACACCTCCGCGACTACAGTGAAATAAGGTATAAGAGTTCTCTCTTTTTAACACCTTTAAGATCAAGCCAATTTTCAATTTCTCATTTTTTGGTTCTAAAAGCAATAACTTTTTTAATGTCTCAATTTGCAAAGCCATATGAAGGTTTGTTTTTGCAGGACCAATTTCACTTTTCAGTGGTTTCTTTAACCCCTTAAAGACGGAGCCAATTTTCATTTTTGCAATTTTGTTTTTGCCTTCTCATGTTTAAAAGGCCACGGCGTTTGCATCGTTTCACCTACAGACCCACATGAGTCCTTATTTTTTGCGTCACTAATTGTACTTTGCAATGACAAACTTCATTTTTGTATAAAATATGCTGCCAAACCAAATAAAACACTTTTTTTTCTAATTTGGGGGGGGGGGGGGGGGGCGGGGGTTGTGTTTACACCGTTTGCCCTATCGTAAAACTGCCATGTTCGCTATGTTCGCTAAGTTTTATTTTATTAGACAGCTTTTCAAAAAATCAAAATCTTTTAAAAAACTAAAAACTAAGGGGGAGATTTATCAAAGGGTGTAAAATTTAGACTGGTGCAAACTGCCCACTGCAACCAATCACAGCTCAGCTTTCCTTTCACCAGAGCTGGAAGCTGAGCTGTGATTGGTTGCTGTGGGCAGTTTGCACCAGTCTAAATTTTACACCCTTTGATAAATCTTCCCCTAAATGTTCCCTAAAATTGCTCTATTTCCATCCTTATCACACTTTTATCCTTTTGTCTAAGGTGTCATTTTTGGCGCCATGATCTCTACTTTCCATTGATACTTTGTTTGCATATATGCAACTTTTTGATCACTTTTTATTACAATTTTTCTGGATTTGAAATTTTTTATGCTTACACCGTTTACCTTGCGAGATCAGGAATGTGATAATTTCATAGTTCAGGCGATAACATACGTGGCAATACCAAATATGTTTATTTATTTTTATTTATTACATGGGAAAAGGGGCTGATTCAAACTTTTATTAGGGGAGGGGATTTGTTTTATTAATAAAACCCCTTTTTTTTTTTTTTTTTTTTAAACATACGCATTAATTAGAAGCCCCCTTGGGGGACTTCTATATACACAGCACTGATCTCTCATAGAGATCGGTGTAATACACTTAATAGAGCACTGATCCATCAGATCGGTGCTGTATTATTCTGGTCTGCTGCAGACCAGATACATCGGTTGCCGAGTGGGGATCATGCCGACGCTGAGGCCCAGCCGGGTAGGGAGAAGGATCGCATTGTGCGTGCGGGTGGGTGGGGTGTCGGGAATGTGAGCTGCAATTATTTCCCATTCTCGGGAGCTCAGACTAAGCGATGAGCTGGCCAAGTGGTGGAGAAGATGGCGGTAGGTCTTACTACTGAGGCCCAATCAGATTTCCATAGACAAGAGTGGCTGGAAGACTTTGGGACTTTAAAGATGGGGAAGCATGGTCGCAGCCTGGGGTTCTACCATTGGTGTGCCTGGGTGAACCAGAGGACCAGCTCATAATCGGTCCACCGAGGATTGCAGACATACACATCTCCATTTCTGTTCCCATATCACTGAGTACCTTTTGCTTGAGGTACTTTGATAGCATTGTATGGCAGCATTATTAGCAATCTATCATTTACATACAGCATAGTGTTTGTGCTCTATATGGCGTGGGCTGTATATGGTACCATTGTGTGGGCTGAAATTGTGTGAATATAATCAGATTAAGATGTGGCAGCCAAATATACAAGACTAGCATGTGTATCTCTTCATAAACACATACTGAATTGGATTGTCCAGGCTTGTATGTTTATGAAGTCTAGACCGCAGTCGGTATTTTCCCTATAGGACCTTCTGGGCATTTACAGAGATTGGTGATATTATTAGAATAATCCTGCTTTTCTAAAGATTTAAGCCCTGAAGCCCTATAGACAGATAGATCAACAGCCATCACATGTATTAGACCAGCTGTACACTTCATCAAAACCAGGGGCCATCCTTATTTTCAAATACAGTATTCTAGAATTCTAGGTTACTTTAGGGGGTCCCACATGTCCTTCATGTATCAGCCAGAGAAAAGATAGACCAGCTACAAAAAGCCGCTCTTTACTCGTCGGCCAAATGGTCCTTATTCCCAGTGTATGGTCACCTTTAGATTACAGATAGATCATCATTTGGATCTCAGCCGAAGATAACCTTGTCAGGTCATTTCTAGGGACCTTTCTAAAGTTGCCCATACACCTTATGCCAAAGTAACCCAAACCAGCGGCTGGCAGGTGAGGCCGATGGTATAGGGCAGGGATGGGAAACCTTCAGCCCTCCAGGTGTCACAAAACTATAATTCCCAACTTCCATGAGGGGAATTGTACAACAGCTGGAGGGCCAAAGGTGTAGGGTGTATGTTGGCTTTCTCTAGATGATGCCAGCAGAAAGAAGGGCTGGACATGCAACCTGAGTCTGGGATGCTTGTTCTGGGAGAAATAAGCTGCTGCCAGAGCTGTCTGGTTGCTTCTTACCCCTCTCCATAGAGGAATGTCTGGCCATGACCCCATGTGTATGGTGCAAAACAAGGGGGAAATCCTGACCAAGTATAAGGGGCTACCTGTATAGATTCTTGAAATACAGCAAGATAATCAAAAAGCAATTTATTGTGCAGAATGGTGCATCACAAGATAACGCGGTTCGGGGAACACCTCTTTGCTGCATCCAAAGGATGTATCTTTGGGATCTGATGAAACGCGCTATGCACCGTTCTGCACAATAAATTGCTTTACTTGTTCTGTACGGGTCCCATCATTTCTGGGAACAACCCCTAACATCTGATCTGCAGCCAGCAGCCTCCCCCCAAGACCTATGGTAACCCATTAATAGGGGTGATATGCACAAAGCCCAAGGGGCTCTATGGTAAGAGTCCATACCCTGCACCTTTTCTCTCTTGTCATAAGGTATTGCACAAGGCGCCCTTTTCTTTCTTCTTTTCCCATGTCTATGGGGGCAGATAGGAGAGGTAAATGTCAGCCAACAATTACTGGAATTATATGGCCACCTTTAGAAAAGACGAGTAACCTAAGTGGACAACCCGTTGTAAACAACCCCTAAACATGCACACTTAGTTCATTTCAAGAAAACAAGTCTTTCAGGTTTTTTTTAGGTGAGAGGCCATAAACAATACTATAACATCCCCTGAATATTTATGGTTAATAAAATCTATATGTGACTTATATATCATGTGGCGTCTTTGGTTTCTTTTATGTGATGTTTTTTGTGTAATCTTTTTGCTGCTTCTATAGAAGTCCAACTCTTGAGAGGTTTCAGGAGTTGTCAGGGAAAGACGTATAGTATAAGTAATCGCGGAAGGGAATGTGTAACCCGCTGTATGTCGTGTCTCTACATTCCTTTGCTTGTACACCGTGACACTTCACAAATAATCTAGTTGCTGATATTTTAGTAAATGCTATATATAGTTTGTCTGTTTCCGCTCTCCTGAGAGTCACGGCTGACAATTTTCCAGTTGTTTGGTTAATAAATAATTTTCTGCTTTCTTTCACGTTAAATAAAAAAATTCATTTACGCATTCAGAAACAATGCAGTCTATAGGTATAGCTTCTAATGGCTGCTCAGGCATGATGGGAATTTTAGGTTTGCAACAGCTGGAGGGCCGAACGTTTCCCATCCCTACTTGGACTAAAAATAGAATAATGAAAAGTATTTCAAAATATAATACAATCCCCCCAAAGTTTATAAGGACATCCTGCACTACGTGTTTCAAGGCCAAACCGGCCTCTTCCTCAGGTGCATGAATTATGCATCCTCTTTGCTCTTATCTGTTGATGACCCCAGGAAGCAATTAATATTCAACCATATCAAATCTGACAAATAGGAATAGGAATTCTCTAACCTTTGAAATAATTTCTATTTTAGGTTCCTGATATGGAGTTTGGCTGTAGATACATTTATGTAGATGAGTCAAAAGGTCAAAGTAATGCACAGCCAGGAGGTCACAGATGTCCAGTAATTTCACCAGAGTCCCAAAATGGTATGTACATACACAACCTAAAACCCCTAGGCGGGGTGGCTCCACCATGACTTTTGGCTTTGTAGTGGTCATGTACAATCTAACACACACACACACACATATACATATATATATATATATATATATATATATATATATACACACACATTTTTATACTCAAAAATATCAATATACAGCTGTAATTTTGTTTGAATTAAAAAAAGCCACTTTCTTCTAGAAACAGCACCTCTATTGTCTTCAGTTTGGGTGTGGGTTTTTCCAGCTCAATTTAATGGAGCTGAATTGTAATACCACATACAACCTGAGGACAGAGGTGGTGCTATTTTTTTTAATCCTGGATAACCACTTTAGTTCTGTGTGTATGTTTCATGTTGATGGCATCTAATTTTTTTTGCAAACTTCTCACATATTGCTTTTGTATGGTCCTCACTTCCAGGAGCTTTCATCTTTTGATGTGTAATTCTAGGTGTAGTCCTTGACCCTGTTTTTTATGACAATCTCCAAAGAGAAGTACCCAGAACTGATGCAGATGTTAATGGTAAGAACCAGGGCAAACACATTAACAAAGGGCCCCTGTGCTCTTAAAGGAGAAGTCCGGCCAAAATTATTTTTTTATATGTTATTACTTATGGAAAGTTATACAATTTTCTAATGTACATTAATTATGGGAAATGCTCATATACTGCTATTTCCCTTAATTTAGTGTATCAGGAAGTGTTAGAATTCTCTCAGATCCAGTGACGTCACGACGAATGGTGTAATTCCTATGGAGTGTCCAGCAGGGGGCGCTCCCTATATAGAAGTCAATGAGTCCCAGGGGACACCAGGAAGCGCCGTGCTCCCGGCCGGGGTGGGGGCGGGCTGACGCGGCCGTCATGCAGGAGCAGAGAGTGGCGGCTGGGCAGATAGTATGAAACAAGCAAAAGTGTTGGACATGCACAACCCAGTCTAAATGATGGGTGCTAAATGGTGAGCATATAAACCAATATAACTATATCAAAGAAACAGCTATGCCAAATACATAAACCATAGCACACCAAATAATATAATAAATAAAAGTACTTTATTATAACAGGTACAATATTAGGTATTACTGATCCCACAAACTAAAAACAATTAAAATATAAATCCCACAGGGGGGTACCCGGTATAGTACCACCCACAATGACACTCCAGTCTAAGTATGTCACACACCCTGTATGAATAAAGTGCACGTGCAATACGTTAGTGTTCTATAACATGGTACCAACAATCCACAATAACAATAAATAAATGCACTATGAGAGGTGTTACCTAATAAATAAGAAAGACCATAAGCAATATCACCTAATGTATAAGAAGTCATGTACAAAGACAGTGAAATCAAAATCAGACCAAGATAGTAGGATACCACCATAAGTAGCAAGCAACAGGGTGGTGATGGGGTGTCAAGAAAAAGAGCCCCACGCGTTCCGTCCGCCCAACTGGACTTCCTCAGGGGTGACCCCACTTATGGTGGTATCCTACTATCTTGGTCTGATTTTGATTTCACTGTCTTTGTACATGACTTCTTATACATTAGGTGATATTGCTTATGGTCTTTCTTATTTATTAGGTAACACCTCTCATAGTGCATTTATTTATTGTTATTGTGAATTGTTGGTACCATGTTATAGAACACTAACGTATTGCACATGCACTTTATTCATACAGGGTGTGTGACATACTTAGACTGGGGTGTCATTGTGGGTGGTACTATACCGGGTACCCCCCTGTGGGATTTATATTTTAATTGTTTTTAGTTTGTGGGATCAGTAATACCTAATATTGTACCTGTTATAATAAAGTACTTTTATTTATTATATTATTTGGTGTGCTATGGTTTATGTATTTGGCATAGCTGTTTCTTTGATATAGTTAGGCTGGCCAGATAGTGTGAGGAGCGGTGAGGAACGGGGCGTGCGGGCGTCAGCGGATAGTGGGGAGCGGCGCGGGCGGGTGGGAGTCAGCAGCAGTCAGAGGCAGCCCCTGTGTGAGCGGCGGTGGCAGCAATGAGATAATGGGGGAGTAGTACTTTGTATATGTGCCCAGCACCGAGCAGGGAGGGGGGAGGTAGATTGCACTTCTCTCCCTCCCTGCTCTGTGCCCTGCAAATGTATTCATTGAATACATTTATGGGATACTTTGGGGAGCAAGGACACTTGCTTTCCAAAGTATTCCATAAATGCATTCATGAAGTCGCAAAAGTACAGTACATAACATTACATTCACATACACTGTAATTCCTATGGAGTGCCCAGCAGGGGCGCACTATATATAGAAGTCAATGGTACTCATTGACTTCTATATAGAGAGCGCCCCCTGCTGGACACTCCATAGGAATTACACCATTCGTCGTGACGTCACTGGATCTGAGAGAATTCTTACACTTCCTGATACACTAAATTAAGGGAAATAGCAGTATATGAACATTTCCCATAATTAATGTACATTAGAAAATTGTATAAATTTCCATAAGTAATAACATATAAAAAAAAAATTTTGGCCGGACTTCTCCTTTAAGGTCCCCATTCCTCCTCATGTCAGCTTGCAGCATTCTCGGCCATCAGTATAAGGTGTATAGGGGATCTCTGGAGACTACAATGACAGATGATGTTGGTGGAAATAGGGTGGGGGCGCAATAAATCTTCACTGCCAGAGCTGTCTGGCTGCAGCTTACCCCTCCCAATAAAAAACACCGGAACATTCAGCGCCATGTGCCAGCATGGGTAGAATGGGAGACATAACTGTCGGCAGAATGATCATCAGGTGTGTGCCCACGTTTAGACAGTGGTGTCACGAAACATACATTTAAATCTATGTGAAATATGGTCCTTACTGTTCTTATAGGTCATTTGATGAGAGGGAGGTACATTATGTATTTCATGACTCTCAGGAAGAACTAAGTTCAGTTTAGGATATATTAAAGGGGTATTCCGCTTGAACAAAAACTTTCCATATGTTGCTGCCCATGGTGAGACTAACAATTCATTCCATACTTGTTGTTATCTATTCAGTTTCCTTCCCCCAATTCTGAGCTGCTACTTTCTGCTAAAGACACAAAAATCTCTGTGAGCTTTTCTCTTCATTTCCTCCTCTCCCCTCCCTTCTGAAATAGCAGATGTAAATCAGCAACTTTGTAGCAACTTTGTAATGTCCGGAGGATTAATCACAGTGAGTTCATTAGCAACCTGACCTCAGATTAACCCTCCCGGAATTACAAAGAAGCTACAAAGTTGCAGATAAAGCCCGCCAGAGACTTGTTTACATCAGCCGTTTCAGAAGGGAGGGGGGAGGGAGGAGGGGAAAACTGAGAGAAAAGCTCACACACAGATTTTTGTGTCTGTAGCAGAAAGCAGCAGCTCAGAACTGGAAGAAGGAGACTCAATACATAATAACAAGTATGGAGTGATTTGTTAGTCTTACAATGGGCAGCAACATATGAAAAGTTATTTTTGAGTGGAATACTATTTTTATATTTCCCAGATATGGTTAGATGTTACTTAGGTTGTATAGTTAGTTCTCCATGTGCTATGTCGATGCTTTAGGATGTCCTGCTGAATCTCATGGCACCTCTGTTTTACTAAATACTTCTGGGACATCTTTCCTATTACTCTGCATTGTGCTGTCCCTCTGTTACTCATCCTATAAAAAGGGTGGTACCATTTCCCTTGTCAAAGGGGTGTGTCCCTACACAGTCAGTACTGATTCGATGGGGTCAGAGTATTTAGAGACACACCCCTATAAGGTACCACCCAGTTGTCAGTTTTTTAGGCATTTCGAGAAGGAGTGACAGACGACTTGCTCCATAGTGATATTATTGGGCATACAATTATTTACCAAACCAGAGACGTTAGAAGAGGTGACCAATCCTCTTTAAAACAGATTATAGATTGCAGGTTGAGCCCCCTCTTTTTCTGTGTCTACAGGTAACATACTCAGCCCAGCATTTTATGACAACACTCATCAAGCAGAGGTGCCCAGAAGAGATACAGAAGTTAATGGTAAGGTTGTAGATTAACCTAAAGTGCATGTTTAGCCTAGGTACAGTAGAGTGATATACAGTACCCTGCGCTGGAATTGCTCCTATAACAGAAAGTCAGTAAACAGTTTTATTACACGTCTGTACTTCTAGTTAAAGGAGTGATTCCAATATATATAATGAAACATGATAACCTATCCATGGACAGTAGAAATGAGTAAACCTGCTAATAGTTTGGGAGAGCTATGGGAGAGGCTGCCCGGACAATCTTTAGATCATCCAGGATGCCTATTGAAGAGAGCAGCTGTCTGCTGCCACCACTCCTATTATTACACAAAGCGACGTGAAACAGACCTTCACTATCATGATCAGGATTTTCCAACCTGTTGAGAGACCACGATCAGCCAACTTTGTGCATGTCGGCTGATCATGGTCTTTTAACCGGCACTACTGTGGGTGTTGCTATTAGTTACACCCTTCGTAAAAGACTGTACTTTTTGTGTGTAAGTGGTGATGTAGTAGTGTTAATGTTTCGCCACAAGATGTCGCTGTGTGTGTATTCAGTTATTGTACAGCTGTAGTACTGAAAGGATTATTGTTTGTTTATATGTCACATGGATCTGTAGATCAATGATAGTACTTTCTTCTTCTGTCCTATCATTTCTCTCTTTACTTCTCACATCTGCACTCTTCACCCATTCACAGGACACCTTACAGGGGCCGTAGATAGGAAGTCACATGGGTAGAGGAAGTGTAGAGGTCTTTTGAAGCTGGATTTTGTAGAGGAAGGACACAAGCCAGAACGATCTCTACAGCAGTCCAGTTGAGCCCTGGCCCTCTTCCAGGTCCCCAGTCTCGCAACGCAGGTGTAAGCTGGGAACCCTCAGCATTCCGCTTATCCCAGGTAACTAGGACAGGTCCCCCAACACTGGTAGGGCAACAGGTGGTGCAAAGACCAAAGAGACAAAATACGGGCACAAGTATTCCCTCTCTTCTCAAGTATTCTTCTATTTTTACCTCCGACCTCCCGGCAGAGCACAGTACTACTTGGGTTGGGACTCTTACGATATCCTCCATCCTACTCTTCTGATTCTCTACTCTCAGCACGTAACCCAGTCAACATGACTATACCTCTCTCTATACTCTCACTACAGATCTGGAATCTGAACTATCAAGTGTCTTATTAAGTATAAAGTCTTATATCAATGCAAAGCTGTATGACCTGCTGCATACAAGTATCTTCAGAGTAAAACAGATTTTATTTATGATAAATAGTCCGGGTGGGTCACTATTCCACTCCGGATCACCGTGACAATGGCCCAGGGGACCCCGCAATAACCCGGCAGGACACTGTTCACAGGGGAACAAGGTACAACCGGCCCTCTAAACCAAAAGCAGGTGTGCCACCATACCTGTGCGCCCAACTGACACTGGCATCACGACATAACATGACCGGGCCCGGCTGTATCTCGGCCGAACCTAGGCTGAATCCCGGAATTCCAGGCGGTACCCGGGCACTCTTCTCCTTCTCCACGGACCGGGAAGGCATCAGCAATCAAATGCTGCAGGTTCGTGAATGTTCGACTTTGATCGAACCTAGGATTTCCCGAGGTTCGATCAACTGTACAAGTGGGCCTCTACGCTCTTCAATGCCAGGGCTGAATTTTATGATGGATGGATAGATGGACGGATCCCATTGAATAAATGGGACAGGCAGAATTTCAAGCAGAGTTCCCGGTGCGAACTCCACTTGAAATTCCTTGCCGATTCTCTAGTGTAAACTTAAAGGGTGAACACCCTTAAAATATTGAGGCAATGCTAAAATCCATATGTTGTGTTTTCCCTCTAGGGCTGCAGCATGGCACACCTTCTCCAAAATCCAATGGATACCTGGGCTTGCAGACAACATCTCCCAAGCACTTAGACAGTCAAAAGACACCACCACCTGTTCCACGAAGGAGAAACCCCCCAGCGTCTGCACCTCCTGGTATTCTGCATTGAAATTACTATATATAGAACAGAGAGAAGATGGAATGACTATATAATATTTCTTATTTACTATGTATTCCCTACTAATATTCCTTTATGTTTCATTACTTATATTAAATTAAATTACATGAACATTTACCACGTGTTTTCATTGACAGTGACTGAAGATTACAGACTCTCTACAGAATCTAATGTATACCTGGGATTGCGGCCAACATCTCTTGTAATGTTAGATGGCAGGAAGACACCTCCTCCCGTTCCATATCGCAATAGAGCGTCTACTGCCTCAGGTACAGTGTTTTTATTTCCAGGGTTGAAGGACCAAACAATACCCCAGTGTACCATGGGATAGGAATGTTATAAAGGCCAACCATAACAGGCACATGAAATCCACCATCTAAAACTGCACATGTACCATATCTGTAAACCATGTGGTCATCATATGTTGCATGTTTTCCTCAAGGCCAACAATTTGCAGGTTGGTTCTATAGGTACAATGAATTTTGACATGTATCAGCCAATGTAACCTAAAGGACCTCTGATCTCTCGTTTCAGGAATACCAACCCCCTTCATACGAAATAGTACGCATTTTACCACCAATGGAGGCCAAACTGAGCAGCCTACAATTATCATCAGTTCTTCAGCACAAAACTGCCGACCACCTGTTCCAGACCGTAAGACGAAGCCTCAAGTATATAAGCCCTCAGGTGACAGCATTGCTTGGGCTTTTGGTGGTGTCTTTAAACTTTCTCCCCATAATGAAGGGTTGTCCATTTTCTGTTCTACTTAGCACATGGACTTAGATAGCAGCTAGGCTGGACTCCAATGCCTGTGGGGTCCTATAGGTCTCTCTTCTACATGAGAAGTCAGAGGTCGGCCTTTTTTTCAAAAGAGTGGGGAGAAGAAGTGGCTGAACATAACAACATGCACCTACCTCTCCGACTCCAGCTCTGGGGTCTGCTGTCACCTGCTCTGGTTCCTGATCGTGACATGTCAGTCAGCGGCCATAGCGGGGTCCCGCCTCGGCTGCTGACTGGCCAACCCCGGACTAAACCTTCTCCAGTCAATGAGTAATTGAGTCTATATCTCTCAAACAATTGGAAATATGTTTCATTTTACATAATGTACAGTATTGGCGTAGTTTTCTTCAAGACAACACCCCTTTAAGTGATTTTCTGGTTTAGCAAATCTGTTTTGAAAATCATAATCAATTTTGTGTTTATAAAGGGGAGGCTGGCAAAAAAAACACGACAAAGATGATCCCTGGAGGACCCACCTTGTCCATGCATTGTATGGACAGTCCATTAATTCTAATGAGCACAATGTAATGCCTGTCTTCTCCTGTGGGGGAGCTGCAGAAGGAATGCTGTGTTCCTCCACATATAATAACTGAGGACTCACCAGCAGGACGCTTTCTCATCACCATTTTTGTTGGAGATAATCCCTTTTACCATAAAACTTTTCCAATAATTAATAAGATAAACTATGTTCTTCCTATACATCTCCTGCTGCTGTTATAGAAGTCATGCGGTACCTCCTTTAAAACTTGGGTGCCTCATAACTTGAAGAGCACCTATCATCACGTCCACTGATCTGATTGGCAGTGAATTTCACCCATTGAGAGTATCCATGGAGACAACCACGCCATGATGGTAATGCACGCAGCCCCCATTCTGATCCAATTAGAGTTGCACGCATTACCATTTTGGCATGGTTCCCTCCATAACCGAACCACCGAGTAGAATTCACCACCGATCAGGTCAGCGGACGCGGTGAATGTTGAGCATTCAGGGATTCGCAAACTTGGACACACTGTAGGTTTGCTCATCTCTAGTTACCACCCCTGTGATTTACCTTTGGGCATGGAGGGTGACCAATGACCATACATTTTTCTTGTAGTAACTTTTTGACATTCAGTATGTGTTTACCTTGACAGTGACTGAGGATTACAGGGTCTCTCCGGAATCTAATGTATACCTGAGCTTGCAGCCAACATCTCCTATGATTTTAGATGGCAGGAAGACGCCTCCTCCAGTTCCATATCGCAATAGAGCGTCTATTGCCCCAGGTACAATGGGATAGGATTATTAGTCAACTTTACAGGCACATGAAATCCACTTAAAGGGGAAGTCCGGGCAGACATTTTTTTCAAAAGAACCAGTGAGAAGGTGGCTGATCATAACAACATGCATCTACCTTCTCTACTCCAGTGCAGGGGACCACTGTCACCCTCTCCAATTCCTGGTCCCCCAGCTGCTTTCTGGTCTGAGCGGAGACCCGAGTCATAACTTGTCAGTGGCCGTAGCAGGGTCTAACAATTCCTTCCATACTTGTTATTAGCTATTCAGTCTCCTTCCGCCAGAGAGCTGCTTCTTTCTGCTAAAGACACAAAAAAACTTTGTGTGAACTATCCTCTCCTTCGCCCCCTCCTCCCCCCTCCTTCCCAGACAGCTAATGTAAACAAGTCCCTGGCTGGCTTTATCTGAAACTTTGTAGCTTCTTTGTAATGCTGGGAAGCTTGATCTAAGGTCAAGTTGCTGATAACAGTTTTTTGCGCCTTCAGCAGAAAGCAGCAGCTCAGAACTTGGGGAAGGAGACTGAATAGATAATAAAACATATGGAAGGAGTTGTTAGTCTCACCATGGGCATCAACATATTAAATGTTATGTTTGAGTGTAATACCCCTTTAATTGTTTTACTGATGGTTTCCATTGTATTTACTACACAGGCTTCTCTACTTTCCTTTTGCTGTAAATCAATAAAAAATATGCAGTAAAGAGGCCATTAGTTGCACTATATAATATCCTATTTTATATAGTACCCCTGTGCCTCACCTTTGGAAGTAGTAGGGTACCATGGAGGGTGACCATCCATTCTTCTTGTATCCCACATAGACAATTAGTATGTGTTTTCATTGACAGTGACTGAAGATTTCAGGCTCTCTCCGGAATCTAATGTATACCTGGGCTTGCGGCCAACGTCTCCTGTAACGCTAGATGGCAGGAAGACGCCTCCTCCCATTCCATATCGCAAGAGAGCGTCTATTGCCCCAGGTAGAGTGGGATAAGATTATTATAAGGGCCAACTAAAACAGGCACATGAAATCCATACACATGTACCTTACTTATAAACCATGCGGCCATGGCTTGTCCGGTCTAAATGTTCCTATTCCATAGGTGTGACGGAGCCTGAAACACCTGAGTATGACTATGCCTCCTGTGAAGACTCAGGACCTAATGGTGAGAACAAAGCTATTCCAAAAGTAAAGATATAAATGACTGTAATGATATAAAGGGCTTCATGGTTGACCTTCACGTCCACACGTTAGTGACGTGTGTATATACAGTGATTTGTATTAGGTAATAGCATGTGTAGTATTACGTATGTATTATCTATGTAGAACAAGAACGAACAAGCTTCATCTGCCAATTTTAAGTATCCCATTAGGGACTATGATATTCCTATTAGCCATAATGGAGATCAGCTATAAGAATGTCTCTGACCTCCATGGGCATGGACGGCCCACTGGTTGTAGAAAGAACTGTGTAATGCATCATTTCTCCACAGGAGGCGCAGGTCATTAAACATTTCCCCCACATATTATAATGATTGATAATCCCAGGACGACTTGTGTTCAGCTAATTGTCAGGGGATCCTTTCAAAAAAAGGATACTCCCATTAACCTCTATGGGAGTTTGCAAATTTGCAAGTAGGGATAAAGGGGTTGGGGGACAGACATAGGACCATATGTCATACATTTCCATCATGGCGGCTGACCCCATTATTCTTTATGATACCTTAGATCTTCCGTTTTCAAGAAAGCTTCAAGGGGACCAGTGTTATGTGGATTTGCCACCTATAAAACCCGCAGACCTTGAACCAACGGTCCAGCACTGCTTGACAAGACCTCCAATCCATCAGAAGTCAGGTATGGTGGTGACTGCTAATTCTCTACTGAAGTAGCTACTGAAGTATTCACCAATATTGTTCACACACATGCACAAGCTGTTCTGTTTGTCCCTCAGTCATTTCTGGGATTCAGCCTAGGTAATAGGAATTCCAGGCGGTACCCGGGCAGGCCCACCGCCCCACAGTGTGACAATTTCCCCCCTATTGGTTGTAATGGAGCCACGGCACACTGGGGGGCAGCAGGCATGCCCCCAGTCCTCTGGGCTGGGTTGGTGCTTGGGAAATGACTGACACTGAGTGCAGGAACCATGTGGCATTTGAGAAAAAGGACCACCGGCATGGCACGGCACGGATCAATTAAGGCAAAAAAGAATCAGCGATGTACCTGATGGTATATTCACTTTAAGTTAGTGGAAGTGGTAATATCTGACAGTGTGGTCCTTGCATCCGCCATTATTCCTTTAGTGTACAACTCTGTAAAATAATATCAATATTTCTTCCTAAGGCTATGTTCACACTTAGTAAGAGACAGAGACCGGCAGTTCCGTGACAAGGCCGGGTCACATAACGGCCGCTCCCTGAAAAGATCATCCTGGCCCGACGCTCTATTGTGTGAACTGACAGGGTTTCCTGCGGCTGCTATTCATTGAATAGCGGCCGCAGAAAACTGACATGTCAGTTTTCTACGGCGCCGCTAGGGATCCCGCCCAGAGTGTATACTATGTGTATACACTCCGGCTGGGATTTCCTCAGGCTGCAACACTACGTAAGTGCCGCAGCAATCACGGCCATTGTAACGCCCGTGATTTCCGCGGCACTTATGTAGTGTGAACATAGCCTAATTCTGCATATGATGTATAGCTGTCTTGAATTCCACTCCTTACAAGTATTACCACATGGATACCTTTTTGCACAGCACCGTTATCAGTATTCTTTTAGTATTATGCGTACTACTTTATCTATGGCCAAGAGATAAGCGGATATAATGACCGGCATTTACAGTGTTTACATATGACGTACTTCTCCATGTGATGGACAGACTGTCACTCTTAGAGAGCAAGGTCCAAGGTGTAGGTGGGGTGCGGATAAAAGAGAATGAAGCTAGACAAACACTTGAGAAACATGTCAGATGAACCTGCCTGATTACGACAGGACCGTCCAACCATATCATGTGTATAAGCTCTCCCCTTCCAGCAGGTTTCAAAGACAAGGATCGGGCGTATTGGATTTCAACTGCTAAAGGCTGGGTTCACACTACGTTTTTACAATCAGACGAAAAAATTTGTGTGCATTGGTTTTGGTCCGTTTTTTCATTGACTTCCATCATTACAAAAAAGGATCAAAACACATATGGGTTTTTTTAACACACAAAAATGTGGTCGGCCACATTTAAAAAATGAATGCGTTTTGATCTGGTTTTTTTTTTTTTTCTAATGAAAGTCAATGGAAAAACGGATTAAAGCCAATGCACACAAATGCATCCAGTTTTCCATCCGTTTTTTGTGAAAAAAAGGGATTGCAAATATTGTAGTGTGAATCCAGCCTAATTCTTGTGTTCCCAGGCCAGTTGCTCACCACCAGTGGCTCCTGGCAGGTGTTTGTTCGCCCTTTTCAAAAACACACTTAGACTTGTCACAGTGGGTGTTTCTTTTTGGGACAATTGAAGAAGATGGCAGACAGCTATGTCTATAGCAGAATTTAAGGGATTGCTGAAGGTGCAGAAAAATGCAGAGTAGGGTGTTTCAAGCATTTTGCGTTCTCTGTGAATCCACTTCTCCCTTTGGCTCTAAAAATTGATGCTAATAGTTTAATCTCTGCGACCATTTTCTTGTTCATAGATCTGCCTCGGGATGTCACCATAGCATCAAATGACCACTTATACTTGGACATCCTGCCAGCTGTCCCCTTAGAACTGGAAATGCAGGGAAAACCAGTAAAACCTCCAGACCGCCCAATGGCACATTTGCCTGGTAACCTTACATCATTGTATTACTGATCCCTAAAAAATTGAATAATCATCAATTAATTAATAGGACATGACTAATCTTAACAAATATACTAACTTATCAAATCTCTCAATCAATCGATACATCATCATCTATTTCTTTTTATCCAATCTACTATCTGTACAGATCAGTCTACTTCTTGATAGTGAGTTGGTTTTTACATATCTTTATTATTTGTAGCCATCCCTGTTGAACGGTTGCCAGCAAACTGCAACATTTTGCTCCTGAACATAGGAAAGATGATTGAGGACTCTGGTAAGAAAACAGAAATCTTTATACTATGAATTTCTTGACATGAATGGGACATGATGCCGATAATAAGGTGAAGACTAGAGATGAGTGAACCTGGAGCATGCTCGAGTCGATCCGAACCCGAACGTTCGGCATTTGATTAGCGGTGGCTGCTGAAGTTGGATAAAGCCGTAAGACTATGTGGAAACATTGGATATAGTCATTGGCTGTATCCAAGTTTTCCAGACAACCTTAAAGCTTTATCCAAGTTCAGCAGCCCCCGCTAATCAAATACCGAACTTTCGGGTTCGGATCGACTCGAACCTGAACCCGTTTCGCTCATCTCTAGTGAAGACCCTTGCACATGAAGCATTACACAGACATATACTAAATCAGGGGTCTCAAACGTGGTTTGTATGTGGTCCCTGAGGCTTGTACCTGTACTGGAGCTCCTGAGACATCCTAGGGACCAGTGTTGAAAAACATGCCCTGGATTCCCACGCATGTATAGTTTTCAACTGTGTGTGCTTCATTATGATGCGCACACAGTTGGAGTGATGGGGAACAGAGACTGCAGGTACTCTTTGACAAATGCTATAAAGAAGCACAAAAGGGTCCTAAAAAGTATATGGAGGCATAATACTAGATAAAGCACAGAAGGGGTCTAATGTTATATGAGGGTACCAAGGGGGGCTTATAATATATTGGAGCACAGAGGGGCCTAACACTATATGAGGGTATAGAGGGGGCCTAATACTATATGTAGGAAAAGAGGGACCTGATACTGTATGAAAACACAGGGGAGCCTAATATTATAAAAGGGCACAGAGGGGCCTAACACTATATGGGGACACAGAGGTGGTCTTTTACTCTGCAAAAGGTGGTGCAGAAGGGGCCTAACAACTTCATGGGGGTGTAGAGGAGGCTCAATATTATATGGAGCCACAGAGTAATCCTAAGGCTAGGTTCACACTCTGTATCTGTGCGGCTGTATTGTGGGCGGTAAATCATCGGCCGGATTTTTCCGGTTCATGCGTACGCTGGAAAGTATACGATATACGGCTGCACAGTGCACACTATGTATGAATCTACGGCCCTATCGTAAACGGACCCGTAAAAAATTAACAAGACCATTGTTTGCGGCTGGAAATGCGGCCGTGGATTGACAGGCGGTCCGTACGGAGTACTTCAAAAATAGCCGGCAATGATGCCGAATGCAATAATTTAATTCTAACGAATCCATCATTGTGCAAATAAATATACTGTTAAAATAAATATATATATATATATAAATAAATGTATATTTATATATATATTTATTTTTTGACAGTATATTTAATTGCACAATGATGGATTCGTTGAAATTAAATTATTGAACAACGAAACTGATTTTATTTCAACAAAAATGTGTTTTATTAATTAAATATTAATTAGTACAGGAAGCTCCATAAGCCGTTAATTCATATTGCCGGCAACAGAGCTTTCTGTACTAATCATCACTTTACTTTAATTAAAACATCAAATGTTTCTTCTAATTATGTTATCACAATAGCATTATTAGAAGAAACATTTAGAATTATATGTGCGCTCAGCTGATTGGCTGATCGTACATATAATTAGCGGGTCCGCAGCACAGTGACTTCATTGTGCTGCGGACCAGCGAAGAGGACACATCGGGGTGAGTATAGAGCTCTCCCCACCCCCTCCCCTGCACTGCACCCCTCCCAGCAAGGAAGGGGGGTCCCTTCCCCCCATTATTACCCCAGTACCCAATGCCACCAGGGGTACTGGGAAGAGCCGGGTGCCAGTGGTCCCGGAGCGTCAAAATTGGCGCTCCTGGACCGGGCGGCAGCAGGCTGGTAAGATTTAGGCTGGGGAGGGCCTAAAACAATGGCTCTTCCCACCCTGGTGTTACCAGGCTGCTGTCGTTTGGTTTTTAACCCGGTTGGTTATAAAAATAGGGGGGACCCTATGCGTTTTTTTAAAATTATTTATTTAAAAAAAAAAACGCATAGGGTCCCCCCTATTTTTATAACCAGCCGGGTTAAAAACCAAACGACAGCAGCCTGGTAACACCAGGGTAGGAAGAGCCATTGGCTTAGGCCCTCCCCAGCCTAAACCTTACCAGCCTGCTGCCGCCCCAGTCCAGGAACGCCAATTTTGACGCTCCGGGACCACTGGCACCCGGCTCTTCCCAGTACCCCTGGTGGCATTGGGTACTGGGGTAATAATAGGGGGTTAGTGTTAGCCATTTTATACCGGCTAACACTAGGCCCCAACTTAGTAATGGATTCCGTCTATTAGACAGCTTCCACTACTAAGTCTATAAAGTAAAGAAATAAAGACAAGACACAAGTTAAAAAAATTTTTTATTCAAATAAAAACACCCCCACACCCCTCATTGACCATTTTATTAAATAAAAACAATAAACAACCGCTGGTCATCGACGTAGTCCACGGAATCCGACGTAATCCCCAGGATACCGATATCTGAAAAACAAAAAGGGAGAAACACACAAAAAACACACAAACAGGAGCACAACACCCATCATTGTGAGCGGTGTTGTGCTCCTTACAGTATGCAGCATCTTTACAGATCGCTGCTTACAGTCTGGCCCCCAAGGGGTTAAGGGAGGATGTATTGCATCCCCCTTAACCCCTTGGGGGCCAGACTGATGTCAGACTGCACCCATCCCAGCAAGGAAGGGGTTAAGTGACCCCCCTTCCTTGCTGGGAGGGGTGCAGTGCCGGGGAGGGGGTGGGGAGAGCTCTATACTCACCCCGATGTTGTCTCTTCGCTGGTCCGCAGCACAATGAAGTTACTGTGCTGCGGACCCGCTAATTATATGTGCGCTCAGCCGATCAGCCAATCAGCTGAGCGCACATATAATTCTAAATGTTTCTTCTAATAATGCTATTGTGATAACATAATTAGAAGAAACATTTGATGTTTTAATTAAAGTAAAGTGATGATTAGTACAGAATGCTCTATTGCCGGCAATATGAATTAACGGCTTATGGAGCTTCCTGTACTAATTAATATTTAATTAATAAAACACATTTTCATTGTAATAAAATCAGTTTCGTTGTTCAATAATTTAATTTAAACGAATCCATTATTGTGCAATTAAATATACTGTCAAAAAATAAATATATATATAAATATACATTTATTTATATATATATATATTTATTTTAACAGTATATTTAATTGCAAAATGATGGATTCGTTTAAATTTAATTATTGAACAATGAAAGGGACTTTATTACAATGAAAATGTGTTTTATTAATTCAATATATTAACCATGAGAGGCATCGGCATACTGCAGAGGATCGCAAACCCCGGTAATAGCAATTCATGTAAACTGTTTCCCTGCTTTCCCAGATGCATCCAGAGGTGTTTGCATCACTTTCTTAAGATTTTATTTGTTATTTTTAGTTGAACCAGATTTCCAAGTAAATGACCGTATGTTTTCAGCCGCATGTCTATTTTTTCCCACGGCCGTAGTTTCAGCCGCACATTTCCAGCCGCATAAAAAATACAGCCGCACACATACATAGTCTGAACCTGGCCTAATAGTGTATTAGGGCACTTACAGGGTCTAATACAATATAGGAGCACAGAGGTGCCTAACATATGGTGGTACAATGGTTGCCCAATACTATGTGGGAACAGAATGTCCTAATAATGGAGGCACCAAGAAGCCTTATATTATAAGGAGGCACAGAAAGGGCCTGACTATTATATGGGGCCCTTATACTTTATGGGTGGGTTCACACTACGGAATCTGCGCGGATAAATTCCAGTGGATTTCGTCGCTAGAACGCGCTCACAAGCGCAAGCCTCTCCGCCCGTGCCCTAGACATTATTCTATGCATGGGCAGTTTCCGCATTCCGCCAAAAGTATTGACATGGCACAGGCGGAGAGGCGGCTGTGAGCGTGTACTAGCGACGGAATCCACCGGAATTTATCCGTGCGGATTCCGTAGTGTGAACCCACCCTTAGGGACAAAGAGGAAGCATACTAGTTTAGGGTAAGTCCAAGGGAATCTGGGTAAACATGCTCCTCCTTATTTGTCAAGCTAAAGGGAGAATATCAAGGCATCCAAAGTGACACTTTTGCTCATCAGCCCCAATATAACTGGAGATGGCCTTTGCCTTATTCAGATTTATGCACAATGTCCGAGATGATGCATGCTGTGAAGTACGCCATTGTGTGCATTTAATGATTTGGTATAGATCATTTTCATGAGCAGTGATCTTGTACCATGCTTCTTTCCTAAGATGCTTATATCCAGGAACCTCCATTACTCTGTAGTGGCTGCTCTGCTGTCTGCTCAAAGCTCAACCATGTAGATGACACCCAGGTAAGTGAGAGAAAAAATACACACCAAAAGCATCAAAATGTATATAAGTAAATACAGAAATACACAAAAAATATACTGAGAAGTGATATTTGGTACATGTGTACGGTAACCATGAGATGCATAGAGAAGAAAGATGCCTATAAAGTCTTACCAAATAAATTATGCAATTTTTTGACTTGTAAATTGATGTTAATTTAAGAGATACAGAGAGCATCATATACCATACGTGGAAAGATGGAGGATAACAGAGAAAAGTGATGCCCACATAATAAAAGAGGGCAGTACATCAGAAAACAGAAAACAGTCTACACATTATTATAGGGGTTATCCAGGATTAGAAAAAACACAGCTACTTTTTTTTTTTTTTTTGCAAAAACAGCACCACCCCTGTCCTCAGGTTATGTGCAATATTACAATTCAGCTCTATTTACTTCAATAGAACTGAGCCGCAATAGCACACCCAAACTGAGGACAAGAGTGATGCCGTTTCTGCAAGAAAGCAGCCATGTTTTTTTTAAGCCTGGATAATAACAGGTAGCACAGCGCCATCTGTTGTCAGTTCAATATTCTTCCTGCATCAATTATTAGATCTATGCCTGTTACTTATATTTCAACACCTACAAGATGAGAACTGTCCCCTGTATATATATTAAGTCTTAAGAATTGCTAATTATATAGCTGCCACACTAAAACCTATAAATTCACATTAGTTCGGCACTAGAGATGAGCGAACCTGGAGCATGCTCGAGTCCATCCGAACCCGAACTTTCGGCATTTGATTAGCAGTGGCTGCTGAAGTTGGATAAAGCCCTAAGGCTATGTGGAAAACATGGATATAGTCATTGGCTGTATCCATGTTTTCCAGACAACCTTAGAGCTTTATCCAACTTCAGCAGCCCCCGCTAATCAAATGCCGAATGTTCAGGTTCGGATCGACTCGAGCCGGAACCCGGTTTGCTCATCTCTATTCGGCACCCTCTGAAAACTTGGACCAATTTATTATTATAAAAAAAAAAAAAAATAATAATTTTATATATATATATATATATATATATATATATATATATATATATATATATATAAAGGTTTTATACCATATACAGTGTTTACAATAGCATAGAACAAAGCATAGAAATCCCCAATATCCCCCACCTACCCATCCTTACATTATATTGCATGTATTTGTTTCCTTTCAGACTTGGACTTGTGTTTTCTGTGCTGCTCAGAATCCCTTGCCTGACTATTACAGACCTGAGAGCAGAGACGCAGGAGATGAGCTCTATACTGGAGACTCCCAGGCTGACAATGAGTACTCATTTGCTGACCAAACCATGATAATATTTTGCATAGATATATCAGGGAGCATGAGTGTGACTGTGGAGGTGAGGAGGGGGCAGAGCTCGGGTTTTCTTTCCAGTCTACAGACATAGACAATCGTTCCATGATATCTTTCTTATTCCTGTAATTTTTCTTCTTGACTTGCATATTTTTATTCTTAACCATCTTCTTGTTATGTAAGTGGGAAGGGGCTAAAACACGTCTGTGTAGCAAGGACTGGCAGTATACCGTACCGTATGTTTCTCAATGTGCCTTTCTCAATGTGCCAATATGTTTCTTTTCATATTCTCCTGCAGGTGACACAAGAGCAGAGCAATGATTATAATATAGTCTACAAAACAAGAATGGAGGTAAACCACAATATGCACAACCTGTTTTATGGATCTTAAAGGGAATCTGTCACTAGGTTTATGGTGCCTTGAATGAGTATTACTTACATCATTCTGTTCAGCTGTTCTCCTAATATGCAGGAGAATAGGATTCTTGCCACACCCCTCCCCCACCCTCCAGCTGCTGATTGACAGTTTACTGCCTATACAAAGCAAGGATAGATAACTGCTAACCAGCAGCTGGTGGGCGGAGTTTTCTGCTCCTCATGAATATCCAGGACTACTGGGCTCACGTACATAATGTGAGGACTACTCATTGTCCATGTTATTCAGGAGGAGATCTCTGGATCAGCTGCACAGAACAATGTAATGATACCTCATTCTGTTGCTAGTTTATGCTACTCTTACATAGGACAGCATAAACCTACTGACAGAGTCTCTCTTAAGAAAAGTGCCACCTATGGTACTGTCAGGAACATCCCAACGTGCTTCTAAAAACATGATGTGAATGAGGCATAAGGAGAATATGATCACAAATTACAATACTGTAAAAAGCACCCACTGCAGCTGGAGAAACAATCCCCAGAGGTGAACAGGCTTCTCTACTGTTAGAGCAGTCAATATGTGGAATAGACTTCCATGATTTCTGGTGACAAAGTAACATCTCCTCTTAGATACATATATTTCTTATGAGAATGTTCACATTGTGTGATCTCTATAATTTTTTTAACCATTTCACGGCAGATTGATTCATTGCTTTATAGGGGGGTTTAGCCTTTCTCTGGATCAATATGGGCAAACAAAGTTACTCCTTCCTTTCATCCATGTCGTTTCTTCTCTATTGGCTGAATGGTTGGTTCACACTGTGTTTAGGTTCCATGTCTTAAGTATACATTGTATCTCTTTCCATAATATATGCATTTGTTTTGGGACCTAATGATATATGCAGACTGAGTAAATGTCGCGGATAACTCTGCACGGATTTCGTCGCTCGCATATTTGTATATATCAGTGCTGTCAGTTTTCAGATATCACAGCAGTGCATACTTGCATACTTACCTAGTGTGCTGCTGCTGTGGCCTCCTGTTCCCCACCTCTCCTGTCCAGGTGATGTGTCTTTAGGCCTCGCCTCCTCTGGCTGTCAATCATTCTGGAGGAGGCGGTCTCTGAAGGCAAGGTGGTTGGAAAAGCAGGAGCACAGGATGCAGGATCACAGCAGCGCACTAGGTAAGTATGCACTCCTGTGTGATCTGGAAACTGACAGCACAGATATGTGTATATTCGTGCTGTCAGTTTCAATGTCTGCATGAACAATACAAGGATTGTTCGCGCAACCCAGCAGCTCGATTTGTTGTGCTGTGTAAAGCCACCACAAACAAGTGGTAATCTCACTGATCAGCGCTAGTTTGCCGCAATCCACAGCCGACAAATCTTACCCTTACCATGTGGGTTTGCTGTACACCTCAGTAGCTACTTGTACTCAAATAGTAGTCCACCAAACATAAGCCAGTGATTGGTAGCCAACCCAAACTATAACACCCTGCAGAGCAGAATTCTTTAAAGAACCATTGTGTATC
This sequence comes from Dendropsophus ebraccatus, assembly GCF_027789765.1. NCBI lineage: Eukaryota > Metazoa > Chordata > Amphibia > Anura > Hylidae > Dendropsophus > Dendropsophus ebraccatus. The sequence continues at coordinate 69,825,330 of NC_091465.1, forward strand.
ACAGTATTGCAGTGGATTTTGCCAGGTCTCCACTACTATTGTCTGTAAATCACTTTCAAAGCTTTTCTACATTGTCTAATGCTGGCGCCATGTGAATGTCGGATGAGATTTTACCGAGCCCTGTTATCACAATTACACTGTTTTTCTCTCTGTTTACTTACAGGCTGTCAGAGATGCATTGGATCAAACTCTGGATTTTCTTCATAGGCAGAATTCTGGGAAGAGAGTGGCTCTAGTAACCTTCAGTGATCAGGTAACAGTACTATAGCTATGCTAGATTCCTGCTATACTGTCATTTATTATAGGGACTTATAACATTGCCCTCACTAAATATAATGACAAGCAGCAATATAGTATAACAGAATCATGTCAATGTATAAAACCATGTTGAGGCACATGACAAATGCCAATACTCACCTTATCACTCCTCTGCTGCCCCAGTGCCAACACTCCCCCAGTCCTCCTCCTTGTGCTCTGGTTAACATATTTGACCACTGCAATGGCCAAATGGGGGACCCCAGTAGCATTGACTTGTCACCACTATAATATGACCAGTGATTGGATGGAGCACTCATGTCATGTTAACACGTCATTGCCAGATCAGAAAGAGCAGAGATTGGAGACAGGGCCAGGAAATAGTTGGCTCAGGGGCCATTGGTTGGTATGGTGAGTATTACCCACTTACCCAATACCCATTCATAAGGGTATTCCCACATGCATTTACGGCATACTCATATATACCATAAGGGTTCCCATAGTAAACCCACATTTCATGTCGATATGCCTTTATTACTAAAGTAGGACCACCCCTTTAACCCTTGATGGCCTTTCAAATGCGTCCTCCTTAAAATTAATCCATCTCTTCCATTACTATTTTAGCATTGTGTGATAATTTAATATTTATTGGATTTTCCTGGAGTTCACATCCTGTTGATTTATATCCAGGTGAAGCTATATGGTGATGGCACTAGAGAGCCGCTGGTGCTGCAGGGAGCCGAGCTGTTAGATCCAGATCATCTAAAATCCCAGGGTGAAGACCAACCAACTCCGCACCCACTGATAGAGACTCTGCACACCCTGAAGGGAAAGATACAATGGTAATGCTCATTGCTCTCCTTTATGATTTGCCTTATTATGACTTGGATTGCATTGTTTTTTATTTTCAGTGTCATGCTGTGTTAGTATTACTTATAAGTATTGATTTACTATTTCTTCTATTCCATTACAGCCTGGAAGAAATGGGAGCTACAGCACTGGGGCCTGCGGCTCTGGTTTCAATAGCAATGGCTTCTAAGAGTCCAGGATCCAAGGCAAGTGAGTTGTAGATTACAAATCATAGGTTGGTATTTGTGAACCCAAGGATGTAGCTATAGGGGATGAAGTGGTAACAATCGTACCCAAGCACTGGTGTCTGAGGGATCCAAAGGCTCTTTTCCAAATGAAAACCAGTATTATTAATGGCACATGGTAGGTGGGGCCCTGTCATAGATTTTACACTGGGGCCATAAAGCTTTACTTTACTGATTGCTATCTGCAATAAATGTAACACTACCAGTTTGCTCCACCAGATGTCACTGTGTAACCGTGCATGTGCACCTAAAGGGAATGTGTCACCTAGATTTTCTTTTACTGAGTCAAATACTAAAACTTTTTTTCTAATCTGTTTCTGTTTTGTCATTGTAATTTTATATTTATTTATTTCATATTTTTTACATTATTATGGGGGCTGTCATATTGCCTGAGGTGTCTTAAACAGCATCTACTGACATGCTTTACAGCAAGCCTCATGGACATAGACACCAAAAGACAGATTCTGTCCCCTTGAAATTAATGTGAAAGCGATTCTGTACCCACAATCTGATCCCCCCCCAAACCATTTGTACCTTCAGATAGCTGCTTTTAATCCAAGATCTGTCCTGCAGTCCGTTCGGCAGGTAATGCAGTTATTGTCCTAAAAAACAACTTTTACACTTGCAGCCCGTGCCAAACGGGAGTATCTGTGCCCAAACTTTGCACCATCCCTACGTCCCTCCTCCCCACCCTCCTCATCATTAGGAATGCTCCAGGCAGATTGCCTGCTATTCCCCATCTGTGTCAGCCCGGCACATGGGCTGGATCGTTAAGCACCTGTGCAGTGTTCAGCATGGAGAAAATGTTTCAGTGGCATTCCTAATGATGAGGAGGTTGGGGAGGAGGGACGGATGGGGTGGTGCAAAGTTAGGGCACAGATACTCCCGTTTAGGACAATAACTGCATCACCTGCCGAACGGACCCCAGAACAGATCTTGGATTAAAAGCAGCTATCTGACAGTACAAGCGGTTTGGGGGGGGTCAGATTGTGGGTACAGAGTCGCTTGAAGCATTACTGGGCATGCTCTGTGACCTTTGAAGAGGTCATTCCACAAGGAGCTGCTATTGTCTTGTACTGGTGCTATTAATCTATTGGTGTCAGGAGTGGCTGCAACGCTGTACAGATCCCTTTACAGCAGCCTCCTCCTATCACTACAGTCAGAACAGGAAGTCTCAGCTTAGTTTTAGCCCAGAGACTGAATATCACAAGATATCAGGATTATTTTATAATATAGATAGAAAAATGGAAAATTTGGAGAAAAAAAAACATCAAAAAAATTCTTTAAAAAATCTGTTAAACATAAAAACTTGATGTAAAGATTAAGTCATTTTCTCGTGACACATTCCCTTTAAGGCGATCAAAGACAGAAATACTGCTAAAATAGTCCAAGCCTAACATAATAAGGTATTGATGATGGGGGTTACGATTAAAAAGAAATAGTACAGGTTTCTTACCAAAGCCGGTTAGTTGTGACCATGTGTTTCTTCTACCCTGTAGGTTATTATCTGCACAGACGGCAGAGCTAACACCGACCTAGGTAACCTAGAGGACATTTCCGAGGAGTATGTCTACCAGTCCTCTAAGCTTTACTACAGTAATCTGGGAGACTTGGCTCTTCAGCACAGGTTTGATATATCTCCTAACATCCCCCTCCTAAAAACACAGCGGTACGCTGACAAAAAATGACTCCAAAACTCCTCACTAAGTCCCCTATACCTTCTAAGCAGTCCTAGGTGACTGATCAGACCAAAGTAATGACGAAACATCTGGCATGAGTCTGTGTATTATACATCAATGTCAGCTGTGGCGATACAGTGGTGGTTATTATGCCCATTATTGACGCAGATAAGCAGACTCCCAGATAACTGATTCATGTGTAATCCAAGGGTGTGTTCACACATTCAGGTTTTTAGATGCAGTTTTTTTTTTAATCCAAAGCCAATAATGAATTTATAATGAGAAGTCTCCTTCATGTATGATCTGTTCTTGGTTTTGACTTTAAAAGCTGCATATCAATAACTGAATGTGGAACGCGCCCTAATGGGGGTCGACCCGGCAGAAAATAAGGTGGCAAAAAGAGATAACTGGAAAAGTTGGGGGTCGTCCTCTACTCTTAGTCGTCTTATACACCGGAAAATACGGTGTATATATATATATATATATATATATATATATATATATATATATATACAGCCCTTGCTGCACAATTGTCAAGACAATAAGCGAGCGCCAATCTAGCAGGGGTCGGGCCCTTACTTACATCATTGTTCACTATGTTTACACAGATACACAGAGAGATGTGTGGCCGACTGACAATTCTAGGGCTGCACAATCATTTGCTCATTTGTTGTCTGCTGACTTTTGCCCATTCGGTTGATATTTGCCCCCCCCCCCCATAAAAGACCCTTCCGTATATATGTTTTCTGACTGTCTTTCAGTGTGGTTGTCTCTGTGGTGACAATAGAAGGAACCAATTGCCGGTTGCCAGAGTTGGGACAGCTAGCGGATAAAACTGGAGGCAAGGTACACTCTTTTATTAGCATTATGGTATAATACGGTAAAATATGTTTAAGACAATACCATCTCGCTACATACCAGATTGTTGTATGTTCCACACAGTCCTACCTTTACCTTATTCCTCTGATAGCAGTAATTTGTGCTTGTTCAGCATCTGTTATCTCAGAACCTATAAACTACTTGGACTGGAAGCTATAAACTACTTGGACTGGAATTCTAATGCTTCGTCTCTCTTAGGTGAATATTGTTCATCCATTAAACTTGGCTAATGAGTTCCAGTCAATCATAGAAGAGGAAATAATTGCCACTAATGTAAAATTAAAAGTTCTTCTTCCACCAACTATGTAAGTCAGCATTTTTGCAACTAAAAAAAAAAAAGTGGGGTAGGTTTGGTCCCCACGGCGGTATGACATTTCTGTACAGTTGTATTCCAAATGTGTATTTACTGGTTAATATAAAAGACATTTCTTGTTTCTTGGTATGAACCATGATATAGACCACTTTTGTTCTTTGTGATATATTTGTATATCTGCCTAGTAAGTACTTTTTGAAGAGGTTCTCCAGACCCCCATGGTGGTACCACATTTCTAGAAAAATTTTTATGCTTATGTGGCTTATAGGCCACCCATTTTTTATATTATTATTTAACCATATTTGTATTATACCTGCTAATGTAGTATTTTTAAAGGGGTTAAATCTTGAGATGAGCAAACCTTTAGCATGCTTGAGTCCATCCGAACCCGAACTTTCGGCATTTGATTAGCAGTGGCTGCTGAAGTTGGATAAAGCCCCAAGGCTATGTGGAAAACATGGATATAGTCATTGGCATAGTCAAGCATGCTCAAGGTTCGCTCATCTGTACTGGTCAGAGCAGAGGTTTGTTGTCAAGCAGACTGAGATCAGACACCGGTGATTCAAGGTAATAGAAGGCAGCCGAGAAGGACGAGGTAAAGGAGGCAAGCTTGTTACTGCATTTGCATTACCCATTGTGTTTTTGTTTTTCTATTAAGGCATTTCCTATATGAAGGAAATAATGAGTCGGTGATGGAAAAGACATTTGGCAGCACAACAGCGGATACTGTCCTGTCTACAGAATTTGATATCCATTCATCCAAAATAAAAGGTTTTTTTCAACTTTATGGATAATTCATGAAGGCTGCAATGTTAAAGGGGTACTTCAATGAATTTAGTTTACTTTCAAATCAGCTGGTGTCAGAAAGTGCCAGATATTTGTAATTTACTTCTATTAAAAAATGTCCAGTCTTCCTGTACTTATCAGCTACTGTATGTCCTGCAGGAAGTGGTGTATTCTGTCAAGTCTTACGCAGTGCCCTCTGCTGTCACTTCTGTCTATGACAGGAACTGTCCAGAGCAGTAGCAGTCCCTATAGAACAGTGCTTCTCAATTCCAGTCCTCAGGCCTGGCCAACAGGTCATGTTTTGAGGATTTCCTTAGTATTTCACAGGTGATATAATTATAGTCAGTGCATTAGGTATTATCACTGGTATTATCTTTGTATGGGAAATCCTCAAAACATGACCTGTTGGTGAGGCCTGAGGACTGGAATTGAGAAGCACTGCTATAGAAAACCTCTCCTCTTCTCCAGACTGGAAAGAATACATCATTTCCTTCAGGACATACAGCAGCTGATAAGTACTGGAAGACTAAAGATTTTTTAAGTGAAGTAAATTACAAATCTCTGGCACTTTCTGAATCAGTTGATTTGTAAGAAACCTTTCCTTCGCTGGAGTGCCCCTTTAAGAACATGTAATTGACATAGTCATCCATTCCTATGATGTTCTAATCGTTCCTTTTTGTTTTGTTGGTAACAGAAGTGCTTCGATACTCTCAGCTACCTATACAGGTACACCTATCTTACACACTACCAGATGGAAGGAGTAGACAACGGATCCTCAGCGAGAGAAGGCCGGTGACCAATGACTGGTAAGAGAGCTGAGTACTGTCCTGATAGATGACACTAAGTATCTTGGTGTGTCGCTGTATGGTGCCTCTATACAGTACTATACTACCCTAGCAGTCATTTATATATAATATGGGATCCAATGGTGCATGTCACAATCCAGCAGATAGAAATCTGTAGACCTTTATATATATACTATATAATTTCTTGGAGTTGCACAACTTTCCGTTCTTTATTCTAGTACTGTGGCTCTGGAGTCTATTGATCTGAGTGTTCTGCAGATCCACACCGTTCAGTTCAGTGCTCGCCTTGCAATGGAAGGACATGTGACTGAAGCCAGGAACGTGGCCCTGGAGCTGAAAGAATTAATAGACCTAGTAATGTAAGTATCTAGACTAGAGTTGGATCAGGTTGATAATGCAGTGAGGTTACGTGTGACTAGGTGTAGACGTCTTTGTTATACATGGTTATTCCATGACGTCTCTGTGGTCTTCTCAGGAGGCACGAGAAGTATGAAGCTCCTGGTGTTGTGTATGAGGACTGGGAGAACTCCATGGCTCCTATCTATGAAGATCTACAGGTGTATATGAAGGTTGGTATAATATTATTACAAGGTTATAAGGACAATGGGTGATCCAGCTCTGACAGAAAAATCTAATATAAATATAATGTGATCTTTTGTGATAATGAAATCTATAGTGATCTATAATGACAATGTAATCTATAGTGATCTATAATGACAATGTAATCTATAGTGATCTAGAGGAGGAAGCGAGGACCGACCTGTCAGCTCAGCACCTGCTTCCTTCTTGTTCCCCTCTCACTGTCTGTGCTATTAGCAGCAAGGAGGAGCAAGCCCAGAGGGGTAGGGGGGGGGGGGTCGCTGAGCTCTGGGAGGGGCTACCTGGACGATCCAGGCGGCCCATTGAAGAGACCGGTGGTCTGTTTACACCACTTCTATTACAAGGAGCGACGGGCAGCAAACCATCGCTATCATGATCAGGAAAGACCACGATCAGCCGACATCATGCCTGTTGGCTGATCTTGGTCTTTTAACAGAAACTAATACACCTAACGATTCTCGTCCGAAATGGCCGATAATCGTTTGGTGTAATAGGGCCCTAAGTGTCCTCTAGGTTTTCACCCTTTATCCCGCTCCATGGTGCAGAAGCGGGATTTCTGCTGCTAGACTTTACCAGGTCACTTCACAAGAGTGGTGCAGGTTTACGTAAAAAAACAGCTGTCCAGATAGGTGCTGTAGTTGGTGCTGGTCAGTAGCAGTGTGCAGACTAGGACTTGCAGACATGGTGCAAGCAGCAGAAGAACAGTGGTATGGGGAATGCGTCATTAAGGGTGGGTTCACACTACGGAATCCTCGCAGATAAGTTCCGGTGGATTCTGACGCTCATTCCTTTTTGCGGCGGCGCACCTCTCTGTCCGTCCCATAGACTCCATTCTATGGCCGGGCAGATTCCGCTTTCCGTCCGTCCGTCCATTCTTTTGACAGACAGCAGAATCGGCCCAGCCATAGAATGGTGTCTATGGAGCCGGAACTTATCCGTGAGTGTAAAAATCTGGATAGTTTTGTTAGATTAACCCTTCAGAGTGGTGACAGGGCTCTCGCTGAGTACAGCTATTTCTCATTTTCTCCATTTAAGGGGGTGGGACCAGAGCCATGCTGTTTGCTAACAGTACACACACAAGGTCTTACCATTTCTTAATTGTCTGGCCAATCACAGGGCAGCACCTGCTTCTTACTGCTATGCCATGGCATAGAGGTGGTGAGAGTGCACTGGACAAGCTGGCACTTTGTTAGGTAATGAGTTAAAGGACACTACTATAGATGGCATGTGAGGGGAGTAGGAGTTACTGATGCATTGGCTTTGCAAGGCGCTAAGTAAGCAGAAGGGAAATAAATAGCTCATCAAGGATGGGGCGCTAAACAACTACTGCTGCTGCTGTTTGTGACAATGACAAGCTAGGCAAAAGGCAGATTACATTCAGGAGGCAGCACTGTGTACATAGAGTAGTAAAGACACAACTTTTATGAGTGTTCAGAGATGAGAGGGAAGCCTTAGTTACATGTCAGGGACAGCATAGACCCTCTGAAGGAGGCAGAAAGGCTGACAGATTAAAGTGAATCACAAACACAAGCTACTAGCCACTACCACTGGCGATTCACCAATAATTACTTATCATAAATACATGTATTACCCATAAGGTAACAATTCTGGAGCATCTTTACTCCTCCTGGTAATGTATAGATAAGGGCTACATGGAGACATTTTGTAATGTAAACCATGAAGCTCTAGCTATTATATATGGCCATTTAAGAAATTGTCCTATACAGTAACAACTCTACAGTCAGGCTGCTACATAAGTTGATAATTTTTCTGAATTTTCTTTATTTTTAGGAGAATTCATCAGAGAAAACTGATCAGGATAACCACACAGACGGTCCTGTTGTAAAGGTAATTCACGGCCCTAAAACAAAGCAGCTTCTACGACTAAAACATTGGCCTAGAAAACATGTTACAATATGTTCCTAGTCTGTTCCAATTATACATTGTTCTTAATACTGTAAATCACCATATTGGCCCATAGAAAGGGGCCCTCTATCCTAAACGGCACTATATAAGAGGACCTAGGGTGACTTGTGCCACGGGCCTCCTGTCTTCTATGTATACGACCTCTGACCTTATACAGTGATCTGATATCCAACGACATCTTGCCATAGGCATTGGATTTCTGATTGGATTTTTTTGTCATGATCTTTTGTGTTCTAGACTTTCTCAGATGAAATGGCCAAAATGATATTTCACATGAAGAGAGCCAAGAACAGAGTGTTGAGTAAGCTAAGAAACCAATCGGAATAAAAGAGGACAATGACAAAATAATGGAAGAACATGGCCGAGACACCCGGGTGTATATACTGTATATAGTCTATACTACATATTGTGGTGAAACAGACATGCATCTACACAATACTATATAAAAGCTGAACAGACCCTCTGGTTTACCCAAAGGCATACACTGGGGCCATAAAAGAGGTCTCCGAGCTGGGACTGTCCTGGATTTAGAATCAATAAGAGTTCAGAAAGCAAGTTCATTGATGGTTTTCTTGCTCTGGATGAACGAGCTGTCTAGATTTACCGTATAAAGTGTGATCTTTGGTCTTACAGCTATAACTTTATCTCCGTCATGTTACCTGGGGTATATATAGTATGTGTATTATATATTGGATATGGTGGCAAAGAAGACCACTGATTGAAGAACTGAAAAAAAGGCTTATACAATAAATTTTTTTATTAGAAAGTTAGTGTGGTGTATTTTTATGGTGTTATAGTTCTTACCTCCCCAGTAGTTTTTTGGCATTGTCTAAGCTCTAAGGTATATGTATGTATGATGTGTGTAATCTGTTGACTTGTAATGTGCTGGATACACAAAAACACAGAAAAATGCAACAGCTCACCGCAATGGCAAGATGTAGACCCAATACAGACATGGAAATAGTTAAAAGCAGCCCCCCCCCCAACTGCTAAAACTGCCTAGTGTGAATGGTGTTCTAGGAGAGCTGACCAAATTTGTCTTTTTTTTCTGTGTTCCAGATGGGGGAGTAGCTGCCTCTACTTGGTTGTGCACTTCACCCATCCCACCCAGGTGGTGCAATTATTTTTGGAAGTATAATACGGATCTTACATGCCCAGAGCATAGGCGTATTGTACGCCATGGAGAGGCCATAGTACAGTGCATGAGGCTACCTTGTCGTGGTGGGGTGGTTTATACGGTTTGCAAATGGTAACCAAAAGCCTCATTATTTTTTGTGAGAATTTTGCAGTTGGGGGGCTGCTTTTAACCATTTTCATGTCTGTAGTGAGTCTACATCTTGCCATTGCGGTGAGCTGCATTTTTCTGTGTTTTTGCAGTTTCAGCTGTGGCAATGCGCTCCTGCCTAGTGTGAATGGTGTTCTAGGAGAGCTGACCAAAATTAGTCTTTTTTTCAATATGCTGGATATGTGGAAAAGAATCAGGACAGATTCTGGCTTCAGCCCTACATCCCCCTGTCCTAGATACCTCTACTCACACCATAGCCATTTCTTTTCATCATAGTCATTAGGCCATTGGCTTGTCAGCTGGCTGCCTTTAAACTCTGTGCAGCTGACAAGCTGATAGCCCAGTCTAGGGAAGCCCTTCGCTAGTACTATAAATTCACACATCTCTAATCAGGTGGTGTTAATGGGGCTATTGAGGTTTAGAAAAAGCATAACTACTTTCAGACACAGACACAGACCTGAAGAGTCATTTCTGCAAGAGAGTGGCCATGTTTTTCTAAGCCCGGGTAACAAAGGCTTACAGAATAAGATCCAGTCCTGGACTGTGAATATGCTGCTTATTTAGAGCCATAATACAGCCATGTACATGGAGACTCAGGGTATGTACACACTATAATTTTGACAGAAACTCAGTTCCGGAATTCTCAGCTAGCGCCCGCGAAGTGCGGTGGGTGCGCACTCCTCTGCCCATGTCAGACTCCATTCTATGCACAGATGGATTCTTTCATCTGTCCAAAGAATAAACTTAATCATTCTTTGGACGGATGAAAGAATCCGCCTGTGCATAGAATGAAGTCTGACACGGTTGCCCGCCACTAGCTGAGAATTTCCCCAACAGAGTTTCCGTCAAAATTACTCAGTGTGCACGTACCCTAAGGCACTGTGCACAATATCGCATTTGGGATCAATGGCACAAACCAACACACACTATGGGAAGAAGGGAAGGCTTAGATTTCTTACTTTGTTACAAAAAGGGAGAAATAAACACAACAAACAATATATTGTGAAGGCAGAAAAATAAAGTGGGGGAAAAAAACCCTCAGAAATAGTCCAATAATTAGCAGTGCTGATGTAAAGTCCTTGTCTATCCAGGGACATTGAAAGAAATAAGGGCCTACAAGTCCAATTCGATTCCTATCTTGCGTGACAGATTGCCACGCTAGACCATCATTTTTACTGTGGGTGGGCAAGAAGGCATTTACCGACCTAATCACCAAGTATAAATATATTAAGGGATCACTCCCAATGGAAAATAAAAATATAAAATAAAAATATAAAACTAAAATAATGAGGTTCTGTTAAATGCTGAATGCGAGATTTTACTGATCAATTACAACACTGGAGCCAGTGATAAGCCAACAGACCAGAAAATGCTTGTCTTTCAATTGATTGCATCTTTTGTGCAGTCCAAGGGAAACTCCAGCAATCCCATATTTAAAGCGACTCTGTACCCACAATCTGACCCCCCCCCCCCCCCCCCCAAAACCACTTGTACCTTCGGATAGCTGCTTTTAAACCAAGATCTGTCCTGTGGTCCGTTTTCGTAGGTGATGGTTGTCCTAAAAAACACTTTTAATCTTGCAGCCCCATGCCCAACGGTAGTATCTGTGCCCTAACTTTGCACCCCCCCTCGTCCCTCCTCCCCACCCTCTCCATCATTAGGAATGCCACTGGAACATTTTCTCCTGTCTGAACACTGCACAGGTGCCTTAACAATCCAGCCCATGTGCCGTGCTGACACAGCTGAGGAATAGAAGACAATCTGCCTAGAGCATTGCTAATGATGAGGAGGGACAGAGGTTGTGCCAGCCTAGTGCATAGACATTCTAAGCGCCGGCCATTGGGCATGGGGCTGCAAGTTTAAAAGTAGTTTTTCAGGAAAACAACTGCATCACCTGCCAAACGGACCCCAGGACAGATCAAAAAGCAGCTCTCTGAAGGTACAAGTGCTTTTTTTTTTGGGGGGGGGGGGGGGGGGGGGGGGGAGGGGTCAGATTGTGGGTACAGAGTCACTTTAAATGCACAGAAAGCATATACTGTAGATGCACTCACAAATCCCCCCCCCCCCTCCTTATCTGTCATTTGCCACCTCTTACACTTTTCTATGCTGCTCCTAGCTCCGGATTAAACTTTTACAAAATCAGTTTTATATCATGGCACCCAGACTGTAAACTTCATTTCCCAGCGGGCATTGCACCGTCAAGCCAACTGCCAAGTACTCACCTCATCTTGTAGTATCTGCCCATTGCTGGCACAATCTGCTTCTGCGACGCAGACAGGGGCGGATTAACTTTACCATAGGCCCCAGGCTGTTCACCAAGCCTGGGCCCCCCAACCCTACTGTAACTTTGGCAGCACTAGCCTGGCGTTCATAGTACAGGATAGATAATGTCATGATTTGTGCAAAATTGCTATAAAAAAAAAAAAAAGTGATTTTTTGCAAATCATGGCAGACGTGTAGCCAGGAGACAGTACACCACTGAAAGTATAAGGCTTTTTGGGTGGTCATGGGCCCCCCAGGAGCTCAGGGCCTCCGGGCTGCTGCCCGAAATGCCCCTATTATAATCCACTACTGGATGCAGACACAACTTTCTCCTATACCAGTGCTTCTCAATTCCAGTCCTCCGGCCTCACCAACAGTCATGTTTTTTAGGCTATCCCATACAAGGGACACCCGTGCTAATACCTGATGCACTGAGTATAATTATATCACCTGTGAAATACTAATGCTGCGTTTACACGTAACGATTATCGTGCGAATTTGCACGATAACGGTCGAATTGGAACGATAATCGTACGTGTAAACGCAGCGAACGATCGGACGCACGATAAATCTTACATCGTGATCTTTCATCAGGTCAGCAAATCGTCGTACGCAAAAAATTTGCAAATCGTCCGTGTGAACAGTCGTTCGCCGATTTAGCCAATGTGTGAGATAGCTTAAATGATCGCAGTGCGAATTTTCGTACGATATATCGTACCGTCTAAACGCTGAACGTTATAAAAAAAATCGTAAATCCGACATTGCTAATCGTACGATCGGGCCAATAATCGTTACGTGTAAAAGCAGCATAAGGAAATCCTCAAAACATGACCTGTTTGTGAGGCCTGAGGACTGGAGGCTATCACTGTTTCCCTGCCCCTTGGCCAGGTGAGATTTCGGTGGTGGGCAGGGTTACAGCTGAGGTGTACAACTTTCCTGGCAACAGAAGAGATAGATTATGTGACCTCTGTATCAGAAGAGAGAACAGAGGAGTTGTGACAGAGTGGACCATGCAGTCAGAATTTCCAGCAGCTTCAGGCCGCATTCACACATTTTCATGTTCTGCACGAAACATGGATGTGGAATGGCTGTAACTGGGACCCCCCTGCCCAGGCAGCATCTGTGATTAAGATGCTGGGAGCGGGGGAACTGTATGCATATGAGCCGTACTGTAATGACAGTGCCATGTGGCACATATGTATACAGACCAGGACAACATTAAAGGGCTACATGAACAACCCAGCAATCACACTGTATGGTTATTTGTGCAATGTCGCGTCTCTGCAATCTCACCTATTGGTGCTAGATTTATGGCCTTGGTTGGTTGAAGTAGGAATTGCTGATTGCCCAATTGCCTCATTGACTAAAGCTGGGCAAGTGCAGAAAAAAAAAAAAAAAAAAATCCCTTTTTAAATTCATTGGCTTCAGTTATACAGATTAGTATTACTTCTATTCAAAGATCTCCAGTCTTCCAGTACTTAGCTGCTGTATGCCCTGCAGAAAGGGGTGTGCTGTTTTCAGTCTGACACAGTGCTCTCTGCTGCCATCTCTGTTAATGTTAGGGACTGTCCAGAGCAGTAGCAAATCCCCATAGAAAACCTCTCCTGCTCTGGACAGTTCCTCACATTGACACAGGTGGCAGCAGAGAACACGTCAAACTGGAAACAGTACACCACTTCCTGCAGGACATACAGCAGCTGATAAGTATTGGAAGACTTGATTTTTAATAGGAATGAATTACAAATCTTATAATATCTCCTCTCAAGTTACTTTGTATTGCAGAAATAATCTTTACACCAGAAGACAATGCTTTGCTGCACATAATTTATTTAATATTTGTATCTCAGAGCATGCAAATCACTCATCCCAGAGACCCCATCCCCCCCTTTGATTGTAGCACTATAGCCCTCGCACATGGTCCACAGCCATACTGATAGGACATTAGTCACTGTCTCCCAGGGTCAGCTTGTCAAACAAGTATTCTCCCATGCCGACCTCAGCCGCCTTTACACGCTTCAGGTTTGTAATGTGGTCTCCCAGTTTCTTTATCAGTTCCACCTCCTCCCCCAGATATTCTCTCTCCAGGAAGTCACACATCTGTAAGGGGAAGGGATATTATACAGATCATTACTATATATTGTTGCTACGATAGTCCAAGCGCTTTAGAGAAACGTTAGAGAATCAGAGACAGTTGCCATTGTAAAGAGAATGTCCATAGGGGCACATGAAAGCCAAAAGAGGTATACACGTGTATCTAAAGGGTCTGACTAGGAGAACTCCTATAACATGGCTATACTATAAAGGTAGCATTTAAACAGATATGGTCACTTCAGAACTCCTGACAAGGAAAGCTTTTTGATCGGTCAGGGGTAGGGAACCTGGGCTCTCCAGCTGTTGCAAAACTACAACTCCCATCATGCCTGGACAGCTAAAGCTTTGGCTGTCCAGGCATGATGGGAGTTGTAGTTTTGCAACAGCTGGAGAGCCAAGGTGGCAAGACTCATATCACTAGAAGGAGCAAAGTGTGAGCAAAGCATGCCCTTCCCTCAATGTAAGGCTATGGGATCATCAGGGTTGACTGCAGAGAAAAGTGCTCAGTAGTGCACTTCTCTCCCCACGTATTCTAGCCATTGCTGGGGATCTGAACACCCAGGATCAAAACTCATCTCTATGACAGGTCAGAAGTTTTTAGGTGACAGGTTCACTTTAAAGAGAAGTCGCCAACATACATTGTTATGCAACAGACATTAGGAGGCATATGGCCATTCAATATATGGGAGATAGTGTGCCTACTACTACGTATTACGTCCAATAGAAAGCCACTTACATGAGGGTCTGCATGGTCAGTAGCAATCTTATGGAGGTCCAGCAGGGCCTGGTTTACACTCTTCTCTAGTGTCAAGGCATACTCCATAGCACTGGTGCCATTCACCCATTCATCAGCCTCAGGTTTCTGTAATAAGGAACAAGTACAGAATATTACAGCGGTAACAGGTGCAATACAGGTCATTCCAACACATTGGCATTAGTTGGCGGTAAGTGCCTCCTTGGTATATCAGACATTAGTCCATTGCCCCTGTATAAGTCTACAAGCCCCACAGCAGAAGTTGTTACCTTGATATCCTGAAGGACGATCCGGCCTCCACGCTTGTTCTGGAACTTCAGAAACTTCTCAGCCTGTTCTCTCTTCTCCTCAGACTGTTCGCGGAAGAACTTGGAGAATTTGGCCAGTGCCACGTCATCCCGGTCAAAGTAGAATCCCTGCGATGAAGAAAAAAAAAAAAAAAAAAAAAGTCTTGTTGGGTAAAAGAACCAGCAACAGGCAGACACGACTTGAGCTCTTATAATGGAGCCCATCTCCTGCAATGAGTCAGATGGGATGGCGTGTTGGGGAGTGAATTGCGCGGTTCTCCTGCCTGTATCTAGGGAATGGTGGTCTTCACAGTGAGACTCTGGACACAGGACTCCCAGGCTCTCTAGGTGTTTGGGTGGGGAGCAGGACTAACTGTTTTGGCAGCAGAACATTCTGCACTATGGCATTGCAGCATAGTAATGCATAATTAAAAAAAATATATAAATAATTTATACACTAAGGCAGACATTTATCAAACATGGTGTAAAGTGAAACTGGCTCAGTTGCCCCTAGCAACCAATCAGATTCCACCTTACATTCCTCACAGACTCTTTGGAAAATGAAAGGTGGAATCTGATTGGTTGCTAGGGGCAACTAAGCCAGTTCACTTTACACCATGTTTGATAAATCTCCCCCCCAGTGTTTGTTGTACCTGGCCAATAGTAGCGCTGAGAAAGTCCAGTAAATTCTTGTAGTGACGGACAGGCTGTTTTGTATACGTGCCTACATAGCGTCCTGTCAGTCATCATTCTGATGAGCGGGAGCACTCATGTATACACTGGACTCAGAAGCACATTCTTTTAGCACTCTACTAGACAAGTTATACAGTGTAACCATGTACTAATTTGGCTAGTACAGGTATAGACACCTGAAGCCATAATATAGTGCCCTTACATAGGGCTGCCTGATCTGCGAGAATTTTTTTTCTGTTTTTAATAATCTACCTTATCAGAAATATTTGGGGGTTGCAG
Organism: Dendropsophus ebraccatus; assembly: GCF_027789765.1. Classification (NCBI taxonomy): domain Eukaryota; kingdom Metazoa; phylum Chordata; class Amphibia; order Anura; family Hylidae; genus Dendropsophus; species Dendropsophus ebraccatus. The sequence continues at coordinate 69,841,319 of NC_091465.1, forward strand.
TTAAACTTGTGGTGTGTGTATATATATATATATATATATATATATATATATATATATATATATATATATATATATATATATATATATATATATATATATATATATATATATACACACACACCACAAGTTTAACTGCAACCCCCAAATATTTCTGATAAGGTAGATTATTAAAAACAGAAAAGCAGAACTTATGGTGACGAGAGCATTTAGGCTGTCATTGCGCTTTCCTGCTATCGATTACCAAACTTTTAGAAGTTCCATATTCTTCTAACTTTTTGGTTTATTAACAGTAAGAACAGGACATATGGCCCTTTATAACTAGGGCCCTAAACTGGAGACAGCCACAGAACATCTGACAAACATTATACACTCACATTTTATAACCTCTGGCATATAAAGCATGCATGCACTTGTAGTCCCACAGCAGTTTAGGAAATAAAGGTCTATTGAGCTCATATACTCACCACAGACAGGTAGACATAGGAAGCCTGCAGCTCTAGGTTGACAATGCGGTTGACTCCAGCTTCACTGTTCTGGTGGTAGTTCTGGCGGATCTGCGAGCTCATGATGATGGTGGTTGTAGTAGCTGCTTACTCAGGGAATAAGATGAGGTTCTGGAGATGACGACAGGTGTGATGGTTTTAGCACAGGGAAGTCCTGTTCCGTTCAAGCACTGTTGAAGCAAGAACTAGGAAATCCTCTGACTCTCTCAGCTCTGGTGGATGCAATGCTGCTGCTCTCTGGTTTTTATACACTCACAGGGTGGAGTCCTGGAGATACAACCCACCCATCTACCTACCTCACAGTGTTTGGATTGGCTTGTGATTTAGTAAGGGGTGCAAAACAGGATATCTTGTCATCAAATTTCACCATGCACCCTGGAAAGGAAAGAGTTAACAATGAACACTAGTGTCAGAGCTGCAGAGTTATTGCACCGTGATCACAATATACTAGGGTGGAATATCTGTGTGTACAGTGTCCTAAATCACATGCAATGTTATGCATGCAGATATGTACGGTGCTATATAATTATATATGTGCTTATTGCATACTACATTCTGGTAGGTTTTTGTGCGAGATTGCATCACAAGACACTGAGTGTAATAAGTCACTGCGGAGCCAAACAAATATTAGTTGTAGTTGACCTAGTCGGGATAAAATAAAGGGAGTAACACAAGGCTTTGCAATCATTTGTTGGATTTTGTGCGATGGAAACAAGGAAGTGTGCAGCTTTTTCCATAGGGAAACATTGAAGTCACTTAGTTACCATGTTGCTGTAGCCTTTACGAGAAAACCCCTTCTAAGGGCCCTTGCACACTAAGTAAAACAGGCTGAATTTCCGTTGCGGATACACGTTCCGCCCAAAGAAGTGACATGTCACTTCTTTGGGCGGATTCTGTTGAGGAATCCTATAAAAGCCAATGAGGCTTGAATTCTGCTTGCATTCCGCTCAAATTCTGCTCCTATTCTGCCAGAGCTGAATTTTAAGCAGAAAACTTTCCTCTTCAAATCCTCGTGAAGGGTATGTGCACACTGAGGAAAACACGCTTGTTCCCGCGTGCTCCCGCTTTACTCTCCGCCTGTGCCATAGACTTTATTCTATGGTCAGTCAGATTCCGCTGTCCGCCCCAAGAATGAACAGGATGAATGGAGTCTATGGCATGGGCGAGATGTGTGTGGCCGCGAGCTGCGGAATCCACGGCGGATTCCTCAGTGTGCACATACCCTTATTGCTCAGTGTGCAAGGGCCCTAAAAAGGAATCAGCTCTTCTCGTTGACTTCTCTAAACCCCTGTGATAACCAGTGTACATTGGAAGCTGCATCTGGCTATACATTTCATTGCAGTGTAAACAGAGTCATAGATTTGCTGCAAATTTTTTCTTTTTTTCTGTTGAATAGGGGGGGTGGCTACCTCCTGTTGGCTTGCACTCCACCCATGTCCCAAGGGTGCTTTAAAAAGAGATCATTTGGCTCCTATCTGCCCAGTTGTAGGCCTATTCAGCCCAGGAGAGGCCATTGCTAGTGTGAAAATGCTAGAGTAGGAACCATGTGTCAACATGGTACACTCTGATCAAATAGTTTGCTAAGATCCTCTTTTTAATATCTACAGAGCAGGTGTTTACCGTGTGTATGCTGGGAGGAGTATATACAAGGGGGCCTGCACCTGTCGGTTGCTGTTGCACCTTCTGATTTTTTATACATTTCATTATAAATGGCTGCCCATGTATTCATGGGAGAGTTGGGTTCATCTGAGCTGTTTTGACAGTTTTGTTAAAAGCTACTGACACCTCTGCATTTTTATTCCTATTTCCTTACTTTATTAAAAATTTTGTTTAGTTTCTCTTCTACAGTTCCCTGTATGAGCTCTATTTTCTCTCTATACTTGTACACAGACTTTAAATCTGCTGCACGAATGGAGTGCCACAGACTTTAACTGAAATCACTATCGCAGTGGATTTCATTGAGAGGAACTCGCAGCATTAAATCCACTGTGAAAGCGGGATGTGTGAAGGCACCCTAAGGCTGGGTTCACACTACGTATATTTCAGTCAGTATTGTGGTCCTCATATTGCAACCAAAACCAGGAGTGGATAAAAAACACAGAAAGGCTCTGTCCACACAATGGTGAAATTGAGTGGCTGGCCGCCATATAACAGTAAATAACTTCCATTATTTCAATATAAAAGCCGTTGTTTTAAAATAACAGCAAATATTTGCCATTAAATGGTGGCCATCCACTCAATTACAACATTGTGTGAACAGAGCCTTTCTGTGTTTTCAGTCCACTCCTGGTTTTGGTTGCAATATGACCACAATACTGACTGAAATATACGTAGTGTGAACCCAGCCTTAGGCAGTAAAATTTAATTGCAGGTGTGTATTTTAAGATGTTTACAGTCTAACACTTCTAGATATGAGAAGTGTTGACCGGTCTGCTCCTGACTGGACTAGTTAGGATGGCTAGTGTTATGATGTGAACCGAAGAACAAAGAGAAATTAAACATGTAATGGTAGATTGTAAATTCCATTGATATAAGATCACAATGTCGCAGTTCAACATCGCAATGAATATTAGTAAATGTGGTCACGTTGCAATCTGCAAATTACCATGACTGCAACATGGCGGTCAGCTATTGTTTGTGTTTCCAGCAGTGCAAGGTTGTGAACTTATGTCACATGGCTACAAATTACTCTGTAGCCCTGGCTGTAACACATGCAAAACCTGGAACATAAAGACATTCTGTCAGTAGGTTTATGCTGTTCTATTTCAGGTAGCATAAACTAGTGTGGTGTCTTTTCTCTTGTACACCTGTCGCAAAAGTTTCTTACTCCAGGTTAAGTGGTGATGGAGTGCACTTAAGAGTTTCACCACTAGATGTCAGTATTTTTTATGTATGTATGCTCTTATGTATTGCACAGCTGAAGTTAGGAATGGGTTACTGTTTTATGTGTGCCATGTGCTTTTGCTGACCTATAGGAGATGCTCTCTACTCTCAGCCTATCTCTTTCTTTCTTTTGCACACATTCCTTTCCACCACACACAGGGTAGATAACACATCCCCTGTTACATGGTGGAAGTGTAGCTTCAGTCTCAGTCTTATCCAGATTCTCAAAGAGGACAGCCACAAACAAGACAGACCCAGCTGTAGCCAAGCTAATCCAGGGCCTGGCTCTGCCAGGACCCTCGCCCGGGCACGGCCGTATTAACAGCTGCTGCTGCCCTAGGCACTAAACTTGAAGACGCCCCATCTTGGCCACAAGCTTTTTTGAATAGCATTTTTTATGGTTTTTAACTGCTTAAAACATAAATTTCCACATAGAATCAATGATTAGAGTGGTCCGCATATTGTCTGAAGGAAATAGGTAGGTAATAGCTCCAGGCGTCATAGCCATACAAGACCTCATAAACACTGCCACACCAGACCAGATCATACCTCCCCCCCCCCCTCAAAAAGACAACAGATTTACTGGCAAGTCTGACCGGGAGGTGGGAGACTAAAAAAATAAAAACAAAAAAAGTTGTTTTTTTTTCTCCCCCTGCTCCCTGGTGCTGCCCCCCCCCCCTGCAAGGTGCTGCCCTAGGCACCGGACCATGAGTGCCTAGTGGTAAATACGGCCCTGCGTCCAGGACAAGTCAGTTCAGTGTGTGTTTAGGGAGTCTAAGATACGTGTGTGCAGATGCAGCTAGAGACAAACAGTTCTTCCAGTATTCCTACTATATCTACCATGCAGTGCTAAACACTACAAAGGGAGAAGAGTCTGGAAAGATCCTAGCCCATGCCGTGAACCAGTCTACAAAGTGCAGGGCAGTATCCTGATACAAAAGAGGAACCAGCCTAGATAGGACAAAGCTACCAGAAGGTCTACGAATCCTATCTTGCAATGCAGGTAACTAGGACGCCACAGGAACTTAGCTTCACCCAGTTAACCATGACTGGGGCTTGTATCACCCTAGGAGGAGGAGTCACTAGACACTGTAGGGCAAAGGTGATCAGAATAAAGTCTATACACAGGTACAAGTAAACTTCTCATTCTAAAGTATTCTCTCAAGTTCCGGCAGAGTACACTGCTACATTAGGTTAGGCCTCCCATGACAATCTCCTCTCCTCTATGCTACTCTACTCTACTTTCAACAGCACTGCTACAACTACCTCTGCTCTACTCTATTCTACGACCAACCACCACAGAAGTGGCATCACCAGCAACACCTTAGCACGTTGCCGGTCAAGTACCACACTAGTGACAGAGATCCTCAACAGAATGATGTATCTCTTACATTGTTCTGTGCAGCTGTCCCAGAGATAACCTCCTGAATAACATGGACAATAAGTAGTCCTCTCCATTTTGTGCGTGAGCCTAGTAGTCCTGGATATTCATGAGAAGGAGAAAACTCCGCCCAACTTCTTATTGGCAGTTATCTATCCATGCTGTGTATAGGCAGTCAAATGTCAATCAGCACCTGGAGGGCGGGGAAGGGGTTTGTGGCAAGAATCCTATTCTCCTGCATATTAGGAGAACAGCTGAACAGAATGATGTAAGTAAGTATGTAAGTAAGTTCAGCATTTCTGTCACTAGTTTATGCTGCCCTCATTCAAGGCAGCATATACTTAGTGACAGATTCCCTTTAGCAGCTACAGTAAAGTGCACTTACATGACCATATGACCCTATACTGAGCGCTATTTAATTCAGTAAAATAGCAGAGGACCAAGGTATTAAAATGTAGCCTTGCTGTATGTTGGCTACCAGAATATCACACTTGTATACACTGCCACTTTAAGAGCATTGCATTTTCTGTTTTTGTTATTCATTATGTAAAATAGGTTTGGGAAGTCAACGGGTGTGTAGGTCACAATCAGGGTGGATGATTTTATAGGAAAAGGTTCCAAAAAATGGGGGGAAAAGGTGATACAAAAGGCTCAGAATGCCTCTTCTCAAGATCTTGTGGTCAAAATTAGTCGTGCCCTTCAAGCACCCATGTATCTATGATGGTGGTTGTAGCGCTCTGTTGTCATGCCCTGGTCACAGTATGGCCACCATGAATGAGGCCCTTTTACCAGAACTCCTACATTCCTTGGGCTGGCTCATTACTGAGGTGCTGCACTAAGACTAAGACTAGTAGTCCTCGGGAAAGTCTTCTAGTTGGAGGCAAATTTTTACAAAATTCTAAAGTCAGTTTGAAGCAGTGTAGTTCCCAGTAGTTCCCAACTGCGAGATGCACAAATCCTTTTCTGCAATTCCCAAATGTGGGGTACAGATCATTAAATTTGTGGAAAATCAGCTGCTGAGCTGCTAAGCCAGGCCTGAGGACGAGTCTAGGACTGTTAGGTCCTTAAGTGCCTTTCCCTGTCAGCCTCCACAGACAGACACTCTCCTCTGTTCTTTCTTTATCCACACTGTTCTGCATTTAAAGGGGTGCTCTTCAAATAAACTGCTCAAAAAGTTATACAGATTTGTAATTTATTTCTATTAAAAAAAAAAAAAGCTCAAGTCTTCCAGTACTTATCAGCTGCTGTATGCCCTGCAGGAAGTGGTGTATTCTTTCCAGTTTGTGATGCCACCTCTGTCCATTGGGCTATGGTTCAGGCATCTGGGTTAAATTTTGAGAACACCTAGCACAGGGTATGAGCGATGAATTTCTGTCATCCTCCCACTGTAAAGCCCTGCCCTTAGCATCACTCCTTTAGAAACATATGTTATTTCTATCTTTTTGGCCTTGTTCCCACTGCAGGCTCCTGGCCAACCAGAATAAACAGAGCAAGGGTTATACTATTCTGCTGTCTGGAGGATTTTCCAATGCAAAAGTAATGTGTGCTCCTATATGTATCATTATTATTCCATAGCAGACAACCTTGGAGTATTGATCTGTGGTTAATCTTTACCATTTGGTCATTTTCATAGCTCCTATGATTTACATGGCTGGTGTGACATCTTAGCTCCACCAATAAGATAACTTATCATATGCTGGTATCTATATATTGCTGTACAGTGCAGTAAAAGAAGATATGTTCTGTACTATTGATCCCGGAGATGATATCAGCTTGTCAGGCTGGGTGTGTTACACAATGAGCAGATATAGGATTGTAATGTATAGTGACATCTATATAGAATCTGTATAGCATCATGTTCCCTTGTCTGTTTATCCTTGTTTTTCTGATGCACATCCATCTTCCCATGCAAAAAGCCATATAGCAGATGTAGGGATAGTTTGTGAGGCCCTGTAGGGATTATTTGCTCCTCGTTCCCCACTCGCTGCTGCCGCTATTCTACGCGGCTGCAGCGAGCAGGTGAGTCCAGGGAGGGTCGGGGGAAGCTGCAGGGAGGTGCTGGGGGGGGGCTGCCTGGGTGATCGCTGACCGTCTGGGCAGCCCATAGGATATAGCGGCAGTCTAAGGCCCTATTTCACGCAACCATTATCGTCCGTATTCGGCCGTTATGGCTGATAATCGTCCAGTGGAATAGGAGGCAACGATTAGCCGACATCGTTCATATCGGCTGATCGTTGAAGTCGTTTTTTGTCGAAAGACAAACGACTTATATAGCAGCGATCTGCTGCCGCCGCTCCGCTGTTAGCGCTTGTTTGCTCCTCTCAGTCGGCCCGTGTAATAGGGGCTTTACACGGAGCGGCGGCAGGAGATCGCTGCTATATAAGGCGTTTGTCTTTCAACATGTTGAAAGACAAACGACTTCAACAATCAGCCGATATGAACGATGTCGGCTGATCGTTGCCTCCTATTCCACGATTATCGGCCGTAACGGTAGATAAAGGCCGAATATGGCCGATAATCCTTCCGTGGAATAGGGCCTTTAGTCATCACCTCATCTAATACGGCCCTTAGTAACCGTGTTTCCCCCATACAGTACCAGACCTATTGTGTCCTAAAATGCATCCCAGCTTCTGGGCCCAACCATAAGCCATTTATAATACTGCTCTTTTCTTATGTGTCATTGAGGCTTCTGCTAGATCTGTAACCTACAGCTATGTCCCTGCCAACCACAATGTCCTCGCTAACAGCCAGTGTGCCCCAATCTTAGACGTAGTGCCATCCTATTGTCTATCGCAATGCACTTAGTGTCACCCACAATTTCTTACCACTGCCACACTGTATCCTCCAGTGTCAGTAACAAAGTATTGGGAATGTTGATATCAAACATGTCTAACCCTTCTTTATCAGAACTATGAAGTTGGGGGGATTTGGTGCACGCCTATAGACATGGTAGATGTTTGGCCGATTCCACCAAATCTGGTGGCTTCATCTGACAATAGTTATTGAGTGCCACACTGTTCCCCTGGTGCTCGATATCTCTTGTATTTCCTACTTCAATTTTTTTCATCATCCTTCCCACATTTTTCTCCCCCCCCCCCCCCCCCCCCCCCCCTCATCTCCAACCATTTCTATCAAAACACACTGTCAGACTCTGTGCACTTGTTTTACAGCATGTTGATGGCTGATGCTGTGACCGGTGTGCACCGTGACTAGGCACAATTTCTTCCACAATGACTAAGCAAAACAAAGCTTTACCATGTGCTCTGCTCAATAGGCCAGTGATCACAAGCAGATTATGTATGATGGTGGGGCAAACACTCAGGGGGAGGACAAACATTATGCCCCTATCAGAAGCCATAAAACATAATAGAAGACATGCCTACTTTATATATAATAACCCCACTGAGGAGGAGGGTATTGTACGTAGTGATGTCCCCTTTAGCCAGGTGATGTGTCATCGGTAGTGAAAAATTTTTCACATCAGGCAAGAAAATCATGAATGGATTAACATTTTAATAGGCATTTTCCTACTTATTTGTAAAGGCCACATGTGTCTAACATCCCCCAACCTAATGATAGACTGATATTACCAATAATACCAGTATATGGAAAATATCACCATGCATATTACCGCCATACTGTTACTAACCAAATCCTATATACTGAGACCAATATTGCCAATAATACCAGTATATAGGAAGGAAATATTACCGCCACACCACAACCACCATATTGTTACTGACCAGATCCTGAATACTAAATCCAATAAGACACAGTACCAGATAACAAGTAACAAATAACACCACCACATACTGACTAACACCACCGCTGCTACTGACTAATACCACCACATACTAACACCAACACATACTAACTAATGTCACCACATACTGACTAACACCACTGCTGCTACTGACTAACACCACCGCTGCTACTGACTGACACCACCGCTGCTACTGACCAACACCACCACTACTGAATAATACCACCACATACTGACTAACACCACCGCTGCTACTGACTAATACCACCGCTGCTACTGACTAACACCAACACATACTGACTAACACCACCGCTGCTACTGAATAACATCCACTGTACACAGATCACTATCACCTCATCCAGTCATATAGAAGTAGCCTCAGCTCTACACAGGTCCTGTACACCATATACATTACAGTGCAGTTACATCAGGTGACTCACATGGGGCGTCTTCTCTGATTGGAGTTCTTCCCTTTTCATCTTCTTCTTCTGTCCTGAGCCGTTATGAGAACTTCTCCGAGCCACAAATCCACAGAACCTGCCAGACATATATATAATAGGCTCCTCACTTTGTCACCATCCTCATCTCTCTATACACTGCACATCTGTATTGGCCCCTTTACACCCTCATTTAGTGGGTAGGCTGACTCTATGTGACCCCCTTATAGTATATGCCCCCCTCTGTGGTCCACTATAGTACATGCCCTATTGCATACACTCCCCATGTAGTCCCCCAATGTTTCCCCCTTATAGATGGCCCATTATAGATGCCCCTTATAATAGCCCCCATGTAACCCCCTTATAATGGCCCCCATTGTAATCCCCCTTATAGATGGCCCCCCATTGTAATCCCTCTTATAGATAGCCCCCATTGTAATCCCCCTTTATAATCCCTCTTATAGATGGCCCCCATTATAATCCCCCTTTCAGATGGCCCCCATTGTAATCCCCCTTTATAGATGGCCCCCATTGTAACCCCCTTATAATCCCCTTTATAGATTGCCCCCATTGTAATGCCCTTTATAGATGGCTCCCATTGTAATCCCCCTTATAGATGGCCCCCATTGTAATCCCCCTTTATAATCCCTTTTAAAGATGGTCCCCATTATAATACCCCTTATAGATGGCCCCCATTGTAATCCCCCATTGTAATCCCCAGTGCAGTAGCAAGGGGGGGGGGGGGCATCGTGGGCCCCCCCTTGGTAGTGCCCCGGTCGCAGCGTCGACTGCTGCGACCGAAGTAGCTACGCCACTGATATAACCCCTTTACCCACTCTTTCGGACCGTAAGAGGCCGTGACCTGTACATGCAGAAGAAAGAGACAATATTAGATTTCTGCTGCTGCCAACCAGTAGTAAAATATTCTGAAGACTTCCTGTCTACCACCTTTGATGATGACCATCTGATCCTGGTATACGCTGAGCATGTTGCAGGAGCGTGCACCCCAGAAACACACAGCACCCTAGAGACCATGCCAAGGAAACCACTTGTATACACAAAATGAGGGTCTATGTAAAAGTGTTTTCTCCTATGAAGATTCTCTAGTTCATCTGTGATAAATAGATATTATAGGATATTGTGCTGAGTCACTTTCACAAAGTCTATGTCGCGTAGCACACAATGTACACAGGTCAGGAGATCACTTGTCTCCGATGCTCTTAGCACCATATCTTGTCATACAAGTCAAGAGGAAACTGGATCTCACACCTCTGCCCGAATTCTTAACTAATGGAAGACGTAAATTCTTACTATGGGGTTCCTGTAACATTTCCATGTCCTAGAAGAATGGAGACCATGAATTGTTAACGTTCTTGTTATTGTACACTGCAGAGTATAGACTACAGGACATCTCTGGTGGGTTACAATACAACTGGTGAACTCAACTAGAACTAAAACCACGTATCACCTCTTAAAATCCAACAGATTATAATGTAAGAGATTAGAAACCTTTCTTATTCTATGTAACCCATGTACTTGGCTGGTGCCCAACATTTGGTACCATGTGACACGTGATGGCTGGAAGTCTCACTGACCTGTACAATAAAGAGCAGACAGTTTGCAGTAACATTTTGACACTGTTTAGTACATTGTCAGTTAGCAGTGCAAATAACCAGAACTTAGAACCCCAATAGTGGCTATGTATCAAGATGTCACAAACCTCTGATCAGGGACCATTGCTATGTAATTCACCCCAGTAGCTAAAGTCAGTGGTCAGTCAGGTCCTTCTTCCACTGTGCTGTGTTTTGCAAAGACAATCATTGACCTCCCTTAGAGCTCTTCATTCAAACTTGTAGCGAGTGGTTATAAAATTCCCCTTAAAAACGGTTGAACAATTTAATCTCACACACCGTACCCTCTGAATATATTACTGCAGCATACTGCACCTCCTAAATATAATACTGCCCCACACCATACCCTCTGAATATAATACCACCACATACTGTAACTCCTAAATATAATACTGTCACAAACGTAACCTCTGAATATAATACTGCCATATACTGCAACTCCTAAATAAAATACTGAAACACACTGTACCCTCTGAATATAATACCGCAGCATACTGCGCCTCCTAAATATTATACTATAACAAACCGTACCTTCTGAATATAATACTGCCACATACTGTACCTCCTAATTAAAATACTGCCACACATTTTACCCTCTGAATATAATACCACCAAGTGCTGTACCTCTTAAATATAATACTGCCACACGCTGTACCCTCTAAATATAATACCACCACATACTGTACCTCCTAAATATAATACTGCCACCGGCGGGTGCTGACAAGGGCCCTTTCACTGTGAGCGCTCCTGATGAGCCATCGGCTTCCTGCTCTGCCAATACTCTTGGGGATGAAGGCATTATTAAGCATCTAGCCACAAAAGGCCGCTCCCTCCCCCAGAGCTCTGGCGCATGAGTGGCATCACAGAAGAGGAGCTCAGCTGCTGAGGTAAGTATATGGATTTTTTATTATACAGGGGTCAATGCCTACATGGGAGGGCTTCCTACCAGGGAACAATGGCTACATAGAGGGCTTACTAGCAGGAGACAATGGGTACATGAGGGAGTGTGGCTTACTACCAGAAGACAATGGCTACATGGGGGAGCTTACTACCAAGAGACAATGGTCATATGTGAGGGGAGAGGGGCTTACTACCAGGGGACAATGGTTACATGGGGGGGGGGGGGGGGGGGGGAATACGTCCTACCAGGTACCAGGGGGCAATGGCTACATGGGTGATTGGGGTCCTACTACCGGGGACAATTCCTACATTGGAGGGGGGGCTTACTACCAGGAGACAATGGCTACATTGGGGGGGGAGGCCTCATTTAAAGGTCTCAAAACACAGGACTAGCCAGATATCCCTCCGGGAAGGGCCTAGCCAAGTGGTGGCTCCTGTAGGGAAACCGCCAAAACCACCATATTAAGTGGCCCTATAAGAAAATGTAATGACAAGGGAAAACCAAGGTCAGGTATCCATTCACAGACAGCTGTTTCGTGGTGTTGCCCCTCATCAGTGTGGAGCAGGATATCTGGCTAGTCCTGTGTTTCGAGACTCTTGAATGAGGCTCCACAGGTCCCTTTTTTGCATAACATGTTTGTTTGGCAGATTGTTTGAAGATGAGGCATTATCAGGCCAGGCCAGATGGAGAAGAGAAGAAAAAGTTAACAAATTAGTTCCGAGAAGATGCCCCCTGCGAGTCAAAGGATGTAGCTGCACTGTAATCACTTACATGGTGTGCAGAGTCTGTGTACCATTAATATCTATCTCCATATGGGTCAGTGTATGGGGAGTGACAGTGTTTTTGTATAGGGGATGTTATGTACTAATTAGAGATGAGCGAACCTGGAGCATGCTCGAGTCCTTCCGAACCCGAGCGTTCGGCATTTGAGTAACGGTGGCTGCTGAAGTTGGATAAAGCCCTAAGGCTATGTGGAAATTATGGATATAGTCATTGACTGTATCCATGTTTTCCAGACAACCTTAGAGCTTTATCCAACTTCAGCAGCCACCGCTAATCAAATGCCGAATGCTCGAGTTTCGCTTATCTCTAGTACTAATGTTATGGGGGCATAAGTCATTGTGTGGTCAAGGTGTGGTGATAATCTTTGTTCCTTATATAATGTCCCAGCAAAAGTTAGGAGGTATGCTGTTATGGCTGCCTCCGGTATGTCGGGTGGGATTCTCTACCATCGAATCTAAGAAGGAAAATACAGACATTAAATACATTTTCTGAGCTGTATAAAACCCTACACATAAATATCTGGGTTTCCTATAATCCTGGGTGGATATACAGTAATATTGTATCTACATTTAATATAATAAAGCCCCTCCTGTCACACTGACAGGTATAATACATTGCAATACATAAATATTGCAGTATAATATAGACATGAATAAACTATCACATTATGAGATCCTCTAATTGGACTAAAGAAATATATAAACAATGATGAAAAGAATAAAAATCCCAAGGGGAAAAAAAAAAATAATAAAAAAAATATATATATATATATATATATATATATATAAAACCTAGGTGTATTTTGATGACTACCCAAACTAAATAATCATGTGATTTACCCCACACAATGAGGTCTGTAAAAAAACTAAATATGTGGGTTTTTTTTGTCCATCCCACCTCTCAGCAATACAATAGCTGGTGAACCATAAATACATCATTAATTCATGATCTTGTATCTGTTCCCTGAATTATTGATTCTGGCAGCCATGGATAGTCCAGTGTGGCAGGATCACCCATGATGTAGAGGTTGGCTATACCTGCAATGTGATACAAATAGTCATGCTGTTGTGTGACACTAATGATGCAATATTTAGTATTTTAAGGGTTGTCTGACATTAGAAACATAGGATCGGCTTGTTTTCCAGAGTTTTAGATCACAGGAGCTGCCTACCCTGTCTATACAGTCCCTAATATTCCAATGCATCCTTATGTACGAGCCTCATGTAAGCAGATAATGATAACATGTCGATACACAGCTGGTCATGTTCTTATTCCTCTGTGATAATAGATATTATAGAACATTCTGCACAGTCACCTTTTCCATGTTTTGCTGAGTCACGTAGCACACAATGTACACAGGTCATGAGATCTCTTGTCAGCGTCTTCAGTGCTCTCGGCACCATATCTTGTCCTACAAGTCAAGAGGAGACTGGATCTCAGACCTTTGACCAAATTCTTAAGTTCTGGAACATTCCTTACTGCAGGGTTACCTACAGCGTTCCTATGTGTTAGAAAAATAGAGGCTTCAAACTGCATGGGCCTTAGGGTAGGTTCACACTTATCCCACACTTAGGTTGTCCAGCAGGTTGGGACGCTGCTCACCAGTCACCAGTCAGTGAAAGGAGTCCAACAGCATCCAAAGGTAGCGCAAGGATTCTTCAAATGTTTATTCCATGTTCCATGTTATTCCATAAGCCGTATCTGTACTTGCAAATGGAATAAAGATATGAAGGTTCTTTTACACTACTTTGGATGTTGTTGGACTCCTTTTTAGTACTATCATGTCCTTGGGACTAGAGATGATCGAACAGGGCCGAAGTTCAGGTTCGTACGAACCTGAACAATCGAAATTTGACTCCCGCTGCCTTCCCGTTCCGTGGGAAAGGTGGAGGAGACAACCCGAGTACCGCCTGGAAAACAGGGATGCAGCCAGGCTCCCAGCGGGAGTCAAATGCCGATGGTTCAGGTTCATACGAACCTGAACCTCAGCCCTGTTTGATTATCTCTACTTGGGACATTACAAAAGTTTTTATTGGTCAGGGTATAAATGATCTGAACCCGACCGATCAGTAGAACAAGCTTTTGGGCGTTTCTCTCTCAGCTCTGTGTCTATGAGATCTGGACGTCCCCATAGACTTAGAGCGTAGTTCTCCCGACTCGTTCTTCTGATCGGTCAGTCTGAACACTCAAACCCTGACTGATCAAAACTTTTGATGTGTTATCTTTTTTTTTTTTTTTTTTAAGGACAGCTACACCAATAACTGTTGGACAAACAATTTCTCAGCTGACAGTTCTCTCTCCCCATACACATTCTGCATGGCTGAACGATTATGTGTAGTGTTGAGTGAACCTGTCAACATGTTTAGGTTCAGCCATGTCAGCCGAACCTGAACATTTTAACAGGTTCACTCAACACTATTTATGTGTTATCTATGGAAGAATAGGGGTAGGCCACAGCATTACAGCTCTGACACCAGCTTATCCCTCCCAGAAAAAAGAGTCAGGCAGTGATATCCTGACAGATAATGTTGGTGGAGGGTTGGGAGGCCCCATCACCAGCGACCAGTTCGGACGACTTCAGTATAAAGTTATTTTCCCAGTTTACCCTTCAGATTGAGATCTAGGGAATGTGAAGGCAGAGTCATCACCTTGATCATCATATATGGTGGTCATGCCCAGTAGTCCACTCATTCTGGGTATCAGTAGTCAGAGTGATAGCCAAAGTCATTGGGCGTAGCTACCCACTAACTCTAAAGAGCATGCCTCTTTGGTACCCGACCAGCCAAGATGCCGAATTAAATGTTCAAACTTTCGCAGTTCATTCTTCTTGCAGCACGCATCCATATAGCTGCCTGCTGGAAACAATTACACCTGTCTCTAGACAAAGTCGTAGCCAGAGTGAACGACATTATGCTTTCTGAAAAAATAGCTGCTATACGTGGTGACACGGTAGCCCTGTATGAGAAGGCCTGGTCCCCTTGGTTTGCCTCCTCCTTTGTTAATGATATCTCCTACTATATATCCTTGTGAACTTTAATCTTCCTCCCCACACCTATTTGATGTATATCATCTGCTTCGTGTATGTACATGACACGGTACCCTGTATTCTTTTTTCCTTTTGTTCTTATTTTGTATTTCCTGTGCCTTCTAAAAGTTGGCCATGTAGGCCACTGATTGCTGTACTCAATGTCAGACTGGGGTACCTTTGGCCCACCAGGGAATTTAATTCCAGGGGCCCACCCTTCATATACCAGATAAAACCAGCGCCAAACCTTCCCTTTACTATAGCGAGTTTGCACGGCATTGTGTATATGACCATCAATGCTAGTTCACTGCTAGTAACTTGTCAGTCACTCTGCGAACAGGAGAAGTCCCATGAAAGTAACAAATCTCAGGAAGGCAGGGGTGTTTGGGAAAATAATAACGATAGTATACTTACTCGACCCTGTGCCCTCTTAGCCCCCTTAACCCCCTTAAGGACTGAGACAATTTTTGTGCTTTTGTTTTTTTACTCCTCATGTTTAAAAGGCCATAGCGCTTGCAATTGTTTTTTATTAAATACATTTTCATGCCGCGCATGTTTGTGTCCTAATCACATTCAGCGGCATACGTGCGTTTTTATTTTACATTTTTGGCTGGTTTCGCTTCCATCTTATGAAGAAGTCCTCTTTTTTCTGCCTGGTCCGGGTCGATGTCCCTGCTTGATTTGTAAAACACCAAACACATATCCTGCTACGATTTCACAAAAAAAAAAAAAAAAACATAACAGAAAAATGTCCCATGGGTATTGCGTTTCGCCATTCTCCACTGACCATAAGCTAACATCTGGTCACAGCGTTTTTGACTTGCAAAAATGACATATTTCTGAAAAATGCCTAGTCTGAATCCGGCCATATAGTACATGAGAACATACCCCTCTCCCAAAGTTATTTACAGGATAAGGGATAACAAGACCCATAGAGAATTATTGGAGCACTGTCCACACTGTTTATTTCAGGGGAACATGTTCCCCACAATTTCGTGACCACTGGTACCCCTACCAATAAGCTTGACATCCCCTATCCTGTGGATTTTAGGGAGGGGGGGCAGGTACATAGGCCACACCTGGATGTATGTGTGTGGGGGTGCAATACTTTGCCTTGTCCTTGATAATGCCTACACACACAAGAGCCACTGGGTTGTGTATATATGATGTATATGTACGGTGGTGTCTATGTTGCTATGATTGGGGTGACCCTGTCACTTGAAAAAAAAACTTTTGACAAACCTTGCAGATGTAGGTATAAACCTTGCGATGCATGTTTTTTCTTCAAGAGTTCTACTATCCTCTGCTCCATCCTACTTGCGCGCATTGTGCAGGTGATAGATCTGTGTAGCAGGCAGATGTCCAGCTTTATGACTCTGCAATATGTGATGGACCCCCAACTCCCAAGCATAATAAATTACACCAAAGAATGCAAAATAAAGACACAACACAATGAAATCAGGTGTCAAAGGGGCCCAATTTTATTTAAAATTACTTGACACTGAAAATGGCAGACCCTCGACTCATGAAGAGTCACCATCCAGCACTCAGGCGAGGAAAAACCCCCTGTGGGGGAAACCTTGAGGGAGCCATGGCTGGAGAGCTGCCCCTCCCCTGGGCTTAGAGGGTAATACCATACTATAAATGTAATCTGGATGTGAGAGAAATCTGGCTGCAATGTCACCTTATTGATGGCTGGCGGATGTATCTCTTCTCCCTCACAGATCCAGGTCCACTTCTCAAGAAGGTGGCGACTCAATGAAGGGGTAGTCTAAAGCAGACCACCCCTTTTCCCCTGCTAGAACCTCCAAATTCCATCAAGGGTAGGGGGCAGTAAAGTACACAAGCTCAAGGTCCTCTGGCGCATCCAAGATGGCACTGATCAGGGCGCGGTGCATTGCTTTATGAAACCACCTTTATGACATAAGCACTTGTCATCACGGTGCACGGTTACCATGGTAACTGCAGGTAAACACGTCTGAAGCATTAACCCATTAATTACTGGCAATGAGCTTTACTGCAGAGGTCACTTAACACACTTGTAACCAAGCAAAAAGCTTATGGTTAGGCCACACTAAGAACACTAAATAACATGGTTTCATATGGCCCATAGCAACCAATCACAGCTCAGCTTTCGTTTCTCAAATTACTTTGGTAAAAAAAAAAAAGCTGAACTGTGATTGGTTGCAACTTAGTCTAACCTGCCCATAGCAACCAATCAGAGCTCTGCTTTAATTTAATAAGAGCTTGTTAAGATATGAAAGGTGAGCTGTGATTGGTTGCTATGGGCAAATCTCTGGCAGGTTGATAAAGCTGCTACATTGCTGAAAAGTTGATGATGATGATGACTGAAAACACATGACATCAAGCTTCCCCATAATGCTTTGCAGTCAGCCCTTCCTCCATACCTCCCAACTTTTTGGAGGGACACTTGTGGTTCACAGACAAATCTATACACTACAATTCCCAGCATTTCCTGTCACTCAGTTTAGAATCCACCAGTATGTGGTTATATACAGCCTATTTGTTAACATGGAGGAGGCTGCTGACAATCTGATGTAATTGTATGTTTAAAGGGCTGCCGACGAGTATAATTAATAAAGCTGCTGAGATGAATAGGGAAGGAGGGGATCCCTACCTGGAGAGCAAAGACAAGCAGTATGGCTGACATGTAAAACTACATCTCCCAGGCTTTCATAGGAAATCGGTGATCACCCGATTAGTTGATCACTGGAGAAACGGCACTGACTGTACAAAAGGGGCTGTTAAAAAGTAAAATAGTTCACAGTATTAAAGTGGTACTCCAGCAAAAAAAAAAAAAGTTTCAATTATTTGTAATTTATTTCTATATATAAAAAAACAGCAGTCTTTCAGTACTTATCAGCTGGTGTATTGGTGTATTGTAGTGGTGTATTTTTTCCAGTCTGACACAGTGATCTCTACTGCCACCTCTGTCCATGTCAGGAACTTTCCAGAATAAGTTCCTGACATGGACAGAGGTGGCAGCATAGAGCACTGTATCAGACTGGAAAGAATATACTACTGCCTGCAGGACATACAGCAGCTGATAAGTACGGGATGGGTTTTAAATATAATTAAATTAGAAATCTATATAATTTTCTGGCACCAGTTGATTTGAAATACATTTTTTAGGGGGAGCACCGGCCCAGCCAGTGTCAGACTGGGGTACCTAACCTAAGAATTTAATTCTTGGGGCCCACTCTACTTACAGATTAACTTAGGCTGGGTTCACACTACGTATATTTCAGTCAGTATTGTGGTCATCATATTGCAACCAAAACCAGGAGTGGATTAAAAACACAGAAAGGCTCTGTTCACACAATGGTGAAATTGAGTGGATGGCCGCCATTTAATGGCAAATATTTGCAGTTATTTTAAAACAACGGCTGTTATATTGAAATAATGGCCGTTATTTACTGTTATATGGCAGCCAGCCACTCAATTTCACCATTGTGTGAACAGAGCCTTTCTGTGTTTTTAATCCACTCCTGGTTTTGGTTGCAATATGAGGACCACAATACTGACTGAAATATACGTAGTGTGAACCCAGCCTTAACAAGCACCAAACCTTTTACAATACTATAGTAACTCTGCACAGCGCTGTGTATGTGACCAGCGATGCTCACACACTGCTAGTAACTTTTCAGTCACTCTATGCGAAAAGCATAAAGTGGCACTTAAGGAGGTACTCCGGCCTATGTGTATTTTCCCTGTATGGCCGGGGAGGGGGTGGATATAGAGGCTGCCGTTCACTTACCTCCCTGGTTTCAGCACTGGGTCCCAGATCGGTCCGCCCTGTTCTTCCGACCTGCGGCCGCTTCCTGGTCCGAGCTGCGGCTTAAGACATGACATGCGACTCCGCTACGACCGCTGAATGCTGAGCTGCCTTGAGACGTCACGTCTCAAGCCGCAGCTCAGACCAGAAAGCGGCAGCCGGATGGGAGAACAGGCGCCACGATCCAGGACCTAGCGCTGGAACCGGTAAGGTAAGTGACCGGCGGCCTCTATATCCACCCTCTCTCCGGCCATACAGGGAAAATACACATAGCCCGGAGTACCTCTTTAAGTTTCTTGAGAGGAGAAGTCCAATGACACTAACAAATCTCAGGTAGCCACCTACATGCTGCTGCCTGTCACCCTATCACTCCCTGCCATTATATAATATTATGAAACCCCAGGTTACTCCATAGAGGCAATGAGTGACTGGGTGAAAGGTATGTGCTGGATATGTCATTCTGGAGCTGCTAGACAGGGAGGCCTCCTGTTCAGGGGTCCACCAAGGGGTAGGGCCCACCGGGGGATTCCCTTGTTCCCCTGTGGGCCAGTCCGAGCCTGGCTGTACTTGCTTATCTAACTCTTAAAGAATTCCAGTGAAAATTTTTATTAAAGTATTGTATTGTCCCATAAAAGTTATACAAATCACAAATATACACTTATCATGGGAAATGCTTATAAAGTGCTTTTCTCCCTGCACTTACTACTGCATGAAGGCTTCACTTCCTGGATAAAATGGTGATGTCACGACTCGACTCCCAGAGCTGTGCCGGCTGTGGCTGCTGGAGAGGATGATGGCAGAGGGATGATCAGTGTCCCTCCAGTGCCCTGTGTCCCTCAGTGTCCCCCTGCCATCATCCTCTCCAGCAGCCACAGCCCGCACAGCTCTGGGAGTCGGGTCGTGACATCACCATTTTATCCAGGAAGTGTAGCCTTCATGCAGTAGTAAGTGCAGGGAAAAAAAGGACTTTATAAACATTTCCTGTAATAAGTATATATTGGTGATTTGTATAACTTTTGGGGGGCAATACAATACTTTAATAAAAAAATTTGCTGGACTGCAAAAATTCTTTATTTGATCTTCATTAAAAAACGTCCATGCTGTGTGCAGCAGTGAATCGGGACGCCAGAGTTCTGATGATCATTGACACATGACAGCTGTTTCACACGTGGAATCGTGCTTCTACATTTTTAATGAAGATTGAATAAAGAATTTTGGCATTTGCAGGCTGGGTTCACACTACATATATTTCAGTCAGTATTGTGGTCCTCATATTGCAACCAAAACCAGGAGTGGATTAAATACACAGAAAGGCTCTGTTCACACAATGGTGAAATTGAGTGGATGGCCGCCATTTAATGGCAAATATTTGCTGTTATTTTAAAACAACGGCTGTTATATTGAAATAATGACCGTTATTTACTGTTATATGGCGGCCATCCACTCAATTTCACCATTGTGTGAACAGATCCTTTCTGTGTTTTTAATCCACTCCTGGTTTTGGTTGCAATATGAGGACCACAATACTGACTGAAATATACGTAGTGTGAACCCAGCCCCACTGTGAGTGCCCTCAATATATGCTTTTCCATTATAGTTTACGTTTATTTTTTCAGTGGGTGAGCACCTCCGTACTTTTTCACTCCCTACTGCTACCATGTTCCCACTAAGTTTCACCAGGTAGTGCCAGACCGCTGTATCGTACTGGATTTGCAACTTTTAAGGCAACTCCAGGAGCATGCGGAGACCCATGGGCAACCCCCCTCATTTCCCCTCTTTGTTTTCTTTCTTTTTAAGTTTATTAAATTGTCAAGCTTCGGCAAGCATAATAGGCTCCCAAGTGCGTAGACTACTTGATAGGATTTAATAATAGAGTCATCTTCATGTGTTCTGATCTGCTGATCCTCCGTTCCATGCAGTAAGACACTCCAGTGTAACAAAATTGTATTCTATCTAGAGACTGTGTTCTATCTAGAGACTGTGCGCTTTCCTGCCTGAGTGTTTGCCACAGATCCTGAAGAATTTATCAGAATTGTGTATACCTATATACTAATATATGACCAATGTACTCCTGACTACATTATTTGTACATTTGTTGCCGAAAACTTGTTTAATAAAAACAGTTTAAAAAGAAAAAAGCTTTTTAGCAGAGCACTGCCCATTACACTGCCCCTGCCAGGTTGTCTTCTACCCATAGTACCCTTGGTGCCATCTCCTCTTCATCTACATGTGTGGAGTAGCCCCCGGATGATGTTGTAGCGGTGGGACGGCCGGTCACTTGCTAGATGGAAGTATGACGCCACTCCTGTGGTGAATGGCCGAGATACAGCCGGACCTTAAGATTTTGTCACGTGACGCCAGTGCCTGGTGGGCACACAGGTGTGATGGCATGTCTGCTTTTAAGGTGTAAGGCCGGTTGTACCCTTTTCCCCTGTGGTCGGTGTCCTGTCGGGTTGCTACCGAGTCCCTTGGGATAGTGTAGTCACGGATAATATAGTCACAGGTGTCCAGAGCGGTGTAATGACCCTCCCAAATAGCTGGACCCACCACCCACAGAAAGGGGAAATGTCCCAAGGTTGCGCTGTATATGCTTTGTAGGTGGTAGTGAATAATCACAGACTCCGTAGATAACGTTGACTTGATTTACTATGGGCAAATGTGCAACAGGTAATACCTATAAGCTCGGATATACACTTGATAAAGTTCTAATAAATACTTGAACATAGAACCACCAGATCTGTGTGATAAGTTCTGAGTAGGATGTAGCAGTGTTGGTAAAGTTGTACTGAGGTAGCGTTGTAGAGAGGAGAGTCTCAACCGAAGTAGTAATGTGCTCCGCCGGGATGTTGGAGTATGTAGAAGAATATTTTTAGAAGAAAAAGAATGAGAAAGCCTGTGCCTGTGTATTGACCTTTCTAGAGTCTTCACACCACCTTATGCCCACTAGCGTTGGCTGAACCGTACTAATAGGTGACACAGGCTCCAGACTTTGTTACCTAGGATGAGCTGAGTGCTGAGGATTCCCTGGCTGACACTCGCGCTGTGAGATGGAGTTCATACACTTTTACAGTAACTTTGCTCCCCCCGGATTAGTTATTAGCTCTTTGGCTCTTTAGTGGATACTGTCCTGCACTGTTGTTTCTCCTAGTCCACGGTGTGGGTTGAGGTTGTCTGTTGGATAGTCCTCTCCTGAGAGGTTTAACACTGCATCCTACGGGGTATAGGCACCGAGAGAGAAGTTTGTAGCAGAGCACTGTTCTGCGTCCTACCCATGCTGGGCACTGACTAAGACTACTCCTCTTGGGGGACATGGCAGAGGTAGGACCACTATGGAGAGCAATCTAGTCTCCGTCCTTCTTCAACAGAATCCAGACTAAGACTCCTCCCTCACCCAAGGGACTAACTTCCAATCCAGCATGTGAGTGCAACAGATGAGCGGAGAGAAGAGATGATAGGACAGAAGAAAGGGGAAATCCTACTGGTCCACAGATTCTGGTATACACAAACACAATAACCCTTGGAGACACTTCAGCTGTGCAGCTTCTACACTTCAATACATAATATAGTGACATCTAGTGGTCATCTTTTAATACTACTTTGGCTGCAATAAGACCACAAAAAGTATAGACTTTTGTGAAGGGTGTAAACCATAGTAAAACCCCTAGTGGGACACAGCACATGCACCCATCCACATGATTTCAAAGAAAATGTAGTTCATCAAACCAGGCCTCGTTTTCCTATTGCTATATGATGCATTTCTGATGCTCATAGTAATTGCATTTGGATGTGGACAAGGATCAGCATAATCATTCTGGTGCGTTTAGTGGTCAGACCCCCATGATCTGATACTGATAAGTTATGTGACTCAGAGAACTCTTTTACCCACCATTTGCACCTTCCTCCATTTCTATCCACAAAAAGGGCACAGAGCCCACAAGTAGATTGTTTTGTCTGTATCAGTCATTGTATTAACAAATTAAGAAATAGAATGCATATTACACCCCTCAAGCACTTACTAACATACACAGAAAGATGCCCAAATCAGAATTTGACTATGTTCACACAACGTAAGTTCTCTAGTTACGTAGTGCTGCCTTCTAAGGGAATCCCAGCCGGAGCGTATACACATAGTATACGCCCAGGCCGGGATCCCTAACAGCGCCATAAGAAACTGACATGCAGAAAACCATGTCAGTGCACACAGTGGAGCGAGTGGCTCCGGCCACACTCCCTAGTGTGCAGTGGGAAGTTCTGATGCAGTGCGCACTGATGCGCCCGCATCAGAACTTAGCGGCACTAAAGATCTTTCCAGAGACCGGCTGTTCCATGACCGGGCCGGGTCACGGAATGGCCGGTCTCATATGTAGTGTGAACACAGCCTTTTTCTGTATCTGAAATTTACAATGTAGCAGGCAAAATAACCAGATCATTAAGATACAGTCTAGTACAATGCAGTATGGACATGTCCACATGGAACCCCCATTCCCCCCAACCCCCACAGCTGATGACTGTGTAAAAAAATAATAAACCTTATACATACCTCCCCATGCTCCTGGTGTCCTTCTTGCTTTGGCCCGCAGCCACTGCTGCAACTTCAGAGCCAGTCTCTGAAGTGACAGGCAACTCAGCCAATCACTGGCCACGGCACTGTCTCGTCTTGGCTTGTCACTTCTGAGACCGGTTCTGAAGTTTCAGTGGCAGCTGCGGTCAGAGGGCAGAAGGACACCGGGAGCGTGGAGAGGTATGTATAAGGTTTATTATTTTACACTAAGGCAAGGGCTACACGGACATCGCTAACAATATATATATACAGCCCTTGCTGCACAATTATCGTGCTGTGCAATAGGCTCTGTAAATTAGCACAGATTTAGCAGATCGGCGCTCTTTTACATTGGTGATCGGGTTGTGTGATAACCACTAACAGAGCAGATCCTCATACATATTGCCTAAGGGCTTATTCTGTCACCATCCATATTATACAAACCATTGAAAGAGGAGCGTTTTTCCAGCATCAGGTACATTGCAGCAAACCATCAACCTGAAAAATTTTGGAGCAAAGCATCAACAAATATTTAATCAAAAATTTACAGGAACCTTTCAGGTAAAACCAACACTCTTAAATTAAAGGGAATGTTTTCACTAAATTTTCCTTTGCTGATTATGTTTTTTCCCCGATCGTTCCTTTAATTTCTGTAATTTATTAACTAAAAAGCGCTGAGTTTGTGGAGATGTCATATGACCGGAGACATGAAGTCATGAGATATGTGAGTCAGCGTTACTAACTAGGAAGGAAGGCAGATTTGAAACTGCACATCACCAGTGTAACCCAATAATGAGGGCTAAGGGGTTCAATATTTTAGTAAGTGTAATTTATACTATCTGCTAATTGTGACAACACGTTGTACGTCCAGGAAGGTGTGAAGCAGTAATGCTATCCTACAGCTCACTATGTCACCTTACCGGGATTGTAATCATCGTGTTCACATAACAAGAACAATGATTCCAGGGAGCTCGGTGACCAACAATATCAACTTTCCTGACAGCTCAGATATAAACTGATGTGACTTGTGTTTGCTGATAATCAATAATTCATCAGTAACATGGAGAATATGGAGGGGATATCTGTGTGCTTAAAGGGATTCAGGGAAAAATGGTTTAGCTGAGCTCTTGAAAACTGAGATAAAGCCATATACCTGTCCCTATATCACTGTATATACATCTGCCAGCAGCCAGAAAGCCTATGTAAATAAAAGGGCATCATGGCTCTAAGGGTCCTATTACACAGGCCCGATCATTTTAGTAAATGAGCACTGATCTGCTAGATTGGTGCTCATTTACTGGACCTATTACACGTCCCGATAATCGGGCAGGAAGGGCTCCATGGACATCATTAGCGATGTCCATGCAGCCCTTGCCCAAACACCTGACACCTTACCCCTCCCGACTCCTGGTCTTGTCTCCTGTGTTACGCAGATTCCCGCTTCCGACGGCGGCAGCGTCTGAGCAGCCTGTCAGCTGACAGGCCGCTCAGCCAAACACAGGCCGGGACCACCAGCTGACATGCTGCTCAGACACTGCAGCCGCCGGGACCGGAAAGCTGTGGAGCACAGGAGAGAAGACCAGGAGTGGGGAGAGGTAAGGTGTCACGTGTTTAGGAAATCGTCAGCCATTGGCCAAGCATCGCTATTACACGTAGCAACGCGCAGTCTGCGCCCATAGATTTTTTTTCCAAACCTAAAACTACGATCAGCCGATGATCGTTGTCATTGGCTAATTGTTGTCTCTATTACACGGAGCGATAATTGATCGATTAACGCTCCGTGTAATAGGGCCCTAAGGCACCATACACACAGATGGACAGCCGTCATGTAATGCGGTATCATGCTATATAAGGTAATGTATATACTCAGTTAGTCTCCCTGGGAAGCAATGTTTCTAGAGTAGAATACTTCCATATATGTGTTATCCAATGAATACCACACTGTGCTGTATTCCTACAAAATATAATAGAATCTAAATCTTGTATAAAATCTGGGGTATATGGCTGTGCATATGTTTTCTCATATGCAGCATATCCATGCAGCACTTGCCCTGGATCCCCAGTGCTAGCGAGCACCACTGTCATCTGCTAGTATGCCCGCAGGTGAGAGCCAGGGGAACTTTACCGTTATCTTAGGAACCATTGAGTCTACAGGGAGCCAGAGCATTGCAAGACCTCTGCCCCTGTCTCAGACACATGCATGCTGACCACCTGACTCTTCATGGATGCGTGGGTCTGCAGTCAGCAGCAGGGAAAGGGATGATGGCACTGCTTATCAGGGAGATGAAAGGAGGAAAGTATGTACAGGTGCCCCCAGTGCATACTTATCTTTTGGAGCTGAAGCTGAAGGGGAGCACCAGTTACCTACAGGGAGGGCACCTATCTACTTATGGGGGGTGGTACCTAAATACCTACAAATGAGTATTTACCTACTGGGGGCACCAGTTACCTACCTACCCATGGGGATGGCCACCAGGTTACCTACAGGGTAGAACTACTCACGGGGGGGATACCTGGGAAGGGGGGATTAGCTACTGGGGGACAAATATCTTCTGGGGTAAACACCCACAGTATCTACCTATGGAGAGAAAATACCTGCTGAGGCTACCTATCTACTAATGGAAGGCACCTGACTACCTACAGGGGGCAATTATCTACTGGGAGATGTGCTTAATTACTTACTGGGGGGCACATACTGGAGACACCAATATACTTACTGGGGGGCAATTGGCTAGCTACTAAGGGAAAGATACCCAGAAGGGGTACCTACCTACCAAGAGGGGCATTATTACCATTTAAGGGACTTTGGGCAGGGATAAGATAAAGATGATGGTGTTTGTCTGATTCTGTGGCTACAAGTTGTGAATGGGAGAAGCTATCATAGCAATCAGGGACGGATGAAGAAAAGCAATGTCTGCAGTCAGAGAAGACGCCCCCTGTGAGTCTGTGGGTGTAACTGTATATAGTCACGTATGTGTCTGCAGAGTCTGTGTATCTACCAATATGTAATCACTGTATGGGGGTAATACTGGACTACGTATGAGGTGTTTTATTTAGTAGGAGTATAGAAATAATATTTAGTCACTATGTTGTTATGTTGTCATGGTGTGGCAGTATTATTTCTCCCTTATGGAATGGTATTATTGGTATGGTTGGCCTTGATATACTGGCTCTTGTTCAGTAATGGTATAGTGGTATAATTCAGTCACTGTGTGGCGGTCATGGTACGGCTCTTCGTATTCCGCTGCTATTGGTTGGTCTCAGTATACTAGATTTGGTTAGGAACATTACGGTGGTAATATATAGAGTGACAATATTTATCTCTTGTATGCTAGTATTATTATTGTGTGACTATTATTTGGAGGTACACAGTATTATACATAAAACAATGTCTTTATAGCTCTATTGTCTTGGAGATTTGTACATGTGTTTTGGGGTAGGGGGATATCAAAAGCCTCATCTGCCTTGGGCACCTAAATACCTTGTCCCTTACCCTGTGTACCAAAATGACTAAGGAAAAAGTTCCATAGAACAAAATGGAAGAATACAATGATAGAAGATATAAAACTCTTAGAGTGGTATGAAGTTCCCCCCAACAATACCACTCAGTAAACTGAAGTCACCAATTGCTACCAATGAAACTATGTGAACCAGGCCCAGGGCTCTCTGAAGGTTCGCTTCATCTTGGGATCACAGCTGATAGAAGAGGGCTGCTTGCCATGTCATGGCAGCTGTACTGTGCCAATGAGAGGTTATATAGCTTATCAATGGTTATATTCCAATGTGAATTGTTATGACCCTGTGAAAAGGTTGGTGTAAGGGTTCTTTTTACATGGCCCAACATGGGGCCTTGCAAGGGCATAAACACATGCCAATCAGCCTAGCCTTTACATGGCACAATAAGTTAAGTGGCCAGGCTGCACGAATGATTCTTGTATCATTCTTGCAGCCATAGACACTGACAGTACAGATATGAATATATCCATGCTGTCAGTTTCCAGATCACACAAGCAGGGCATACATATCTTTTGCGATGCTGTGTGATTCGGCATGTCAGATACATGTCTCATCCATACTCCCAAGATGACCGCGGCGTCACTGAGTGACACCACAGCCATGTTGGGAGTATGGACAAGACATGTATCTGACGGGATGGGTGAGGTTTATACAACTTCTTACAGACTTTATGGATTGAATCTGAAAGTGCTATGTATATATGTCCTACATCTAAAGCAACAGCACCCTTGAGAAAGTCTTGTGCTAGAGACAGAACACGTAGGGTTTAGAGGTCCCCGACATGCATCCCTTTACCTTGGTGATACTGATATTGACTTTTATTAGCTTCATTACTAGTATTTTTTTGATGCACCTGGTTGTCACTTTTAGTTTTGTGTCCATTGCTTTTCCATTATAAGCTCTATTATATTCTTGGGACATTGATTCTATATCATATCTTATACACCATTACAATCAGTGCTAGGAGGGGTCCGTATATCATGTTGGTGGGTCTTGGATACCGTACTTATCATATATGGTTCCTTGTATTGTTGTGTGTTTTCTCATCTGTAGTCCTTTTTTGTACCAATAAAATATATATTTATTTTTTCACCTTATGGAGTAGTTAGTTTACCTCTGTGTGAAATGCCATTATTAGTTATTCATATATATATATATATATATATATATATATATATATATATATATATATATATATATACACACACATACGTATACTGTACATCAGATGTGTGACCCAAATGAGATATGAACATATGGGGGAGATTTATCAAAAGGTGTCAAATATCCACTGGTGTAACCTGCCCACAGCAACCAATCACAGCTCCCCTATCAGTTTTTACCAGAGGTGAAAGCTGAGCTGTGATTGGCTGCTACGGTCAGTTTACACCAATGTATATTTTACACCCTTTGATAAATCTCTCTGCAGCCATGGTGCACTTTGACCCACAATTGATTTGTCATGTTTCCATTCTAACGCTGCCTATCCTCCTATGTGTTCAAAGGTTTTATTTGAAAGCTACACTTGAAGGTTATTTCTGTAAGTACCTACGGGCTTTCCATTCAAAAACAAGACACAAAAAGTTATAATGCAGAAAAACTTTATTGGAAAACTTGTTGACAAGCACAGCCATCTCTGCTCAGATAACAGATAGATCATAAGAGGTTAACAGCAAACCACAACTCAGGAAGATGTTACATGCATCCCATAGATAGACAAGGAACTAAATGCAGAGTAGACTGGTGGTATCCGGGAAGGAGACATCTTAGCTGCTCTCTCCCATGGTGTGCTTGTCGAACAGGTACTCGCCCATGCCGTTCTGGGGTACCCCAAGGCGCTTCAGGTTGGTGATGTAGTCTCCGAGCTGCTTAATAGCCTTCACCTGTTCATCCAGGTATTCAGACTCCAAGAAGTCACAGAGCTGGAAGAGAAAGGGTCAATCATTAATACGCAACAGCTACTACCCCTATTAACACCATCTATTCACTTGGGAAGGTTATCAATACATGGCCGTTTTCTATCTAGAATAGTGACATATGTACACAGGTTGTGTGCGGTATAGGTGAGAGGCAGTTTCTGAATTAAACCTGCCTTGTTTGTTAAATCCTCTACTATCCCTTTAAGCAATAAGAGGAAGTTTCACAATAGGGAAGTTTCTCTATAGGGAAGCAGCCGTAAATATTTCAAGAATGTAACAGCAGATGTGAGGCTGTAACGCCTACACTAATAGTTAAGCAATTAAAGGGGTTATCCAGCGCTACAAAAACATGGCCAGTTTCGCCCCACTCTTGTCTCCAGTTCAGGTGTGTTTTTTCAATTAAGCTCGATTTACTTCAATGGAACTGAGTTTCAAACCCCACCCAATCTAGAGACAAGAGTGGTGCAAAAGTGGCCAGATTTTTTTAACACTGGATAACCCCTTTAAAAAACCCTACATACAAGGAGTACTTATGGTGTTAGGTGGAGCATTAAACTATCCCTAGGAGACCCATTTCGGTACAGACACTTACCTGAGGGTCAACCTTGTCAGAGGCCACTTTGTGAAGATCCAGAAGAGCCTGGTTCACAGTCTTCTCCAGCTGCAGAGCAGCCTGCATGGCCTCCAGGGTGTTGGTCCACTCATCACGTTCAGGTTTCTAAGAGATAAAACAGGGATGATCAGCAAGGCCGTCCTCAAAACAACCATTTCATTCAATAAGACCTGTCCATTTGTCCTCTTGGGGGATATCACTTCTGAATACAAAAAGACCTTAAGAGGCTTATGACTATTACTATATTGAGAGCCCCACTTAGCACGTCTAGTATTATATAGATAAGGCTATATAGAAAAATCTAACTCCAACCTCTAAATCTAACTATATACTAAGATATACACAAGTTTTCAGCAAGTCTACCTCTCAAGTAAGGCAGTGGTCTTCATCCTGCACCCTCTGCTGAGTATAGGTCAGGTATTTTTGGTCAGGTTATTTTTTATTCTTATGGTGGTCGTCTCACCTTGATATCCTGCAGGACAACGCGACCCCCGCGCTTGTTCTGGTACTTCAGGAACTTCTCGGCATGCTCTCTCTCTTCATTGCTTTGTTCCCTGAAGAACTTAGCCACGTTGTGAAGGGCTACGTCATCACGGTCAAAGTAGAAAGACTGAAATAAAGGACGGGGGAAGAATTTTAGTGTTGGGCAACATCCTTCCTTATCTTTATATACACAAGCTGTTTATGAGGGATGGGAAACATAGCTGACTCATGGTTACCACCCTGCGCTGAGGAGGACAATGTCTTATTGTGCTCCATATAACAGCACAATATTATAGAGGGTTCTAGTCCAATTGTATAGTATGTGTATTATCTGCTAGCATTCCCTATCCTACATGGCTATCCACAGCACCCAGCTTTTCTATAACATAGCCCCCCAACCAATGCTGAAGGTACCCTAAGGGGAACAGGCATTGCCCACTTGCTATGCTTACAGTTCTACCAGCAGCGATAGTTAATATTTGAGCAGTATCGAGAACATTTTACCATTGTTTCCTGTGAATTCTGTAAATATTTAGTAAACACTTGTTACATTGTTTCCCTTCAC
Organism: Dendropsophus ebraccatus; assembly: GCF_027789765.1. NCBI lineage: Eukaryota > Metazoa > Chordata > Amphibia > Anura > Hylidae > Dendropsophus > Dendropsophus ebraccatus. The sequence continues at coordinate 69,872,058 of NC_091465.1, forward strand.
CTCTCACTATTTGGACTTTGCTCACAGGAAATAAAGGCTAAGGTGGGGGTGGGTGAGGATCACCAGGTTTCCTCCCCCTCACATGAGTGTCCTTGTGTAATCACTATGTGCAAAACACATTTGTATCCCAAGACTGGGAGATAAGCTGTGCTGTATACATCAGGACAGATACAGGGTGTGTACTAGAGATCTCTGCAAGGAGCAGATATGGCTGGAGGGGGAGGGTGGAGGAGGAACACAATGGAGATGGAGCTGTAAAACACATACAGAGTAAGGGGTGGAGATCACTAAATAAGCAGCCTTATAAATCTGCATTATAATAAGATCTAGCTTGCTATGGAGGCTACACCAATCTTATTGCACTATAAGTCTAGGCCTGCACAGGGTGTAGACAAAAAGGGACAATGTAGAGAGCACTCACCATGGAGAGATAGGTGTAAGAGGCGTAGAGCTCCATATTCACCATACGGTTGATGGCAGCCTCGCAATCGCGGTGGAAGTTCTGGCGCACCTGGGATTCCATTTCGGCTTCTTGGTGTTTTTGGTGGCGCAAAAAAGTCTAAAAAAAAGTCTCAATGCAGAGCAAGAAGAGGTTGGAGGAAGGAGCGAAGGACTCAGAGAGTGTTCCGTTCAATCACTGTTGAAGCAAGAACTCTACTCAGAGTCAAGGATGGTTTGATCTCTGCACAATGGGGCTGTGTATTTATAGCCAGAGGCTGGGGCTGGAGGGGGAGCTGCCTACACTTACATCATCTATCAGGAACCAATCCTGAGCTGTGCTGCTGCAGGGGAGGAGGAATCTCCTGATGATGTCACCAGAGCAGCTCGTGTGCATACTAACCACCCTGCTAGCTGATATCACTGGGGGATACAATGGAACAATTGCAGTGTCACCTATACAACGTAACGATTGCAAAATCATGTTACACAGATGCAGGAAAAAGGTTTTATTTCCTTCTATACACCGAATCACACATGCAGTTTTTTTGGTGTAGATTTTGTAAAATAGTCGATTCAAAAAGTTATAATTATGGGTCCTATTTTAGACAAACCGATTTTTCGCTTTAACCGATTAATGATAAGCGATTGCAAATAAGCGGTTTTGGGAACAACCTGAAATCATTCACCATAATACACGGAACGATAGTCGTTAGTTACGATTGTAATTGTGATCGCTTTTCGCGTTTGTAGTCTCAAATGATGTGCACATACACTGAAAGATTGGTGAAGATTAGCAATGATTTATGGTCAGTTCAAAAGATAATCAATGATCGTTAGGGTGGTATTACACGAAGCGATTTTTTTCAATTAACGATTAACGATAAACGATCTCCAACGATCGCAATAGCGGTTGCCTAATAATCGTTCGTTTTACTACAAGGAAAGATTATCGGTTATATTGGAGCAACAAAGTTCAAGAACACTCCCCTTTCAATTTGCGAATGAACAGGGAACGACTATACGACATCTTATTCAAACGAACGATGTGCGAACGATGTGTAAAAGACAAACGATAAAAATAGATCCAAAACCTATTAAACGACGAACGATTAGCGTTCGTCGTTTAATCGTTGTCTACTATTACACTTAAAGATAATCGTTCAAATACGACCGATTGAACGATTATTCGAACGATAATCGCTTCGTGTAATACCACCCTTACACTAGGAAAGACTATTGCTTAAATTGATATAACAATTCTTTGCACAATAATCTTTTCATGTAATAGGGTCCTATATCTTCTTCTGGCTTTTCTTAAAAGATAAAAAAAAGACACAGGTGACACATGGTATTTATTTGCCTTGACAAATCCACAGTGTTGTAAAAAGAGCATAATAAGATTTTAAGAAATCTCTCTCACATGGTACAAATGCAGATTATAAATGTGTTTAGGCTACGGCTACATGGCAGCTTCAGTCATGCAAGCAGAAACCATTGTATCAAAAGCCCCTATACAGTAATAATGTAGCCTGTGCCCCCATCCAGTAATAATGTCCCCTGTACCTCCATCCAGTAATAATGTCCCCTGTACCTCCATACAGTAATAATGTCCCCTGTACCTCCATACAGTAATAATGTCCCCTGTACCTCCATACAGTAATAATGTCCCCTGTACCTCCATACAGTAATAATGTTACCTGTACCTCAATACAGTAATAATGTTACCTGTACCTCCATACAGTAATAATGTCTCCTGTACCTCAATACAGTAATAATGTTACCTGTACCTCAATACAGTAATAATGTTACCTGTACCTCCATACAGTAATAATGTTACCTGTACCTCTATACAGTAATAATGTAACCTGTGCCCCCATACAGTAATAATGGCTCCTGTACCTCCATACAGTAATAATGTAACCTGTACCTCCATACAGTAATAATGTAACCTGTGCCCCCATACAGTAATAATGTAACCTGTACCTCAATACAGTAATAATGTCTCCTGTACCTCTATACAGTAATAATGTCCCCTGTGCCTCCATACAGTAATAATGTAACCTGTACCTCAATACAGTAATAATGTCTCCTGTACCTCCATACAGTAATAATGTCCCCTGTACCCCCATACAGTAATAATGTCTCCTGTACTTCCATATAGTAATAATGTCCCCTGTGCCCCCATACAGTAATAATGTCTCCTGTGCCTCCATACAGTAATAATGTCTCCTGTACCTCCATATAGTAATAATGTAACCTGTACCTCAATACAGTAATAATGTTCCCTGTACCTCCATACAGTAATAATGTAACCTGTACCTCCATACAGTAATAATGTAACCTGTACCTCAATACAGTAATAATGTCTCCTGTACTTCCATATAGTAATAATGTCCCCTGTGCCCCCATACAGTAATAATGTCTCCTGTGCCTCCATACAGTAATAATGTCCCCTGTACCTCCATATAGTAATAATGTAACCTGTACCTCCATACAGTAATAATGTCTCCTGTGCCTCCATCCAGTAATAATGTCCCCTGTACCTCCATCCAGTAATAATGTAACCTCTACCTCCATAAAGTAATAATGTAACCTGTACCTCCATACAGTAATAATGTCCCCTGTGCCCCCATACAGTAATGTAACCTGCACCTCCATACAGTAATAATGTCTCCTGTGCCTCCATACAGTAATAATGTAACCAGTACCTCCATACAGTAATAATGTCTTCTGTACCTCCATATAGTAAAAATGTCTCCTGTGCCCCCATACAGTAATAATGTTCTCTGTGCCTCCATACAGTAATAATGTCTCCTGTACCTCCATATAGTAATAATATAACCTGTACATCCATACAGTAATATTTTAACCTGTACCTCAATACAGTAATAATGTCTCCTATACTTCCATACAGTAATAATGTCCCCTGTACCTCCATACAGTAATAGTGCCCCCTGTACCCCCATACAGTAATAGTGCCCCCTGTACCATACCTCCATACAGTAATAATGTCTCCTGTGCCTCCATACAGTAATAATGTAACCTGTGCCCCCATACAGTAATAATGTCTCCTGTACCTCCATATAGTAATAATATAACCTGTACATCCATACAGTACTATTGTAACCTGTACCTCAATACCGTAATAATGTCTCCTATACTTCCATACAGTAATAATGTCCCCTGTGCCTCCATACAGTAATAGTGCCATCTGTACCTCCATACAGTAATAGTGCCCCCTGTACCTCCATACAGTAATAATGTCTCCTGTACCTCGATAAAGTAATAATGTCTCCTGTGCCCCATACACTAATAATGTAGCCTGTGCCTCCATACAGTAATAATGTTCCCTGTACCTCCATACAGTAATAATGTAACCTGTACCTCCATACAGTAATAATGTAACCTGTACCTCAATACAGTAATAATGTCTCCTGTACTTCCATATAGTAATAATGTCCCCTGTGCCCCCATACAGTAATAATGTCTCCTGTGCCTCCATACAGTAATAATGTCCCCTGTACCTCCATATAGTAATAATGTAACCTGTACCTCCATACAGTAATAATGTCTCCTGTGCCTCCATCCAGTAATAATGTCCCCTGTACCTCCATCCAGTAATAATGTAACCTCTACCTCCATAAAGTAATAATGTAACCTGTACCTCCATACAGTAATAATGTCCCCTGTGCCCCCATACAGTAATGTAACCTGCACCTCCATACAGTAATAATGTCTCCTGTGCCTCCATACAGTAATAATGTAACCAGTACCTCCATACAGTAATAATGTCTTCTGTACCTCCATATAGTAAAAATGTCTCCTGTGCCCCCATACAGTAATAATGTTCTCTGTGCCTCCATACAGTAATAATGTCTCCTGTACCTCCATATAGTAATAATATAACCTGTACATCCATACAGTAATATTTTAACCTGTACCTCAATACAGTAATAATGTCTCCTATACTTCCATACAGTAATAATGTCCCCTGTACCTCCATACAGTAATAGTGCCCCCTGTACCCCCATACAGTAATAGTGCCCCCTGTACCATACCTCCATACAGTAATAATGTCTCCTGTGCCCCCATACAGTAATAATGTAACCTGTGCCCCCATACAGTAATAATGTCTCCTGTACCTCCATATAGTAATAATATAACCTGTACATCCATACAGTACTATTGTAACCTGTACCTCAATACCGTAATAATGTCTCCTATACTTCCATACAGTAATAATGTCCCCTGTGCCTCCATACAGTAATAGTGCCATCTGTACCTCCATACAGTAATAGTGCCCCCTGTACCTCCATACAGTAATAATGTCTCCTGTACCTCGATAAAGTAATAATGTCTCCTGTGCCCCATACACTAATAATGTAGCCTGTGCCTCCATACAGTAATAATGTCTCCTGTACCTCCATACAGTAATAATATCTCCTGTACCTCCATACAGTAATAATGTAACCTGTACCTCAATACAGTAAAATTGTCCCCTGTGCCTCCATACAGTAATGTCTTATGTACCTCCATACAGTAATAATGTAACCTGTACCTTCATACAGTAATAATGTCTCCTGTGCCTCCATACAGTAATAATGTCTCCTGTACCTCCATACAGTAATAATGTCCCCTGTACCTCCAACCAGTAATAATGTAACCAGTACCTCCATACAGTAATAATGTCTCCTGTGCCCCCATACAGTAATAATGTCCCCTGTGCCCCCATACAGTAATAATGTCCCCTGTACCTCCATCCAGTAATAATGTAACCTCTACCTCCATCCAGTAATAATGTCCCCTGTACCTCCATACAGTAATAATGTAACCTATACCTCCATACAGTAATAATGTCCCCTGTACCTCCATACAGTAATAATGTCCCATGTACCTTCATATAGTAATAATGTAACCTCTACCTCCATACAGTATTAATGTATCCTGTACCTCAATGCCTTTGTGTAGTAATAATACACCCTGTGCAACTATGCAGCAATAATGCCTCCTGTGCTATCAAACAGTTACTTTCGTGGGGTGTCTTAGTTTAGGGTGAGGGTGCCTTATTTGGGGGGGGGGGGCACTATATGGCGGTAGAATATTGTTTATTTCCATTTAACCTACAGTAGGAATCCATAGGAATCTATGTACCTCTTCCTTTATAGAGAGAAGTATACATCCACAGCACTCCCCACAGCCACCTGCTTACATACTATTTCTGTCATGTATGTGTTATAATAAACCAGTGAATGAACCATGTGTAAAAGCAGATACTGAATCCTCACGTGACATTTTGCTTTCGCCTTAGGACGTGAAAACAATTTACATTACATACATTATTTGGTATTTTCCACTATGGGGCAATGTAGCCATGATTCAGCATAGTGTGAACAGTACACAGCCCCCATGGTGGTGAGGGGAGCGCTCAGCCAGCATGACTAGGCAGAACCGGAGAATATAGTAAAGCAAGGGGTGGATATATGGGGAGGGGGTGACGTATGTTGGTTGTCATGGATACCATTCAGATTAGGCCACATCTGAGGCCCCGCAGCTTCTGCAATGTAACCTAAACTAGAAAAGCAGCCTTCTCCTGTCTATAAGAAATGCAGCCGGTCTTACTGTATCAGATATGGGGCACGTTCAAGGAAATGCTTTGTACAAACACGCCATGTCCTGTCACATCATGTCCAGGAATAGGCCACACATAATATTCTGTATACAGCCCTAATGGGGCTGCCATAGAGGTGCATGAGGCCTCTGCTGTACCTCCACAGGCCTCCAATGTCAATAAGCAGATATTATATTATAAAAAGATGGCAGTAAAGGAGCTATAGGTGAGGCCTTACTCGTGATTCACATAGGCCTCATAACACCAGACTTAAAGGGGAAGTCTAGCCATTTTTTAAATCTGTCAGGGGCAGGGGGGAATTTCATAACGAGTACCAACTTACCTCTCCCCATGCCCGGGGTGAGCGGCAGGACCGGCCTCGGACCCCCGTCGGGCTCCAGGATGTATGGGGCTGACATGTTACGCTGGTGCTGCTCAGCCAGTCAATAACTGAGGTGGGACGCTGCTCCAGTCACTGATTGGCTGAGCGGTCAGTCCATCAGCTGGGACTGGCATTTTCCCCCGAGTCATGACATCATCAAAACTCGGGTGAAAATTTCCTCCAGTGGCGGTCCCAAGGCCAGTTCCGCCGCCCACTGTGGGCACAGAAAAAAGTAATTAAAAATAAGTAATTTAAAAATATGTAATTTAAAAATATTTGTACTTCTCCTTTAAGTGTCAAGGATGGTCAGGACACCCTGATAGGTATTAGACCATTGCTCAGTATTTTTGTAAACATGTATCCTATGTTGTTATGGTAGATTCTATACGTATTGGCAGTGTCAGGTGATAAATATGTAGGTCACATGATCTCCCGTCAGGTTTTGACAAAGCGTCGAATCGTGTGAAAACTTCAATAAAGGCCAATTGTCTATGCCACATTATAAGTCCCGTGGAACTCTCTCTGTATTTTTGGATTATTATGAAGTCAGCCTTTAGGGGAGAATTACATGGGATATGTAGAAGTATAGTGGGACAATAGAGCTCACACAAGCTATAGAGGCAAAACTAAGCAAAATTTGTATTTTGCACCATAACAATTACAAGGCTAGAATAAAAAATGCTTTTAAATGGTGTCCGTGCCTTTAACATTTCCCTTTATAAGATTGTATCAGCCCCAACCAGACTGGTGAAGCTGCAATCCACGCTCCAGGCAGCTATAATACCCATTCAGCGGCATGTCAGACATATTGTACCAGATGCCATGTCAGCAGAGGTCACACCCAGAACTATTGCTCATAGGAAGGAATATCACAGTACATAGAACCTGATGGAGGCCGCTCGGCAGCACATGGTGGCTGTGTGCATGAGCTTATACATTCCAATAGAAATTAATGTAAATCCTACCTGACTTCTTCTGTAACATGAACAGTCTTAATGCTTTTCCGTTGAGCACTGTATAACATGATCATTGTTCTCTACCATAGAGGAAGTTTATTTTTGGTTAATCATCCCTATTGACATATTTTCTTTGTGACAATTAATATACTGTACATATGTATCAAGATGGATGCCTGAGTAGTTAACAAGGCAGCCAGGGGCCTAATGAAGTTCTCCAGGTTTGTGTTGCTAATACTCCTATTACACCCTACCAGACGTAGGTTGTAATAGGGTTGCTGTCACAATGTTTAGAAAACATATTTGTTAGTTGGGAGACTTATATTGCTATTCTACCTGCTTGTATATGAGAGTGCCAGTGGTGTAGCTACCATGAAGGCAGACCACGCCACTGCTATGGGGCCCGTGCACCAAGGGGTTGGCATCTGGCCCTTTAACTGTGAGCATTTGTGATGAATGCTCACAGTTGAATGCTACGGTGCTCTTACTGACAGAGCAAGAAGTAATTGGCCTCCCGCCCTGCCAGTCTCTCTTGTAGCCGGAGGCAGCACTGCACTTTCAGCCACAGGAGGGAAAAAGAAGGAACACTGGGGAGCTGCATTGGGCCAGGCGAGTATGTTTTTTTTGGGGGGAGGGGGGGGGGGGTACAGCTTTTTGCTATGGGGTCCCATGAATCTTAGCTATGCCCCTGGACAGCCCATTCACCATGTAGTTTTATACTTAAAGGTTCTGGGGGGAACCGACTAAAGAACCCGGTGGTCTGAGAGTTCTGTGGGCTTCGATTATTTTTGGTACCATAGTAGGAGGCGCTTCCAGTTCCTTATTGAGGCCCAGTCGGTTTCCTTTAGATGAGTGTTGGAAACCATATAGACAAAAAGTTTAGACTTTGAGGCGCTCCAAATGTTCATTATGTCAGTATAAGATGCGTCAGGACTCGATGATTGCGTTTATCGCGAGTCCTAATGTATAATATCTGATGGGGCCGGGAGCGCAGATCTCATCTCCCAGACGTAATAAGTGATTGATGTCAGGATGTTCTTTCACCTATATTTAATTGAAATCCGGGGTCAGTTCTGGTCACCTTATGTCTTCTGCTTTTTGACTAGTCATACAGTAAGCGTTCTGGGAATGACCGCCATCTACAACAACAGCTGACATCTTTCATGTGGTGAATTTCACAAGAGGACAGAAGTAAAACTGATGATTAATGACACATGATGTATAGATTCTTACAAAAAAATTGTAATGGGGATATTCAATATATGTTATTTATTTATTCGTAGAAGGCCATTATACCTAATGTATATGTCACTATTAGAGTATCAACTGCATCAAAGCTGTACTAGTAAGAACAATACGAAATTACCATAAATAACGACTGCTATTTGCTTTGCATTGACATTGTTGTTGTCCTACCACAGCCACACAGGAGCATGCTGGGAGTTGTTGTTGTCCTACCACAGCCCCACAGGAGCATGCTGGGAGTTGTTGTTGTCCTACCACAACCACACAGGAGCATGCTGGGAGTTGTTGTCCTACCTCAGCCATACAGAGCACTAACACACACATACTCACTCGACTAACACACAGACAGATACATACATATACTCACCCACACAGAAGTAGCAGTGGAGGATGTCTCTGCCCATGAGGAGGAGGAGGTAGAGCGGAGGATCACACTGCTGATCTGTCTCCGTCTGGAGGGATGCGGGGGTTAGGGGCATCTGTGAGCTGGGAGACGAGGGATGGGGCCAGGTTGCAGTCACATGTCGAGGGAGAAGAGATTTCTGCTTGCTGTCTCTCAGCAAGGCTGATGAGGCAGGTGGCGCCCCCTTCCTGATGGAAGTGCACAGCGCCCTGTAAAGCCGCACTGTTTACACACCCCTAAGGTCGGCCCTGCTTTGGACAGTTCCTGTCTCGGCCAGAGATGTCAGCAGAGAGCACTGTCTCAGACTGAAAATAAAACATTTCCTGCAGGACATACACTAGCTAATAAGTATGGGAAGACTTGAGATTTTTAAAACATTCTGATACCAGTTGGTTTGAAAGAAAAAGACAACCCCTTTAAATCTGCAGCATATCAGTTACGTCAGATCTGTCTCATGTAAAATGGCCAACGATCAGCCGGCAAACAAGAAAATGGCTGTTTATTGGCTGATTGCATCTTTTGTGCCCATAACCTTCAGCTCTGCTACATCTGTGCCCTAAACCTGCTGATCCAGAAAACAGTCATGTAATGGAATAAAGCTGCTCTGGCATACGTGTGGCCGTTTATCACTGAAGGACGACACAGCATGAACCTTCACATACTGGGTGTGGAGTGGGGCAGAAGGAACGGCATCTAAATCAATAGTTATTACTGTGTTTCTCCGAGTTCATCAGGTTTTCACCTGGGATCACTGATCCTGTACACCTGCCATTGGCTGTATATTAGGTTAGAGGGGATATGGCATTATATTCCTCAATATAGGCTGTCACCCAGGATGGGGTACAAGAGCAAGGTTGTTATACAGGAGAATACGCAAGAGTGAACACAATAGGGGAGATTTATCAAACATGGTGTAAAGTGAAACTGGCTCAGTTGCCCCTAGCAACCAATCAGATTCCACCTTTCATTTTCCAAAGAGTCTGTGAGGAATGAAAGGTGGAATCTGATTGGTTGCTAGGGGCAACTGAGCCAGTTTCACATTACACCATGTTTGATAAATCTCCCCCAATACCTCCACAGCAGGATGTAGTGACTGGATAATACTGCCATACTGTTACTAAATAATACACACTCAGACCAATATTCCCTCCATACAGTGCCCCTATAGTGGTAGACCATATAAAGAATTAGGCTGAGTTCACACTGCGTTTTTGCAATCAGTTTCTTTTTCATCTATTTAATGTAGAAAATGAATTTAAAAAACATGCATTTGATTTTCCATTGACTTCTAATATAAAATAAATGAAACTGATCAAAACTCATCTGTTTTTAGTGTACACAAAAAAGTGGTTGACCACATTTTTGTATACACTTAAAAAAAAAAAACGGATGCGTTTTGACCTGTCTTTTTTATAATAGTAGTCAATGGAAAAAGGTATCAAGAGATGCACACAAATGCATCCAGTTTTTTTGCATAAAACAGATAAAAAAAAAATTTCAAAAATGCAGTATGAACCCAACCTTATTCATCTCATTCTCTTCTTTTTTTCTCCATTTTGCCTGGAAAACTTCTCCAATCAATTACACAACCTGGCAGATGAGCAGCCGCCGGTACTCCGAACCTTTACAGGATACCTATAGTAAATTCCCTTCTAAAGTCACATCCTATTGGGTCCTGATGCTTGGTTATTCATTGGTTTGCAATTACTTAGTATTGACCCTGTTAGTTATATGACCACAACCCTCTGTTTGCTTCCTGTAACCTGTACTAAATCTTCGTCTCCCTTGACCTTCTGCAAGAAATACTCCTTTCACACTGCATTAAGCAGTGTACAGCAGGGGCTCAGTCTAATGGTGTTGCTGCAATAGACCTGCTCGGCTGCTCCATGTACCCGATAGAAGCTTTTGACATAGCGTGGACCTCCACAGTATTCCCCTGAGCTGGATGGAGTAAAAGGACATACAAAATTTGCGGTATATGTCCTTTCACTAGGATTCTTTTTCATCCTATGTGAGGGTATGCACACACTTTGGAAAATAGACAAAAAATCAGTCGCAGAATTTGCCGCTCGCATCTCCGCCTGTGTCAGACTCCATTCTATGCACGGGCGGATTCTGTCATCCGTCTAAAGAATGAACACGTTGACCTGTGGCTCTCCCATTCGGTCACAGCATGATGAAGTTGGCAGTTCAGTCACATGTTGGGGAACATTGCTAAGTTGGATGTCCTCATTTTCTCCCAAAACATAATTGTGGAACACACAGTGACTAAACAGCAAACCCCATAACTTCTAATAATAAAGTGCTGCCACCTAAAGGCGAAACTGAAAAGCACAGCATATTCCCATCTGGGACATTGATAGCATATCCACAGGATAGGTCAAACTTCCTCTGGATGAGGTTTCCACCTCTTTTGAGTGAAGCTGAAAACAGCCAAGACATTCATTTTATGCAGTCTGCATCACTTGCATTGACTTTTATGGGGTTTAAGCAACTATATAATCACGAGCTGCATTATTTCTGCCACTCTGGAGTTATGCACACCATCATTTGCAGTGCTATACAGTTTCTGATACACCCTTTAAAGTTATCAAGACTTCTGCAAAAGGTCATAAAACAGCCACCTAAGCCATTTTCAGCTTCCTGACTGCAGCACTAACCAGGCCAAAGTGGTCCAGGGAGGCCTTGCTGCAAGCGTGGCATACCCTTCAAAATGGCAGGGACATGTCAAATACAGTAATACTTAGGAGTTCAAACTGTTCGGTATTCAAAAATTTAAAGAGAACCTGTCACCCCCCGTGCCGGGGTGACAGGCCCCCGTCCCCGTTAAGATTCCCCTATACTCACGATCCCGCCGGGTCCCGCTTCCTGAGCTGGTCGGGTCTCGGAGATGTCAACGCCCGAAGCGCGCGCTGACAGCAAGTCAGATGTCCATAGAGAATGAATGGGGAGTCCGATGCTCCGTCATTCTCTATGGGCATCGTACTCATCTCTTAGCGCGCGCGCGCCGGGCTTCGGGAGCTGATATCTCAGTCACCCGACCAGCTCAGGAAGCGGGACCCGGCGGGATCACGTGAGTATAGGGGGATCTAACAGGGGTCGGGAGCCTGTCACCCCGGCACAGGGGGTGACAGTCGTCCTTTAACATAGCATACACAGTACAGTAGTACTGTCAGTGCACCACCATCTCCCATCCTGTACTGTATAAGACTGGAGTGCATGTACAGTAGTAGTACAGTCAGTGCACCACTATCTCCCATCCTGTACACGACTGCTGGAGTGCATATACAGTACAGTAGTAGTACAGTCAGTGCACCACCATCTCCCATCCTGTACTGTATAAGACTGTTGGAGTGCATATACAGTACAGTAGTATAGTCAGTGCACCACCATCTCCCATCCTGTACTGTTTATGACTGCTGGACTGCATATACAGTACAGTAGTAGTATAGTCAGTGCACCACCATCTCCAATCCTGTACTGTATAAGACTGCTGGAGTGCATATACAGTACAGTAGTAGTACAGTCAGCGCACCACCATCTCCCATCCTATACAGTAGTGTATAGGACTGCTGGAGTGTATATACAGTACAGTAGTAGTACAGTCAGTGCACCGCCATCTCCCATCTGTTACAGTGCTGGGGTGGGGGAACTCTATACAGTAAAGGATGAGTGGAGTGTAAGGGACTACTGTACTATAATTGCTGGGTCTGTTGAATATTGTACAGTATATAGTGCTGCTGTGTCCTGTAGGGATTATACTGGGCACCATACAATGTAATAAATGAGTATTTTAGGTATTTATTGGTGGGGGCTGAAACCAAATAAGCATATTTACATTATTTCTTTTAGGAACACATTGCTTGGTTTTCAAACTGCCTTCTGGAACCAATTCAATAACAGAGGTATTACTGTACTTTGATGGTCTCTAACAAATCCGAGTCTGAGTAGGACTAGGTCTCCACATTCTGCTCACTGGGACAGCAGCAAATTTAAAGTGCCACAAGTTGTGAGACACCTACAGGGGTTGTCCGGCTTTGTAAAAATGATGGTCTATCCTCTGAATCAGCTATCAATATTACAGGGGTGTAGACCTCTGGCGATCAGCTGTTTGCTGGTGAGTATCACAGCACCTTTAGCACCTTTAACTGCTGATCGTTCCAGCATTGCCACACTTTTGGTAGTGGCGGTACGAGGTTCTGCAGCATTAACCTGTTCACTTTAATAGGATGCAAAAATGTAACTGTATTAGGCTGGTTTCACATATAGCAGTTTTTTTTTTAACTGCAATTGCAGTTTTTGTGCCATAGCAAGAAGTGGATTCAAATGGAATAGACGTAGCTCAAAAACTGAAGTGGCAGCCTTCCAAAAAGCTGCCATGTGTGAAACCATCCTCACACTCTATTACGCAAGACTACTTTGGATTTATTAAACAAATATTTTATTGCCAAGATGATGCTGGTGGATGGGAATGTTTGTTTCTGATAAAATCCATGTCTTTTTTTACTGCCTACATAGAAATTCTGGAGAAATAAGAGGTAGGTTAGAGAAGATTTAACCCAGTGTGTGCTTGTTAAACAAGTACTCCGCCATGCCGGGGTGACTGCTCCACAACTTCTTCAGGCTGGTTATGTAATCGCCAATCTTCTTTATGGTCTCTGTACTCTCTGACAAGAATGGGGATTCTAAGAAATCAGTCATCTGTAGGAAAAGAAATGGAATTTAAAGGGGTATTAGGGAAAAATATTACTTATGAGAAGCATGGGGGGGGGGGGGCGAATGGTGGATGACAGTCTGGATAACTTAGTCACTATATAAGTGCACACACTACTACTAAAAGGGACAGTAATCCAATAAGCATTAATGTACATTAGACAAATGCAACAAATAAGGTGAAATCTGTATAAGGCTAGTCTAGAAAAGCCTTGACCTAAGCTGCGCCACACCCCTCTAGATGGTGCTGCACAGAGCAATGGACACAGCCTACCACTGTCCAAACAAAGAAACTAAAATAATGCTGACAAGATATATACACAATGCATATATAAAATCACAGCTGCTCTGGCGCAACTCACCCTCTACTAGAGGTCAGGATCATATAGAACCAGATAAAGTCCCCACATGCATTCAAGTCCTCAGTAGGTGTCGATGGCAGATCGTACTAAAAAAGGAGGAAAGCTATAGATATCTTGCTGAGATAGTACAATCACTTATAACAGGGCTATAGTCAACGCACTAATCCATCAATCAATGCTCACTAATGTATCTCGATATAAAACCCTGACCAAATGCTCCCTGACGAAGGAAATCTGTGCATTTCCGAAACGACGTTGGAGTTTTTGTGGTCACCCATGGCCTCCGTACTTTTTTGGCTTGTGACATAAGCTCATCCTTTAGGGCGGAAGTAAGTGGTGCACGTTGCCGGCCGGAGCGTGCCCACAGTTTTTACTCCGCACCATTACTGCAGATCGGGAGATGGTTCTTTGATACTTCAGTGCAATCACACTACGCCGCTGTAATAAGGATGAGGTTTAAAAAAGAAGGAAAAGTGTGCTTTGGAGGGAAATTTGAATGATCCAGGACGGCAAAAGAAAACTTGTAGGTAAAAATATGGTGGGTTTAATTCTTCACCAAAGGAGGTACAAATATCATATAAGCAGGATATCAATCATAAGAGAAATAAGGCAATAGTCTTACAAATGTCTTAGAATGTCTCTGTGGTTCCAGTCTCAGAGTCCCAAAAATGCTGGGGATGTAGTCTTTCCAATGGTGACTCCAGATTTGGCTTGAGAACAAAGAACTTCCTTGGGGGAATTCCTGAGGTGGGGGCTAACAAACCCCAGATGTGCGTGGAGGCTTCTCTTGAAAGATGGTATACAAAAAGACCCCCCAACCAACTAACCTTCTAAGTCTATATACTCTCCTGACCGGGAAAATATATACACTTATGCCCAAATATGGTTACACCCAGTACAACTTATATCCCAAAAATGGTATACTGGCAAAGCTCCAAGTGGATTGGTCAAGCTGGACACGTAGCTATATCTCACTATGATCCATACATTACCCACGTGACCATTTAGACACGACCATATTAGGACTTCCAGTCATCCACCATTTTGGAGGTCAAGAAATTACTAGGTGAGAGTTCAGCCCTATACTCAATATGAGAGTGGAGAAGAGAATGAGACGGTAATACAGTGTAGATATATCTTGGATGATAATAATTTGATTCCACTAATGCCAAAGATAATATGATCCATTCAGCCATTAATAAGGTTAGATGTTATAGAAGGGGTTACAGGTTATTAGTTTTTTACAGCCGCCTGGACCAGACCGCACTACAGACTATATATGTCCACACTGCGGACCATCACATCTTGCCCCGCATGTCTATGATGTCAACTCTGTATACCCAGGTAGGACATTAGTTTTCTTACGCTGGTCAGGGTTTTATATCGAGATACATTAGTGAGCATTGATTGATGGATTAGTGCGTTGACTATAGCCCTGTTATAAGTGATTGTACTATAAGTGATTGTACTATCTCAGCAAGATATCTATAGCTTTCCTCCTTTTTTAGTACGATCTGCCATCGACACCTACTGAGGACTTGAATGCATGTGGGGACTTTATCTGGTTCTATATGATCCTGACCTCTAGTAGAGGGTGAGTTGCGCCAGAGCAGCTGTGATTTTATATATGCATTGTGTATATATCTTGCCAGCATTATTTAAATGCAACAAATACAATGGCTACCTTACAAATCTTGAACCTTACATAGCTTGAAGAGTTGTTTTTTGTTTTTTTTTTTAAAAAACACAATCAGTTATCCACAGCATGACAATTTACTTTGTAGGCCTGTTGTGCACTTACGATACATTTTTCCCATTGACTTTAAGGCTATGTTCCCACTGTATTTTTGCTCACTTTTTTCAACCAAAGACAGGAACGAATTGAAAACACAGAAAGGCTATGTTCACACACTGATTAAATTCAGTGGATGGCCATCATTTATTGGCAAACAATGGCAATTATTTGCCATTAAATGACGGCCATCCACTACATTTCATCAGTGTGTGAACATAGCCTTTCTGTGTTTTCAATCCACTCCTGGTTTTGGTTGGGAAAAAAAAAAGCAAAGATACTGTGTGGGAACATAGCCTCATAAGGAAAGTAAATACCCCCCATTCTCATCATACCCTCTGCCCACCCATTTCAACATTTTGACACCTCGTCAGGTCTGTGCTGGGTGCAGCTTTCATAATTCATCCTCTGGATTTTGCTGTGGAAGTGTAGATTTGAACTCTAAAGAATATTTTTTTTAAGGACCTAGGTAGACCTATACTGGCTTCAGCAAATCCCAATTTACATGTGGTTAGACTGCAGATTCTCAGCGTACCCGTCCTGCGTGAAAGCATCCTTTAACGTCCTGTCTGCACCGTATCTGACATGAACAGAAAAACAGCTGACTCTATTAAGAGATATTGAGAGATTCCGCTGCAATCACATGTGCAGCATGGGATCTTTTGGCCCCATTGAAAGACAGGGAATTGTCTTTAGTAAATGCTGATTTACACGTTCGCTGCCCAAGGCTGTACATAGACTTCTTGCAGTAAGAATTAAAGGGGTTATCCAGCACTACAAAAACATGGCCACTTTTCCCCCTACTGTTGTCTCCAGTTCAGGTGCAGTTTGCAATTAAGCTCCATTTACTTCAATGGAACAGAGTTTCAAAACCCCACCCAAACTGGACACAACAGTAGGGGGAAAGTGGCCATGTTTTTGTAGCGCTGGATTACCCCTTTAAAGGTTTAATCTGGGAATAGAAAAACATTTCTATGTTCTTCCAAAAAGAGCACCACACCTGGACTCTGGGTGTCTGTGGTATTACTATTCTGTTCAATGGAACAGATATGCATCTCATACAGGTTATGTTCACACAACGTCTTTTTTATGCAAAATAATGTCTGTTTGATTGACGGTTGGCAATAATGTTAATGAGTATTGACAGACATCATTGTAAAATCACGGCAGTTAAAAAAAAAAGACGAAGGGGGAGACTTATCAAACATGGTGTAAAGTGAAACTGGCTCAGTTGCCCCTAGCAACCAATCAGATTCCACCTTTCATTTTCCATAGAGTCTGAGGAAAGAAAGGTGGAGTCTGATTGGTTACTAGGGGCAACTGAGCCAGTGTCACTTTACACCATGTTTAATAAATCTCCCCCATTGTGTGAATATAGACCCACAAATTGAGGATAGGAAAGGTGCTGTTTCTGCATAAAAAAGCAATGGCTTCCAAACCTGGATAACTTTTTTAAAGGGGTATGGCAAGAAAAATTAACTTTCCCCCATCCACAGGATAGGAGAAAAGTAGAAGAGTCACGGTTTAGAGGTCGGACCCCCGCGATCTCCTACTTTCCCCCCGGAAAAGGGTCTCCTAACATAACACAAAACATAACACAAGTGTTCATGAAAAATCTTAAAAGTGTTATGTCTAGCTTTACCAAGTATCTGGCATTACTATGTTAAGGGTGAAGAAAACCAAACTTTCTAGTTGTGTAACTAGCCAGTGTGCTAAAGTGCATGCTGAAGCTTCTAGGCCCATGCGTGCACAATCCTCCTCCTCCCTCCCCCCCCCCCCCAAACATCTTGTGCAGGGCCCTCAGCCCCTCCAAGGCACAATATGACGGCACAGCCTCCCTACAGCTATACAGGATCTTTTAGTGTGATGAATGGATAGTTTAGAGGCAGTATGACAGTCAGACTCTTACATGGGGGTCATTCTTTTCTCCAGCTACACGGTGTAGATCCAGCAGGGCTTGGTTCACGGTCTTCTCCAGCTTCAGGGCTGTCTGTAGGGCTTCTAAACCATTTGTCCAGTCATCCTTCTCTGGTTTCTAACAGAGGAGAAGATATAAAGTAAGGGTCCTTTTACATGCAGTGATCTACGGCTGTCTGCAGCTGCAAATGGGCGCTGATCACTGAGATCAGCCCTCGTTTACAGTTCTTTTATAAGGCGAGAACAACAGCAGATCGTAATAGATTATGATAATATACGGTTGTAGCTGAATGTATACAAGGACTGCTGCTGTATATAACTCCAGGCAAAGGTCTTAAAAATGTTTACATGAGACTTTCAAGGGTAAATTCACATTCCTCTGAGTTTCCTTGTAATTCCTCAAAGGAATAATCCAGGCTTAGAAAAACATGACCACTTTCTTCCAGAAACAGCACCACTCCTGTCTTGAGTTTGGGTGTGGTATTGCAGCTCAGTTCTATTGACATGAATAAAGTTGAATTGTAATACCACACACATATAAGAACAGAGGTGGCACAATTTCTGAAAGAATTTTTTCTCTAATCCTGGATAACCCCTTTAAGGATTCAGCCTATGTTTTTCGTTCCACTATGGGACAATCTATTAGACCCAGTCATAGCGGGCATTCACATGTTCTGTGCACAGTCCGTAAATACAAATAATGTGCTACAGAGCAGAGTTCGGAGCTCCCGGCATGACCATTCATGAGAATTCCGGGAGCTCTGAAATGATTTCAATCTTCACACTATGGTACCAACATGTGGGCCATGTAAAAGTACCAACGATCAGTGTGGTATACTTGTTTGGAGGCCTTATTCAAGAGGCATTTTCCTCAAGAAGCCTAGCTCCATCCTAGAAGAATTATGTAGCACTCAGGTGGACATTTATGAAAATTACGGCCAGGGCGTACACCAGGGAGAAGACGCTGGGATGATGACCCCCATCATACACCCTCCCCGTCACACATACCAGCCTCATGGTAGTAAAATGTGTTTGACAATACCAGAGACTAGTGGCTGGAGCTCAGAGCTCACCTCGATGCTCTGAAGGAAGACGCGTCCTCCTCTCTGGTTCTGATACTTGATCAGCTTCTCGGCATGTTCCTTCTCCTCCTCTGAACGCTCATGGAAAAACTTGGAAAAATTGGCAAGTGCTACATCGTCTCGGTCAAAATAGGAAGACTATGGGAGAACAGTAACATGTGACCATTAGTTGTATGTAGGTGCACAGATTAAGACCTGCAACTGTTTGTATGGCACCATGTTCCTTTCCAAATGTATTATTTCCATAGATTATTGCTGATACAGCTGTGTGCACGAGCTCTAGTCAACCACACACAACAAACCATCCTTCTGTAGAATAAATTTGGCTGGATTCACACTACATTTTTCTTCATCCATTTTTGCAAAAAAAAAAAAAAAGGATTTGTATGCATCAGTTTCGATCCATTTTCCGTTATATAAAAAAATGGATCAAAATGCATCAGTCTTTGGTAACTTACACAAACATGGTTGACTGCATTTTTGTGTACGCTAAAAAAACGGATGCGTTTTGATCCTCTTTCTGTAATGGAAGTCAATGAAAAAAAAAAAAAAGCATACAAATGCATTTTTTTTTTGTTTTTTTTTTTTAAACAGATGAAAAAAAAAAAAAAAGTGCAGTGTGAACCCAGCCTTACCAGGTATCTGGCAGCAGCCAATTTCCCAGTACACATTGATATAATCATGTACATTCTGCTCATTTGAGCACGCAGGACTATTGAGAAATCCATACACAGTAGTCGGCTAAACATTGCCGCTAACAGTTACCCAATGTGTTCCAGCTTCTGACCTGCAGCAGGTATAACTTATGCACTGGATAGGTGACAACTATCAGACAGGTGAGAATTGCTGCATGAAGAATACCCCTTTAGCTGTCAGACACATATAGCTGCATTGTTGTGTAGCCTGAAGGCTGTGCAGTGTATGGGATTGACTAACATCACATCCACTACAATGTAATATCTGCAAGACCATTATGTGTTATTATGTTGTCTTAAAGGGGGAAAAATTATATATAATATTAAACTTCATTATTACATAAATCTAATTTTTCTTTATATACAAACGGATTTATGCAAGCGAATACTCATATATAGCCCTGGAATGGGCCAGGCAGCACGTTAGCTATGTAGTTACATAACACCATGTCGTACGTGGAAACTTATATAATTAAAGACACAAAGGGAGACGCAGTAAAGCGTACAGCACAGAAGATGAGGGATCACTAGAAGAACACACAGGAAGCACATACATGACGCTTTATTCACAGACACAGCAAGGTCACAACGTGTACACGTATTAGTCACAGGCAGGCGGGGTCTCACCATAGACAGGTAGATGTAGGAGCTGTGGTATTTCAGGTTCACAGTACGGTTGAGGCCGGCTTCACAGTCTTGGTGGAAGTTGTGTCTGATCTGAGACTCCATGATTATCTGTAGAATGCAGCCAGATGAATGAATAGGGACAAGCCGCCCCTCCCCCCTATATAGAGGCTGCAGGGGGAGGAAGCCCCACCTAAGGCTCCGCTCTCCCCTCCCTCCACAGCAGCAGGGCTCTGATAGTAAACACAGGCCTAGCACATGTCCTCAGGCACGCATGCTGTGTAGGAGTGCAAACCTGCATACACATATATATATATATATATATATATATATATATATATATAATGCCGTTCTGATGGTACACAAGTTTATCGACTATAGCTTTTCTTTTCTTCTAATTGTTGGTGTCGTAGTATATTCCTAATGTTACATACATAAGATGAGAATAATTACCAAAACTATATGATAATACTGTATCATTATATAACCTTTGTATATGACATCACTTTCTGATGGGTTGGGGGTACGCCTGCCGGTACCCCCAGACAGTGTCTTATATTAATTTTTGCTCCCAAATATGCTCTATGTCTTATTTTCAGGGGATGTCTTATTTTTCCATGAAGAACTCACAAAAAAAAAGAACATTTATTATATACTGTACAGTAGTTGTCATCACAAACCAGCATAACCAGACATAAGCCTGGTGGCGGAGGGTGGCGGAAGGGGGTCTTATGTTGGGGGATGCCTTATTTTAAGTTATTCTGTAAATCCTGCACTATGCCTTACTTTCAGAGGATGTCTTATTTTCGGGGAAACAGGGTAGAAGCATACTGCAGATCCTGAACAGCACGTGGCCAAAGGGGTCTCTGCAGCAGAACCAGCCGTAGGGTAGATGGCGCCCTGTGCAAAACTTTCGTTCATGTCGGCTGATCGTTGCGTCGTTTGTCTTTCAAACTTGTTGAAGACCAAATGACTCATACAGCAACGATCTGCTGCCGCTGCTCTGTCGGATAGGCGCAGCAGTAGCAGACTGCTGCTGTATGCTATGGGCTGCCTGGACAATCTAGCGATCACCAGGGCAGCCTCCCCGCTGCTGCGTGGAATAACGGCGTCAGTGAGCGGGAAACGAGGAGAAAACAAGCTCCTCATAGTCGACCCGTGGAATAGGGGCTTAAAACCTACAGCCTCCCACCCCTCCAGATGAAATCCACCAACTGACCCCCCACCCAGCTCTACAAACAAGCACTCGACAGAATCCCCCAGCCCCCCAGATGGCCAAAGCATAGTAATCCGTGATCTGTGCCCCTCCCCCCCCCAGCAGACCTGAAGTGATGCAACCTGTGCTCAGGCCGTATTTTTCAGTTGTTTGCGAAAATACGCCCGTTGTTATGAAATACGGCTGTGTTTTTTACGTAGTGTGAACCCGGCCTCACTCTTCTGGCTTCTTCTGGCTTCTTCTGGCACACTCACAATTCTCAACAGCCATTATTTTATACTCTCTTCAATGGAAATCATTGAAGACTGAAAACAACGGCCATTATTTAAAAATAAAATGGTGGCTGTTATTTTACTAAAAAAGACAGTGTGTGAACATGGTCTTACTGCGTACCTGTCACAAAGTCCACTGACCTGATCCCGGAGGTTTGGGTAGACATGGATGTGAACATGTTTTGGCTATGTTCACACAACGTATATTTTCGTAAAACCATGGCCGTTTTATAATGGCCGTGATTATTACGAAAATATACGTTACCTTGCTGTGTATGGGATCCTGGCCAAAGCGCATACACATAGTATACGCTCCGGCCGGTATCCCTAGCAGCGCCGCAAACAACTGACATGTCAGTT
Organism: Dendropsophus ebraccatus; assembly: GCF_027789765.1. Lineage (NCBI taxonomy): Eukaryota > Metazoa > Chordata > Amphibia > Anura > Hylidae > Dendropsophus > Dendropsophus ebraccatus. Next base: position 69,894,126 of record NC_091465.1, read on the forward strand.
TTCTGCGCCCGCTATTCATTGAATAGTGGCCACAGAAAACCCTGTCAGTGTACACTATGGAACAAGGGTGGCTCTGGCCGCTCGCTCCATAGTGTGCAGTGGAGAGTTCTGATGCTGGCGCGTACTGCAGTACCAGCAGGGATGATCTTTTCAGAGACAGGCTGTTCCGTGACCCGGACAGGTCACGGAACGTCCGGTCTCTTGCGTTGTGTGAACATAGCCTTAGACTGTAATGTGTGCGACCCCCATTCTTCTCTAATAAGGGCCTGGTGCATTATGGTCTCAGCGTGTTTATATCCATGTCTACCCAAACTTCTTGCCACAAGGTCAGCAGACTTTGTGACAGGTACGCTTTAACCAAACCTACATGGCAGTCTCCTGGCCCTTTCCTGATGATGCTCAGGCTGCGTTTGGTCATGCAGAATCCAGTGCGACTTGGAAAAGTGTTATTTCAGTGTTATATACATGGATTTTATAAAGACTGCTTAGTGGTATTATACTCCATACTGCTAAGTGCCATCTTTTTCCTTAGGTAGAGCCTGTCTGTGTCAGGGACTGACTGGTCAGTGATGTAAGTGAATTGTATTGAACTATAGTACAGGGCACAGCCACCTATGTTTGCTGATCATGTTGTATGGCAATCTGCTGATGGATGCCTATAGAAGGGCCATGTCATAGACTTTTACCACCTGTGTATTTTTCCATGTTGTCTGAATGGCCCTGGGCAATAATGTCTTCCAGTAAACCATTTAGTGCTGATATATAGGAGCGGTCACCACATTAACCTGTACACCACCCATGAATTTACAGTCAAAATGTGCTGAGCGCTCAAGACGTACGGCTCTGCCCTGCCAAATGGAGATAAGAGGTTCTGCAGCCGCAGACAAATGACATCTAGATGATAAGAGGCAGAAGTTGAATGTAGCAATAGCAGAGAGACATGGAGGCCTATAGGAGGCTTTATGCAAGGTTGTGCTTTTTAGGTCAGCCCAATAGAGTTATCAGACAAGGCTACATGACTGTTACAAGAGCCCTTGGAATGGGTCATCTGCACGTGGACAAAAGCAATTTCCATCTCTATATGTGAACAATGAATTTCCATTTTCTGATAAAAAAAGCAGCAGGCTTATATATATATATTAGGAATATACAAAATGTTTTAGTATGCAATGTTTAAGAACAGGAGAAGGGCTTGTGGTGTTGATGTAGATAATACACATTAGGGCACAGGAATGGGCTAAGTCACATGACTCTTAACCCATTAACTGAGCAGTAAAGTTCTGACTCCAGGTCTTTCCATTACACCATTACATCTGTAAGAATTGCCTCCTGTCCCCGTAGATTTGACAATAACAAATATAACATCAGTGTTCCCCAACCTGTGGCTCTCCAGCTTTTGCTCAACTACAACTCCCATCATAAGTACAATTGTTTAAGGTGAATAAGTTCACAATGACACCGTATTATAAAGACAAGAGATGTGCAGTGTCCTGGTACCTGGTCTGCTTGCTGCTGGCGTAGTTAGTTGTCATGTGGCAGTAAACTGGTCACAGAGTATGGGTCCAGTATGGGTCATGTCAGTCAGAACATGTCTAACCTCTCCCCCCCCCCCCCCCCCCCCCAATGCGCTGGAACAAACCAGTCAGGGTCTAGTCCTGGTTAAGGCCAGCGAGAAACCTCCTGTCTGCTTCTCTCTGCCAGCATGCCTGCTGGGCATAAACTAGTCCTGGCTCTGCCAATGAAATAATCCAAGTTAATTCAGGCCTAGCCAGCCTCTGGTGTTTATGATGATTTCCAGGGAATTGTGTGATGTGTAATACAATCCACAAGCTGCAATTAATTCATGCTCAAAGAACATCATCAAAAATCCTTAAAGGGAACCAATTAGCACGATATGGTTCCCTGTAGCACAGTATACATCTACTGTGCAGCTTGTGGCGCATACCAGGGGTGGCAACTAGTCATCTGGCCGGGGAGCTGCCCTTGACTAGTCACAACACTCAGAATGTCAGCACGCTCTGTGGTGATGATTGACAGGCAGAGAGGCCAGTAACATTGCTCCCTGCCTGTCAATCATTCCCGCACTGTACGCTGACAGGCAGAGAGCGGTGACTAGTCACAGGCAGCTTCCTGTCCAGATGACTAGTTGCGGCAGTGCAGCTTAATAGAACATCTTTTTTTCCCCCTTTGCTGCAGCCGCAGTTGGTATGCTCTGCGAGCAGCACAGTAGATGTGCAGTGGTAGGAGCACAATCATGCTGATCGGTTCCTTTTAATCCCCCTCTGAGAGGGACAGAACTAAATTCAGAAGGAAGTAAAATAGAAACAAGTGCCGTCCTGTAACTCATGGACTTTTAGTGGCCTCCTAGCTGGAGCCATTGCTATATGACTTCCTGAACCTCACCGCCTTACACCCTGCAATAGGGCATTGTAGCACACAACTGTTAGTAACCCAAATCTTCTAAGTAGTTTTACTGACCGTGTGGTGCCAACCTATGAATTTCCCTTTACAGCAGAGTATACATTTGGACTATATTTCCAAGTTTAATCCTTAAAGTGCTAGAGGGGATAATCCAGTCACAGTCACTCCTAGAGACTCTCTAAACTCCCTTTCCAGCTACAAAGGGAAATTTGCGTGAACTGCATTTCCTGTGCTTTACAAAAGACTGTATACTAGATCTGCTTATACAGAGAAACTGCCTCAGTAAAGAAGGTTTATTACATGTTCACACATGGGTCTGTTTGCACTACAATCATGGGCATTCTACCTCTGCACCTGGAAACTGTACCCTACGGTCATAGATTATCCCATAGGTGCAGACCCCCATTGAGTCACAGGTGGAAGACATCTATGGCATTCAAATCTTTTTCATAATGGGTATCTGAGCAATTTTTGCGAAAGCATTATTACATTAAAACGAGAAATTACCACGGTATAGTGTAGTGTAGGTTACTTCCACTTAAGACCCTATTACACTGAACAATTATTGGCCTTACTTGTCCGATCACCAACCACTTAAGCCGATTAGTGTAATAGAATATGTTCAAAAGCCACGATCAGGCGCCATACACAAGGTCTGCTGATTGTGGTCTTTTAACATGTTCAAAGATCAGCGATGATCTGCAGTGCGTCGCTCTGTGCAACAGAAGTGAAGTCAGCAGACAGGCCGCCCAAATGATCAAAAGATTGTTTGGGTGGCCCCTCCCGCAGCTCCCCGATTGCTGTTTGTGCGTGCAATAGCACAGGCAGCAAGGGGAGAACGAGGGGGAAGCAAGCGCTGAGATGACAGGTCACATGAAATACAGCCTTTAGCTGATACAGTAAAGTTTACCTGTTTGCATGATAGCAGTGTGTCTGGACTGTCTCACACACCATCATAGGTACACCAACAGACACCAGGGACTTCCTAGAATCAAGTAAACCCCCATTTACAAAAGCCGCATGGGTCTACAAGATTAGCCAGCCACAAAGATACTTTGAGTAATAATTGAATGCCGCACCCGTACTAATATTGGGAAAGTTCCCGCCTCACCAGACTGGACCCAGTCCGGGAATCCAAACGAGCAGTGGCAGAGACAGCACTGATATGTGAAAAAAATCTTGGGATTAATTCACACCCTCTTGCTTTTCAAGCTAGATTAAAGCGGAAATGTCGCGTAAGAGGGTATGAATAAAGTCACAAGATTTTTTCACATATCAGTACTGTCTCTCCTACGGCTTTATCGCAAGATACTTTGTCCAAGGTCCAACTTCCCTCAGCCCCGAACTACTGCACCCATCCTCCTCCTGAGCACCACATTTATACCATGGAGCCCCATGGCCCCAATACCTTGCTGTATAGGCTCTATGGCCGTATGTTTAATTAGGACTCTCTCCTACCCCCATGCCCATATGCAAAGATTTTTAAGTGTACCTGTCATTAGAACAAACTTCTCACATGTCATAACCACGTGTTTGTATCGGTGCTGAGACTCCTGCTGATCACTAGAACGAAGGGGAAAAATCGCTCAGCAGCAACACGCTCTGCCCCTCCATCCCCACTCTCGCTGCTAATGTTGCAATTGATGGAATTATAATGGAGCCCAGTGGCGTAAGTGACTAAGCATAGTCATAACTGCATTGCTTTCAGTTAAAGGAACATTTATAGATACCGGGAGGCCTGCTCGGCCAACTCGTGCTGCAAATGGTGACAGCATAGGGGGCCCAGTGTATTGCAGGAGCAGGCCACAGGGCCCCCTGATGTGGTGGGCCCCATAGCAGCTGCTATGGCTGCTACAATGGTAGTTACACCCCTGATGGAGCCTATGGAACTTCTGGCAATCACATCTACAGGAAGTTCTATAGGCTCCACTAAAATTCTTCCAATTTCAACATTAGCAGTGAGAGCGGAGATGAAGGGGCAGAGCGCATTGCTGCTGAGCGCTTTTTCCCCTTCGTTTTAGTAATCAGCGGGGGTCCCAGCACCAATACAAACGTGGTTATAACACGTCAGAAGTTTGTTCTAATGACAGGTTCACTTTAATCGATCTCGGATATAAGACTCCTTGGTAGGTAAATTATACATGACCGTATCCTTTTTTTTTTTTGCACTTGTCACTTGCATCGCTTGTATATGTAGTGAACATTGTATATATGAACATTGCTGTACTTCATCATAACATTCACAGCGCCCCCTGCTGGCCTGGGTAAGAAAACATCAGTAAAGACACATACAATCTACATGATGTAACTGAGACGTTATTCCTGACCACAGGGGACTGAAATAATTGATGGAAAGAAAATCCACAGGCGTATAAGATGATCCATAATACAAGGTAACATCCTGTTGTTTGGAGCCTGGCGTGACTCTGCAGTAATTCTACCCAATGAGATGGAGTCATTTATCACATTAGGAGGTTGTGGGCTCAGGTGTCTATGTGATTCAGCAGAAACATGTAAGGTGTGACTATAGCCTCAGCGGGCTATAAAATCCTCCGAGTGACTGAAGACATCAGTCAGTAAGAGTTCTTGCTTCAACAGTGATTGAACGGAACCCTGCTGGCACCATCCTTATCCTGTTCTTCGAGGGACGATAACCAACCAAGAAGATGTTCTCTCAAGTGCGCCAGAACTACAGCCATGACTGCGAGGCAGCAGTTAACCGCATGGTCAATCTCAAGCTGTACTCATCTTATACCTACCTGTCCATGGTGAGTTCTAGAGATCTTCTCTATGAATGGTGTCTATATAGGTCATTGTGGAGGGAGCAAGATGGGCCTGTTCTTGCCATATTAGTAGAGATGATCAAACAGGGCTGAGGTTCAGGTTCATATGAACCTGAGCCATTGGCATTTGGCTCTCGCTGTCTTCCCGTTCCGTGGGAAAGGTGGACACAGCCCGAGTACCACCTGGAAAACAGGGATACAGCTATTACCTAGGCTATATCCCTGTTTTCCAGGCAGTACTCGGCTTGTCTCCACCTTCCCCAGGGAACGGGAAGGCAGCGAAAGTCAAATGCCGATGGTTTGGGTTTGTACGAACCTGAACCTCGGCCCTGTTCGATCATCTCTATAGTTCTATATGTTCTATAGTTACTCTTTTCTGGTCCACCTATTGGCCCCTCAGATGTATAATGAATTGATGTTTTATTTTACTTTTCTCTGTGAGTCTTTTATTATTATTATTATTATTTTCAAGTTCTACTATTTTGACCGTGATGACGTCGCCCTTCACCACGTGGCTGAGTTCTTCAAGGAGCGGAGCCACGAGGAGAGGGAACATGCTGAGAAATTCATGAAGTGTCAGAACAAACGTGGTGGACGAGTCGTTCTACAGGAAATCAAGGTGAGATGGGAGGGAGGGAGTGTAATAAGTGGGCAGTGACCAGAGATGATAAAACGTGAAAGTAAGAAGCTATGAGTCTTGTGTACAGAGCTATATACTGCACATACAGTTCAGTGGAGTCTCTTGAGCTGTATATTAAAGGGGTTGTTCACCGAAAAAAAATTGGGGGGGTAAACTACCCCTTTACAGGATAGGGCATCAATGTCTGACATATTGTGTCAAAGCCATGATACGTAGAGCAAGGGGGAAGACGCTTCTTTCTGTTCTGTGTTTGCGACAGGAGATAGTCCCATAGAATTTCCATGGAAGTCTTTTCTCGGTCACATGGACAGAGCTGGATATATCTAGTGATCGGTGTGGGTTTCAACCAAGTGATCAAAACTTTTGATATGTCTCTACAACATGGCAAAAGTTTTGTGAATTGACAGGGCCCATTTAAAACCATCTCCATTTTATTTCATCAGCACTTTAGCGTGGTTTTGCTTTGAACTGCCATTGAAAACTATGGGAGTGAAAATAAAAACTACACTGGGAAACCAAATCCATGCCCTAAGGCCAGTTTTTTTTACCTGTACACACTGGCTTTATTGACTATAAGAATGTAATATTGCCCTCTAAAGGCCATAAGTAATACTGCAGCTTTTTGGTAGTATTTTTGCAGGGAGCCTAGATGTGTGTAATCCTACTAAAGTATTGTATTGTGTAAGCATCTTTGTATTTAGTATTATATATTCTACATAAAAAATAAATAAATGACATAACACACACTATATATATATATATATATATATATATATATATATATATATATATATATATATATAATGTTAAGATTATTACAATATAAATAATGTTTATTGGAGGTTTGGGAATCCTTTGGTTTTATTACTTTTGAGCTTTTATGTAACTAAAACATCTATTTTGTTGTCCAGAAACCAGACCGAGATGAATGGGGAAGCCCCCTGGAGGCCATGCAAGCGGCTCTGTCCTTGGAGAAGACTGTTAACCAGGCCCTTCTGGAACTACATAATGTGGCTATGGAACGAAAAGACCCCCATGTGAGTAAACACACCACTACAGATAGGTTTACATTTATTTAAAGTTAATTTTCTTTCCGTTAAAGAAATTTATCATTAAAGGGGTGGAAAAAATTGTGTTCAAATCAACTGGTGTCAGAAATTTATACAAATTTGTAAATTACTTCTATTAAAGAACCTCAGTCCTTCCAGTACCTATCAGCTGCTGTATGTCATGCAGGAAGTGGTGTTTTCTTTCCAGTCTGACACAGTGCTCTCTGCTGCCACCTCTGTCCATGTCAGGAACTGTTCAGAGCAGTAGCAAATCCTTATAGAAAACCTCTCTTGACAGTTCATGTCGCGGACAGAGGTGGCAGTAGAGAGCACTTCTTTAAAACAGGATTTACCAGGACACAGAATGATGCATATTTTTTGTATAAACATGATGTGAGCAGAGCCTAATATTATGTAATGGTATAACTTTATAGACCTCTAATACCTATTAAGTTCAGTGTTCTCTATTGGTCATTGTAACTTACACTTTGCTTTCCCCTTCAGCTCTGTGACTTACTGGAGTGTGAGTATCTGAAAGAACACGTGGAGCACATTAAGAAGATAGGAGACCACATTACCAACCTGAAGCGCCTGGGGGTCCCCAATAATGGCATGGGGGAATATCTGTTTGATAAGCACAGTATGGAGTGAAGCCGCTAGAACAGCACATCAGGATGAGCCCCTGAACACCGGGGTCTCTTATTATTCATATTAGAATATCCGGCCTATAATATGAGATTGTAATTGGAGTGAAATAATAAAGTTGTGCTGTGTCAATGCAGGAATCACTATGTCTCTGAGTGGTTTTTATTATATTTCTTTAGTTAGTAAACTCACTTTAAAGTAGGCATTCTTATCTGCAGCCAACATTTACCCCCAAACTTTATCTGGATGTAATAGAAGCTTTTCAATGTACTGTACATTACATGTCCCATCAGGGCAGCTTGCCATTGTGGACATCATTTATTACTGTATCCCAAATACCCCAAGACAATACTGCCATATACAACCCACATAGTATATAGCAGGGGTGGGGAACCTTTTCCATGTCGAGGGCCAGTCGGGCATTAATAAAATCACTCGAGGGCCGCATACCATGAGCGGCAGTTAATAGCGTGGGTTTGCAGCACATGGGGCAAGGCAAAGTATTGTTCCCCTAACACCCCTGCTATTGTAGTTAAACCCCAGTGATGCCCCTTGTACCTGATGTGAATCCTTAGTGATGCCCAGTAGCCAAGTTAACCTCCAGTGATGCCTCTGGTAGCTGTAGTTAACCCCTTACTGATGTCCCTGGTAGTCTAGTTAACCCCCAGTGATGCCCCTTGTAGTCTAGTTAACCCCCAAGTCATGCCCCTTGTAGTCTAGGTAACCCCCAGTCATGCCCCTGGTGGCCTAGTTAACCCCCCCCCCCCCCAGTCATGTCCCTGGTAGCCTAGTTAACCCCCCCAGTCAGGTCCCTGGTAGCCTAGTTAACCCCCTCAGTCATGTCCCTGGTAGCCTAGTTAACCCCCCAGTCATGTCCCTGGAAGCCTAGTTAACCCCAGTGCCTGTCTCTGGTAGCCTAGTTAACCCCAGTGCCTGTTCCTGGTAGCCAAGTTAACCCCAGTGCCTGTCTCTGGTAGCCTAGTTAACCCCAGTGCCTGTCCCTGGTAGCCAAGTTAACCCCAGTGCCTGTCCCTGGTAGCCAAGTTAACCCCAGTGCCTGTCCCTGGTAGTCTAGTTAACCCCAGTGGCTGTCCCTGGTAGCCTAGTTAACCCCAGTGCCTGTCCCTGGTAGTCTAGTTAACCCCAGTGCCTGTCCCTGGTAGTCTAGTTAACCCCAGTGCCTGTCCAAAATAAAATAATAAACATCCCACTCACCTTTCCTCCGCTCCCACGCTGCCCAGGTCCTCTTCTCTCTCCTCTAGTCTGTGCCCGTCTTCTCCTGCAGGCGGCGGGCGATGAAATGACGTCATTGCGTGTGGCCTGGTGGGAAAGGGGACGGCACTCACAGCATCCTCCTGTGTCTGGCAGCTGTCACAGACACAGGAAGATGCTGTGAATCCCGGCTTCTGCCTCACCAGAGCGCCGCATGTCACAGGGAAACCGCGGGCCGCATCGAGAGGTCTCAGGGGCCGGATGCAGCCCGTGGGCCGTTGGTTCCCCACCCCTGGTATATAGTATAGTATAATTCACCTTGGGCGCTGCACTTTTACAACACCACCTACCCATCTATATACAGGCTCCCCATCCATAGTGGCCAAAATAAAAAAAAAGCCCCCTTCTGCAGCCCATGTGGTATTAGCTTAATAGTACCCCTTAAAACTGCCCCATATAGTAGGTGTCCTCACAAGTCATTACCCCATTTTTTCCCCCACGCAGTAGGCAATCACATAATAGTGCCCCATATAGTAGTCCGCCCACTTAAATAGTGCTCCAGATAGTAGTCAGCCTCCTCAATAGTGCCCCATATAGTACTCAGCCCCCCTCAATAGTGCCCCATATAGTAATCATTATCTCTGAACAGTGCCCCATATAGTACTTACCCCCCTTAATAGTGTCCCATATAGTAATCATTACCCCCAAGTGTCCCATTTAGTAATCATTACCCCCCAATAGTGCCCCATATAATACTCACCCCCCTCAATAGTGCCCCATATAGTAATCATTATCTCTGAACAGTGCCCCATATAGTACTTACCCCCCTTAATAGTGTCCCATATAGTAATCATTACCCCCAAGTGTCCCATTTAGTAATCATTACCCCCCAATAGTGCCCCATATAATACTCACCCCCCCTTTAATAGTGCTCTATATAATAGTCATTACCCCAATAGTGCCCCATATAGTACTTAACCCCTTAATAGTGCCCCATATAATAGTCATTCCCCATGAGTGCCCCATATAGCAGTCAGCCCCCCTCAATAAAGCTCCATATAGTAATCAGTCACCCCAATAGAGCCCCATACAGTAATTACTCCCTCCAATAGTGCCCCATATAGTAATCAGTCCCCCCCCCCCCCCAATAGTGCCCCATACAGTTGTTAATTACCCTAGCAGCTCCTCCGCCGCCCACAGGACGCACCCTGCACCGGCAGCAGGTGTTATGATGTCACCATGTTACCTGTGCCAGGACTCAGCGCCGCCTTCTATTACAACTCACTTATAGGCCGCAAGCAGCATTAGGCCTGCAGTCCAGAAGTGAGTTGTAATGGAAGGAAGCACCTAGTCCTGGCACAGATAATGGCACCTGGGCCGAGTTTGACATGTCTGCTATATAACATAGATGTAGCAGAAAAAGGCTACAGTATGTACTTATGACTTCATACAATCCCTATAGGTTAAGATTAACAGCTCACCTGAGGATTCCAGTCACCGGATGCACGAATAACCTAAGTGCAAGGTTCACAAGTACGAGAAGGAAGTAGTCCAGCACTCCGGATTATGGTTAAAGTTCCTTCATTTATCTGTTAAAACAATGGCAATGGTGACACAGGTCACAGCAGTCTGATGCGCAAACTCTTATTCAAAGAGAAATAAGAATAATAAAAACATGACTGGAGTGTCGATCTCTGAATGAACCGCTATCATACAAACCAATATAGCAACATATGTGTAGAACATAACTTCAACAGTGGTGACAACATGCAAATACTAATGCAGAGTCTAGCTAGACTATCTATATCAAGAAGCAGTGTTCCTTGTAAGTTAGTGTGGTAGCCAGTAGCCTCAGAGGAGTTAGGGTAACTTGGCTACTTGTCACGGTAGCCTGGAGTGGTGTTAGACCCACACTGGACTGTTGGCACAGCCACAGCACCGGGCAAGAGGATAACCCAAGTATACAGAGATGTGTAGGTGCAGGTGCTTGAAAAGTAGACCAGTGCGTTTGACAAAAATAGGATACTTTACTGGAGAGTAACTTAGTGCAAACAGTACACGTGACAAACAGTGGCAAACAGTACAAATCTTAACAGAGAACTTAGGTGCTGACGGTTTAGGAGGAACTGGTACTTGTAGTAGTAGGTGCTTTGCACTAGAGAGACAGAGGAGAGGAGTTGCCAGAGGGGCCCTGCCCAATGTAGTAAGTGTGCTCTGCTGGAACAGGTGAAGTAACAGAAGAGGTGAAGGAGAATACTCATACTCACAGATGACTGTTCTAGTCTCTGACTGCCTTATGCGCCCTAGTTTCAGGCTACCCATCCTAGGTGGGTAATGCGAGCCCCAGTCGTCAGTTATCTGGGTGAAGCAGACTCCCAGGATTTCCCAGTTGTCCTGCACTCTGCAGTGGGATACATAGACGTACTGTACCTTACTCCCACTGGGGTCAGTTCCTATTGCTTCAGGTAACTGCCCTGCACGTTTTTGAGAGTTTCCTGGCGTGGGCAAAGTGAATGCCAATTTGGCTTCTTTGCCCTGGTGTAACTTAGCACTGCTTAGCTGAATGATTGCTTGCTTAAAGTGACTCTGTACCCACAATCTGTCCCCCCAAACCGCTTGTACCTTTGGATAGTGGCTTTTAATCCGTGATCTGTCCTGGGGTCCGTTCGGCAGGTGATGGTTATTGTCCTGAAAAACAACTTTTAAACTTGCAGCCCTGTGTCAAACTGGCGTGGCCTAGAATGTCTGCGCAATAGGCTGGCACAACCTCTCTGTCCCTCCTCCCTGCCTTCTTCATCATTAGGATGCTCCAGCCAGGTATTCTCCTATTCCTCACTTGTCTAAGCACTGCCTTAACGATTCAGCCCATGTGCCGTACTCACACAGGTGATAAATAGTAGAAAATCTGCCTGGAGCATTCCTAATGATGAAGAGGGCGGGGAGGAGGGACAGAGAGGTTGCACAGACACTGAGTTTAAAAGTTGTTTTTCAGGGCAATAACTGCATCACCTGCCGAACGGACCCCAGGACAGATCTTGGATTAAAAGCAGCTATCCGAAGGTACAAGTGTTTTGGGGTGGGCAGATTGTGGGTACAGAGTCCCTTTAAGAAAGAAAGTTAATAGGTTTAACTGTCAGGGGACCTGGCCAAAGCCAGGCCCTGGCTTAACTCCTCCAGAGCCTGCAGCTACCTTCCTCACACACTTTTTTTGTATATACATCAACTTTTATGTGGAAGCAGGAAGGGGCGCTGTGCGGCAGTGCTCGATTACAGCAGCGGTACGGGAACTGTTCACAATATGACTGTAAGCAGCAGCAGAGGGGCCGCATGTAGATGGGACAATAATGGGAATCCTTGTCTCTGCCCTTACTGCTCCTCACCTGCAGGAGACATTGATAGACCAGAATTCCCTCCTAGGCCATCCATTCTGTCCATCCACTCCAGCAAATGGGGGTATCTGAGCCAACCCATGGCCCATCATGGTAGGCGCAAGGTCCTGGCATGCCTTAAAGAGGGCCAAGATAATAACGGTACCCAGCCCCAGCATTCCTAGCAGCTTTTCTCCTTTTTTTAATCAGATAAGCTCACCTTCTGCCCTTGCGTCTGATTCTCATGTGCCTCGTGTAGGCTCTTTCAGGTGTGTACAGGGGTCATCTTGGGCTATCTGACTAGTCTGTGGCTATGCAGCGTCATATGCTGTGTATTCCCACACCTTTCAATCATAACCAGCAGAACCTTTTTTCCTTTTTAGCAACATGTTTGTTAGTAATATGTGCTACATAAGCTCTTCTGTGGGACTGGATCCTACAGGCTACCCTTTAGGTGGGGTATTAAAATATGTTGAGTTTTAATTTTGTATGTGTTGAGGTGATAAAATAAGTTTTCAATTAAAACCTAGAAGAGAACACCAGGTGGCGCTATTTCTTAAAATTACTATAGTGTTTCAAAGTTATCAATGAACCAGTAGTCAGTATGTATGTGTATATATATATATATATATATATATATATATATATATATATATATATATATATATACACACACACACTCACACAGGTAGTCATAGTTTTCCTTATACATAACCAAGGACACTTTACAGGGGTTATCCAGGGTTGGAGAAACCTAGTGGCTTTCTTACTATGACCAGCACGATGTCCACAGGTTGTGTGCGGTATTACAATTGAACTCTATTCACTTATAATATCAGGCAAAACTGAGCCGCCTGTTCACATCCCCATATTTCTCCATCAAATTGAATGCAAACCAAAAATATTCATAAGCTCCTATTTCTGTTCCCCCTACATTCACCACATAGCTGTGAGGTCACCGTGTATTTCTGTGGACAGTTCACTGCACATCCATGAATGTGCTCAGGCTACGTATCTTTGCCTGTGGCTACTGTATGTCCCTCTTATAATACATACGGAGCTATAGAAATCACAATGTTACACTCCACATTCTCTCTCCCTACGTACCAATCTGCTATTTACCTTATTCATGTAACATGCTATTGATTTTGTAATGTTCTGTTTGTTACCCTCTATTGCTTGTATAGCACTCTGGAATCAAGGGCTGGAATCAAACAATAATAATAATAATAATAATAATAATAAAATAAATATCTTAAAGGGGTATCTCACTCAGGTAAAATACATGTTACCCAGGGGGATTCCACTCTGGTAAAATACATGTTAAATCATCCCCTCTCCTGGAGACTAACAATTCCTTCCATACATGTCATTACCTTATCTGTCTCCTTCCCCAAGTTCTGAGCCAGATCCTTTCTGCTGAAGACATAGGAAACTGTATAATAGCTGTTCACTCCATCTCCCCCTCCTCCCCCTTCCTTCCTAAGGTCACAAGTAACTCGACTTTAGATTATCTCTCCCACATTACAGTACAGAGACATCCGGCTAGGGAATGCTGCTATTGTTAGCTGCTGACCTGCATATACACAGACTCTGATTACAGCTACTGTGGGTATTAGTGAATATATTTTTTTTTTATATCATTGTAAAATTTTCAGTAATGACCAGGAACGCTGGGTTTGGGGAGGTACGAACTAGAGTAAGTTCTTTTTTCTACACCCTCCCTGGCTGTTTTGAAAAATGTCCCTGCTTGGAATTCTCTTTTAAAAACATTGTTTTTTCTTTCAAATCAACTGATACCAGAAATATGAAAGTGCCAGATATTTACTTCTATAAAAAAAAATTTCCAGTCTTCCAGTACCTATCAGCTGCTGTATGTCCTACAGGAAGTGGTGTATTCTCTCCAGTCTGACACAGTGCTCTCTGCTGCCACCTCTGTCCATGTCAGGAACTGTCCAGAGCAGTAGCAAATCTCCATAGAAACCATTCCTGCTCTCCAGACTAGAAAGAATACACCACTTCCTGCAGGACATACAGTAGCTGATAATTACTGGAAGACTAAAAAAATTTTTAATAGAAATCAACTACAAATCTGTGGCACTTTCTGGCACCAGTTGATTTGAGAGAAAATGTATTTTTGTGAACAACCCCTTTAATGGGTGATCTTATGTCGGACAGTTTTGTCATTAATATAATATTTAATATTTTAATATATATAATATTTAATATTAATACAAAATATTTGTTATATAATTGTGATTATTTGGAGGTGGGATAGATAGACTGATTTTATAGTGTTATTGTATCTGAAAACTATTTAAAAAAAAAAAAAAAAAAAAGTCAGAGAAAAATAGCTGATGATGCGGTGTCTCCTGAGCATCTATTCCGGTGCCTTTTCAGTCTATTGCATAGTGTTCCCCGGTGTCAGGGGAGGGCGAGTTGTTCTCTATCTAAAAAGTCTATTTATTTCCCTATTTTTACCCAATTGTTACAGAGCGTTTGCATCACTTGAAGGTATTGCAGTGTAATGAAATGAATTGCATTGTCCAGGTGAGGCTCCCTGGTGTACTTAGCTATCCCCGAAGATATGAATTCCCAGCTAAACAGTGTAATGCAATTACTTAGTCATGATGAATAAAGCAGAAGAAGATAACAATGGAGAACAATGGGTGTTTAGTCTTGGACAGAAGTTTCTGTACCGCTTGTAGGATCACATGTTGGGACACAACAATAAAGCTGTTTCCTATTTGAGAAAACCCAGTTTGAAACACATAACTGGGGTATATTCACATGGAGCAGATTGTTGTAGGCATTTCTAGGCCTCGGACATGTGAATGATGCACTAATCCATGTGTTTGCTGCACAAATATCCCTTCCTATTCAGACGCATGCGATGGATGTTCAGTTGCAGTTTTATCTGCTCCATGTATATAGGGATCCCGTATCCAGGGACTTCATCAATTGGTCAAAGAAAAAAAATGTGTACAGGTACAAAGAGTATCCAGTGAAAATCTTTTTCTTTCAAATCAACTTAAGAATATCAAGTTTTCTAGTACTTATCAGCTGCAGCATGTCCTGCAGGAAGTGCTGTGTTCTTTTCAGTCTGACACAGTGCTCTCTGCTTAGGTTTTCTAAAGAGATTTGCTACTGCTCTGGACAGTTCCTGACATGGACAGAGGTGGCAGCAGAGAGCACTGTGTCAGACTGGAAAGAATACACTACTTCCTTCAGGACATACAGTAGCTGATAAGTACTGGAAGACTTGATATTTTTAAATAGAAGTAAATTACAAATCTATATAACTTTCTAAAGTAAGTTGATTTGAAAGAAAAAGATTTTACCTCTTTTAATGGGGACTATGTAATTCCTAATATCCCCTGTGGTGGCGCTGCAGAGGAATCGGACATGTGACATGTGATACCTGGTGGACGCACACGCCTCTTAGGGAAATCTTGCAGGATCTGGATGTTTATTATGTTTACCGACAGGCCGGCAATATATATAGAAAAAATGTAAATTTGATATCTTGTTGATGCTGGTATATTGTGTCAACTGTTTTCTTATATCCCAGGTTGTACTGGGTGGTACTGACATTGTATGCAGCTTCAAACAAAAACGGTTCCAACGGTGCAACAACACTACTGGAGGCATTACCTATCTTGTACATGTGCATATGATCTCTCCACGCGCTATGGCAGCCATGTTTGACACAAACTGCATGCAAAGCAAGGATTCCCCCCTACATTATTATATATGTATATATTCTGCAATTATCTGATATCCATATATATAGATGACCCTGTCAAATGCTCCCCCCTTCCTTGCCATCCCTTTTCCCCATACATGCACAGCACTTTTTTTTTTTTACAAATTTTCTAGCTTTTGTTACCTTCTTTTTGCATTATTTCTAATCTATCCTTACATGGATATATTTTTGCTCTTGCACCTTAAGGCTACGTTCACACAACATATTTTTTCTTACTTCTACGGCAGTTGTTGCCGATTGCAACAACGATCATAGTTAATATGAAAAAATATGTTGGCTTGCTGTCTATGGGGTTCCAGCCGGAGCATATACACATAGTATACGCTCCGGCCAGGACCCCTAGCGGCGCCGCAAACAACTGACGTGAAAGCTCAGTCAGTTTCACTATGAAGCGAGCGGATCCAGACGCGCGCTTCATAGTGTGCTGTGGTGAGTTTTGATGCGGGCGCGCGCTAATGCTCTCGCATCAGAACTCTGCAGGCCAAAAGATGATCCAGCTGGCACTGCTGTACCGGCCAGGATGTCCTTTTCAGAGACAGGCTGCTACGTGACCCGGCCATGTCACGGAGCGGCCGATCTCTTACGCCATGTGAACATGGCCTAATAATAAACATTATAGTTATTAGGGTATAAGGCAAGGCAAAGGCTTTTATTTGTTGTATTGTGGAGAAGATTGATCACTAGTAGCGTATTTCCCCGCTAGACCCAGAAGTGTGGTGCATTATAGCTACGGAATTGCCGGACTGCTCCAACCCTCCCTTCATGCCGGCCCCCCCAGCATAGTTATGCTCAACCAATTGCGGCTGAGCAGCTGATGACACGCTGGAGGGGGCCAGCATGAGGGAGGGCTGAAGCGGTCTGGCCGGCCTCCTGAAGATGACGTCATTGTCCCAAGATGGCGGCCGGGGTCAACAGCGATTCCGTAAGTATAATGCACCACACTTCCGGGTCTAGCGTGATTGGGGGGAAACATAATGAAGGGGTCCATTCACTTAAATAATACACATTACAAAGTTGTATAAATTTTGCTCTCAAAAATGCACTAGGTCTTAATTTCAGGGAATGTTTTATCTTTCTGTGAAGAAGAATTCACATTTCACATGTACAGCAGGGACGGTATGGTGGCTTCTGGCCACCAGGGGGAGCTCACCACAGCACACTCGTACAGCACAGCAGGGACAGTGTTGGGTATGGCAGCAGGTGACGGTATAACGGCAGACTGTGTGCAGCTTTACATCTGGCAGTAGGGGACAATGGGGATGGCAGCAGGCAAAGGGCCTCTTGATGCCTTGCCTGCACATTTACAAGTGTTGGCCACGGAAGGAAACATCAGGGTTGGCAACAGGTGACGGTCTTCGTGTCCTGCATGCAGCTGCTCTGCATCAGATGGTGAAGGTAGGGGACAATGGCAGCAGGCTAAAAAGAACCTTAGGAGATTTCCTTTCATCTGTGCTCGTGAAAAGACTAAAGATAGTAAAAACTGTAAGGCAGGTATGTTACCATAGGAAGGCAAAGTGATACAAAGCTGCAGGTATGCTTTCTAAGGGCCCTTTTACACGGAAAGATTATCTGACAGATTATCTGCCAAAGATTTTAAGCCAAAGCCAAAGAATGGACTATAAACAGAGAGCAGGTAATAAAGGAAAGCCTAAGATTTCTCCTCTTTTCAAATCCATTCCTGGTTTTGGCTTCAAATCTTTGGCAGATAATCTGTCAGATAATCTTGCCGTGTAAAAGGGCCCTAAGGGTGGTATTACACGGGCCGAGCAGGGCCGATAATACCTGTAAACGAGCAGCGATTTGCTAGATCGTTGCTCGTTTACTGGACCTATTACACGGCCCGATAATCGTTTGACAAGAGCTGCAAGGACATTGTTACCGATGTCCTTGTAGCCCCTGCTAAACTGGCATACATTACCCATCCACGTTCCAGGGCTGCTCCTGCGTCCGCTTCTCCCGGGGGTCCCGCGCGCTCTCTAGCGTCACAGCAGCCTGTCAGTTGGTAGGCCGCTCAGCCAATCACAGGCCGGGACCGCCGCGGCCTGTGATTGGCTGAGCGGCCTATCAGCTGACAGGCCTCTGTGACGCTAGAGTGCGCGCGGGACGCAGGGAGAAGCGGACGGCAGGAGCAGCCCTGGAACGTGGATGGATAATGTATATCGTTAGTCGCCGGCCACGCACCGCTATTACACGCAGCGGTGCGCGGTCGGCGCCCGACGAAAATAGGTTCTAACCTATATCAACGATCAGCCGATGATCGTTGTCATCGGCTGATCGTTGCATTTATTACACAGAGCGATAATCGGACGAATCGGGCCAATTCGGCCGATTATCGTTCCGTGTAATACCACCCTAAGTGTCTATGGGTTACACAGGTTTGCTAGGGCGGGAATGCAGAAGCAGCTGGTACAGGTATCAGATGACATGTCTGAACTCTGCTGCATTGTTTAAGTCACAACGTGACGCTCAGCACGGCTTGTCTGTATAGTTGTTAGGGGTAAGCAATAAGCCACCTACAATAAACAGCCTGAAGGTCTAAGCTACTTCTGGACTGTCTGTAAAGCCGGCTATACTGTACACACTCACTTTAACCGAATCTGGTATATACAGATAATAGCAGGGAGAAAGACGACAAGAATGCCTAAAGCCCAAGTGCTCAGTTATGTATAAAAGGAAGCAAACAGCAAACATAGTGCCCCCATAATACCACCCACTGTGGTAAAATAAAAGTGCAATGTAGGATGTACATAATGGGGGAGATTTATCAAAGGGTGTAAAATTTAGACTGGTGCAAACTACCCACAGCAACCAATCACAGCTCAGCTTTAGGCAGTGCTGAAAGGTAAGCTGAGCTGTGATTGGTTGCTGTGGGCAGTTTGCACCAGTCTAAATTTTACACCCTTTGATAAATCTCCCCCAATATGTTCAATGGAATCAATGGAGCTGTATCATAGAGGTACGGGGGGGTTTCCTCCCATTGGGGGTGGGTCAGCCCGCCTCCAGTGCTTCAGCCCAGGCCTGATGGTACAGTCCCTTTAAAGTGAATGGGGCTGCTGCAATATGCCACAGTATAGGTTGGAATCTCTTCTTTGATCATATACCTAAGAAGCATTGCATCATCATTGTAAGCCCAGCTTTTAGGGTGCATTCACAAGTACATTATTCACAGTGGATTTTGCTATCCCTTGACTTGAATGGATCCACAGCAAATAAGCGAATCTTCCACATTTGCTGCAGACTCACTGAAGTCAAAGAATAGCAGAATCTGCGGCGGATTGTGTCTGTGTGGATGTACCCTTCTATTCAATACCCACCTTAGTAATCTTACATACTGTTTGTCCAAACCGTGTCTGTATCTGTTGGGTTTGGTTAGTTCCTTACTTATAGATTACATAGGGTTAATGACTGTCACATTGTGTTTTATTTGATGGAGCACTTGTATGATGGCATTTTTTACATCTTCAATAAAGCTTGCTTGGATTTTAGCCCTCGAAAATACCTTTAAAGATATTCCACTCTAACATAACTTTCAATATGATGCAGCCCAAGGTGAGATTAACAATTCCTTCCATTCTTGTTATTATATATATTTAGTCTCCTACTCCCGCTTTCTCTGTCTCTACCTCTCCTCCCCCCTCCCTTCTGAAACAGCTGATGTAAACAAGTCCCTGGCAGGCTTTATCTGCAACATTGTAGCTTCTTTGTAATGCTTGGGTTAATCTGAGGTCAAGTCGCTAATGAACTTGCAGTGATTATCCCTCCCAGTGTTACAAAGAAACTACAATGTTGCAGATACAGCCTGCCAGGGACTTGTTTACATCCGCTATCTCAGAAGAGAGGGAGGAGAAGGAGGAGACAGAGAGAAAGGCTCACACACAGATTTTTGTGCCTTCAGCAGAAAATAGCAGCTGAGAACTGGGGGAAGGAGACTGAATAGATAAGTATGGAATGAATTGTTAGTCTCACCATGGGCAGCAGCATATCAGAATTTATGTTTGAATGAAATACCCCTTTAAGCAAAATCTGACTTGCAAACTAATTTTGACCGTCCTGCGGCCCACATCTGGCTCGCTAGCTAATTTTGACCAACCTGCACCCCCTTTCAGCATCCCTAAAAGCTGTGAGTGAGTCAATGAATAAAGTTTTTTTTATTTTGTAGAACATTATTTGGTTGGGGTGCCCCGAGGTGAAAAAGGCTGGGAAGCATTGGGGGTTGGGGGGGCCCTAAAGATTTGTTCAGAGTGCTGCTAACATGCCGGTGTAAGGGCCCCTGCTCCTCCCCCCCCCCCCACTCCCGGACACACTCACCTCACCGCCATCCTAATGTACCACCACCCCCACCAGAATTGAGTTGGTCTGGCCTTCGAAAGCCATTTCAATTTCTCATGTGGCCCACCCCTGGTCTAAACAGTTGTTTGCAGATTAACCATGCTGTATAGGTTGCTCCGAGGAGCGTTCGTAGGTGTGAATATGTAATTAACCATTTACGTTCTTTAATTGTATTGGCTACCGTGAAGAGAAAACATGTCCCAGAAGAGTAGGAAAGAGAATATTTGCTGTTATATAACGTGGCTTACAGATCATCCATTTGCTGGCTAGAACAATTTTTCTAAACTCATTTTGTTATTTTTAAAGTTTCTTAAATCCTTTGATGAGCTCTGTCTAGTGTGTATAGAAGTCTGTGATTTATCAGTTTTGTGGAAGAGCATGTGTGACGAAGGGAGCTAGACTCGAAAGCTTACAGTCAGTTAGCCTCTAAAATGGTATCACCTGACTTCTTCTCTATTTTTCTAAACTCATTGTAAGGGGTCATTTACAGCTAATTTGTGTGTGTATGTGCCTGTGTAGAGGTGTATATACAGTATAGCTTTGTATAGATTTGTGGTTTATTACACCTTTTTCCACACACACATATGTATTGGTGGACGCAACAGTGAATATTCCTTTGTGACTGGGAAGGAACACAGTACAGTGGAATTATTTTGAAAAAAATTGCTGTTGCGTCACCATTACACACAAGGGGGGAGATTTATCAAAGTGTGTAAAATAGAGACTGGTGTAAACTGCCCACAGCAGCCAATCACAGCTCAGCTCTGGTAAACTGAAAGAGGAGCTGTGATTGGTTGCTGTGGCCAGTTTGCACCAGTGTCTATTTTACACCCTTTGATAAATCTGGGCCAAGGAATCTGTGGCTCGCATCTCGTTGTTTTGAAAGTTTATTCTGCAAAAGAACTCGAAAACAACAACAGTGCACAAAGAACTTCTTTGCAAGGCTGAAAAACTGGTTTCGGACATAATGTGTCAGGAAAACTCCGGCGTTTGACAGAGACACACAACGTATATAAGCGATCTTCTGGTCAAAGGACTCCTCACGGGGCTTAGTGGACACTGTTAAAGTTTATAATGGATTAAGGCCATATTACTTTGTTAAAACCTAAAAACACATTGAATAATCAATAACAAAGTTTATATTGTTCTATCAATTTTATCCAATGACAAAATAATTCCAAATATTCCCATAAAAACATGTAAGGGACATTTAAAGCCAAGGTGGAGGGGCAATTCACAATTCATGTATAATACACCATTTCATCGATGGGGGTCACAATCACATTGTCCTGTTCACAACGCTATTGTGAGAAACTATATTGCCCAATTTTATATCCAAAATTAACCCCAAGGTTAATCCGTTCCCATACAAGGCAAAAAGGTAATCTCCGAACAATAATGATCATAATGATACCACACATGTTAAAGACTGAGGTCTTCACTGATTTGCAGAAGAACAAGGAATACTGGATTCTCCACCATGTGGACTGTAGGACGTGTGGTGTGATTTATTATGTCCTTGTGATTTGATTTATAACATCCAGGGAATTAAGAATGAGGATACAAGAACATGTTCAGGACATGAAATCATTTATGGCGGTGGCTCTGGAAGATAGACTGGCAATCCGCCAACTTCAACCAGTGTCATGAAATTTCCATATCAAAAACCCCAGAGGGTAGAAGGATATTTATGTCGGAGGTATTAATAGAGTGCATTTGGGATCTAGGGGTGGAGACCTAAAGAAGAGACTTGTCCATCTTGAATGCAAGTGGGGTACTGGGCTGGGGGTGAAGCACGGGAGGTGGGCTGGCCCGCCCCCAGTAGGAGGACACGGCCCGCCCCGCCCATCTATGACTTAGCTCCATTGATTCTGGCCCGCCCCCAGTGCTTCACCCCCAGCCCGATACCCGTGAATAGAACGGCGCCATACATAGGAATCGGGCCACGGTTCAAAAAAAGGACTGCAGCACCAGTGCCGTTCTATACATGGGTAATACTTAAAGTGAATGTATCTGATGGTACATTTGCTTTAAAGGGGTTATCCAGCGCTACAAAAACATGGCCACTTTTCTCCCACTCAGTTCAGGTGCAGTTTGCAATTAAGCTCCATTTACTTCAATGGAACCGAGTTTGAAACCCCATCCAATCTGGAGACAAGAGAGGGGGAAAAGTGGCCATGTTTTTGTAGCACTGGATAACCCCTTTAAGGACAGTTGCTCCTGATGGATTTTTACGGCTGCCATTAAACATTTTTTTTTTTTTTTTGGAATCTCAATTGCTATGTTATCAAATTTTATTTTTTTTGGCCACATGTGATAAGGGGTATGTACACAATATACTTTATTTAGGGCATGTGCAATATCTTAGGAGGCACCTAGTTGTATGGGGTTTTGCTATTTATTCAAATTAAAGGGGTACTCCGGGCTGGGGGGGATCCCGCCTCTGCACCTGACTGGCTGAGCAGACTTGAAACGTCATGTCTCAAGCCCGCGTCAGTGACTAGGAGGCGGCCGGGCAGCGCAGACCGGAGCGGTGCGATGTGGGACACGGGGAGGTAAAACTGGGGAGGTAAGGGGACACCATTGCCCTCATCCACCTCCTCCCTGGCCATATGCAACCCCCCCCCCCAGCCCGGAGCAGGGCCGGACTGGGACTTAAAATCAGCCCTGGCAGTCAAACCCCAGCAGCCCACACACCATATCATGGATAGCCGTGTAAAATACGCGCTGGAGCAAATTCTGCTTCATTTAGCCGTGTCCCCACTACTCCCTTAAACATGTGAACCCACCATCAGCACCTAAAAGTAATGATATAACATAATCTGCTGTGGATTTGATGCGGCATATTTATGCATTCATTTCAACTGATTAAATCAGAAGCATCAAATCCACATTGGATTAGTTATGAACGTGCCCTTAAAGGGAACCTGTGGGGTCTATACCAGGTGAACAGCTGTAGATCCCAGCGTACAGGTCACGGACTGGACCTTTTAGTCCAGTGTAAACCTCTATAATCATTCTTTTCATTACCAGCTGAGGTGTCACCTTCTACCCCCGTCCCTTCCAGCTCTGGCTGATGGACGTATAGGCTGCTGCTGCTGCTGTTGTGAACCTTTAGTTGGAAATGAAAAGGACAATTATATAAGTTTAGACTGGACTAAAGGTCCTGTCAGTGATATCTCCCTCACATCTGTCTGCTCAGATTTACAGCCCTAGACCTGGTACGGACCTCACAGATTCCCCTTATAGGAGGAAAACATGACCACCTTCTTCCAGAAACAGCGCCACACTCTTCTTCAGTTTGTGTGAGGTATTGCAGCTCATCTGTCTATCTATCTATCTATCTATATATGTAGGGCCCCAGGACAAATTTTAGGATATATAATGGTAACATAGGTAAGAATTTTCTGTGCATGATAATACTGTCATAGTTAATAACACCAGTAAGCAGTTATTATCACCATACAGTACACATTACTGCCATTCTGTTATTAAGCAAACCCACCAATATTGCCAATACTACCAGTATATAAATGACAAATAATATCACCACACCATGACTAATACCGCTACACTGTGACTGAATACAATCCACTATATACAACACTAATATTGCCAATACTACCAGAATACTCAGGACAAGTAATACCATCACACCATGCCCACTGCCCTTAGCATACGGTGACTGGATAATACCACTATACCATCACACCATGCCCACTACCCTCACCATACAGTGACTGGATAATACCACTATACCATCACACCATGCCCACTACCCTCACCATACAGTGACTGGATAATACCACTATACCATCACACCATGCCCACTACCCTCAGCATACAGTGACTGGATAATACCACTATACCATCACACCATGCCCACTACCCTCAGCATACAGTGACTGGATAATACCACTATACCATCACACCATGCCCACTGCCCTTAGCATACGGTGACTGGATAATACCACTATACCATCACACCATGCCCACTACCCTCACCATACAGTGACTGGATAATACCACTATACCATCACACCATGCCCACTACCCTCACCATACAGTGACTGGATAATACCACTATACCATCACACCATGCCCACTACCCTCACCATACAGTGACTGGATAATACCACTATACCATCACACCATGCCCACTACCCTCAGCATACAGTGACTGGATAATACCACTATACCATCACACCATGCCCACTACCCTCCGCATACAGTGACTGGATAATACCACTATACCATCACACCATGCTCACTACCCTCACCATACAGTGACTGGATAATACCACTATACCATCACACCATGCCCACTACCCTCACCATACAGTGACTGGATAATACCACTATACCATCACACCATGCCCACTACCCTCACCATACAGTGACTGGATAATACCACTATACCATCACACCATGCCCACTACCCTCACCATACAGTGACTGGATAATACCACTATACCATCACACCATGCCCACTACCCTCACCATACAGTGACTGGATAAGACCACTATACCATCACACCATGCCCACTACCCTCAGCATACAGTGAATGGATAATACCACTATACCATCACACCATGCCCACTACCCTCACCATACAGTGACTGGATAAGACCACTATACTGGCACCAAATAACAGCCACTATATAAAGACCAATATTCTCCCAAAGCAGTGACCATAGAACACAGGTGTTACACTCCGTCCCTCCAGCTGTTACATCACTACAATCCCCATCATGACTGGACAGCTAAAGCATGACGGGAATTGTAGTTTTGCAACACAAGGAGGGCCGGAGTTTGACACCCCTGATACCAAGGTAGATCCCAGCTGTGTAAAGGTTCTGCAGACCTTATAAGTGATTATAGTGCAGTTACATCCTGTGACTCACAGTAGGCGTCTTCTCTGTATGAAGAGACGTCCACTTTTTCTTCTCCATCTATCTCCGGCCATCATGAAGGCTTCTCTGGCCATGACTCCTCTCCACGGGATCTGACAGACAGACATATTAGGCTTCATGCTCCAGCAACATCCTCATCTATACATCCCTCCATATAGAATACCCCCCCCCCCCCTGCTGTACATCTTTCCATATAGAATAGCCCCATTGCTCTACACATACATCCCTCTCATATAGAATAGCCCCCCTGCTGTACATGTACATCCCCCATATAGAATAACCTCCCCTGTGCAATCCCCCCTATATAGAATAGCCCCCCCTGTGCATCCCCTCCATATAGAATAGCTCCCCTGTGCAATCCCCCCCTATAGAATAGCCCCCCTGTGCAATCCCCCCATATAGAATAGCCCCCCTGCATAATAGCCCCCACTGTGCAATCCTCCCCATATAGAATAACCTCCCTGTGCAATCCCCCCATATAGAATAGCACCCCTGCATAATAGCCCCCCCCCCGTGCAATCCCCCATATAGAATAGCACCCCTGCATAATAGCCCCCCCTGTGCAATCCCCCCATATAGAATAGCACCCCTGCATAATAGCCCCCCCCCCCCGTGCAATCCCCCATATAGAATAGCACCCCTGCATAATAGCCCCCCCTGTGCAATCCCCCCATATAGAATAGCCCCCCTGCATAATAGCCCCCTGTGCAATTCCCCCATATAGAATAGCCCCCCTGTGCAATCCCCACATATAGAATAGCCCCCCTGCATAATAGCCCCCCTGTGCAATCCTCCCCATATAGAATAACCTCCCTGTGCAATCCCCCCCATATAGAATAGCACCCCTGTGCAATCCCCCCCATATAGAATAGCACCCCTGTGCAATCCCCCCATATAGAATAGCCCCCCTGTGCAATTCCCCCATATAGAATAGCCCCCCTGTGCAATCCCCCCATATAGAATAGCCCCCCCTGTGCAACTCCCCACATATAGAATAGCCTTCCCGCATAATAGCCCCCTGTGCAATCCCCTACATATAGAATAGTCCCCCCTGCATAATAGCCCCCCTGTGCAATCCTCCCCATATAGAATAACCTCCCTGTGCAATCCCCCCCATATAGAATAGCACCCCCCCCCCTGTGCATCCCACCCATATAGAATAGCCCCCCCTGTGCAATCCTCCCCATTCCCATAAAAAATAGCCCCCCTGCATCCCCTCCCCATATATAGAGTAGCCCCCCTGCCGCTGTGTGGCCACATGTGAAGTAATTAAAAAAAAAAAAAAAAACACTCACCTCACATCGTTCTTCTTCACATCGCAGCTTCTTCCTCCGGATCTTTGGTGCACAGCAGCTTCTTCCTGCTGCAGCAGCCGGCGGCCCCTCTCCACTCTACTCCCAGGTCCTCAGCGGCGCGTCAGGGAAGTGACGTCAGCCGCTGGGGGCCTGGCAGAGGTGGCTGCAGACGTGCCTGCGCAAGGCACGTCTGCGGCCTCAGCACTTGGGGGGGGGGGGAATTAGCCGGCCTGGAAGAGACTGAGGGAATAGCGCGGCGGCCGGTCGCGCTATTCTCTCAGTCTTAACCACCGCAGAGGGCCGGCCGCAGGCAGCACATTACCCCCAGCCCAGCCTACCCCTGAGCGCGCGGGACGGAGACACGCCACTGCAGCCCGCACCTTTCAGCACGGCTGGCCCGCTCCTGACATGCTCCTCTTATCCAATCAACGAGGGGCCGCAGCGGCCCCACGCTCCTGCTCCACGTTGATTGGATTGGTGGAGCATGTCAGGAGCCGGTGGGAAGAGAGAAGCGGGCTGCAGTGACGGGAGTGGGCCGCAGCGATTTTTTTTATTTTTTATTATGCAGCCCGGGCGGCCCACGGACTGGTAATCCGGCCAGCCCAGCGGGCATTTGCCCGGCTTGCCAGATTACCAGTCCGGGCCTGGCCCGGAGTACCCCTTTAATATTAATGTTTTAAATTAAATTAATATTTTATGTCCATAAATATTTTTGTGGTAACAATTTTTTTTGCATTCACATTTAAAAAAAAAATATTTTACTTTGCAAATTTAACACTTCACGGTATATTTTTACATACATTACATTATGGGAAAAAGGCAGCACATCTATAGACCTATGACTTCTCAGCACTATACACCACTAACATTAGGTGTTTTGATCAAAGTGCATAAGCCCACACAGCGCTTTAAGGTTCCTGATTCGTGTGGGTCCCTTACTTAAAAATGGTGCAGCCCCACGCAGCGACCATCATTGCAACAACAACAGCAATGTAGGAGGAAGCAGCCCATTTGTTCAGCAACCCCATTGCTGCCAGACATAGCCCCCATGGGTTCTGAGCCACACCATCTGCAAACACAGTGCGGCCACTGCATGGACCACACAACAAAAAGCAGATGGAAAAAAGACACCTTACCCTGTGTTATCATTCACAAGACTGAGGGAAGCCAGACTCTGACCCTATATATACTTACTAACTGGGTGGGGGAGGAGATCTGAGAGAGAGTGGACAGAATATACAAAGTAATTATATGGGGGAATATGTTGGGTTCATACCTACTTTCAGTATGTATCTTACACTTATTCCTTCTTTATTTGTAAACTGATAATTTTATATATTTACAGTATATATATATATTTTTTTACTAACAGTATGTGCACTTCATTAGTTTACTACCTGCACGCACAATATGAGGTGCTATGCATGTACAAAACCTTTGGCATGTATTGGGGGTGATGTGCAGCGCAAGACACAGCTGGTAGCCTAAGGGAGCTGCACAGTAGCTCCATACTGCATAGCTAGGTAGGAACCATATCAGCACAGTCGCTGAATGGTTTCTTTTAACCTGCCCAGGCAAGGGTCAGGACCCCACCCCCACCCCATCTGGCATGGCTTTAGTTAAAAGGGTCTTGCCTTGTGGATGTTGAGACCTATGTGACTCAACATGGGCTGCAGTTTCCATGAATACAAATGAGCTAAAGCTGCTGTGCTTGTGTACTTAGCTAATGCAAATATAGATCTGCAAAGCACACACAGTAATGGAGGCTTCCTGGAAAACATCACAGTCTGGAGAAAGGTTTTAGGGCACATTAACATCTCTCAGGGACCAAGGGCAGACGGTATGACATAGTGCCGAAAGGGATAGTGTGCACTATAAAATATATATAATACAGAATACAATACATAATGTTTTTATTTGTATAGCGCACACAGATTCCGCAGCGCTTCACCTATCTGTATGTTTTTGGGTGTGGGAGGAAACCGGAGTACCCAGAGGAAACCCATGCAAGAGAGAGAACATACAAACTCTTTGCAGATGTTGCCCTTGGTGGGATTTGAACCCAGGACTCCAGCGCTGCAAGGCTACAGTGCTAACCACTGAAGAGTCATGTCACTCCATTTATGTATATTCTTTGTATATTGCAGCCTAAAGAAATGCATAGGTACTGCATTCATCCCTATGAGACAGTCACCTGTCAATCAGCAGAGGGTGGGGGGAATAGGTGTGGTAAGAATCCTATTCTCCTGCATATTAGGAGAGCGGCTGAGCAGAATGTAAGTAATACACAGATCTATTTAGCATTTCTGCCACTAGTTTATGCTGCCTTCATTGAAGGCCACATAAACCTAGTGATGAATTCCCTTTAAACATGTTCCCCAGGGGCTACAAAAATGTGTAAAAAACAAAAAAAATTTAAATAAATAAATCAACCTCATAAACATTTAACTCACCCCCTTTTCCAATTTCCAAATAAGAAAAAAAAAAGCACACAAGTAGATGCTCTAGAGGCAGGAGTGTCAAACTCTGGCAGATGGTGCCATTATTTCTGGCTGGCACAGGAATTCAATTAAAGGGGTAGTGCGGCGCTAAGAAATTATTCACAAAATAACACACATTACAAAGTTATACAACTTTGTAATGTATGTTATATGCAGAAGCCAAAAAGTAATGTATGTTATGTATGTGAATGGCCCCCTTCCCCGACCCCCACCCGTGGACCCGGAAGTGTAGTGCATTATACATACCTGATCCGTGTCGACCCCCGTCCGCATTTCTTTTGACAGTGATGTAATCTTCGGGAGGCCGGCCGACCCGCTCCTCCCGTCCCTCATGCCGGCCCCCCTCTGCCGTGTCATAACTGTGCTCAGCCGCGTGGGGAAAATAAGGGGGTAACTACTGTGTGAGGGCAAGTACTCTATGGGGCAGTATTGGGGTTACTATTAAGGGAGCTACAGAAGGGGGCATTTTTACCATTTCGGGCACTATGGATGGGGGGGGCTTATGATATGAAAGGGGGGGGAAGTTCTGTGGACAACCCAGGGCCCATGGTACAGTTAATCCGCCACTAGCATCCACGTCACTGTTGTAAATACCACCCATGATGCTGGATACTTCCTTCCATAAAAGAGACAGTATACTAGGCTGCAACTAAGCCACCCCCATAGGATGTGCATCAGGGGCAGTGCTCCGACAGTGGCAAGAACGCCGCGCGCAGGCTTTAATAAATATCAAGATTGGCTTGTGACTTTGTTTAATTTTTTAATTTTGGCCCACTGTGTATTTGAGTTTGATACCCCTGCTCCAGGTGATGAAATGCTCTACCAGAACAAGAACAGATTAACTGGGATCACCAAGTGCACAACAATATCTTGTAGCCAAGAGAGAACTGAACAATGGTCAAGAAAAATTGTATGTCTGGAGACAACTGTATATATGTAAATGGGTGGATGATACAAATTACATATATAAAATATAACATAGATTATTAAATGTACAGAGTTTAAGCTGGTTACGTAACAGTGACATACATGAAAACCACCTGCAGGGCCCTTGCAGTATACAGTATTTGTATTTCTGATGGACCAAAATATATAAAAGTAAATATATTGTCCCTTATTGTGCATAAAAATAGTTAAAATTGTGCAGCTTACACCGCAGCCCATATCAAGGCCGACAGGTGTTAGAAGGTGTTACCCGGGATGTGGGAGGGGTGAGCGGTACACTCCACCAAGTTATATAACTCATGCACTGCAGTATTTACAGTGCAAAACAAAAAAGTAAAGGGGTTATCCAGCGTTAGAAAAACATGGCCACTTCCTTCCAGAGACAGCACTACTCTTTTCTCCAGTTTAGGTGTGATTTGCAGTTAAAGGGAACCAATCAATTTGGTTCCCTGGTGCGCGGTATAGAGCTCCAGAGCAGCTTGTGGCACGTTCCGGCCAGAGAAGTTGCTTTATACCAGAGAAAATTAAGTTTAAAAGGGCAGGAGGTAGAGGAGCCGCTCAGATGACTACCTGTCGTCCCTCTCTGTGCCTCGCACTCGGGGATTAAACTCCATTTTCTGGGGTATAAAGCAGCTGCTGCAGCCGATACATGCCTTGGGCTGCACAGGAGCTGTACACTGTGCTCCAGGGAACCATATCAGCCCAAGTGGTCTGATTGGTTCCCTTTAACTTCTTAATGAATAAGCAATTTTCTTTTTGTTTTTTTTCAACTTGTGCCCTAACCTTTCTATTCCTCAGTTGATATGCTGATACGAGGGTTTGTTTTTGGCGGGACAAGTTGTGCTTATTTTTTGCTTTTTTATTGCTATTTTGTTATTTATTATGAGGAATATGTTTCTGTCCCTGGTAAGGGGGCACTGGGGCTGTTATTTATTATAAAGGTAGTTTCTGCCCCTGGTAAGGGGGCACTGCGGCTGTTATTTATTATGAGGGTATTGTTTCTGTCCCTGGTAAGGGGGCACTGCGGCTGTTATTTATTATGAGGAATATGTTTCTGTCCCTGGTAAGGGGGCACTGTGGCTGTTATTTATTATGAGGATACTGTTTCTGTCCCTGGTAAGGGGGCACTGCGACTGTTATTTATTATGAAGGTAGTTTCTGCCCCTGGTAAGGGGGCACTGCGGCTGTTATTTATTATGAAGGTACTGTTTCTGTCCCTGGTAAGGGGGCACTGCGACTGTTATTTATTATGAGGGTATTGTTTCTGTCCCTGGTAAGGGGGCACTGCGGCTGTTATTTATTATAAGGGTAGTTTCTGCCCCTGGTAAGGGGGCACTGCGGCTGTTCCTATTATGAGGAATATGTTTCTGTCCCTGGTAAGGGGGCACTGCGGCTGTTATATATTATGAGGAATATGTTTCTGTCCCTGGTAAGGGGGCACTGCGGCTGTTATTTATTATGAGGAATATGTTTCTGTCCCTGGTAAGGGGGCACTGCGGCTGTTATTTATTATGGGGAATATGTTTCTGTCCCTGGTAAGGGGGCACTAGGGCTGTTATTTATTATGGGGGTATTGTTTCTGCCCCTGGTAAGGGGGCACTGCGGCTGTTCCTATTATGGGGGTATTGTTTCTGTCCCTGGTAAGGGGGCACTGCGGCTGTTATTTATTATGAGGGTATTGTTTCTGCCCCTGGTAAGGGGGCACTGCGGCTGTTCCTATTATGGGGGTATTGTTTCTGTCCCTGGTAAGGGGGCACTGCGGCTGTTATTTATTATGGGGGTATTGTTTCTGTCCCTGGTAAGGGGGCACTGCGGCTGTTCCTATTATGAGGGTACTGTTTCTGTCCCTGGTAAGGGGGCACTGGGGCTGTTCCTATTATGAGGGTACTGTTTCTGTCCCTGGTAAGGGGGCACTGCGGCTGTTATTTATTATGGGGGTATTGTTTCTGTCCCTGGTAAGGGGGCACTGCGGCTGTTCCTATTATGAGGGTACTGTTTCTGTCCCTGGTAAGGGGGCACTGCGGCTGTTCCGGGGAGTTGGATGGAGTTCCCATCGTTTACATTTTCCACTCTCTTCTGGAAATTACCAGGCGCCATTTTGTAATTTCCGGACGTCTCTGTTTAAGACTTTCATGACGTCACTGTTTCTATATCCAGCGCTAACCCGTTCTCCTGCCCCGCCCCTTAGCGTCTCCATGGTAACCGGCAGCTCCATGGAACTACGAGCGTAACGTCACGTATTTTCCCTGAAGACCACGCCCCCTGGTTCAGCTACGTCCATGGCTCCGACTCTATATAAGCACCGCCCCACGGCGCCGACGCCATTTCTACACTTTATCCCAGTAAGAATCAGATCAGATCCCGAGCGCCCTGATGACCAGGTATGGCCTGTACCGATAGCTGTGTGCTGGAGAGTAGTCACCGATTCTCACCAATGTGCTGTGCTCGGAGCAAGAGACAAGGCAGAAGAGCTGAAGTCCGTCCCGCTGTTTCCTTCTGCGGCTTCCACCGGAATATCCAGGAGCCTCCTGCCCAGGAAACCGCCTGTAATCTCTGCTGGAGCGCCGTGGTCACCGGCTGAGCCTGCGGTACGTCTATGTGTATATATATGCTGGGACTTGTGGCACTATAGTCTATGGGTCGTCTCCTGTCTGCTGCCCCCTATAGGCCACCGGTGGGGGAACCTATGGCCCTCCAGCTGCTGGAAACCACGTGTCTGGACAGCCAAAGGCATGATGGGAGTTGTAGTTTATTAGCTGGGTGGTTAAAGGTTCCTCTATCCCTGCTATACTCTCCTATACCATCACTGGTGAAACTGACTCCCATCATGCTGTGGGGGTCACAGGTAATCTAGGCTGGTATATATTGGGGTGTATGTCCCTTTAAATGGGATTATACTGTGGCTATGAACCATGTGGCCACTGCAGTCATCCTATGAGGTGGGATGTTATGGTGGTGGTGGTCCCTCTGGGTGAATAGTCAGCTTACACCCCAGACCACTGGCCTAAGGCACAGATGGGGGACCTTCTGCCCTTCAGCTGTTGCAAAACTACAACTCCCATCATGCCTGAACAGCCGAAGGCTGTTCAGGCATGATGGGAGTTGTAGTTTTGCAACAGTGGAAGGTCCCCTATCCCCGCTCTAAGGTCTATAGGGCAGATAGATAACTAGGTGCAGTACTTAGCCATGTCTGCCAGTCCTATAGACTGTGTATGAAGTGATAGTGAGTGTCTCTACTCTCTTCCATAACTTTGGTGTGTGTGTGTGTGTGTGTATATATATATATCCCTCTAAATGTGTCCCCCCAGGATAGTGGATCAGTGTATGATCATGAGGGGGGGGGGTCCATTGAGTCCTTTTATGCTCTAGAACAGGGTTTCCATTAGAATGAAGTGGCCAGCTGTTCTATACCACAATAGAAATGAATGGGTTATCTGGTGACTGCCCGGATCCCATGTGACCAGGTCATGACACATACAGCGCTGGCTTAGTCATAGTTGTATTGAGTCTCAATACATTCCTATGATGGCCTACACCCTTCCATTATAACTGATGCAATAAGCTATTATGCTGGAATGGTATGTACTATAGAAGCCTAATAGAATGGGGAGTTCTGATAGCCCAGCCTGGTTGCTTCCTTACAATCCTTAAAATATGAGGACTTGACTTTGGGCCCTATTCCACGGGACGATTATCGTTAACGATAAACGATCCAAACGACCGCTATTACGGAAGACCTGAAATCGTTCGCCCATTTAAATTGGTAGATGATCGTTCTTGCGGTCGTCTTGTTGTCGCTATTGCGGTCGTCACTACTGCGAACGACTTCTTATTCAATGCGAATGAGCAACGATAAAAATAGGTCCAGGTCTTATTAAACGATCAACGATTTCTCGTTCGGTCGTTAGTCGTTAACTGCTATTCAAACGAACCATTATCGTTTAGATTCGAACGATTTAACGATAATCGTCCGGTGGAATAGGGCTCTTAGTCTGGGCTGTCAAAATCAGGCCCTCCAGCTGTTGCAAAACTACAATTCCCATCATGCTTGGACAGCCAAAACTAAAGCTTTGGCTGTCCAGGCATGATGGGAATTGTAGTTTTGCAACAGCTGGAGGGCCTGACTTTTAACACCTGTTAGAGTACTGTGATGGATAAGGCCCCGTTCACATGTTTAGAGTGTTCCGGTTTAACTCCTAAAGTATAAGAGGTCATGATGGATATCCTTATCCTTTATTCTATAGCCGTGGCGTCTAACCTTTTTTTTTTTTTTTTTTTTTTCTTACAGATCTTTGCAGAATGGGCTTTGACTACCTCAACTTTTGCTCGTACTGGTGTAATCTGACGTTGCCTCGGACCTGTTGCTATAGAGGCACTGCCTTCCAGTTTGATCTGATGAAAAACTATCCACAGACACAAATCGTCCTCACGGATCTGGGCGCAGACGTGGTCCTAGTCACAATGGCCGCCAGAATCGTGCAGTCTATGATGTCGCTGGGCAAGAACCTCCTGCAGAAAAGAGCTTTGTACTGGAGGATGCTTCCCCGTGACTGTGTGAGCAAGGCCGTCCGAGCCGCCGTGTGGGTGTGCTGGAGCGTTCTGGATCTGTTATTACCCGTGCTGATGACCACTGTGTATGTCTACAGGAATCAGTCGAGGTTTAACACTGTGTGTCATAGTGAGCAGCCTATGAATACAGTCACCATAAAGTGTCACTGGGGAAGTGGGACTGTCCGGGGCGAGAAGATGGTTGATGATTTATGCAATCTAAATATGGCCGGCCAAGAAATCCCAAAGATGGAGCTGGATTATGAATGTGATAAAATGGACAGCATGCTAAACAAAGAGGTTCTACTACCATCCTGTACCAACCCAGTCATCCTGTCCATGATCTGCATGCCGTCAGAACAGACGGACTCTTCGGAGTCCGACGGATCTGAAGTGGACAGTGTTGAAGGATTGGACGGCGAGTGTTCCCAAGAAGACATGTCAGTAGACAGCGGTATGCAAGAGTCCTGGACTCCAAAGTCCAAGTATGAGGATGACTGTGATGAGGAAAGTGACTGGTCCGATGAAGAGTCCTGGGATGAAGAGAGTAACGTCTGCAATGACGACAACAATGAAGACTTGTGGGCATCTTTCTGTCGCAGTGATGATCCCTATAATCCCCTTTCATTCGCCATGCCCGCAAGAAGTCCTGAGCAG
Organism: Dendropsophus ebraccatus; assembly: GCF_027789765.1. NCBI lineage: Eukaryota > Metazoa > Chordata > Amphibia > Anura > Hylidae > Dendropsophus > Dendropsophus ebraccatus. The sequence goes on from NC_091465.1 coordinate 69,929,199, forward strand.
CCAAAGAAAGAGGCCCCCAAAGCAGTTCTGGACTCTTCCAAAGTTGTTCCTGAAAAGATTAAGCTACGTAAGAAGCCGGTCCTGTCTGGATTTAAGTCTTCTCACAAGTGCACGCTGCTAAAGGAGGAGGCAAAAGAAGGCGACCAATGCACTAAGAAGGTAGGTCAGGTCTAAGCTTTCTTTAGGTCAGGGATTGGGGGGGACTTTGGCCCTCCAGCTGGTGCAAAACTACAATTCCCGTCATGCCTGGACAGCCTTTGGCTGTCCAGGCATGATGGGAATTGTAGTTTTGCAACGACCGGGGGACCAAAGGTTCCCCATCCCTGCTTTGGGTATATTACACAGCACTAAAGCAGCCATGTGCATATGGATTAGGACACCTGACTTCGGGGAAGGAACAAGTATAGGTAGCAAATGTCACAAAATGACCTGATGGCGATTAGGTGAGGGGTGGGGGGAGGTAAAGGAGTTCCCCTGGAGTTTTGTCTTAATAGTTGTCATAAAATCAGGGTTGGAAGCACAATCCGTATAGTGTACAATCCTTAGGGTCCATTTACACAAAGATTATCTGCTAAAGATTTGAAGCCAAAGCCAGGAATGGATTTTAAAAGGTCTCAGTCTTTCCTTTATGACCTGATCTGTTTATAGTCTCTCTGGCTTTGGCTTTAAATCTTTGTTAGATAATCTTTCTGCGTAAATGGACCCTTATAGAGATGAACGAACCTGGAGCATGCTCGAGTCGATCCGGACCCGAACTTTCGGCATTTGATTAGCGGTGGCTGCTGAAGTTGGATAAAGCCCTAAGTCTATGTGGAAAACATGGATATAGTCATTGGCTGTATCCATGTTTTCCAGACAACCTTAGAGCTTTATCCAAGTTCAGCAGCCCTAGCGAATCAAATACCGAACGTTCGGGTTCGGATGGACTCAAACCCGATCCCGGTTTGCTCATCTTTAGACCCTTAGTGTATAATGTATTCCTGATCAGTCTAGAACCCCAGTGATATCAAAGGATCATCTTGAGATTTAAAAAAATTCTTTAAATCCACCTGGGGACTTGTCTTATGCAATGACACGAAATTGTAGCATCTTCGAGTGCTGAGTAAGGTCTCCTGGGAGACCTGATGCCATCTTCTGAAACAGTCAGATGATCTATGGGAGTAGAAGTCACTACAGGAAGTCTGGGATTATACAGTCATAGCAACCAGGTGCCTGACAGCTGTGTCATCCTTATACACAGCTTCCTAGTAACACAGTGTAATTGTATGGTGTATACACTCATGGGACTGCTATTTATAGGCTTTTATATAACTTGGGGTTTGGTCTGTGTGATGCGTTTTTATCAGCTTATTTGTACAATATTATAATTTAAAAATTTTTATTTTTTAAGGTTCGCTTCTCGCCCAAAGTCACAGTCCACCCTATAGTTACCTGGAGCTTTGCTCACAGAATGGCCCGGAGAGGACCATGGGAGGAGTATGCTCGGGATCGCTGCCGCTTCCAGAAACGGATCGCCGAGACTGAGGCTGCCATTGGCTTCTGCCTGGACCCTTATCACAGAGAAAAGATCCGGGCTAGGCTACAAAGCCAACAGAACTGAAATCCTGCCCCCTTGTGGATGGCTCTGTGGACTTGATTCTTAGAGTAAATCCCTGTCTGATAACCTCCTAGTGCCTGACTCCTGCGTTCTAATGTTTTGCACATTCATCTGTTTAACCTTTTTTGCACTGGGTCCTTTTTTTAGGATTTTTTTTTAGTTCAGGTTATTCACTTCAGTGTTAATCCCATAGACATTGATTTTAATGATGTGAAGATGCTTTGCTGCATTATTCCACATCTGTTCAATGAGCCATATGTCTGTGCCATAAAGTGCATGTCTTGTATTTAAGGGCATTCTGACCTAGGTTACCAATGTGTTTCTAGCTGACACATTCATGTCATGGTTCCCGATGACTAAATTGCAAGCCTAGTAATAGCATAGTTGCTCACGAAGCGGCCATTTCTATGTCTACCTCCCCCAGCCCTGGCTTATTTGGGTACATGATCATTGCCTTCTGGAGAGGAGGGAGCACCCTGGGACTTTATTTGCACATTTACTGTAGACCACAGGTGTCAAATTCAGGCCCTCCAGCTGTCACAAAACTACAATTCCAATCATGCCTGGCATGATGGGAATTGTAGTTTTGAATCAGTCAGAGGGCCACCACATATGTGGTGTGGATTTTCTGCAGATTTCACTCTTTGCAAAGTAATGGGTGAAAGCTGTAAATCTGCATTAAAATCTATAGATGTCCCAATAATAACTTAGCGGGGATAACAAAAAATCAGGTGTAGGCCGCTCTGACAACACGCAATGGATGTAGCTTTTTACTTTTATCTACTGAAGTGTTATTTATTACCAATTTGTCAGGAGACGAGACCAGTGGAATGATGAAATTCTGCTGAAATTGTGGCACTGGGCTTGGAAGAGAGCCCATTAGCTCTGACAGCATCAGGAACTGTGGTGCCTAGGGTTATACCATGCCTCGCCCAAGGCATACCTGTGTATTGTGTAGCACTGACTGGAGCTGGTTTGCAGTGCCCTCTAGTGGGGAAATTGTTAATAAGCAGTTTTTGTCATCTTTGATTTTATTTTGTCTCACACTGTGGATAATTTGTTTCATTTGTAAATATTTACTTTTTACTATTTTATTTGCTTTTAAAGTTTCTAAATAAATATTTATTCTTTAATATTGTGTTGCTGTTGTCTCTGAAGCCATCCAGAATTGCCCCCCCCCCCCCACCATGACTAAGATGGGTTTATGAGATCACGAGAATTGCAATTTATCATGGACTCTAGTAGGAGACCTAGGATGGGGGCAGATTAAATCGTATCACTCCTTATTGGGTCACATATTAAAGTGATTTTAAATTTCTGGGACCTATTCACATAATTAGAGATGAACAAAACTATGGTATGGCTACATCCATCTTCTCCAGCCACCAGGAGCCAAGTTACTTTAGTTTCACTCATCTCTACAGATCCTTCAGGAAAAGACCTGATATCTACTATAGAAAATGTAAAACAACCTCAAGCTAATAAACTGTTGCATAACCGCATAACAGTGTCACATGTGGCAAACACCACTCATCCTGCTCAGTCAGAACATATAAGCACTGATTCACATTACTCTGGAATTTCCTTTATACTGCTGTCAAACAATGTGTTTAGAAGTATGATCAGCTGATCAGCTAGAAGTCTCCAAACTACAATGCTTGGTAAGGATTGGAGTAAGTCTCTGGGTTTGCATTTAGCCTAAGCTGGGTACAATATCCTCACACTGACCTAAAGGCCCCATTCACACTGAGCAAGAATGCTGGAATTCCTCGGCGGAGCTCTCTGCTGCGGAATCCCGCCGAGCTCAGTGTGCTGCTTTAAGTGAATGAGAGGACGCGCGCTCTTCTGCTACCGCTGCTCTCCACTCAGAAATGACATGTCACTACTTAGAGCGGAGGAGCGCGTGCCCTCTCATTCACTCAGTGAGACACGAACCACGGCGGAATTCCGACGTTCTTGCTCAGTGTGAACGGGTCAAAAGGCTGTGGTTGAACCCCCCCCCCCAGAGATGAGGGTCTGATGCAATAGGCCTGTGTATATACAGCAGCAAAGTCACTGATGATGGAAATGTCCTTTGACTCCTATCACATGATACATGGAAAGGTAAGGGATCAGCAAAGTGATGCTGAGCTCTAGCCACATGCCTGATCTTTCATCCTTGGTTCTGCATGACTGACATACAGGGCTTTCTTTCCAGCATGGGGTCCATTCTCAGATTTGCTGCTCCAGCGCTACAAAAACATGGCCACTTTTCCCCTCTCTTGTCTCCAGTTCAGGTGTGGTTTGCAATTAGGCTCCATCTACTTCAATGGAACTGAGTTTGAAACCCCAACCAATCTGGAGACGAGAGGGAAAAGTAGCCAGGTTTTTGTAGCACTGGATAGCCCCTTTAAAGGGGTTATCCAACACTACAAAAACATGGCCACTTTCCCCCTACTGTTGTCTCCAGTTTGGGTGGGGTTTTGAAATGGAGCTTAATTGCAAACTGCACCTGAACTGGAGACAAGAGGGGGAAAAGTGGCCATGTTTTTGTAGCGTTGGATAGCCCCTTTAATTACTTGGATCCTGAGAGGTTAGACACCATGCTTACCTGCCTGCGCAGTCCTGCTTGCTTCTCCAGCTTCCATGCTCAGTAATGGCCTCCACTGGGTGCGATGGGACAGCGCAGTGATTGGCTAAGGCTGGGTTTACATATATAAGTTGGCATCAGTTGCGTTTTTTGCCTAAAAACTGACCACAACTGATGTCACAACTGATGCCAAAAATGCATCAGTTGTGATCAGTTTTTCTATCCGTCTTTTCATTAAAAACCATCAGTTGCCATCAGTTGTCACAAGTTGCGCTCATCAGTTGACATTTTTTTCCCCAGTATGTTTTCCTGTCATTTTCAATGGGATTTGCGGGGGAGCGCACGGGGGCTATATACTAAATTGGGGGAGCTCACAGGGGGGCTATATACTACAAGGGGAGAGCGCACAGGGGGGCTATATGGGAAGGGGGGAGCGCACATGGGGGGCTATATACTATTGGGGGAGAGCGCACAGCAATGCTGTATACTAATTGGGGGAGAGCACACAGGAAAGCTAAATATTACTGGGGGGGCAACAGGGGGGCTATATACTACTGGAGGAGAAACAGGGGGGGTGATATACTACTGGGGGACCAAGGGGGGACTATAGGGGAGGGGGAGAGCACACAGGGGGAGATATGTTTATTTTGTGTACTATTTGCCTGAACGCCGGATGCCAGAGCCGAACGGCATGCGTCCTGCCCGGCGAGGCATCCGGCGCTCTATTCGATTGAATTGGTGCGGCGCCGCATCACCGGAGCGGCGGTCCGCCAGAACGCTGCAAGATGCGTCCTAACGCATCGACGGTCCGGCGATGCGGCGGCCACTAGTTCACCGCCGCACATTTTGAACGATCCCATTGAAAACAATGGGATCAGTTCAAAGATGCGTTTCCCTCCGGCGCTTTTCTCCTGCACCGGAGGGAAACGCCGCCGCACCGCCGGACATATGTAAACCCGGCCTAAGCGGGCTGTTAGTGAGCAGGAAAGTGCAGACAGGCAACTATGCAGTCTTTGCTTTCAACATCTCTGGAGCTAAATAGTTAACTTTTACAAGGCTATGGCACTATATTATCATGGTGGAATGACATGCCATAGGCTTTAATAGAAAATAGTATCGCTGCAGATTTTACTGAGAAACTTGCAGCATAAAATCCGCAGGAATACATGTGAATAGGACCCTAAGGGTAGCTTCACATGTATCGGATCCGCAGCGGATTTCACACTGCGAGTTTGCAGAGTTTTTCATTCCGCTGCAGATGTGACCTAGCCCTTTTAACCCCCGATCGCCCGGAGCATACATTACTTGCTCAGCGCCACGGCTGTGTGTGAGGTTCCCGGCTCCCCATCAGCCAATCAGTGCTGCCGTGCACTGATTGTCTGATGTGGAGCGCCAGGAGCCTCACACCCAGCCGCGGTGCAGAGCAGGTAATGTATGCTCCGGGCCGGGGGGCAGCCCTGGAGCATACATCACCTGCTCCAGGCTCCTGCTCCATCTCCCGGCGGTCAGCCAATCAGTGCGCTGTGGCGGGGCAGATGCCGGGGGGCTCCGAAGCAAGCAGGTGATGTATGCTCCAGGCCAGGGCTGCGGGGGTTAAAGTGGCCGGGTTACATATCCGCCGCGGAATGAAAATATGTAACCCCATAGACCTTCACACTACATGGATCCGCTACGTGTGAAGGCACCCTAAAGGAGTTATCCAGGTTTAGAAAAACATGTAAAAAAAACCTTTCTAGTACTTATCCAGTGCAGAACATGGTATATTTTTTCCTCTCTGACACGGTGCTCTCTGATGCCACCTCTGTCCATGTCAGGAACTGTACAAGCCAGCAACCTGATGTGGACAGCAGGGAGCAGCGTGTTCTTGATTATGAGAGAGATGCTAATCTCACCTCTATCAGACAGGAATCACCTGTGCTGGGTTCACACTGCGTTTTTGCAATCCGTTTCTTTCATCCGTTTTTTTAAACTGATTCATTTGTCCGTTTTGATCCGTTTTTCCATTGACTTCCATTGCGGAAAAAAACTGATCGGTTTTTTTTAACGGACACAAAAGTAGTGTCAGCTACGTTTCAGTGTCCATAAAAAAAAAAACGGATCCGTTTTGATCAATTTTTTTTACAATGGGAGTCAATGGAAAAATGGATCAAAACGAATGCACACAAATGCATCTGTTGTTTTCATCCATTTTTTGCAAAAAAAACGGATTGCAAAAACGCAGTGTGAACCCGGCCAAAGCATGCTGTGTGACTAGTGCAGAGGTCATTCTATCACAGAACAGGAAGCCTCAGCTTAGTATTATGCCCAGTGACCAGACTGAAAACTTGCAACATTTCAGAATTTTAGTACTGTAAAACCATGGATTCAAAGTAACTTGGTTTGTGAGTGTTTTGTAAGACAAGCTAATAATTTTTTAAAATTGTGCCCCCCCCCCATATGTCCCCATCCTGATTCTGTACTGGGTACAATGCCCTCTCATTTGAACCCACTTCTACCTGATCAAATCTGCCTTTGATCAGACGCCATCCGTCTCTCCTCCGCGGCCTGTCTCCATCACCACTGCTTTCCTCTGACCCCTGAATTTGACCCCTTCACCTATAGCTCCTCCAGGCAGCCTGCACTAGTACCAGCAGGTTCGCAGCCACCTGGGGAGTTGTGTTTGGAGAGAAAATTAACCCTTTCTTTACTGCCAGTGTTCTTTATTGATACAGAACACCTTACCTACAGTACCTTATTTTTGGATTGTGGAACAAATCAAATTGTCTACTTTTCAATGATTTCTTATGGGAAAATTTGCTTTAATATATGAGTTATTTGAAGTACAAGCACATCCCCAGAATGAATTATGCTCATAATCCAAGGTTTTACTGTATGGATTGTCAATTATAAATTCTTAATTTTTAACACCAAAAAAAAAAAAAAAAAAAGATTTAGGTAGGTAATTTCCTGATGATACATTACCTTTTTGGAAAGTACTAGGTGCACAAACCCTTTAAGGCAGCATTCCATCTCATCAGTCCATGAATGCAGCCACAGTAGGAAGCGTACTAAGTCACAGGTATCAAACTTCAGCTGTTACAAAACTACACTTCCCATCATACCTGGATAGCTAAAGCTTTGGCTGTCCAGGCATTATGGGAATTGTAGTTTTGCAACAGCTAGAGGGCCTGGGTTTGACACCCCTGTACTAGATGATGTAGCCTAGCAATCACGAGATCCATACATTGCCCATTTCTTTTACCAGTGGTGAACAATGGTTAAAGTGAATGTACCACTGAGGCTAATGATAGTTGTTTTTTTTTTTTTATATCACCTGGTTGGCTCTGGCGCAGAGATCCTGATGGCATAGTCTGTTTTTTCAAATCGCCATTCGGCTCCCACCATCTGCGCCAGTTTCTTTATACACAAATAGGGCCGCTCTATGTACTGGAGGCGGGCCCGGCCCCGCCAGTACACTGATACCCCCTCTCCTCGGTGTACTGGGAGTGCCGCCTTCAGTGCATAGAGTGGCCCTATCTGCATATTAAGAAAATGGTGCAAATGGACTGCACCACCCAGATCTCCGCAGTGGCATAGGCCAGGTGATATAAAAATTAAAATAAAAAAAGTCACTTCACATCAATAGTCCAGGCGATTTTAAGAAACTTTATACTTGGGTTTATTAGGCAAATATGCCATTATCTGCATTCACTGCTCATTATCAGGAAACCTTGACTCTTTTTTACATCAGTCAAGCCCTGTCTGTGTTATGGAGGGGGGAGGAGGGAGATTAGTCGCCAGCAGAGAACAAAGGATTACACAGCGGGAGCTTTGTGAAAGCCAGTATTCAGAGGTCAGTGCTGACTTCAGAGGAGATAGCCCGGTGATGTAGCTGTAAATTAACTCTTTGTTGTCCTGTTTTGGTGCCTCATCTCCCTCCACCCCTCCGCTCTCCATAAGAGAACAATGAAGACAGGGTGGAGAGCTTCAAACTGCTTTTTTTTATGATAAAAATTCATTTTTTCAGCTAATAAACCCAAATACAAAGTTTCTTAAAACTGTACTATTGATTTCTGCAAAAAAAAATAATTTTAAAACGACAATGACACTTTAATGGTACATTCATTTAATCAATTAAAAAAATCTGGCAACCATTTTACTAAGGAGCACTGTATTACATTAGTTGTTTTTTTTTTTTTTTTTTTTTCCTAGAACCAGATCACAGTGATCTGATACGGATATAAAAGCTTATTGGACTGGTTTGTAAGTCACAATTTAGTAGGAAGGACTTCCATTGATCTCAGTAGAAATCAACCCACAATGTAAGCGATCACCGGTAAATTAACCGGCTTCTGCTCAGTTCTAAGTTATGGGGGTATGGACGGAATGTGTGAATGACCCCTTACTGCAACAGTCTCTTTAAAAGAAGTGAGCCATGATTAGAAAAAAATATGGCTTCTTTCTTGTAGAAACAGCATCACTCATCCTCAGTTGACACAACCTGGGGTGGCGCTGTTTTTGGTAGAAAGCAGATATGTTTTTTCAACCCTAAATAACCCCTTAAGGCCACGCTGACGCACTGTATTTTTTTAGTAAACAACGCCCGTTGTTTATCAGCACTGCTTAGTTGTATAGCAGTGTATGAAACAATGGCCTGTATACACTACGGCCGATGTTCTCTGCGGCCGCACAAAATAATTTACAGGTCTATTATGTACGGCCACTGTTCAGTGAATTGTGGCCGCACAAGATAGGCTGTGCACGCAATGTAAAGTACGGCTCCTGGCTGTACTTTACATTGTGTGCTATGGCTAATTGGAGTGCTGGCACACCCTAATGTGCCCGCATTCCAATTAAAATCAAATGATGTTCATCTGGCCGTGTCAAACAATGGTCAACATCTTACATGTTCACCCGGCCGATGTTTGTAACCTGTGTTAACATGGCCTTAACCCTTAGACGACCCTCAAGGCTTTATGCAGCCCGGGATCGCAGCTATTAGCGGGCACGCCGTTAATGGCGCTGATCCCGGCTCTGCATTCTATTGTTTTCGGCTGCAGCAGCCGAGAGCAATAGAGTGCCTATCTCATCGATCTATGCAGTATATCTATACTGCATAGATCTCTATGAGAGATCAGTGCGGCTATACTAGAACTCCCCCAGGGGGAATAACCCTAACCCCAGGGGAGCTTCTAGTATATGTTTAAAAAAAACAAACACAATATGTTATTATTAATAAAAAAAAATCTCCCCTAATAAAAGTTTGAATCACCCCCTTTTCCCATTTTATAAATAAAAATAAACGTTTTGTATCGCCCTGTGCGTAATCGCCCAAAATATTAATTTATCATAACTCTGATCTCGCACGGTAAACGGCGTAAGTGCAAAAAAATTCCAAAGTGCAAAATTGCGCATTTTTAATACATTTTAATTGCGCAATTGTAATAAAAAGTGATTAAAAAGTCGCATATGCGCAATCAAGGTACCGATAGACACCTCACACAGCCCCATAGACCAAAGGATAAAAGCGCTATAAGCATGTAATAGAGCAATTTTAAGGAACACATTTTTTAAAAATGGTTAAAAAATTTTAAAAGCCATCAAAAAAAATAAAAGTTATACAAGTTACATATCGCTGTAAACATACCAACATATATAACAAGACAGTTTTACCCCAGGCCAAACGGCGTAAAAACCAACCCCCCCCCCCGCAATAAAAAAAAAAAATGTGTTTTTGTTTTTCAATTTCACCACACATTTATTTTTTTTCTGGTTTTACAGTGTACTTTATGCAAAAATTTAGCCTGTCATTGCAAAGTATAATTAGTGGCGCAAAAAATAAGGGCTCATGTGGGTGTCTAGGTGAAAAAAATGCAAGTGCTATGGCCTTTTAAAGCACAAGGAGGAAAAAGCGAAAACGCAAAAATTTTAATTGGCCCAGTCCTCTAAGGGTTAAAGTGTACCCACCCACACAGCACACAGTTACTACCTGTAACACCACACTGTATTCTCTACCTGTAACACCACACAGCACGCTGTATTCTCTACCTGTAACACCACACAGCACGCTGTATTCTCTACCTGTAACACCACACAGCACACTGTATTCTTCACCTGTAACACAACACGCTGTATTCTCTACCTGTAACACCACACAGTTACTACCTGTAACACCACACTGTATTCTCTACCTGTACCACCACACAACACAGTTACTACCTGTAACACCACACTGTATTCTCTACCTGTAACACCACACAGCACGCTGTATTCTCTACCTGTAGCACCACACAACACGCTGTATTCTCTACCTGTAACACCACACAGAACACTGTATTCTCTACCTGTAACACCACACAGCACACTGTATTCTCTACCTGTAACACCACACAGCACACTGTTTTCTCCACCTGTAACACCACACAGCACGCTGTATTCTCCACCTGTAACACCACACTGTATACTCTACATGTAACACCACACAGCGCACTGTATTCTCTACCTGTAACACCACACAACACACAGTTACTACCTGTAACACCACACAGCACACTGTATTCTCTACCTGTAACACTACACTGTATTCTCTACCTGTAGCACCACACAGCACGCTGTATTCTCTACCTGTAACACCACACAGCACACTGTATACTCTACCTGTTACACCACACAGCACTGTATTCTCTACCTGTAACACCACACAGCACACTGTATTCTCTACCTGTAACACCACACAGCACACTGTATTCTCTACCTGTAACACCACACAGCACACTGTATTCTCTACCTGTAACACCACACAGCACACTGTATTCTCCACCTGTAACACCACACAGCACGCTGTATTCTCTACCTGTAACACCACACTGTATTCTCTACCTGTAACACCACACAGCACGCTGTATTCTCTACCTGTAACACCACACAGCACGCTGTATTCTCTACCTGTAACACCACACAGCACACTGTATACTCTACCTGTAACACCACACAGCACGCTGTATTCTCTACCTGTAACACCACACAGCACACTGTATTCTCTACCTGTAACACCACACAGCACACTGTATTCTCTACCTGTAACACCACACAGCACACTGTATTCTCTACCTGTAACACCACACTGTATTCTCTACCTGTAACACCACACAGCACGCTGTATTCTCTACCTGTAACACCACACAGCACACTGTATTCTCTACCTGTTACACCACACAGCACTGTATTCTCTACCTGTAACACAACACAGCACACTGTATTCTCTACCTGTAACACCACACAGCACGCTGTATTCTCTACCTGTTACACCACACAGCACTGTATTCTCTACCAGTAACACCACACAGCACCCTGTATTATCTACCTGTAACACCACACAGCACGCTGTATTCTCTACCTGTAACACCACAGCGCTGTATTCTCTACCTGTAACACCACACAGCACGCTGTATTCTCTACCTGTAACACCACACAGCACGCTGTATTCTCTACCTGTAACACCACACAGCACGCTGTATTCTCTACCTGTAACACCACACAGCGCACTGTATTCTCTACCTGTAACACCACACAGAGCACTGTATTCTCTACCTGTAACACCACACAGCACGCTGTATTCCCTACCTGTAACACCACACAGCACACTGTATACTCTACCTGTTACACCACACAGCACTGTATTCTCTACCTGTAACACAAAACAGCACACTGTATTCTCTACCTGTTACACCACACAGCACTGTATTCTCTACCAGTAACACCACACAGCACCCTGTATTATCTACCTGTAACACCACACAGCACGCTGTATTCTCTACCTGTAACACCACACAGCGCTGTATTCTCTACCTGTAACACCACACAGCGCACTGTATTCTCTACCTGTAACACCACACAGAGCACTGTATTCTCTACCTGTAACACCACACAGTATTATCTACCTGTAACACCACACAGCACGCTGTATTCTCTACCTGTAACACCACACAGCACGCTGTATTCTCTACCTGTAACACCACACAGCACACTGTATACTCTACCTGTAACACCACACAGCACGCTGTATTCTCTACCTGTAACACCACACAGCACACTGTATTCTCTACCTGTAACACCACACAGCACGCTGTATTCTCTACCTGTAACACCACACAGCACACTGTATTCTCTACCTGTAACACCACACTGTATTCTCTACCTGTAACACCACACAGCACGCTGTATTCTCTACCTGTAACACCACACAGCACACTGTATACTCTACCTGTTACACCACACAGCACTGTATTCTCTACCTGTAACACAACACAGCACACTGTATTCTCTACCTGTAACACCACACAGCACGCTGTATTCTCTACCTGTTACACCACACAGCACTGTATTCTCTACCAGTAACACCACACAGCACCCTGTATTATCTACCTGTAACACCACACAGCACGCTGTATTCTCTACCTGTAACACCACAGCGCTGTATTCTCTACCTGTAACACCACACAGCACGCTGTATTCTCTACCTGTAACACCACACAGCACGCTGTATTCTCTACCTGTAACACCACACAGCACGCTGTATTCTCTACCTGTAACACCACACAGCGCACTGTATTCTCTACCTGTAACACCACACAGAGCACTGTATTCTCTACCTGTAACACCACACAGCACGCTGTATTCCCTACCTGTAACACCACACAGCACACTGTATACTCTACCTGTTACACCACACAGCACTGTATTCTCTACCTGTAACACAAAACAGCACACTGTATTCTCTACCTGTTACACCACACAGCACTGTATTCTCTACCAGTAACACCACACAGCACCCTGTATTATCTACCTGTAACACCACACAGCACGCTGTATTCTCTACCTGTAACACCACACAGCGCACTGTATTCTCTACCTGTAACACCACACAGAGCACTGTATTCTCTACCTGTAACACCACACAGTATTATCTACCTGTAACACCACACAGCACACTGTATTCTCTACCTGTAACACCACACAGAGCACTGTATTCTCTACCTGTAACGCTGATATTGTTTTTTCTTCCCTTCCTGGATTTCTATCAGCTACCAGTGTGGCAGAACCGTACAGATCTGTTAATACATTATATAGACACATCTATATAACTTTTAATAGAAAACAAATTTTCCTTATGTAGAGTTCCCCTTTAAACATAACTTTTTTTTAAAATAAAAGTGATTGTTGACAGTAATGAGAGTAAGTCACTTACCAAGTATGGCCTCCTGCCACCTCTTAAGCTCAGCCACCACACAAAGTAATGTATGTAACATCATAAAACAGACCAGACTTTTCCAACATGATTTTTATTGAGTGAAAAAAAAAATCCTTAAAATTATTGGAGATAAAAGCTGAATTACATATATTATAAGCTCCACCCTCCCAGCGCTTGTAAGTTACTGCTGGCCCCGCACCTAGAGGGAAGATCCGGTAATCTCTATTCATTTGTCTCTATGGTGTTCAATGGGGCAGATTCATCAACATGGTGGGCAACACATACATCAAATTAGGGGAGATTTAGATGTCAGAATCAATGCCAGTGCCAATGGTTGTAACCAAGAAGCAGAGAATGGGTGTGGATTACCCACTTGATACAGGTTGTCTGAAATTAGAAGTGGTGTGATTTTCTTTTCCACCCCAGAACAGCGCCACTCTTGTAAGGGGTTGTGTCTGGTATTGCAGCTTAGCCTCATGTACATTAAAGCTGGCCGTATGGTTTAGATAACAGTCGTCTGAATGTTTGTTCAGCCAACAGCTCTCTCTGACATTCCCTTTATACACATGTATGCTTAACTTGGCCAACGTAGGTGTTCAAATTTAACATGCTGAGTGCAGTCTGTCAGAAGCCCCCATACACATACACCCACCCACCGAGGCTATGTGCATGTCTGGCTTCTGTAAGACCGCTATTGCTAGAACCTTTACACTAGACCTGTGTAGAACCAATCCCCAGCCAGATCAGGGATCTCTGCTTAAAAAAAAAAAAAAAAAAAAAAAAGATATACTGGTTCTGGCTATGTCTGTAGAAAAAAGGCAACCCAAGGATGGGGCTGAAGGCTTCTTCTTGGCAATGTGTTTCAGGCTGAACCAGCCTCTTCCCTATGGAATAAATTGATTTTATATTGCAGTCTGAGGAAGGGCCCAGTGCAGGTCTGAAACACGTTGTAACAGAGAAGGCTATAGCTATTTACACTACTGAGATATCTGCAGCAACGTACTACAGAAAGCAGGAGGGATTCTGGACCTCACTATATCAGAGGGCAAGCACATGGATATGGCTTCCCTGGTCACTATACTACATACTCCACTGCAAGCATTAGCTATTACCATAGGGTCAAATCTAAAAACGCTCCATTGGCTTTAGTACACTGAGGGTCATGGGGGAGGATGGGGCAATTATTGTGTATTGACTCCACAATGTCTGGTGGTTCTGGCACTTTCATGACACAGGATAATAAATGAAGTCGCACAATGACATGACTAGCTAAGGATTCCTACATCTCCGCTAGAGGAAATGTGTATACATTATATACTTCTGACTAGCAGAGGACACAATGTGACTACAAAACCGATCCAATATATATAGACATATATGGATGGCACTCTCTGCCATGATGAAAACAGAAAAGGTGCTTCTCCCGGGTAAGACCTACTTAAACTTCCCACAGTCTCTTTATTTTAGCATCATTTTTTTTGTTTGTTTCTTTTTAAGTTTGTTTTTTGAAAACAAGAAGCCCGATTCCCAATGTGAGAGATTTACCCAGCGGTCGATTGCACATCCCTTGACTTTGAAAATTCAGGAGAACAGGGAGATACAGAGCGGAGACGCCAAGATGGAGGTGACCAATCCTTGTTTCCCTGCCGCGTTCTCCTCCCTTGGGTCTCTAACTCTCTGCTGTTAGACGTGCTGAGCCGGATGCTCCTGGGGAGGTGCGGAATCTTTCTTTTCTTGATGGGCTGCGTCTCCTGGAGGTGCTGCATGAACTTCTCCTGGGGGTCCTGGATGAACATCTGATGCCTGGTGGGCTTCCTCATGTTTCCCTGTTGGACAGATTGCACATTGATGACACCAGACACGCAGACTATCTATTACAGGTCAGGCTGAGGCTGTACAAGTCTATATGTATGGGGAACCTAGGATTCCTATCATGCCTGGACAGCCAAAGCTTTAGCCTTGGCTGTCCAGGCACCATGGGAATCCTAGGGTGCAGGTTCCCTATCCCTGGTCTATAGTATCTGTAATGGAGTGTTTCCCTGCACGGCATGATGTATCAATCATTACAGGGCTTCCCCATCCGCAGCCTCCATAATATACAGGATGTGGAAATAAGACTAAACAGGCAGATCACGAAGGAACTGCTGATCACTATCACTATCATAAATCACAATTTATGGTGGCTTCTATGTCATGTAGCTATATAAAAGGTCCTACCTTGTTCTGGTGCATGAGCCTGAAACTTCAGTTCGCCGTTGGGACCTGCAGCATGAACTTCAGCCTGTTGGGATTTCTTTTGCTCCATCTGATATACAGCCTAGAAAGTAAAAGAATGTTTCATGGAAGTCTTAAAGGGGTTATCCAGCGATAGAAAAACATGGCTACTTTCTTCCATAGACAGCACCACTCTTGTCTCCAGTTTGGGTGGGATTTTGCTACTCAGTTCCATTGAAGTGAATGGAGCTTAATTGCAAACTGCACCTGACCTGGAGACAAGAGTGGGGCTGTCTCTGAAAGAAAGTGTCCATGTTTATGTAGCGCTGGATAACCCCTTTAACAATACAAAATGTACACCACCATGTACATTGTTAGATGCAATATAATAAAAGGCGGATTCTGCTTGTACAGTAACGCTGGGAAGCTGGACTTTATTACACTCACCCCCTTCAACATTTATAATTTACTATTCACGTAAATAGACTATATGAATTCATATTTTCCCAGTTCAAAATGTGTTCTACACACTTTCTATGACATTGACATAATAAACTAGTAAAGCGCCTCTGTACACAGCAACCAGGGATGTGGATTAGGCACTTGCACAGGTCATATAAGAGGATTACACAGCTTTCTGCCCAATGTTCCTTTTTAATCTAATGACTCTGCATTTAAAGAAGATCTAGCATAGTGCCTTGGCATTGTGCAGGTCATAAATTAGAGCTGTCCCGCAGAGCTCAGCTACATCCATCTGCTTCCCCTAGAAGGAAATACAGAAGGTTATCTGCCAATTTACTGCAGATCTGACATATGCCACTATGAGGCATACTGGGTATACAATGACCATCTCCCTATGTTTAAAAAGAACATAGGTATATGGTAAGGGTGTCTTTGGTGGTCTCTGTATAAAACAGCAGTCAAATTGCTATTCTATACAGCCAAATATACAGGCCCAAAAAAACCTCAGCAGAATGGGCGTCATTGGATACATGAACTTTTCCATCACACATGCAAACTGTACAAGGCAAACACGGTGTGAATGCATCCTAAGGGTATCAAGTTAAAGTCCACAGTGCACCAACCATGACCCCCTTATCATCCAGTTCATCTGTGCTGCATGTAAGTGAGCGCTCCTGGGTCACCTACGCAACCAAGATGCAGCAGTGCCTTCATTTCTGAGTCAATGCAGGTAGAATTCACCACCAAAATGCTACAGGAGACCAGAGATGAATCCATGTATGTCATCTTGATAGACATCTGTCTGGTGATGGATGCCCTATACCACTGGTCCACCATGGTGCTTACCTGATGATATTCCTTCTTCTGAGCATCAAGCTCTATCTGCCTCTGCTGAAGGTCTTCATGCTCTTTCCGTAGCTCCTCCGCTCGCTGATTTAAGGCGGCTTCCTGGGCAGACAGTTCCTGCTCAAATTTGCGCAGTTCCTCTTCTGTGTAAATCTGGGATTCATCCACAGTCTGAAAGACAAAGAGCACGGTCAATCCATCCTGGGTATTGTAAGGACTCTCTAATCTGAATATGTGTGAGAAAACCCCATATAGGATAACATGAATATTATAGACCAGGATTTCTGCAATTAGTGTATATGGGTAACTACTCCCT
Source organism: Dendropsophus ebraccatus (assembly GCF_027789765.1). Classification (NCBI taxonomy): domain Eukaryota; kingdom Metazoa; phylum Chordata; class Amphibia; order Anura; family Hylidae; genus Dendropsophus; species Dendropsophus ebraccatus. The sequence goes on from NC_091465.1 coordinate 69,946,432, forward strand.
TCTGTAACCCCCGCTCTAGTCACATGGACACATTTTTAGCACTTAAAAAAGACTTTTAAAATCATATTTAAAGGTTTGAGCAGTCCAAAATTTTGTTCAATTTATTTCCTGGGGTTTAGCTGCTTATTTCTCCAATGTATGGTACTGGAGTCATACCCCTGTGCGATCACTAGCTGGAAGCACGGCCAGTACAGCAGGGTAAAGGACTCCTCTAGTCACACCTGAGAAAGGAAGGGATTTCTACACTCTCATCAATAGTGAAACGCATGAATATGAAATGCACTTCTCAGTTCTGCTTTTTTTCAATAATTTTTTCATCTCAGTTCCTCTTTCTATACTAGAGACTAGTCAATGAGAACAGTCACCACTTCCCATGTGTTCTGGATCATTCTTATTCTTCTGTAATAGTGTATGATCCTGGATGTGGCCAAGCTCAAGGCCCTATTCCACGGAACGATTATCGTTCGTATTCGGCCGATATCGGCCGCTATGGACGATAATCGTCCGGTGGAATAGAGTGCAACGATCAGCCGACATCTTTCATGTCGGCTGATCGTTGCAGTCGCTTGTTTTTCAACATGTTGAAAAACAAGCGACTGATATAGCAGCGATCTGCTGCCGTCGCTCCGTTGAATAGGAGCATCGGCAGCAGACGCTGCTATATCCTATGGGCTGCCCGGACGATCAACGATCCCCCGGGCAGCCCCCCCGCCGCCCCCTCCCGCACTCACCCGCTTGCTGCAGCCGCGCAGAATAGCGGCGGCAGCGAGCGGGGAACGAGGAGCAAACGAGCGCTGAGAGCGCTCGTTTGCTCCTCTAAACAACCTGTGGAATAGGGGCATTAGGGCCCTATTCCACCGGACGATTACCGTTCAGATTATCGTTAAATCGTTCCAATCTAAACGATAATCGTTCGGTTGAAATGCAGTTAACGATTAACGACCGAACGAGAAATCGTTGATCGCTTTATAAGACCTGGATCTATTTTTATCGCTGCTCGTTTGCAAAACGTTCGCATTGAATAAGACATCGTTCGGTCGTTCGCAATAGATACGAACGCAATAGCGAATAAATAGCGAAGAAAAAACTATCGCAATTACGATCATAAGTAACGATTATCGTTCCATGGAAATGAGTGAACGTTTTCAGGTCTTTCGCAATAGCGGTCGTTTTAGATTGTTAATCATTAACGATTTTGCAAATGATATTCGTCTGGTGGAATAGGGCCCTAAGTCTGAAGTCCCTTTATATAACAATATCAAAGAGGTAATATTTTCTCCTTGCCTCCTTGAGTAATCTGTAGAAAAAGGAGGCGCCTGCTCCAATGACGTGCCAAGCTGCAGCCCTTCAGCTGTGGCAAAACTACAATTCCCATAATGCTTCGACAGCCAAAGCTACCTTAAAGGAGAAGTCCGGCAAATATTTTTATTTAAGTATTGTATTACCCCCCCCAAAAGTTATACAAATCACCAATATACACTTATTACGGGAAATGCTTATAAAGTGCTTTTTTTCACTGCACTTACTACTGCATCAAGGCTTCACTTCCTGGATAACATGGTGATGTCACTTCCTGGATAACATGGTGATGTCACTTCCTGGATAACATGGTGATGTCACTTCCTGGATAAAATGGTGAGGTCACGACCCGACTCCCAGAGCTGTGCGGGCTGTGGCTGCTGGAGAGGATGATGGCAGGGGGGTGCTCAGTGTCCCTCCAGTGCCCTGTGTCCCTCAATTTCCCCCGGCCATCATCCTCTCCAGCAGCCACAGCCCCCACAGCCCTGGGACATCACCGTGTTATCCAGGAAGTGACATTACCATGTTATCCAGGAAGTGAAGCCTTGATGCTGTAGTAAGTGCAGGGATAAAAGCAATTTATAAGCATTTCATGTAATAAGTTTATATTGGTGATTTTTATAACTTTTGGGGGGCAATACAATACTTTAATAAAAATTTTTGCCAAACTTCACCTTTAAAGTGAACCTAACCACCTCAGCTGGCAGCACTGCTAACTATACCTGTGTGCCGTCCCCCTTTTGTTCCCCCACGTTAAACTCTCTTCTTTTCCCCCTGTTCTCTCATTCTTTTTTGTTAGCTCCGGTCCTGGTTGTTTTTTTTCTTGTCTCGCATTCTGTTTTTAATTTTAAACTTAATTATTGATAACCTTGCTGTTACCCATTTCATGTGATGTAACGTCGGTTGTACTTTGCCGCACCTCTGTTGGAGCATGTTGTATTTTTCTTTTATATAAAAAATGTAAAGTTCAGAATTAAAAAAAAAAAAAGAATATCTCTGTGTTACCTGTGTCCGGGCCCTAAATATTAAAACTGTGTCTGGGTCATGAATAGCGTCAAGAGGTGAGGTGGGATCCCAGCACCGTTACACCTCACTGTGCTGTATGCCTACCCCTGTCCCATCCTAACCTGCTAATAGCGCCTAACAAAGAACCTTAAGGCCCTATTCCACCAACAGATCTGACGACAGATTATCTGCCAAAGATTTGAAGCCAAACCCAGAAACAGACTATAATCAGAAAACAGGTCATAAAGGAAAGACTGGATTTCTCCTCTTTTCAAATCCACTCCTGGGTTTGGCTTCAAATGTTTGGCAGATAATCTGTCGTCAGATCTGTTGGTGGAATAGGGCCTTTACAGGGAGGCACCTGGGGTCTTTAGTATGGATGCATAGGGGTGGCCTTGGAATTCATTAGAGGTGCAGGTGGGCAGCTAGGGGTAAAGTACCGACACTGAGCAGCCTCATTAGCATATCAATATATCAGTTATTTTACAGTTACCCTACTCTATACCCTACTCTATACTCTAACCTGCTGATATATTCCCTTTAAGCACTAATGGCGTATTCCAGGTACAGGCATTAAAAACCTGTAACCACTTGGGGTGTTATTGGACTCATCACCACTATCTTCTGCATGCTATGTCTGGTCTTGCAACTCAGGACTATTTCTGTAATCCACAGGGGTCCTGGTGGTGAGACCCTCAAAAGGACACTTTGTTTGGTTATCCTATGGATTCACCCTCAATGTTAAGATGACAGAACATTAACAATAAAGCATTAGACTCCTCACCTCCCATCCACCGGCCTCATTATACTCCTTCCTCTCTGTAGACCTCAAGAATTCTTCCAGCGTCACCAGGCGATCATGATTGGTGTCCACCTAAAAATGAAGAGCTCGGTCTTACAATTGTAGTTTGTTGGAATAATTCTCTTAGAATCTAGATTAGATACAGATCGCTTCACTTGGCTGACATCATATGAAAGCAAGACTTATCCTGGACATGAAGCGGTATTAAAATAAGACACTCTGTCCCATTACACAACGCATAAGATGAGACGCTCACATTTTTTTAAAGAGATTTCTAATTATTACTGTAAATGATTAAATGAATCATTCTACAACGTCCTAATATATTTATATACTATGTTTCAATTTCTTAAGATATGCGTTTACTGCCAGTGAATGCCATTGCTGTACATCAGCTGAGAAGAGGATACACTTATATGTAGCCTAGGCAATGTTCAGTGAGTTAAATGTACACAGCAGCACAAGTCACTCTGCTATGTTTCAGCCTGGAATCTCGGCAGCTCAGCTCACAGAGCATTGTCTAAGCTGAGGGACGGGCAGGACAATATACTCATGTCTCTTCCCTATTCCTTTATTGGCATATACAAAGCCTCCGTACATTTTTCATGACATGTTCCCTCATACGCAGCCTCTCTTCCTCCATCTCCATCATGTCATCTTCTTCATTCTTTGGGTCATAGACTTTCTCCAGCTAAAACCAAAAAGAACAATAAATTATTCATATATAATGGTAAAACATATAGAACAGAAACCCATGAGGATGCTTCCAAGGATCATGGTCTGGTTCAGTACTGGTAGATAGTTATCAGCTTTAGCATTAACACCCCTAAGAGCTGACAATGCCTCCTGTTATAGGGTAAGACAGTATGTGGACAGTCAGTTCTTGAAATGTAATATGTTGAAAGCAGGAAAAATTGACAAGTGCAGGGATCTTGGGGATATTTTTATGGCTTGCAACTAGATCAGAACATGTGGGGTGTTTCCAAGGAAGGAACTGTGACAAGGTTATAGATCATTTTCTTGCCTTCGTCCTCAGCGATACTGTAGTTATAGCTTCTGCTGTATTACTATGTAAATTAGGCTGTTTGGTGCACTTATCTGCCCCATACCACTCATGAATATTCATGTGGTGCGCTGCAGTGATGAGTGGATGGAGTGACGTCGCTCTACAGCGCCGTCTGAATATCCATGAGGATCCAGCGGACAGGGCAGACAAGGTTAAAAAAAAAAATCATATGCCCTATGAAAACATAACAGCAGCTTAGAGTCTTCTAACCTGCTACCAGTTAACCTTAAGGCTATGTTCACACAACGTATATTTTCGTAAAATTTGGCCGTTGTACAACGGCCGTGATTATTACGAAAATATACGTTATCTTTCCTTTTATGGGATCCTGGCCGGAGCGTATACACATAGTATACGCTCCAGCCGGGATCTCTTGCGGCGCCATTTTTCTGCGGCCGCTATTCAGTAAATAGCGGCTGTAGAAAACCCTGTCAGTGTACACCTCTATAGTGTCCTATAGAGAGTTATGATGCCGGCGCGCACGGATGCGCTCGCATCAGAACCCTGTGGCCAAAAAGATCATCCGGCCGGTACTGCAGGGCCGGCTTGGATGATCTTTTCAGAGACCGGCTGGGTCACGGAACGGCTGGTCTCTTACTGTGTGTGACCATAGCCTAAAAGTGTAAGTGCTGTATTTAATATCTTAAAATAGGATCTCTTACTGACTTGGTGACAGACCCCTTTAGGAGATCTTTAGAGGTCTTGGAGGTTTATCTGTTTTGGCATAAGGGACAGGGCAAGTGCTTAGAATATTACGGTTGAACATTGTATACTGGTAGCAGTCTACTAGAATTGCATTGTGAATGTATTATATGAGATTAGAAATAAGGGTCTGCCTTTTCTCTCTCAGAAATAATGCCCATCTGTGTCCATGGGCTGTGACTGGTATTGCAAGTAATGCCATGTGCCTTGAATCTGTATATGTAGATTGGCCTGTATACAATTCAGAATAATATTTATGGATTGATTTCAGTAAGAATATTTCAGTCAGTTTACCTCCTTAGTAAACAGCGCTTCCAGCTCTTGCTCATCCAGTACTCCATCTCCATTGGTATCTGAAAGACAGATTATAAGACTAAGGAATCTGACACACTCTTAAGGAATCTGCCATGTATATAGTTGGTACACTACACACCATGGGCTAGAAGTAGTTGCATAAGCATATACACCCTGCTTCATACATGAATAACCAGTGAGAAGACATATTTACCATGTAATTTGAAGAATGTTTTTGGGTTGAAGTCGTTGGGGTCAAGTCCGTCTGTCTCCTCCCAGACTTCTTTTAGTTGATCTTTACTTCCCTAGTGAAGAAACAGAACCAGATTATATAGGGAATCTGACTACTTATCATTTTACTATGATACTGTTTATAAAGACTAAACAAAGAACAGCCAAGCCCATGGATTTCGGCAGGACTAGCTGACTATGTTAGGTGTATGGGATTGTACCTGAAAGCAGATGTTTATGGAAAGAAGAATTTGCATCCTTAGGGTCCATTTCCACAGAAAGATTATCTGACAGATTATTTGCCAAAGATTTGAAGCCAAAGCCAGAAATAGACTATAAACAGAGATCGGGTCATAAAGGAAAGCCTGAGATTTCTCCTCTTTTCAAATCCATTCCTGGCTTTGGCTTCAAATCGTTGGCAGATAATCTTTTTGTGTAAATGGACCCTTAGGCAGATAACCTATGGCCAGAGGAGTCAGGAGGAATAGCTGTAGACTGAATGCCATCTAGTGTGTTTTAGCTTCAGACTATGAGGAGCTCTGAATAATTACATAAAACATACAGATCCTCTATTTGTGTCAGAGAGAGACAAGAAATCCTGTATCTGGGTCACCCCCTTTCAGTAACATCACCGCCACATAATCCGTTTTAGAGAACAAAGGTGCCTCCAGGGGATGACTAGTATTATAGCTGACACCTAGTAAAGCAAATGGGACTGAGCAGTGATACAGTGCAAGTCACATTTTCGGAGAGGGGAGGCTGCATTTATTTACTAAACCCCTTAATAAATATCCTCGTCCGACTTCTTCCATAAACCAGATACACAGGTCAGATGGTAATGATAACCTACACACAGAGGGCACTTACTGGGACGTTAACTTTCGGGTGCTCCCTGTGCTTTTTCTTCATCTCTTCATAGTGTGCTTCCTCCATTCTCCGTTTATCCTCATCCAGAGACTTGAGATATTCCCGTCTTTCGTGTTCCTTCAGCATCTCGTAACGCTTGAACTCTTCATGGCGAGCAGCATCGTAATTCTCCAGATCCTTGGTGGCCTAAGCAAAACAGGAAAGGTTTGCATCATAATCTCTCTATGGTGTTACAGGATTTAGTGCTCTCCTGTAATGAGGTTACTGCAATCCTTCTGCCATTGGTCCTCAGACTGCTCCTGTTACAAGATGCACAGGCGTTTCTCCAACTTTTACAATACTGCTTTTAGATTTGCCACTGTGTGCCATTCCTTTAAAAGGGTTACTAAGATATTTAAAAAGGATATGTAGCTGGGGTCCAGTAAAGAACCAATACTCACCTGCCCTTATCCCCTGCAGCTCTCACACTGACGCACCTGGTGCCCAATCCTCTCAGCTACTTCCTGCCCCACTGAGCCAATCACTGACTGAGGTGGGACACCACTGTGGCCACCATCAACAAAGAAGCTGAGAAAAGTCTGCAGCTGCAGGGTGATCGGGACAGGTAAGTATAGACACCAGCCTCTTGTAAAGTCTTAGCAGTCTTATCTTTCACATGTCTTTATCTAATATATGAAGTTAGTTGAAATAAAAGTGAAACCATTAAGAAAAAGCAGCTATGTTTTTCCAGTCCTGGTTAACCATTTTAAATTAGTCGGTGCCCCAGGACGGCTCTGTCTGCAGCAGCTCTGGGCTTAGCATTAGATTACCTGAGAACCATTCACTTGATAGTGCTCCTTGGCAAGGTGTAAGAAGAAATACAGCTCAAATGTGCCTAGACTTTTCATGGAGAGCACGGAAGGTAAAGGTGTTATCCAGTGCAACAGAGCAACACCTGTTCAGGTTTTGTGAAGCATTGCAGTTAAGCTCTATTCACTGCGATGAACTAGACATAACCCATTGGCATGTGTAACTTAAGGTACTGTTACATAGGCCAATGAAGACCCGATCAATATTGTAAACAAGTGCCGATCTGCTAGATCGGCGCTCATTTACTGGGCCTATTACACGTTTAGCAAACAGTTGACCAAACAGTTAATACATTACCTGTCCACGCTACCAGTCTTCTCCTGCACTCTGCATGCTACCCGGTGCGGCCTGTCTGAGCTGCTGTTACATATAGCAATGTGCGGTCGATGATTTTAGGCTTGGATTTACAGAAATGATCAGCCAATGATAGTTTCATCAGCTGATCGTTGTCTCTATTACAAAGAGCGATAATCAGCTGAATTGGGCCCTTAGTTTCTAGAAGAAACCATCAATGTTGTTCCATTCCTATACAGCCCCTTTAAGACACTGCCCCCATTTAGTGAGACAAATGTTCACAGCTTACCGGACATGGACCAATACGTCTTCTTCAAACCAAACATCTTACTTACAGCATGAATGAGGAGCTCTAAATCCCGGGCCTCAAATGTTTGTTGGTTCTGAGGGTCCAAATGCTCAAACTGTTTCAGCAAAGCAAGGTGATCAATCTGTACATCTAAGAAAAGATAAATTATGTTAAATGCTAAAAAGTACAAAAAATAAATATTACATTGACTTCCCAATGCATCTACAAAAAAATATCTAGAGCTCCTATGTAGAACTGTGTTTTTTCCATGGTAACAGACTACAATCAAACAGTGTAGTCTGCTCCTATAGTCAGGTTCCCTTTATTTTCCACAGTTGGTTAAGACATAAGATAGGTTAGCAAAACATGGGGGCAGAAAGAGGAGACCATAACTGAAGGATCAGACTACTTAGTGTTCCTTTTTAAGTCTACAAACCTTTATACTTTTTCTATATAGGAGCTGCAGACAGAAATTTTTAATCAGGACAGGTCATAAATTTTTCTCATTCACAGTTCGCTTTACTCACTTTCCTCCATGGTCGCGTCCATCTTGGCCTTGATCAGCATTCGCAGCCTGGACACCTCCTGCCTCTTCAGCTCATCTAGCTTTGTCCTTACATGGTGGCTCACAAAATCGAGCTCCTTGCTGAGCTTACCACTCTAAAGACAGGAAAAAGCACAATGATTAACGCTATATACATAGGTATACAGCCAATTCCTTGGATATTTGGATGTCTGGTTCTTTTGACCAGGAGAGATTGGCCATTCCAACATCTTTCAGCTAAAGATGGCTATATAATTCAGATGCTTATATGGTTGATAGTCATCTATTTGGACACTCATCCGAGCATTGTGAATAGGGAGAGGGAGTAAGCAGCTGCCAGACGCCTCTCTGGTGGCAGCTTATCTGTTCCAGAAGAGTTGGGATCCCCGCATACACATTAGATGCCAGCCTAACATCTGTATAAGATAACATGCACACAGTTTGCTTACCTACAGCACACAAGCAAATATTTCTGGCACCAATTATCTTTACTACACTGATAGGGTTCTATAACAGACTGGGCAAAAGTCCCTTATCTCTAGAAAACGATTATGTTTCTATGTAAAAAGAGATGTACTTTGCTCTTCCATGTATTTAAAAACCAACATAGAGAAAAGCAAACACAGATAAGCTGTAGGCACACACACCTGACAGGTCCATCACTCAGTTATATCGAATTACCTTGATGTCTTCTGCGTTGGCGGCCTGAAGCTTCTCGCGGAAATGGTTGTCCGTTTCCAACACGTCAATCACCTCTCGCAGGTAGCGATCGTAGTACAGGCCAGTGTCCTATAATAGGAATTTAACAGGAGATGATCAAGGACCGGAAGCTGTAAATATTACTTTAATGCAAACGCCAGGAGAAACAGACTGCAAGTTAAAGGGAACCTATCTGCAGGTTAGACAAATCTACCCTTCTGATATGTCCCTATAGCGTACGGGGTGCTGGGGAAGTTTTTTACCTTCATCTTCGGTGCAGTTTCCATGCAATTTGTAGTTAAATCCCTAGGATAATAAGGTGGTTTGGTGCATTGGGGGCGGGACTACTGCCCCCAGTGCAGAGATCCATCCGCTCTTCTGATATTTATTAGAAGGGGCGGGGGTGGGGCCGTGCACCAAACCTCCTTATTAGCCTAGGGATTTAACTACAAACTGCACAGAAACAGCGCTGGGGATAAAGGTAAGAAACTTACCTTCATCCTCAGTGCACAATAGGGAGATACCAGCAAGTGAAATTCCTATAACCTGCTAATAGTTTCCCTTTAAATATATGAAATCACTAATTAGCACTGACACATTAGGCAGAACATAGAGGATGCTAAGAGTTTGTGAGCAGAATGTTCATTAGATAAGAACAGACGGCTCACAAGTTCTTTCCAGCTGGAAGCAGACACCGAATTCAGTGTTTGAGAGATGCAGATATAGGTACAGGGCCCGTCATATAAGACAAAAGTTTCACGGAGTGGGAAATTAAAACAAAGTTGAAGGGAGGATCTAAGTCCATTTCCTTTTAAAGGGAAAGTCCAGGCACTGACTTATTTTTTTTTTCCAAAACAGCAGGGGAGGAGGTGGCTGAACATGACAACATGCACTTACCTTCCTGGCTCCATCGCACCACTGTCTTCCACCCGTCCCGACCTGGGACATGACGTGTCAGGCCATTCAGCGACCGTAGTGGGGTCCCACCTCGGCCACTGATGTGTCAGTCCCGCTTAGCATATCAGTGGCCGAGGTGGGACCCCACTACGGTCTCTGACTGGCCTGACACGTCACGTCCCAGGTCGGGGACGGGTGGAAGACAGCGGTGCGCTGGAGCCAGGGAGGTAAGTGCATGTTGTTATGTTCAGCCACCTCCTCCCGGGCTGTTTTGAAATAAAATGTCCGTGCCCGGACTTCTCCTTAATAAACCACAAAGAATTTCACAATTCTCCTATTCGGTGGTGTTACCCTTCAGTATCCTCTACAAGCACTTCTGCAATATAGTGGGTGACTAGTAAGGTCTTTTACAGCAGCACAAAGACAAAGCATATAGTTTAGGTCTAGTAGAAGTTTACACTGTCTAGATAGGTTTAGTAAATCTGAAATGGTAGTGACCACATGAAGCGTATATATATGCCCACCACCTCATTCTTATAGAGGACCCAAGTCCCAGTTCTTGGGATCAATAGAGGTCCTGTTGGTCACACATTTACCTATGGTGAATAGGCAATAAATGTTGTTTGTGGATACAAACCCACACACCGTATACGCAGCGTATTTACTGCTGCGATACGCAGCAGATACGCAGCAGATTAGATCTAAATAACTGAACACAGCATCAAATCTGCACCATCAAATCTGCTGCAGATCTGCTGCGTATCTGCTGTGTGTGTTTGTACCCTGTGTCTAAGCCCTTGGGATCACCCTGTTCAGACACTAGAATAAACTGGTTAGACCACAGCACAGAACAAATGGATTTTATGCCTATTTTCAGGACCATGAAGAAACCTGGACCTAATGCATGAGGCGTGCCGTAACACTCACCGCCGGTTCTGCCGGAGGCTCGGCTTCTTTCTGCGGAGGGGCCCTGTCTATTGGTACAGCCAGGCTAAGCCCCAGGACGGAGCATAGCAGAAGAAACCGGATCTTCATTATCACCACCCTGCAAGACAATAAGAGAAAATCCTTTACAGCTTACCCGACATTTACAAAGATTTTTATAAACCTGTGTACAATAACCCTTCAGAGTGGTGACAAAGGGTTATTGGGTTCTCATTGCTGTTAGTGAGCCCCTCCATGGTCCACAGCTATTTCTTCTTCTCTCCATGTCGGGGTGGGGCACCACCAGAACTTGACTACATAGGTACACAGCCCAGGCTTTCTTGCCTTCACAAAGCATCTGCTAAGCCCGCCCCAACTTCCTGTGTTCTGTCTTCATCTAGGTGTTACTAGAGACTGTTCGTGCGCACACCTAGAACAGAATTTATCCGGCGGTACCGTTGACTGTTTACACTTCCGGATGAATTCCGCCCTCAGCATGTGGCCAGACAGACATGTCCTGGCGGCAGGATTTTAAGTGTATCAGTGCCAGCAAGAAATTATAGTTACCATGCATCACTATAAAGACACATGATGGGTATCATTGTACTTAAATTACAGGACATCACCATGTACATTTCAACAGCAGAACTCCAGATGGAATTCAAGGGAAGACGTCTCAAAAATTTAGATTTTGCTCCCTTTTCCAGCCATGTCTGGATTGGGCACCACAAGTAACTATTCCATTTTAAATTTATGCCATCCCTCACTGGGATACACGTAATGCAGACCTGGGGGGACAGAGCATGCCACAATGAGAACACAGGTTTATATGTATCTGTACAGGAACATCTAGATCAATGGTCTTTAATCAGTGGATTTCCAGCTGTTATGGAACTGCATGCATGTTAAGGGTTGTAGTTTTGCAGCAGCTCTAAAGTTGCAGCTGGGAGACCACTGATCTAGAGGATTTCCAGAAAGCAGAGAAGGCACACAGTCTGCTCTTTGGCCATGTAGTATCTGGCACTGGACGTGTTCTGTCGATCCTGAGCCGGCACCCTAGGGCTCTATGTGACTATCCGCAGCATTATAAGACATTCCAGTACTTGAAGAGATCATTCCAGACGATTGTTCTTTATGGATCCTGACTGTGTGTGCGCTGTGTGTAGGACCTCAGTGGTTGTGTAATGCTCTATGGGGTAGACAAGTCCTGCCACGTTTCTGTCCTATAATTTGGTTTCAGTGTGTTCTGGAGATAGACTGTGTGAGTCATAAGGCAAATACAGATTATAGCAATGGAAATGCTGCTTACCTCATCTGTTCCAGCGTTTTATTATAAAATAGTCTAATAGCAGGAGAAGTCAGCAAATAACAAATAACTATTGGGGTGTGTTCACACGCAGCATTTTATGGAAATTAACAATGCCGTTTGTTCAGCAAGGTTCTACATTCAGAACAATTCTCCATCCTGCTGGAGCCACTTCTGGCTTTGGCTAAAGTGAATATATCACAGGACCTAACCCTTTAAGTGATTTGCATGATGCCTTTTTGTTTATAAGGTCCCCCAAAAATATGAAGATCACAGTCTTTCCTGCTGCTGGGTCTGCTAGCAGTCAGCTGTAATCTGCTGGGGGATCTTCTGTAATCTGGCAGCACCTCTTACCCTGCAGCGCCCCCTGCAGGTGAAAGGAAACATTAGATGGTGGTTATGTAATTCCTGTATCATGTAAAGTATAGGAGGTCTAGTCCTGTAGACAGAGAGGAGGCGCTCATTGATGATGTTTCGCATAATTGATTGAGCTTGGGCGGGGTTTTGCTGCTCAGTTCCATTGAAGTGAATGGAGCTTAAATGCAAACCGCACCTGAACTGGAGACAAGAGTCGTGTTGTCTCTGAAAGAAAGTGGCCATGTTTTTGTAGCACTGGATAACCCCTTTAAGTGGTAGCTTAGATCCATGTGACTAACCTAATTATTACAAATTTGATTCGCCACCGCCTTTCTTCAGGCAGAACTGACCTGGAGGGGGCGATGTCATGGTATGATCTTTGCCTCTAATCATATAGTCCTGGAAATGCTCTTTAGAGGCAGAAGTAACCCTGCTGTGCACTATAATACAGGTTATAAAAGTCCCAGAGAAGAGAGGTGGTCGGGGTGGGACCCCACCAAGTTATTATTAACGGGAACTTGTCACCATAAAAAAGGAAAGCAGAGCAATGTGCAGGCAGCATGTTATAGGCGGGCGGGCAGGCAGGCGGGTGGCGGTATTCCCTGTCTTAACGCCTATCCTTTATCCAGAGAAGAAGTGGCAGATCATAGGGGTCCGCCAGCTGGGATGCCACTGACCCCCAACACTATCGTGTCCACCGACAGCAAGAAGAGGTGTTAAAATAGTATACAAAGTATAGAAGAAAGCGTCTTCAAGACGTGACCAAATAAACAGCACCCTCTGAGGTTCCATTTACATAGAAAGATTATCTGACAGATTATCTGCCAAAGATTTGAAGCCAAAGCCAGGAATGGATTTGAAAAGAGGAGAAATCTCAGTCTTTCCTTTATGACCTGATCTCTGTTTATAGTCTGTTTCTGGCTTTGGCTTCAAATCTTTGGCAGATAATCTGTCAGATAACCTTTCTGTGTAAATGGACCCTTGGCCTGTGTTTCCCCAATTCATGGATTAAAACTCCACCTGTGAGAGCATGATGGGGGTTGTAGTTGGGAGAATACTGCTATAAGCCAAGGAGAAGGCCAATAAGGCAATGCACCATGTACCAGGATGTGGGCCGCAGTCAGTCAGGATCTCATCCGTCACATCACTACGTGTAACACATAGTCGGCCATTCTTCATGTTTCTCCTCATGGACAGACGCCAGGGAGACAATGCGTCTAGTAAGTGATGGCGTGTAACTTATACTGGTCTATTGTCTATCTATGGGCTCAGCTGGCAGACATTGCATTAGTCAGTGCCCAACTATAATAGGGATTGCCCTCCATGACGTCATTCTTTGTGAGATGACATCACACTGCCCATCTTACCAGCACACTAGGTCACCCATGATCACCCATGGATATCATGATGCCCCCTGTCACCATCCCCTCCCCCTCCACATCACATCCCATTCAAACACTGACAAGTGACATGTTATGTGACACCTCCCCAGCACAGAGGAGACCACTAGTCCCTCCATCTTCCTACCATCATAGACAATACCCTCACAGGAGTCATACCTCTCACGGACCGTGCTGCTCGCTGTCCTAGCAGGTGAAACGCAGTCCCCGCCTGTGATGAGATCTGTATAGGTTCCACGACACCCTTCCGGCTAGTGACGTACCAACCAGCCCACCAAAAACATGGCGCGCCGTCGCAGCTCTATGACACTGTCGCATACAGGACACCAGCCCACCAGAAACATGGCGCGGTATCGCAGCTCCATGATATTGTCGGCTATGGGACAGTAATTCCACCAAAGACATGGCGCGGTGTCGCGCATCTATGACGTCTCAGCCCCCAACGTGAGCGTTACCATAGGAACCACTCACTGTAGGACGGGAAATCGGATAGGACAAATGTATTATATAAGCGTTCTATTCCCATTTTACGATTTATGTTATGATAGCCTTAGTTATTTGCTTTTAAAATGAATACAAATGTTCCAATAAACAAAGTCTGCCATATTGTCTTTTCTTAGTAGTGTTATTTAATGATACCCTGCCTAAGAATTGGTGGTACAATTGTATTGAAAGTTGCTGTTATAAGGTGGCTTTGCTTCCACTTAAAGGGGCTATTCCAGGGCTAAAAGGTGTCACCTTATCCACAGAATATGGGACCACTAGCTATTTGGTGGGGGTCCACCACCAATATCCCCACTGATCATGAGAACCGGGATCAATTGCACATACTTGGCCTCCATTCGGCCCACTTTTAATGGTAGTTTAGCTCATAGGTCGCATAGACAGTGAATGTAGTGCGGCCGGGCATGTGCGCTGCCCCTCTATTCACTCAGAGGAAAATTGAGCTTTGTTTTCAGAATGGGGGGGCTCAGGCCCCCACTAATAAGCTACCTGATCTGGCAATGGGCCATGCTGAGCAGGACAGTTGCTGAAGCAACCATATGATGCCCATTGTTTATTGTGCAATGAGGTATCTGAATTAAATGATACTCACAAGTTGTCTCAGCGTCAACCTCCTAGTATTCAGCAGTGTCTCTCCACACCAATTGTCAGATCTAGCAGCAAAGCTTAAAGTGGACCTTTCTTAAAACCATGTGAAAATCAACAAAGGTCTGTGCTGGGCAGTACAGCTGCTGAGAGAACCATACAACACCCAGCAAGTTTAATGCACTAGTCCATTTTTAGTTGGGTGTCATGTGGTTACCTAAGCAACCATACCTCTAAGTACGACCTGAAGAACGGACACACGATCCACACCTGATCTGTTGACGCTTCCTGAGAATCTACAAGCAGTAGGTTTTTTGTCCACTAAAATCCTGAAAAATAGACATCAGATGGAAACCTGACAGACCCCACTGAAGTCAATGGAATCTCTTGGGTATCAGTTAGTGTCTGTTCTTGAATGGACTATCCGGCTCAGTTCTGTGGCGCTAATGGGAATCCTGAATGTCAGGTGTGTCAGGCTGCTGGTGTTCTGACTAATGGGACCAGTGCAATCTCGAGAATGGGGACTCAAGTGTTTTCTTTTAAATGAGCAGTGTGTCACGCTCTAAATTCAATGTCCATAACCAAGTACTTTACTCAACTATCTCTGGCAGCTCCATAGACAATGAATGTAGCAGCGAGGAGGATGAGCAACTCAATACTCTGTACACAACAAACACTCAGGTCCTTGTCCTTGAGATTGTGGGGGTTCCTGAGGTCAGTATGAATGGGCCCATTTCCTAAGTCAGCTCCAGACATCCTTAACGCCACCATGTAGATCTACAGTATGTCCAAGAATAGGGACCATACTAAATTAAATCCAGATGTATAGTGATTATTCACTAGTGATTACAACAGCGCCCAGATCCTTGTAAGGTTTATTGGAGGTGTGCTATCATGGTGTTTTCCCTCAATCCAGTTGTAATATTTGTACAGTATTTCCCAAGGTAGGGCTAAGATAAGCTGGAGAAATTTTACGCCGATAGCTGTAAAGCCATATTCTTTCCCTGTCTTTTACAATCCAGGTTTTTGCCATGTCATAGAAGTCTGTTGTGTGACCAGGCTAATAAGCCAAGCTAACAAAGCTGATTATGAGAATCCCAATTTACCGATGTCCATGCGTATAGGGAGATTATACATGCACCGTGTCCCTCCCTCTATGCCAGTCTTTAGGAAGACTAATTCAAGCATTGCGTTCTTCAAGCTGCTGCCTCTGTCCTGCTGCCAGGATACATATATACACCCTGACCCGAGTGGTCTCATGTATATCTCATCTCAGACTATCAGTGGTTATTGTTTGCAGATGTCTTAGAATACTGGAGGTCCTAATTCATCGTGGGGATGGAAATGTAAGTAATATTTTATCTTTCCATTAACACTAATTATTATTGCATGATGTCTTAAGATCGGTGCTTCTTATTCCCCTCCTAAAGGAATCCCACTAAGTCAGGCCTTGAGCATGGTCCATAGTGAAAGCACAAGGTAACTGATGATGAGTTTAGTCACACATTGTAGTCATGTCTTCTTCCTTTTATGATTTTCTTAAACTTTTTGCTGCAAGAACAAAGTGGTTTGACTGTGATTTTGGAAAATTGCAGCACAAAATGCAACATACCCACAATGTTTGGGTAGAGCTACATAGTAATCATGGCTGCAACACATGCCACATGCCCGAAGATACTGTATCCCAGCACCACAACCACATTCACTGTCAAGCAGATGTGTTGCCATGTAGCCCAAAAATAAACCCACCTAATCAGTGCAGTATCAAGAAATCTTTAAGGCATGAGCTGTTGGGGCTGAAAAACAGAGATTTAGATGAAGAAAGAGATCACATCCTTCCAAAATCCTTCATACCATATATATATATATATATATATATATATATATATATATATATATATATATATATATATGCCAGTATATATACCAAAGGAATCATATGCATACATTCATCTTTTCATTAAATGTGCCAGTTATGATTTTCATATATCTTCCACCCTGCCTATTTTACTCAGTGTGAACCAGCCCTGAAGGGTGGAAACCTCAATGTCTTCAACAGGACATGCTGGTGGTTTCCATAACTTATATGATGAAAATCTTGATTTTTCTTTCCTTCTGGAAATATTATCCAAAAATCCTGAACAGCCAACATATCTTTTATTGAAAAATAATGGCTCATAAAGATTATAAGTGATGTATGTCTATAGCCCCCCTAGATTACTGATATGAACACTTCCCCAGCAATTACTATGATGAACTGTAAAATGTTTATAATTACAAAATTACTGATACAACCATATACTTTTTTTTTCATATACCGGAGGTTGCCAACAAACCACACTTCCTTGACTTAAGGCCCTTTTACATGGAGCAATTATTGTTTAAAAATTCGCTATAATGATCAAAAATTAGTGGTTATCTGTCCTTGTAATAACACCCAACGATCAAACGACAAACGAAAAATCTTTCATTTTTGTCCTTTAACATGTTGAAAAATTATTGTTGGCAGTTCGCCGATCGTTAGTATACCTGTTTGTATAATAAGTCATTAGCCGATAAAACATGTTGTGTAGGCTGTCCTAAGGAAAGTTTAGCGACCATATAACGACGTAAGAACGATTGTTCATAACAGTAATCAGTGATCACTAGCGATCGATTGTTATAGCGAATCTTTAAACAATAATCGCTACGCATAATAGGGGCTTTAGGGTTTGGGCAAAGGGTTAAAGATATCCCCCGGGGATAGGACGGAAACTGAGATATTCCTGCGGGAAGCCTGGTGCGCCGCTGAGATGAGTCCGACGCTCATAGAGAATGAATGGTGAGTCCCACGCTCAATTCATTCTCTATGAGCGTCGGACTCATCTCAGCAGCGGCGCGATCAAGTAAGTATGAGGGGCTCTAGCGGGGGGGTGACAGGTCCTCTTTAAGCCCCTACACAAAACAATTATCGGCAGTATTCGGCCCATATGGGCCATTACTGCCGATAATCGTCTTGTGTAATAGAAGGCAACGATCAGCCGAACAATGTAGGCTAATATAGCAACGATATGCTGCCGTCCCTCCGTTGAATAGGAGCGGCGGCAGCCCACGCCCCCCTCTGTACTCATCCACTCGCTGCACGCGTAATAGCAGCGGCAGCGAGCAGGGAACGAGGAGCAAACGAGCGCTGACAGCACTCGTTTGCTCCTCTCAGTCACCCCGTGTAATAGGGTCTTTAGGACAGCGATCTATATGTTTGTCCTGGATAAAGATTAGTCATTATATGTTTTCATGGGAATCTCAGATAAGTGTAGTATTGTTCAGAATGTCAGTTCCTGAGCGTTTCATTGATATCCCATAATTTCTTGCCTGCAACCCACTTGTAAACAGGCCTGCCACCCTACATCACATGCAGCAGGTACCTCTGGCGCTACATGTGGTCACTGCTACGCTCTGCTCACTTCCTCCTCTATATATACCCACCTATTTTTTCCTCCCTACATAATCTATATGATCTATTTTAAAATCTTTCTGTTCTTGCTGTTCATGCAAACATCTACAATAATACATGGGATCCTGTGCAATCTCTTTTAGGTATTTATTCCTGTACATGATATCTGAAGTTAGGGTAGGTTCACACTGAGGAATCCGTGCGGAGAAATTCCAGCGGATTTCAACGCTCATCCCCCTCATGGCCGCGCGCATCTCCGCCCGTCCTATAGACTTAATTCTTTGAGCAGGCAGATTCCGCCGTCCGCCGAAAGAATTGACATGTCCACACATTCCTCAATGTGAACCCACCCTTAGGAAGTAGACTGCTGTCTTCCAGCAATATGATGCATCTTTTACAAGAAGCTCCACTAAGTCCACAGGGGCTGAGCTGTCCTCAGCTAATAGATAAGCAGCTTTGGTGTCCATCCTAATCCGGGCGTCTGAGCAGGTGCTGCAGCAATACATATTGACATGGCTGTGTTCAGGTGAAATGAATGGCGATATCTGTAGCAATGAGTGGATGATGGATCATCTGCTGCAATAAATTATCTATTCCCAGAGGAAATTACTGTGTGACTATTACTCATTATCTGAATAAACAGGAAAGCGTTCACACAGCAAACACATGGCCAAAAGGATATGCAAATTATTAGGGTTAATAGATGTTTCTGCTCTACTGAGATATTACTAGTAGAATTACCTGGCTTTGCATGGGTATATGTAGTCTTAGTCTGCTGGGATGGGGGGTTACAGAAGCTCGCTGATGGCTGTGACACATCTGGTCAGCCTGGAGATGGGATTGGGTTTCAGCTTTGCAGTTGGGGTCTTCAGTCCATGAGGCATGACTGATCTGAAAGGGTTACAGTTTTTTAAGAATGCTCAATATAATGTACATTCTGTTCCCGGTGACTAAAGAGAAATGTCCGGGTTGTTATGCGCAGAAATGTGACATCTCACCAGGGGTGTCCCAAAGAGATTTTAGCTAAAGGGGTTGCCCAGGCAGCAAGGTTTTTATGCAATTCCTAAGAGAATGGTAATTTTTTAAGGATTAGTATTTTTAGCCATCATTAGTGCAAATGATACAGAGAAAAACTATAATAGCAAGATTTGCACCTTTTTCTGTGTTTTGGACCCATTCCTGGGTTTGGCTGAAAATACTGACCTAATGGGGAGCAAATACCGTACTAAATAAAATACTATGTTTGAACCATCCTTAAAGGGATATTACAAGAATTTAGTCAGATAACCTATACCTAGTTTCTGGTTGGGGTCATTCAATACATGGGACCTCCCATCTTATCAGCAAAATGAAAGGACAGTGGCATGCACTGGAACATGAAGGCCTCTTTATTGTTGTGTATGACATAGAGCGATGCCCATACTGATACTGTTCTTGTGTGGCTGTTTTATACTATGGCTCTTCCCGCTCACTCTGCCAAGTACCAGATATAGCCACACATGTATGTCACTGTGTCAGGTCCTTCCTTAATAGCGGCATAGGTCTATGGCCTAGCCTTGCTGTCTCTATGTTTTACACTGTTCAATGTAATGTGTAAAACCGATTGTGACACCCCTCACCTTCTGTGGGCCCATATGGGGCCTAAAGACATGCTTTCTGTAGCTCCTCTCTGCTTTGGCTAATACTTGCTAACCCTTTAGCTATACCTATTACCATAACATATATGTTCTTTTTTAATATAGGTCACAAAATAATTCAGGCGACGATCCATCAAGAAGGTAATGTGTCTTATTCCTCACATAATCCTTCCTGTCTGTACATTTACCTTACAGCTTTTATATATATATATATATATATATATATATATATATATATATATATATAGTAAAATGAAGAAGGTAGACGGCACTCCAATAAAGTAAATAAGTGCAGGTTTATTCACCCGTATACGTACAGCGACGTTTCGACTCACCAGTTGAGTCTTTCTCAAGCAAGTACAAAGTGTCATACATGTGATATTTATACAAAAGGTAACACCCAGAGGGGTATGTCTCTCAATCAATGATGTCATACATAAACAATGGAAAATTATATACATAAATACACTCATCTAGTGCAGTCACGTGAAAAATATATGCATAACTATACATTATGTTACATAACGATCCTAGTGAGAAATCCATTGTGCATAAAAATCCCTTCAAAGTCCTCAGATATATAAAAATAACAATTGTCCATCATAGTAATGGTTAATCCGGAGGTCGGACTAAACTCACCACCCTCCTGTGCCGCCAATCCTATTCAGCCGTGGCCATGCTTCATTCAGCGTGTAAACAAGCGAAGTGCGCAGAACAGGATGTACGCAATGTTACGGCTCCACGTGACCATTTGCGATCCCGTGACATACTGCGCGCATGCGCTATAACATCATCCCCTGCCGGAGCGCCATCTTGGAGTAGGGAAAAACTCTCCGGTGCCCGAACTGGGTGAAGGTGAATAATGCAAAAGACTAGAGGGAATGAGAGATAAAGCAGGACGTGCCTCCCAGTTTCTGAGATTGTCACACGTAGCGTACACAGCAGCATAGACGTAGTCCCACTCTTATTTGGTGAACTTTCACTCTTCATGAGCATCGGACTCCGTCCTTGTCATCTTAGCTGCCAGACGCCTAATATGACCATTCTCTGGGGCACATCTGTCTCTCTTCCCGTCAGATTAGCATCGATTGCTTCACCAAAAGATTGCATAACGGTTGTATCAGGATAGAATATTGAGTAGGATTAAGCGGAATTAGACAGGGTTCAACGGGTTAGGTGAGTATCAGTCCTTGCTCCATCTAAAATAATAGAGAAAAAAGGGACAAATTAGATATTGGTGAAGTGTGATAAATTTATATACAATAAAACTTAGTACTCTTTTCTAACAGCAGCAACAAGTAGGTAGCACAGTGGTAATGCTCATAAGAAGGCTTTCAGTGAAAAATCCACATTAAGCCCTAATGGCTGTAAGGCATTAAGGCGAGTGATCCATTGTGCTTCTCTTTGTTTTAACATTTTCTGTCTGTTACCACCTCGGCGTGGTACTGGTATATGATCAATAACCATAAATCTCAATTGTTGGACAGTGTGCCCCGCCTCTACAAAATGTCTGGAGACAGGGAGATCTAATCTACCAGTACGAATGGAGGACTTGTGGTTATTAAGCCGTATACGGCACTCATTAGTGGTCTCGCCAACATAAATATAAGGACAGGGACACTGCAAGACATAAATTACATGGTCAGTCTTGCAAGTCGCATAATACCTCAGTTTATATCTGCGATCAGTAGTTGGATGGCAAAATACATCACCCTTTATCATTAGACCACAACTCTCGCAACCTAGACATGGGTAACTGCCTGGTTTAAGTGATGAGGGAAGATCAAGCTTCTTTTTTTGACACTCTGCACGTACTAGTTTATCTCTGATACTAGTTGACCTCCTATATGAAAAGAGAGGTAAAGTGTTTAATACAGGAACATTGTTATGGAAGTCAGCTACAATATTCCAATGGCGACGGATTATCTGAGCTATATGTTGGCTCTGCTCATTAAAAGTTGTAATGAATGGAATTCTTTCAAGTGTTTTTTTCTTTACTACCATGGGGGAATCCCATTGTGATCGAACCTCAGTGATGCTTTTAAAGACAAGTTTCTTGGGGTATCCCCGTTGCACAAAACGGTGTCCCATTTCTTGCAATCTGTGATCAAGTTTGGACACATCGTCTACAATTCTGTGGACCCTCAATAATTGACTACGGGGGAGTGACTCAACCATCCTCCTGGGATGCATACTATTGAACCTTAACAAATTGTTTCGGTCAGTTGGCTTAAGGTAAATGTCAGTCCGGAGCACATCTCCCTCTGCATAGACCCATGTATCCAAAAATTGGACACCTACAGTCGAGCTGACCATTGTGAATTTGATATCTGAATCAATGGAATTAATGTAGTTAAAAAATTCCCCCAGCTCCTCCTGAGAACCCGTCCAGATCAAGAAGATATCGTCTATGTATCTCCACCACCCGAGCAAATTGCTCCGGTGGTGGGACACATAGACATAAGACTCCTCAAGCTCGGCCATAACAATGTTGGCATAGGTCGGAGCCATATTTGACCCCATGGCCGTTCCCTTGATTTGAACATAAAACCTGTCATGAAATGAAAAATAGTTACAAGTGAGCAGAATTTCCAACAGGCTCAGAACGAACTCCTTGCCCTCATTCGTGTATGTAGATCCTTCTAGCACCTTTCTAACACAATGCAGGCCCCTTTCATGATTAATACACGTGTACAAACTTGTAACATCAAATGAAGCAAGGATGTAGTGTGATGGTAGAGTGATGTTCTTGATTTTTTCAATATTCTATCCTGATACAACCGTTATGCAATCTTTTGGTGAAGCAATCGATGCTAATCTGACGGGAAGAGAGACAGATGTGCCCCAGAGAATGGTCATATTAGGCGTCTGGCAGCTAAGATAACAAGGACGGAGTCCGATGCTCATGAAGAGTGAAAGTTCACCAAATAAGAGTGGGACTACGTCTATGCTGCTGTGTACGCTACGTGTGACAATCTCAGAAACTGGGAGGCACGTCCTGCTTTATCTCTCATTCCCTCTAGTCTTTTGCATTATTCACCTTCACCCAGTTCGGGCACCGGAGAGTTTTTCCCTACTCCAAGATGGCGCTCCGGCAGGGGATGATGTTATAGCGCATGCGCGCAGTATGTCACGGGATCGCAAATGGTCACGTGGAGCCGTAACATTGCGTACATCCTGTTCTGCGCACTTCGCTTGTTTACACGCTGAATGAAGCATGGCCACGGCTGAATAGGATTGGCGGCACAGGAGGGTGGTGAGTTTAGTCCGACCTCCGGATTAACCATTACTATGATGGACAATTGTTATTTTTATATATCTGAGGACTTTGAAGGGATTTTTTATGCACAATGGATTTCTCACTAGGATCGTTATGTAACATAATGTATAGTTATGCATATATTTTTCACGTGACTGCACTAGATGAGTGTATTTATGTATATAATTTTCCATTGTTTATGTATGACATCATTGATTGAGAGACATACCCCTCTGGGTGTTACCTTTTGTATAAATATCACATGTATGACACTTTGTACTTGCTTGAGAAAGACTCAACTGGTGAGTCGAAACGTCGCTGTACGTATACGGGTGAATAAACCTGCACTTATTTACTTTATTGGAGTGCCGTCTACCTTCTTCATTTTACTGCATTATCTGTGGAGTCGGGGGTCGACTGCCAAGGACGTGCACCCATCGGCTGGAAGCCATTTGACTTTAAGTCTCCACAGTGCCGTTCAACCCAATCATTTTTCTATATATATATATATATATATATATATATATATATATATATATATATACACATAATATAGTTCTATAAGGATCAAAGCCCAGCTTTAAGCACATGGCTGTATTTTAAACCTCTGTTCTACGGACCCATTATAAAGTGTGCATGGGCTGTTATGGATCTATGCTCTACCTTAGGCTTCAGGTTTCATGCAGAAGTCTTTTAAGGGTTTTTTTTCCTCATAGATTACATATGAATCATGTGTCATTGCATACTGGAGGCATTCTACTTTACATGGTCCTTATATAAAGCAATATGCATAAAACCTAAGGGTAGAGCCACCAAAAAAATCCAGGATATGAAATAAGGCTAGGTTCACACTGCGTTTTTAGCATCCGTTTAACGGATCAGTTTTTTGCAAAAAACGGATTGCAAAAAACGGATGCATTTGTGTGCATCTGTTTTTGATCCGTTTTTTCATTGACTTCCATTATAAAAAAAAAAACGGATCAAAACGGATGCGTTTTTTTTGGCGCACAATAAAGTACTGTTGACACTACTTTTTTGACCGCTAAAAAAACCGGATCAGTTAAACGGATGCTGAAAACGCAGTGTGAACCTACTCTTACATGGCTGTTTTTCTCCAAATATTATATTATATATATTGTATTATAACTCTGCTCTATTCATTTCAATGGAACAGAGCAGCAATGACACAAATAAACTAAGGAGAAGAGTGGTAATATTTCTCGAAAAAAGAAGTTGTCTTCCTAATCTTGGATAACCCTTTAATGGTGCGTTCACACCTACAGGATCTGCAGCTGATTTTCTGCATCAGATTTCATTTAAATAACTGAACACAGCATCAAATCAGCTGCAGATCTGCTGCAGATCCTGTAGGTGTGAACGCACCCTTAATGTCCCTTACAAATATGGAGACGGGTGGGGGTAGGCCATGTTATATTTATTCTGAACAATATCTTCTCTCTGCAGTAGATTACAAGACGATGGACATGACGTACGTCAACAAAAGCTGGAGATGCAGGTAATATATAAGTCATATACACTCACCGGCCACTTTATTAGGTACACCTGTCCAACTGCACGTTACCACTTAATTTCTAATCAGCCAATCACATGGCGGCAACTCAGTGCATTTAGGCATGTAGACATGGTCAAGACAATCTCCTGCAGTTCAAACCGAGCATCAGTATGGGGAAGAAAGGTGATTTGAGGGCCTTTGAACGTGGCATGGTTGTTGGTGACAGAAGGGCTGGTCTGAGTATTTCAGAAACTGCTGATCTACTGGGATTTTCACGCACAACCATCTCTAGGGTTTACAGAGAATGGTCCGAAAAAGAAAAAACATCCAGTGAGCGGCAGTTCTGTGGGCGGAAATGCCTTGTTGATGCCAGAGGTCAGAGGAGAATGGGCAGACTGGTTCGAGCTGAGAGAAAGGCAACAGTGACTCAAATAGCCAACCGTTACAACCAAGGTAGGCAGAAGAGCATCTCTGAACGCACAGTACCTCGAACTTTGAGGCAGATGAGCTACAGCAGCAGAAGACCACCCGTTACTAGTATGGTGTACCTAATAAAGTGGCCGGTGAGTGTATGTGTATCTGGAGCAGCATAGGATTGAGCTCTGGGACCTGCAGAATCTGGGCAAACCAAAGGATACTATGGTCTTAGGCTGAGCCATTGAACCATGGTTAGGGTAGTTACTTATATTATTACCACTTCCTACTGTCCACATCTGCAGCACGTAATGTAAGAAGTCACATGTGGTCAGCAGCTTGGTGTTGGATAGGTTGTCTGCACACATATCCCTCCTGCTGTCATGGGAAAAAGGGGTGATTCATTTCATTGTGGTTTTCGTAGTTAGGTTGAGAATAGACACATCTGTCAGGTTCAACAAAGGGAAGGGAGAAGATGGATGTCGGAAATGTGTATAGTCAGGGATACAAACAAAGGGATAATTATTGGTTTCGGGCCAAGGGTGGCGATATTCCTGAAACTTCATGGTTTGTGTACTGTTCACATGCTGCTGTGGTGAAAGCGTATGGTGAATGGACAAATGGCACCAATGAAAAATGGCAAAATGGAAACTACAGATGTGCTATAGATGGGAGGGGTAAATTTTGGCTATGAAGGTATGTGATGGTGGACCGAGATTCTACAGCGTAGCAGGCAGCCTATTGTGTATCGCGCATAAAAAGCTTAAAATTTTATGTCAGTGTCAGAACTGCAATGGAGTGGCAGAGTTATGGTCTGAGAAATGTTTTCATGACTGTCTGAGCCCACTCATTTATGTGGAGGCGCTTGGAACTGATGGGTATAAATCCATTCTTGCTGGTCATGTACACCCATAAATGCTGATTGTTTTCCCTGGGGTGGATGGGATATACCAGCAAGACAATGCAACATGTCAAACAGCTAGAAATGTCTGGCAATGGTTGGAAGACCAAGGCCAAGACATCCAAGTCTGTCCAAGTACTAATTCCCCACACTTGAACTGAATTGATCATCTGTATGAACACCTCAATCTTTGGGTTTGCTCTATGGAACCACAGCAGTTGTGGGATGTCAGCATGGCTCCTGATATCTGATGCCTATCAGGACCTTACTAAGCCCGTCTAGCTGCTGTCCATGCTGCACACAGCGGATAGTCTGGATATTAGCCAGTGTCATAATATTGTGACTCCACTATGTATATTGATATGTGTATTCATTAGATAGGTAATTCAGATTGTAATGTAGAAGTGCCTTAGAAAGTCATCCATGTACATGTACGGTATGACTTACTTGAATACACTATGTAAATTAGCTTTTCTCCGACAAGACCTAAGTTATATACCCTGACACTCTTCATAGACATTTTATTCCATAGATATCTTAATATCAGATTGACATATTTTCACAGTCATAAAATTAAGTTGACATTGAGTTTTTTTTTGCAAGAGAAATATTCATGAGAAGAAACAGAGGAGGAAGCGACTGGATCCTCTAATGCTTCAAGCCAATCCAGATATGAAGGTAAAGCCACGGAGGTCCCCAAAGCCTGAGGAACAAGTACTGTTGGTGGAGTCATGCACTGTGTCCAGCATATATTCAGGTATGGGAGGTGAAATACAATATAATAGATAATGGCAGGACTGAGGTCATAGGACCTTCCTTCTTCCTCTGAAGTCCTAATGTAAGATTTTTTTTTTCTTATCACAAAAACTCCCAGGGATTACCAACCCCACCATGTCAGGAGATATGAATGCAAGTCCTTGTCACAGTCCTAAGGTCCTGTCAAGAAATATGAAGGCTGATTCCAAGACAGAGAAGAAGGAGATGGAGTACCATGGTATACTATGCAACTAACACTATATTGGTTTTGATAAATCTCACTTTTATTCCAGTACTTTCAGTACCGTCTTGTTCTTCCAATAGAGATATCTGATGAAGATTTGGAGGAGACGATACTTGAAGATACCCGACCCCTAACTAGTAAGAAAGAACAGGTCCAAACCAAACCAAAGCAGAAAACGAAGACAAAGGCAGGTTTGTAGAACTAGTGACTCTATAATCCTACGATGTAGCAGGTTATGTGTTTAGCTTTCTTTATATGTATTCCACTTTGCTATACAGCATTTGTTTCTAATGTTGAAAGACAATAGTTGGCCGTTTGGTGTGTTTCCATGGAAGTGCTGACCTGTCCATGTTAGAAATAGTTCCAATACTGTTTCTAGTAGTTAAAGAGAGTCTTTGTAGTACAAAATTATTATAAAGAAGTAGACGATTGTGTGCTGGGTCCCCACTTCTTTCTTGAGACCCTACAGTAGATATATGGGCTGCCTCCATGGTATGTACACAATTTGAAACATCTAGAGATGAGTACAGCTCAAGCATGCTCCAGTTGGATCGCTCAGCATTCGTTTACCGGTGTTTGACGAAGTTGGATGCAGCCTTAGGGAGTCTTAGAAAACATGGATACAGCCTATGGCTGGGTTCACACTATGTATATTTCAGTCAGTATTGTGGTCCTCATATTGCAACCAAAACCAGGAGTGGATTAAAAACACAGAAAGGCTCTGTCCACACAATGTTGAAATTGAGTGGATGGCCGCCATATAACGGTAAATAACTGCCATTATTTTAACAGCCGTTGTTTTAAAATAACAGCAAATATTTGCCATTAAATGGCGGCCATCCACTCAATTTCAACATTGTGTGAACAGATCCTTTCTGTGTTTTTAATCCACTCCTGGTTTTGGTTGCAATATGAGGACCACAATACTGACTGAAATATATGTAGTGTGAACCCAGCCTATGGCTGTATCAACTTCTTCAGCCACCGATAATCAAATGCTGAATGCTTAAGTTCACTCATCTCTATCTGAGTAATACAAAAAAAACTGCTTGACATTGAAAACAATACAGAATTTAGGTAGACATTACATGTAGCGATGCATGCCCAGCACCCAATGATTTTAGGTCTGGGTGTAAAGAAACAATCATCGGCTGATTGTTATCTCTACTACTGTACACAGAGTAAATTGGCCGGATTTGGACGATTATTGCTCTGAGTAATAGGGCCCTTAGACTAAGGGTGGTATTACACGGACCGAGCAGGGCCCGATAATACCTGTAAACGAGCAGCTATCTGCTAGATCGTTGCTCGTTTACTGGGCCTATTACACGGCCCGATAATCGTTTGACAAGAGCTGCAAGGACATCATTACCGATGTCCTTGCAGCCCTTGCTAAACTGGCATAGATTACCCATCCACGTTCCAGGGCTGCTCCTGCCGTCCGCTTCTCCCGGGGTCCCGTGCGCGCTCTAGCTTCACAACGGCCTGTCAGCTGGTAGGCCGCTCAGCCAATCACAGGCCGCGGCGGACCCGGCCTGTGATTGGCTGAGTGGCCTACCAGCTGACAGGCCTCTGTTAAGCTATAGTGCGCGCGGGACCCCGGGAGAAGCGGACGGCAGGAGCAGCCCTGGAACGTGGATGGGTAATGTATATCGTTAGTCGCCGGCCACGCACCGCTATTACACGCAGTGGTGCGCGGTCGGCGCCCGACAAAGATAGGGTCTAACCTATATCAACGATCAGCCGATGATCCTTGTCATCGGCAGATCGTTGCATTTATTACACGGAGTGATAATCGGCCGAATCAGGCCAATTCGGCCGATTATCGTTCCGTGTAATAGTACCCTAAGTTTGTAAAATGAGCCAATAATCTTTAAAATTTTATAATGTTAAAATGTGTATAGCTTGGCCTATTCTGCACCAAGAATTGCTAGATCCTTGGACAATGTATGAAAACAACTACAATTATTACTGACATCTTTTTATTTTTGAAACTATGTCTATGTATTATAAAGATGATGTTTTTTTTTTAATTCCTCCAGGGAAGCATGAAGTGAAAGAAAGCAAGAAAATATCTCCCAAGACGTCAAAGACTCGTAAAGCTTCAGCTTCCCTCACTCATGAATGTGAAAAGGAGAACACGCCGCAGTATAAAGGTTGTAACCTTACATATCAGTTTAGACTCTTGGGGTCCTATTGCACAGAGCGATAATCTGCCAAATCAGGGAATTCAGCAGATTATCGCTCTGTATAATATGGACAATGATCAGCCAATGAAAGATCGTCGGTTGAACGTTGTCGTTTATTCTAGCCAAAAATCATTGGCCGCCGGGTGTAAAGCTACATTTAACAGCAATGCGCAGCTGTCGACTGATGACAGTCCCAACTCCCTGGTGTCCTTGTCGCTTCTGTCTTCTGCCCGCAGCCGCCACTGGTACTTCTGAACCAGAAGTGAACTTACAGGCTGCTCTGCCAATCACTGTCAGCGGCTCTGTCCTGTCTCGGCCAGTGGCTGGCAGAGCAGTGTGTCACTGCAGAGACTGGCTTTAGAAGTTCCTTTGGTGCCTGTGGGTAGAGGGCAGAAGTGAGAAGGACACCAGAGAGTGTGGAGAGGTATGTATAAGGTTTATTATTTTATACTAGGGCAAAGGCTGCATGATCATCACTTATCATATATAAGATTGGCGCTTGTTTACATTAGTGAATTCTCCCTAAGGGCTCATGCACACTGAGCAAAAGACGAGGAATTTCTGCTTGAAGATTTCTGCTTGAAATTCCTCTTCTAGGGCCAGTTCACACTGAGCAAGATTGTCAGAATTCCGCCGTGCTCAGTGTGCTGCTGTAAGTGAATGGAGAGCGTGCGCGCTCGTCCGCTCCCTCTCCACTCAAAGAATGAACATGTTAGTTCTATGAGCGGAGAGCGGCGGCAGCGGACAGGCGCGCGCTCTCCCATTACTCAAAGCAGGACACAGAGCGTGGCGGGATTCCGCGGCGGAGAGCTCCGCTGCGGAATTGCTCCATGTTTCCTCAGTGTGAACTGGCCCGAAGGGTATGTGCACACTGCGGAAAAGGCGAGGAATTCAGCTTGAAATTCCTCCCGTAAAATACAGAGCAAAGTCCCATTGTGTTCAATGGGTTTTCTGCTCTGTTGTTCACACTGCAGAATTTCCGAGCAGAATTTTCTGCTGTAGATCTGCTAGAGGAATACTATAGTAGTCAATGGGGGCTTAAATTCTGCTTGAATTCTTCCTGAAAACTTTCAGCTACAATTCCTCGAGAATTGCTCAGTGTGCACATACCCTTTGAGTGGAATTCGGGTGGGTTCACACTACGGAATTCTAGCGGATAATCTCCGCGGAATTCCGTCGTCTGTCTGCCTGCACGGCCACGCGCTTTTCTGCCAGCCCATAGAATGGTGTCTATGGAGCCGATGGAAAGGCACGCGGCCATGCACGTGGACAGACAGCGGAATTCCGCGGATATTATCCGTGAGAATTCCTCAGTATGAACCCACCCTTCGGCTATGTGCACACTGAGGAAAAGGCGAGGAATTAGGTGAGGAATTGAAGAGGAATTTCAGCTTGAAATTCCTCCCGTAAAATATGTACAGAGCAAAGTCCCATTGTGTTCAATGGGTTTTCTACTCTGTTGTTCACACTGCAGAATTTCCGAGCAGAATTTTCTGCTGTAGATCTGCTAGAGGAATCCTATAGAAGTCAATGGGGGGCTTAAATTGTGCTTGAATTCTTCCTGAAAACTTTCTGCTTCAATTCCTCGAGAATTGCTCAGTGTGCACATACCCTTCGTGTGCATGAGCCCTCCGGGTATGTGCACACTGAGGAAAAAGTGAGGAATTAGGTGAGGAATTGAAGAGGAATCCAAGGGCTCATGCACACTGAGCAAAAGGTGAGGAATGTCTCCTTGAAGATTTCTGCTTGAAATTCCTCCCATAAAATATGTACAGAGCAATGTCCTATTGTGTTCAATGGGATTTCTGCTGTGTTGTTCACACTGCAGAATTTCCAAGCAGAATTTTCTGCCGCTGATCTGATTTCTGCCCAAAAAATTGACATGTCAATTTCTGCTAGAGGAATCCTATAGAAGTCAAAGAGGGCTTATATTCTAGTTGCATTCTGCTTGAATTCTGCTTGCATTCCCCTTGTACTCTGCTTGTATTCTGCCAGATATGAAAAGACGAGGAATTTTAAGCAAAAAACTTTCTGCTTCAATTTACTCGAGAATTGCAGTGTGCACATACCCAAAGCTAAGCATACACATTACTTATTTTTGGCCAACAATCTTTAGCCAGAATTTGCTCTGGGGAAAGAGAGAATAAGCCTCTTGGATTTCAAAAGAGGAATGGCAGATGCATACCCCCCTCCCTGAAATAAACATCCATGTTTGTCTAAGTCATGCACCTATATAATCTATAAGGCCAGGATGAGAAAAAGATATTGTAATGTTGTGACACCTTCCCATTGGAATTCTTGTGCAGATGTTGATATACAACCCCATGATGCCATTCAAGAAATTACGTCAGATAAGATGGTTGCCTTTAAGAATTCAAGTGATGAAGAGAATTCAATGAGTGTTGGGGATAGAACGGTTCCTCCTGCTCCTGTCAAACAACGTCATAAAAAGAAGCAGCAGAAACCAGGTATATGTTTGTATGTACATATATTACTTTGACTCTATTATGATAAATTAACTAGATAAAATGTCTCTAGATAGATTTGGAAATGTCCATGGTGGAGTCAATTTAGAAAGACATGAGAATTGTCATTGTGGAATCAATTTAGGTACACATAGGAATGTCTATGGTGAAATCAATTTAAATAGATATGGTAATACCCATGGTGGAGTCAATTTAGGTAGACATGAAAATATCAATGATGAAGTCCATTTCGATAGACATGGGAATGTCCATGTTGGAGTAAAGTTTTGGTCACTCTTGCATTTTGTTGAACATTTGGCTACCCTTTTATACTAGTTCCCTGTACGATGATCACCTTCTTTGCTTATAGAAAAGAGGTAGCCTCTCCCTTAAGGTCCAACTTCATGCGTAAAATGAGACCTCAACAATATAAGGACTTCCATCAAATTGTCCTTTAAATCCAGCCTCATACTATTTTCTCTATCTTCTTAATAATGTTCTTAGTGAAATCTAGAAGAAGACAGGATTCCAATGATGGAGATACCAATGGAACAGAAGAAAATGAATTTGATGAAGATTCAGACATCCTTAGCAGTGTTGTATATACAAGACCAATGTCTTCTTCGAGTAAGGTAAGTTTTAAAGTTAGATCCATCCACTGCACAAAAAATCATAGTATGGTGGCCTACCCTGAAGCTGAGTTCCTTCTTCTTGCTATACTAGGAAGAAGACTCCCAGATTGCTGCTCCCCTCGAAATCGATGACCTGAAAGACTTTGCTTTACGACCAGCTTCCAATAATATGACTTTCCAATGCCGCATTACTAGGGACAAGAAAGGAGTAGACAGAGGTCTCTACCCGACCTACTACCTTCATCTAGAGAGAGATGATGGGAAAAGAGTAAGTTATAAAATTACTAGGGTCTTTACACATTCTTCTTATTTGTATGAGTACCTAATCAAAGTTTCATTAAATAAAATGTTTTTATTCATTCATGTTGGTTATATGGCATTACCATAGTTCACAGTGTTCTACAGTAGCACTTTAATTTGTATGTTTTGGGACTGGAAACTGTAGCACCTGAAAGTATCATATGCATAGTGGTGGAGAACATACAAACACCATGCACATGGTGTCCTGAATTTCTTATGCAGTAGCTAAAGATATAGGACCATATTTTAGATACAACTATATATAAATTCATGAACTGTGTATATAGGTCACAGAGGCACTCGTATACAATAGGGTGTTTGCTGTTCATAGTCATAGTCTATATGAAGGTTGAGTTGTGTCCAGTGAGGGAAAGCTGATTGGCCATACTGGTACCATTTGCAGGTGAGGAAGGGAACAATCATAAGAAGTAAGCACATTTCATTACATAGACTGCCAGGATCAGAACTGGGTTGCAGCCCCAATATGGTTGCTAGTTTGGGTGTATAGAAAACTACTGGCCAGTCCTCACTTGGAATAAAGTGATTTTTAGTCAGGCCTCAGACTATAGTGACATGCCCCTGCCATCTGCTTTTAACAGCTTTTTCTCATGGCTGGAAGAAAGCGAAAGAAAAGCAAAACGTCAAACTATCTCATCTCAGTGGATCCAACAGATCTCTCACGAGGAGGCGAAAGTGTCATTGGGAAAGTCAGGTAAGGGAGTAAGCATAGAACATCAGCAGAGCATTCCCGGTGCAGCGCATGGCTCACGGGAATGTCGGAGGATCCTCTGGTGGGCTCCTGAGTCGTGTGCAAGGCCGCCTTGAGCAGCTGCCCAGACTGCACCATGTTATAATCAGCTTCTGAATACAAGATAAAGAACTGTGTACCTACAGCAGCAGCACATGAAGAGAGGAATTACTCTAAGCTCTAAACTGCTGCTGAGATAAGTGGGAAGCCTTGATTTTTCTTTAAGGGACAGTGAGGACCCATAGTCTTTCTCTATTCCCATCTCCTGCCCTGACCCTACTTCCTTTGTTCCCTATTGCTTTGTCTTTGACTAGAGAAGAAATTCTCCTAACAACAGGCACTGGAAGCAAATGACAGGGAAGAGAGACACCGAGGGGGAGATTTATCAAACATGGTGTAAAGTGAAACTGGCCCAGTTGCCCCTAGCAACCAATCAGATTCCACCTTTCATTTTCCGAAGAGTCTGTGAGGAATGAAAGGTGGAATCTGATTGGTTGCTAGGGGCAACTGGGACACTTTCACTTTACACCATGTTTGGTAAATCTTTAGACCTTTTTTTTTGTAAGGGGGGGGGGCAAGGAGTAATTTTTCTAATTTAGTGATATACATATGTGTTAGAAATTACATAGGCTATTACATAGCGGTAAGTTTTTTGCCTGTATTGCAGATGAATCCAGATCCAACATTCTGATTTTCATAGGTCAAACATGCTTGGAACCAAATTTACAGTATTTGACGGTGGGGTAAACCCTGACAAGCAGCCCTTCGTGCAGGAAAGGGAATCCCTCCGGCAGGAGTTGGTGTCTGTATCTTATGTAAGTGCCCATAATTTACAGATAATTTACACATTATTTGCACTAATTAACCGACATCAGATACAAATAAAATGGCCTAATGTCCAAATGCTAAGGTGAACAGGGGTTGTCCCATAAGCATTTAATGCATCATATATAGTAATGTTTTGATAACCAATACTTAGCGATATTGGCCGTGGATTATACATATGGCAATATGGCTATATTGTATCGATATTAGCTATATTAGTCAGCAATGCCTTACATCCAACATGCTTAGGCACTTCTATAAAGGGGTTATTCATTGAAAATCTTTTTATTTCAAATCAACTGGTGTCAGTAAGTTATATAGATTAGTAATTTACTTCTATTTAAAAATCTTCAGTCTTCTAGTACTTATAAGCTGCTGTATGTTCTGCAGGAAGTGCTTTATTCTTTCCAGTCTGACACAGCGCTCTCTGCTGCCACCTCTGTCCATGTCAGGAACTGTCCAGAGCAGGAGAGGGTTTCTATGAGAATTTACTACTGCTCTGGGCAGTTCCTGGTAGAGACAGAGGTGGCAGCAGAGAGCGCTGTGCCATACTGGAGAGAATACACCACTTCCTGCAGGATATACAGCAGCTGATAAGTACTGGAAGACTAAAGATTTTTAAATAGAAGTAATTAACAAACCAATATAACTTTCTGAAACCAGTTGATTTGAAAGAAAAAAGATTTCGCTGTATAACCCCTTTAATGCATGCGGTTTATAGATCGTTCTCTTAATATCTGCTCTATTAACCTGTTTATAACATAATTGTCAGCATTTGTTAAATCAACCTCAAAATGCCCTTTACACCGTGCCCATTACAGATTGTGGCTTCATATCAAAGGTTGAGTATTAGTGTGGAGAAAACACTTTAAAATGTGCTGATCACATATCAGGCTGGTGAAATATTACACATGGACACCATTGATGTCTGGCGTTTACTGATTCCTCTTTATCTTTCAAATAGGAAACCAATGTTTTAGGGTTCAGAGGACCCCGGAAAATGTCTGTCATTATCCCTGGGATGAACCAGGACGGGGAGAGAGTATGCATGAGACCGCGCAATGTGAGTTGGACAAGAGGACACTAACTAGATCAGTGAAGGATATGACTTGGGTTGAGAAAGTGTAAGGTCGGGTTTAATAAACTTTTGGTTTTACGATTTTGACTTTTACTACTATACGTGCCAATGGAGTATAAATCTAGAACCTTTATTCTTCCAGTACAACAACCTCTGTAACACACTTGGCCAACACAGATGCAGAAGAAATGCGTACAGTGTAGATGGATTTGGACCAGCGCATTTCAAACTTTCTTGTGCTCTAGCTCAGGCATGAGGAACCTTTGTCCCTCCAGCTGTTGTAAAACTACAATTCCCATCATGCCTGGACAGCCAAAGCTTTAACTACAATTCCCATCGTGCCTAGACAGCCAAAGCTTTAGCTTTGGCTGTCTAGGCACAATGGGAATTGTAGTTTTGCAACAGCTGGAGGGACAAAGGTTCCCCATTAGGGATGGTCCAAACCTGCCGAGGTTCGGGTTCGTATGAACCCGAACGCTCGACAGCAGATTCCCGCTGTCTGTCCACTCCATGGAGCGGTTGGATACAGCGGGAGGACAGCCTGGAAAACTGGGATACAGCCTATGGCTATGGCTGTATACCAGTTTTCCAGGCGGTCCTCCCGCTGGATCCGCCCACTGCACGGAGCGAGCAGACAGCGTGAATCATTATCGAGGGTTCGGGTTCGTACGAACCCGAACCGAACTCGTTTCAGACCATCCCTATTCCCCATCCCTGCTCTAGCCCAAAGCCACCTGTGTCCCATGTGCAAGACAGTGCCGGTATCCACTTTTCTACATTGGCGAGATATTAAGTCAGTGAGGAGAGCTGGCGTTTCTCTCATTATATGCAATAGTCATCCCTGGTCACTTGACAGGAAAGCTATAGAAAAACTTGTCACCCCCACTTCAGGTTTAACTAAAGATCTTAGATGCTTTGTTTCCTATTTAGCTACATATTAGTAGCCACGCTCTGGTATACTGTTGTGTTCTCTTTTCTATGTGAAGGAACATGAGACCCTTTTAGCTCGATTTCAAAATGGAAATATGGAGAATATTTCCGTTCTCTACAACAAAGCACCATCATGGAACGAGGAAACTCAGTCTTATGTTCTGAACTTCCATGGACGTGTCACACAGGCCTCTGTGAAGAACTTCCAGATAATAAATGCTGATGACAGTAAGTTCCTGCTTAGACAAGTGGGTAGTCTCTGTTCCCATTAGAGGTGCATTTCTGATTCCACAATGCTTGAGACAGGACCTACAAAAACACATATACAATTCAGTTATATATAGCGCAGTCATGGTCTATCATCGGAACTGTGGATTCCATCGTCTAATGCAGGGATGGAGAACCTGTGACTCTCTGTTTGTTCCAAAACTATGATTCCCGCCATGCCTGGTCCAGGCAAGATGGGAGTTATCTCCAGCTCTTTGCAATAGCTGGAGGGCCGCAGTTTCCCCTTCCCTGCATTAGAATGGAAACCAATAGACAGTCCTTTTAGCCTCTGTCTAGCCAGTAGACCACCTACTTTACAACATGAGGGTCATCCTATGAGGGAAGGAATCTGACCATAATTTGGGACATGTAGATGCGGCTCACATGGGAAGGTGGTGCCATAGAGGAAACAGCTCTGGAATAGAATCCGTTGTTGGAACAAATTGTAGCAGTCATTACATAGAGGACACTTTCCATTATGTAGATGAGAACTGAGCATTAAAGGGGTTACCCAGCGCTACAAAAACATGGCCACTTTCTTCCAGAGACAGCCCCACTCTTGTTTTCAGCTTGGGCGGGGTTTTGCTGCTTAGTTCCATTGAACTGAATGGAGCTTAATTGCAAACCGCACCTGACCTGGAGACAAGAGTCGTGTTGTCTCTGAAAGAAAGTGGCCATGTTTTTTGTAGCACTGGATAACCTGTTTAATGATGACCAGGGACAAATACTATCTGAGCAGTTGTTTTTTTTTATTATTATTATTCTTTATCTTCTCTGATGCAGCTGAGAACATTGTCATGCAGTTTGGCCGGGTTGCGGAGGATGTTTTCACCATGGATTACGGATATCCTCTGTGCGCTCTACAAGCTTTCTCCATCTGCCTGTCCAGCTTTGACAGCAAGCTTGCCTGCGAATAGAGTCCGGATAGTACAGGAAACTAAAGCTGTCACATGGGGAGCCACGTTCTCTCCTGACATGCCTGTTTTACTGAATACTTGGATTCTCTACAATGCTGCAACATGTTCTCTTATAATTTTGTGTAAAAATAAATGGGGTATTCCTATCTAGGGTAGTTATCCATAGGATAGGGCGAGATTGTGGGGGTCTCTCACAATCTCAGAAACAGGGACCCCATAATTCACAGCTCTTCTCATTCTCTATGTAGCTACCAAAGCTGAGAGCTGAATGCAGCTTTCGTCTTTCTATAGAGAATTAATGGAGTTGTGTCCCGCAGCTCCATTGGCGAGGTTTTTATGGGTCTGTGGATACTCTGGCAGGCCATAACTATGCCAGATGGGAATACCCCTTTAAATTGACAACACATCAAAAGGGGTTGCCCTTACACTCTATAGTCTGTCCTAAGAGCAGCGTGAAACGGCAGACACACTCCCAATTGAAAAGAAAATGGTAACGGCCACTTCTTTAGAGGGGTACTCCAGTGAAAAAAAAATTCTTTCAAATCAATTGGTGCCAGAAAGTGAGATTTGTAATTTACTTCTACTAAAAAATCTCAAGTCTTCCAGTACTTATCAGTTGCTGTATGTCATAGACATAGATATGTAGAACATACAGCAGCTGATAAGTACTGGAAGACTTAAGATTGTTTAATAGAAGTAAATTGCAAATCTCTGGCACCAGTTATTTTGGAAGAAATTTTTTTTTCCGCTATAGAATCCCTTTAAGTTTTTCTACATTCCCAGGAGGAATAACACATGAATGGCAAAATGCAAAGACTTCTTCTTGTTGTGACTGCATTGTGACGTCTTTGCTGTGTAATAAGGACACTATGGAGCTACCACAATGGTGGTCAGTATTTGCCTGCCACAGTCACACTCTTCAGTATCTACAGGAGGCAGCAGGGGGCGCTGGTGACTCCCAGGTTTGTGAGTTCGTAAAAAATTCAATTGTCTTTTTAACCAGAGCCCAGAGTGTTATAATGTGTATGGACAATACTTTGACAACAAGAATGTGAACTTTGTAAATAAATGATTGACGTTCATCCTATTTTAGTACTTGTGTTTTATGTCTAAATGGATATATGGGCAAAGTGGGAATAAATTAGAACATCTTTGGGGTATAAGATCACAGTGTAATATTAAAATGTTAGGCTGTGTTCACATTACGCGTGTGCCAGCTAAGGTGCTTATACAACGACAAGCCTTCAAAATGGAATGGTAATGAAAAAGGGCACAGACAGGCATAGGACCCATTGACTTTAATGGTCAGTGACTACATATGGGTTATTTCCCAAACACATACATTCAGGACATAACCATGTACATAACAGTGTAGTCACTGGGGCCCATCACTACAGGGATCTTACCAAGTCTATGATGGATCTCACACTCAGGACCCGCTGTATGGGAGGCCGCAGGCTGCACTCTCGTCTATGAGAGGATTTTTTTTTTTTTTGCAGAAAAAGTTGATTTGAAAAAAGGAGTACAATAAAGATAACCCCAGCCCGGAGTACCCCTTTAACTATGTGTTTCTCTGTTCACTGTTCCAACCAATCACAGGTGCAGGTACCACACACACACTTCCCACCTAGTTCACTTCTTTCCTCTCATCTCTTCACACTGTCTCCACCAATGAGAGGTTAGACCCGGTCACCCCTATAAAAGCGTAGTTAGTTCCTGGTGGGAGGTCTTAGCTAGATAGTTGTTAGTGGATAGTGAAACACAACTAGAGATTCCTACTATAAGGGAGACTTTGCTTAAGATGCACTGTTTAACCCATAGGTGGGGTAACCGTCCTCTAGGGAAAAGCTTGTCTACGCCAGGTATCCTTTCTCCAAGATTCTTAGTGCAGTCTTCAACAACTTAGTGTAGGCCCCCTGCTGGCAGCACTCAGTGTAGGCCCCCTGCTGGCAGCACTCAGTGTAGGCTCCCTGCTGGCAGCACTCAGTGTAGGCCCCCTGCTGGCCACACTCAGTGTAGGCCCCCTGCTGGCAGCACTCAGTGTAGGCCCCCTGCTGGCAGCCTTCTGTGTAGGCCACCTGCTGGCAGCACTCAGTGTAGGCCGCCTGCTGGCAGCACTCAGTGTAGGCCCCTCCTGGCAGCACTCAGTGTAGGCCCCCTGCTGGCAGCACTCAGTGTAGGCCCCCTGCTGGCCGCACTCAGTGTAGGCCCCCTGCTGGCAGCACTCAGTGTAGGCCCCCTGCTGGCAGCACTCAGTGTAGGCCCCCTGCTGGCAGCACTCAGTGTAGGCCCCCTGCTGGCAGCACTCAGTGTAGGCTCCCTGCTGGCAGCACTCAGTGTAGGCTCCCTGCTGGCAGCACTCAGTGTAGGCTCCCTGCTGGCAGCACTCAGTGTAGGCCCCCTGCTGGCAACACTCAGTGTAGGCCCCCTGCTGGCAGCACTCAGTGTAGGCTCCCTGCTGGCAGCACTCAGTGTAGGCCCCCTGCTGGCCGCACTCAGTGTAGGCCCCCTGCTGGCAGCACTCAGTGTAGGCCCCCTGCTGGCCGCACTCAGTGTAGGCCCGCTGCTGGCAGCTTTCAGTGTAGGCCCCCTGCTGGCAGCACTCAGTGTAGGCCCCCTGCTGGCAGCCCTCAGTGTAGGCCCCCTGCTGGAAGCACTCAGTGTAGGCCCCCTGCTGGAAGCACTCAGTGTAGGCCCCCTGCTGGCAGCTTTCAGTGTAGGCCCCCTGCTGGCAGCACTCAGTGTAGGTTGTGAGGGGTCTTGTATTAAGTTGTCAGAAAAGTACAAACTGTGACAAACCAGCCCCTCCCCTCTTACAATATAAACCCTGGTTATCCAGGTGAATAGATCAGACAATCCTTGCAGGATCTGAAGAGCTGAGGTTTCTTCTGCTACAATGGCCACAAAATGGGGCATCTGTGCTGCGGGGAAGATAAGCAATGATTTCATGGTGGCTCTGCAGACCCTGCCCGCTCAGGACCACCAGGTGAGTTCTGCTGACATACTGGATACTTTCTAGAGAAGTTATGACTTTACTTGTTTAGTACATAGAATGTTCTGGTATCACATATCATATGATTCCCAGTGCTAATGTAACTAATGTACTCATATACACTTTCATATACATCCACCCGCTACTTACTAACTTCTAATAGGGATCAACTGTGTAATGTGTTATTGTGGTTAAAGGGGTTCTACAATTGCACATATTGATGGTCTGTCCCCAGGATTGGCCACCAACATCATACCCTCAGTATTTTAATCTGACAGCCTCTGTATATATGGTGGACATCATAAAGGGAGTCCCCCACTTGGAGAGTTGCTCTTCATGCAGCAGGGTATAGTGACTCCTATACAGGAGACTGTTCTATGTATTTTGCTTTTTTTTGCATTTGGTGTTGATTTCTGTCTACAGAC
Source organism: Dendropsophus ebraccatus (assembly GCF_027789765.1). Taxonomy (NCBI): domain Eukaryota; kingdom Metazoa; phylum Chordata; class Amphibia; order Anura; family Hylidae; genus Dendropsophus; species Dendropsophus ebraccatus. The sequence goes on from NC_091465.1 coordinate 69,987,271, forward strand.
TAATGAGACTAAAACTTCTAGTTTCTCTGTTCCCGTCAGGCAGTGGCTGTTGCAGCTAAAGATCTGAAACGGGGTAAAGAATTTGCCCGAACTCATAATATCCCCAAGGTGTACGGCTCATATGAGGAACTTGCCAAAGACCCAAATATTGGTAAGGAATTACACCACCATAGAAGTAATCGAATACACAGATAGTGGACACTACTAGGGGGCAGAACGGTGTGCAACATAAAACAATGAATATAAAAAAGTTATGTGCAGGAAAGCAACCCTCTTGATCCAAACAGTCCTTTTTACTTACCGTAAAGAACATACAAAAAGCACAGTGTTTTGGTGCTCTCTCACGTGGCTTCCTCAGGTTACATGGTTGTGCTCTGTACTAGTCATTGAATATGGGCACTGATTGTGGTTTTACAGATGCCCAAGCAAATGTTTGGAAAATTGTATTGTGCTGAAAGCCATACTTAACGTATCTGGTTTCAGACATGGTTTCTAGCAATAAGTTACAGGGTAGACACTAGTTTTCACTAGTTTCCCTATGAGTTGATCTTTAGCAGCAAAACTCAACAGTGTGGTGTCTCTAGTGGGATCACTAAGGCCCTTCAAGATCTAGATAGTCCTGTTCCAGAGAAGAGTAGGGCCATCTTGCCATTTTCTTTGCTTTGGACAGGGTTTTAGTGTCACACAAGAGCAACATGGATGCGTTTTTTTGCATCCTTATTATTATCCCTATTATTAGGTCCTGGACTGGCCATGGATATACCTGAGAGCTGTCAGTTTGGGTCACCAGACCCTCAGCCAGGCTGGGACTTGTAGCTGTAATATTGGCAGAAAATGTATTACCTTTATGTGAAACCGACCTTTGGTTTTGGGGCTCCCCAATGCACAGGTACATTGGAAAATGCTATTTTTTTTGCTGGAGTTTTCCATTAAATTTAAACAGTTTAGAGCCACTCTAGAGCCTAAATGCGATCATACACAGAACACAAGAGTTGCATAGTCCCTATAACTGTTATATGTTGCAGATATCGTCTATGTTGGTGTATTGCACACAGTACATCGAGAAGTAGTGTTGATGTTTCTGCAGAACAAGAAAAATGTCATGTGTGAAAAACCACTGGCCATGAACTCAGCTGAGGTTAAAGAGATGACTGCGTCTGCAAGGGAACACAATCTCTTTTTCATGGAGGTACAGTCCTTTCATGTTTTGTCACTTCTAACAGGAGGTGCTAGCTTATCTCGCTTAAGTACCAAAGGATCGGGCATGTTAAAAACTGCCTAGTCTTTCTGTGTCTTGACATTTTCCATTGAAAAGTCAGGGCCCTATATGGATCAGTTGAAATCAGCAGGTTAATCTAATGTGTTTGGTGAGCCTAAGAAATCGGGTTGTATCATGCCAAAGTAAAATGTTAAACTGGACAGGTCTACTTTGATGTGAGAGAAATACAGTCTCCTGCGCTTACTAACTCTGAGGATTTCTCATTGAACTACAGGCCATGTGGAGTCGCTTCTTTCCTGTATATGATCAGATCCGCACTCTTCTATCCCAGAAGGCCATAGGAGATATCAAAGTGGTGCGGGCAGAATTTGGTTCCAACCAATATCATGTTCCTCGGGCAGTGGGGAAAGAGTTGGGTGGTGGAGCTCTGCTGGACATTGGTTGTTACTGTCTCCAGTTTGCATTAATGGTATTTAATGGTGAAAAGCCAGAATCGGTAACGGCTAAAGGTTTTCTATACGAGACTGGTACGTTTGGACAGATCAAGAATTGATCAAAAAAATGCCATAAATCACTCATTACTCCTTATTTTCTAGGGGTTGATGAGACCGTGACCATTATACTTCAATACCCTGGTAAAAGGCAAGCCATCCTCACCTGCACTATGATGGTGGGGATGCCAAACCAGGCTGCTATTTGTGGTTCTACTGGTATGATTCAGGTAATGGCAATTGAGTTATGTACTATAATTATTGATAGAAGGCCTATGTCAGACTTCAAAAAATTTTAAGCCAATGTGCCATGGGGTACATCACTGCTATTTTTTACCTTAATAGGTTGGCACCAGTGCAGGGATGCCGGTGCTGCCATCCTTTCTTGAATTGCCACCCTGTTCCTGTGCTAAGTACTGGTCTTTTACGAAGCACTGGCTTGCCCTGAAACACATGGGGCAGGCCAACTGCCCCCAGTGTGGCGGTATCCCCTCCCTTCTGTGACACAGCTCCTTTGATTCTAATGGAGCTGTGTCACAGAGGGGAGGGGGTTTTATCACACTGGGGGCTGTCCTGAAAATACTCTTTTTGTACTTTAAAGGCCATAAATATATGATAGGTGAGGCCCATTTTCTAAGAACCCTACTATAAGGCTATGTTCACACTACGTGAAGAGACCGGCCGTTCCGTGACCCGGCCGGGTCATGGAACGGTCGGTCTCTGCACGGATCATCCCGGCCGTTGATGCCGATGGCAGCTTTTACGTATGGTGAACATAGCCTTGTAGTGAACAAGGAGCTGTCAGAGTCCCAACCACTTTTATGTAGAATGGTTAAACAAACATTGGCAACTGACAGGAAGAGAGAGTCAAAAAGTTCAGATGCCGATGTATCATACATTTTTTATATTCTGCTATCCGGTTGCATAGCTATAAGGATCGCAGGGGGGGCAGCTGCGACTGGGCCTATAAGTCACCTCTTTAAGTTGATTGCTTATGCCTGACCTGCTAAAATTCAGCTTCAGTCCTATGCAGTATATGGAGGTCTGTGCAGAAGGACTGAGGGGGCAGAGGGATTATACAGATTAGCGGTCAGAGGAAAAAAGCCATAAAAAGAGAGATTGCACTGGCAGGAGCAGTTTTAAAAAAGGGAACACACCACTAGAATCTTCTGGGTGGTGTAAAAAAAATACACTAAGTGAATTGGTACATTAGCTTTAACAATAAATCAATTATAGCTATGGCCAGGGTAAGATTAGCATTACAGCTCCAGGCCCGCACCGGTACATAAGGCTACAAAGGGTTCGTACTTCGATCCCTGCTTATTTTGCTTGAGCCTGACTGGTTACATTTCCTCTATGGCTTCTGTTTATAGCAGGACCCATATTGTTACGCCAAATCCATTGAATGAAGGGTCTAAAATGATGATTCGTTGGATCTCTGCAGTTTTCAGCAAGAACGCTGAATGCTTTGTGATTATTATCGTCAAAAATTAAGTAAACCCTATTTGTGCCACTGTCATTGTGTCCCCTCAGGTTCCCTCATGCATGTGGTGTCCAACTTCAGTCATCTTGAATGGGAAAGAAACCAAATATCCATTGCCCCAGTCATCAAAAGCCATGCATTTCACGAACAGCACCGGACTAAGCTATGAAGCTGAACATGTACGCCAGTGTTTGCTTAAAGGTAACAATGTTCATGTGTCCTTATATTCTATCAATCTTGGACTCTGCTTTAATGGCGTCTCCTGGTGTTACAGGATTAAAGGAGAGTCCATTAATGACCTGGGCTGATAGTGAACTATTGGCCACCATTATGGAGGAGGTTCGAAAACAGCTTGGTGTTACATTTCCTCAGGACAAAGCCTAAACCTTCCACGTTTAAAAGCTGCAAATGATACAAAAAAAAATGTAACTGAAAATAAAATGGTGGAATTATTATAAAGTATACTGAGTTTTTATTCTTTACATATTCACTATTATTCATGGTATTCCTGGTTATGGTGTGAACATTAGATGACTTGGAACCATCTTATTAAGGATCAATGGATATTGTTACCCAGTATTCAATTTGGAAGACATAGATTTCCATAGATTCAAAGACATTAAAAAAATGTCAAACCCCGATAAATATAATTATTTTGGTGTAATATAATACACCAAAAGTAATGAAAACCACCACAAATAAAAATGATTGCTTCTTTTTTCAACACAGTGCTCCTCATTGCCATCTTTAACAGCAAAGAGCACCATGTCAGATTGGAAAGAATACACCACTTCCTGCAGGACATACAACAGCTGATAAGTACTCAAATAATTTTTAGGAGTAATTTATAAGTCTGTATAAAGGTGGGCCAATGGGATCCAGAAAGTGAGTGCTGATCTTGTGATCTCATCTGCAGTGCTTTCATAAGACTGTGTTCCCACACTGCAGTTTCATTGCGGTAGTGCATCATTTCTGTGAAGATGCTGCAGTCCCGCCACAGTACTGCAATAAATCTACAATGCGTGTAACCATAGCCTTAGGCACCATTAATTGTGCAGCTAATGTAATGCATCATTGTCGGCAGCACATCACCTGTTTACATAGGGCTGTGTGTGGCCAACATGGATGTATTAAATGGGATGCACAAAAGATCCAATCAGAAACAAGAACAAGCGCTTTCTCCTTCAAAGGCCGATCAACATGTGACCCTGATCAACCCCTTTAAAAAGACAGTGTATCCCCCCCCCCTTATACATTCTAGACTCTCATTTATTAATGTAATAATAATAGCTCAAAAAAGTAATGGATTCTACATGATAAAACTGCAATCAGGGTGTCCTTTTTATCTGGCATTTTTTAGGCAAAAAAACCCCCACTAATGTGGTTCATGGCTGGTTTAGGTGTTTTTGTGTGCTGAACTTTTTTTTCCCTCTGCCTTCACGTGACCTAGCTGCTGGACCGCAAAAGGTGACGCCATACACTTAGCAGGGGCGTTTTTGGGACAACCAGCGCAAACCTATTGAAGTCTATGGGAGAAAAATGTCACCATTTTAAGGATTTTAAGGCAGAGTGAAGCTTTGGAAAGTTTTATAACTTTTCATTAGGGTAACATAGAAGAGATTGAATGGATTAAAGTGACTTTGTACTGGCACCTTGCTACCCTGACCATCCAGCACTGTGTTGTAGAAGTACTCATGCCGTTCCAGGTTCATGGGTCGACCTGTCTCCTGGTGCCGGTATTTAGAAGAAAAATGACTTTTACCAATGCAGCAAGGCGGGCAGTCAAAATGGCGTGGCCTAAAACATCAGTGCCCTAGGCATGAGGCACCTCTCTCCGGCTTCCATCTAGCCCAGGGGCATTCTAAAAGTGAAGGGAGGCGCCGCAGGCCTAGGACACGAATGCTCTAGGCCTGTGCTTCTCAATTCCAGTCCTCAGGCCTCACCAACAGGTCATGTTTTCAGGATATCCGATACAAAGATCACCTGTGAGAATACCTGATGCACTGAGTATAAATATATCACCTGTGCAATACTAAGGAAATCCTCAAAACATGGCCTGTTAGTGAGGCCTGAGGACTGGAATTGAGAAGCACTGCTCTAGGCCACACCAGTTTGACTGCCCACCCGCCGCCTACAATTCGGTTCCAGCCGTTCGGTACAGAGTCGCTTTAAAAACAATTCTAGTAAACCCTCAACTGAGAGGCCTGTTGACAGATTAACGAACCTGCCGAAAGTTAGGGCATGTTCACACTGAGCAAATACGGCAGAATCCCGCCGTGCTCAGTGTCCTGCTGTAAGTGAATTAGAGGGCGCTTGCTCCTCCACTCCAAGAAGTGAAGTTACTTCTTTAAACGGAGAGCGGCGGCTGCGGAGGAGTGCGCGCTCTCCCATTGAGATGCTATGACACACTGAGGCAGGTGTAATTCAGTGGCGGAGAGTTTCGCAGCGGAATTATGCCTATTTTATTCAGTGTGAACATACCCTAAGGGTTTGTGTGAACCCAAACTTTCACCAGGTTTCATCTGTACTTTTGATGAGCAAGAACTCATTGACGGCAACTGAAATAGACAGATATAGAAAGAAATTATACAAGTTATTGAAAATAGTGAGAAACTCCTACACGGGTTTCAGAACTTTTTATCACACAATGTTTCAGCTTTAGCCTATGTTCCCAAACTATTTTTGCTCAGTATTTTTCAACTAAAAACTGGAGTGGATTGAAAACACAGAAAGGCTATGTATACACACTGTTGAAATTGAGTGGATGTCCGTTATGTCCGGAAAAGAATTACAGTTATTTTAAAGCAATGGTCGTTATTTGCCATTAAATGACGGCCATCCACTCAATTTCAGCAGTGTGTGAACATAGCCTATCTGTGTTTTTAATCCACTCCTGGTTTTGGTGGAAAAATTCTGACCAAAATACTGAGCAAAAATACTGTGTGGGAACATAGCCTTATGATGGAAGGACACGTTTTCGGGTACAATGCAGAAACAAAGAGCATAATGGAAAGAGTAATGGAAAAAAGCAGCCCTCCAGTAGTGATTCTGTACACAAGCGGCTCAGCAGCACTGCACACGTGCCAGTAGGAGTAGGATTTTGGCTGGATTTCAGCAGTGATCAGCAGATCATGTGACATTCCCCCCTCTGACCCCCCCTATAAACTGCACACACAGGCTTTTTCCTTCCTCTGACGGAACTCGGATTTAGTCAGTCAACCATGGCCACAAGATGGGGTATCTGCTCTGCTGGCAAGATAAGCAATGATTTTGTGGTCGCTTTGCAGACCCTGCCAGCTCAGGATCACCAGGTGGGTGCAGATCTGCAGCTCCATGCTGAGCACTCCATGCACTGAGCACAATGTAGTGAGCACTCACCTGAGTGTCAACAAAAACCAACATAGATAAGAACTACAAGATATAACATGCCAGCATTGGTGTAACTACTCCCACCCAAATCCATAGATCACACCCTGCATAATATTGTGTAATAAATAATATAATAGTGCACGCTCTGTATATAAGATCGCGTGTTTCAGTACATATATGAAGCAGCTGCAATAGATGTATAATACTATTAGCCTTCCGTATAGTACAAAGCCGTATTATATGTCTAGTATAAAGTCGTATAACTGCAAAAATAATGCCTACTACATACTCTACCTCCACATGCCTCCAATTTTAGTCAGATAAAAACCAAACTTTAATGCTTACAAAAATAGAACTTTAAAAAGTACCTGCCACTTTAAATCTTTTTTAACATGTGGTAAAAAATGTAACGTTCCCATAGACTTGCACTGGGAGTCCATGTTGGTCACATGTCAAAGTGCTGGAAGAGAACACACTAGCGCACACTTCTGGCTGGTTCTAGTGAAAACCCAGACCCTGACCCATCCAAACTTTTGACCTGCCTCTAAAACAGGTTAAAACTCTTAAAGTGACAGGACCCATTTAAGAGTGGCAGGACTCCTATGCCTCAGTGAAAAGCCTGTAACACAGCTTCATTTGCCAGGTGACATATAATACTGGTGTTAGGCATCAGAGTGCAGAGTGCAGGGTTGATGCATCAAAGGAGCCAGCAATCAGTGCTGAGCAACGGCCATTGGGAGCCATAACAATGGCAGCTGCTGGGGATTGAGGCAGGTGAGTATGTTGTGTTTTTAATTTTTATATTACCTAAAAAAAAAATTCTACACAATTCCTTTAAGGTTTGTTTGTAAATCCTCTTAGGGTACGTTTACACTGAGCAAAAGTGGCGGAATTCCGTGCGGAGCACCCGCCTGCCTCTCTTTGAGTGAAGAGCAGCGGAGGCCTGCGTGGCACCACATTGACACACTGGGACAGGTGGGATTCTGGGAGGAGAACACGGCAGGGGCTCTGCGTGTAGTTCCGCCTGTTTGAGGCTAGGTTCACACTACGTATATTTCAGTCAGTATTGTGGTCCTCATATTGCAACCAAAACCAGGAGTGGATTAAAAACACAGAAAAGATCTGTTCACACAATGTTGCAATTGAGTGGATGGCCGCCATTTAATGGCAAATATTTGCTGTTATTTTAAAACAACGGCCGTTATATGGCGGCCATCCACTCAATTTCAACATTGTGTGAACAGATCCTTTCTGTGTTTTTAATCCACTCCTGGTTTTGGTTGAAATATGAGGACCACAATACTGACTGAAATATACGTAGTGTGAACCCAGCCTTAGGCTGCGTTCACACTACGTATATTTCAGTTAGTATTGCAACCAAAACCAGGAGTGGATTAAAAACACAGAAAGGATCTGTTCACACAATGTTGAAATTGAGTGGATGGCCGCCATATAACGGTAAATAACTGCCATTATTTTAATATAACAGCCGTTGTTCTAAAATAACAGCAAATATTTGCCATTAAATGGCAGCCATCCACTCAATTTCAACATTGTGTGAACAGATCCTTTCTGTGTTTTTAATCCACTCCTAGTTTTGGTTGCAATACTGACTGAAATATACGTAGTGTGAACGCAGCCTTACTGAGTATGAAGGGGCTCTTACATTGGTTTCATCTCGTCTCAATGGTGTCATAGGTGGACATCTCTATTAGTGACCCTGCAGACCGGCTAAAAAAGAGTGAATCTTGCTCTGGCTGACGCGGCCTGTCCATGTGTTACATGGATGGTCATTCATTTGTATGGTTGGTTTGTAGCATTTTTACATCTATATTGTTGATAATTTTGTTACAAACTTTTCCAGGCGGTTGCGGTGGCTGCCAGAGATCTGAGCCGTGCCAAGGAATTTGCTCAGAACCATAGTATTCCTAAAGCTTATGGAACCTATGAAGAACTCGCCCAAGATCCAGACATTGGTAAGTGAGGAAATTTGCGGAATCAGTTTAATTAATAGAAATGATTTGGATTAGAAAGAATCTATGTTCTTTGGGGGAGATTTATCAAACTGGTGTAAAGTGAAACTGGCTCAGTTGCCCCTAGCAACCAATCAGATTCCACTTTTCCAAAGAATCTGTGAGGAAAGAAAAGTGGAATCTGGTTGCTAGGGGCAACTGAGCCACTCCAATGGTTTCCACTGCGGCCCTCTTAGAACTTCTTGCCCAGTCCAGGGATTGCCATCTCCGGCCAAACAAAACATCATAGAAAAAAAAGAGGACAACAGCAGAGTTAACATCTGGCAGAGGCAGTGGAGGGGAAGAGGTGAGTATGCTATGCACAGGGAGGCATATATAAATATATAATATAATAGTGATATTTTTGTCCAGAAAACCAGTTTAGGGTGCGTTCACACCTACAGGATCTGCAGCAGATTTGATGCTGTGTTCAGTTATTTAAATGAAATCTGCTGCAGATCCTGTAGGTGTGAACGCACCATTAACAGGATATATTGGGATTTCTGCCCAATATATCCAATATATATGATCAGCTTATAAGGTGACAACCAATATGGTTGTACTTACTGTTATAACTCTTGCTAACTTATGCCGTGGTCTGGTATTGCAGTTAATGAAAGTGATATACCTTATACAATTTGTGGCCAGGTGTGACAATAGTAGGCAGACATTTTTCTTTATAACCCTTTATACTTCCTCATAGATCTACTTGCACTTGATAGACCTCAGAGCATAATTCACATGTTAAAATGATCAAATTGAACCACATGCTCTCACCCGTTTTTGGTTTGCACATTTAGATATTGTCTATGTTGGAGCCATCCATCCCGCACATAGGGATTTGGTACTACTGTTTTTTAACCATGGAAAAAATGTCTTATGTGAAAAACCTATGACCATGAATGTTAAAGAAGTTAAGGAGCTCATCTCAGCTGCCCGGAAACACAACACCTTCCTGATGGAGGTAAGTTCACCTCTCACCATGGGTCATTTTCTACTCTGGACGCAATTCAGCCTTAAAGGAGAACTCTGGCGAAAATTTTTATTAAAGTATATATTGGTAATTTGTATAACTTTTGGGGGGCAGTACAATACTTTTTAATTTTTTTTTGCCAGACTTCTCCTTTAATTTTGATGTACTGTATAGTAAGTGGATTTAAAGGGGCCTCTTTCACATGTAGTATTTTAGATGAAACTAGAAATGAGTAAAAAAAACACAGAAAAAGAAGCAAATCTTTCCACTGAAGATAGATTTAAAAATCTTTCTTTCATTAGTATGACAGAGACACATAGCGACTGTCACCCAGCAGCCCACAAGATCCATGTCGTTTTTCAATAAAATCTGACATTTATCCTCTCTCTTTGGTGAATAGGCTTTCTGGAGCCGCTTTTTCCCAGTCTATGAAGAAATCCGTTCTCTGCTGGATCGAAAAGTTATTGGGGAAGTCAAGCTTGTAAGGGCAGAATTTTGTGCAAGTCTTCTTGGAGTCCCCCGGGCAGTAGAAAAGGAGCTTGGCGGAGGGGCACTTCTGGACGTTGGTTGTTATTGCGTCCAGTTTGCCTCAATGGTATTTAATGGAGAAAAACCAGAGTCTGTGACTGCAAAAGGATTTCTGCACGACACTGGTACGGTTTTTGTCCCAATGTCATATGTTAGAATAAGGCTCTGTTCACACCGCAGTTAAACCTTCTGTCAAGGGATTATGTCAGCAGGGTTTCTATGTCACTTTTTGTGTATAGACCTACATTTTGTTGTCTATACTGTAAGCATCCAAGTAAAAAAGTATAGATTTTTTTTTTTTCTTTTGGGGGGGATACATCTGCATAGAAAAGCAAGGTCAACACTGCTTTTTATACAGTAGGAAAAAAATTGAGCAGAAGGGCACCCTTTTGATCTTCATCTGAAATCCTTTCTTTGTCTGGACATGTGATCTCATGCTGACCCCCTGAAAATGACATGTGTTTCTGTGAACTCAATAAGGGTCAACATCTCAGCCAACAGAACTTCCTTTAGGACGAAGCTGCATGAACTGTCCCACAGAAGCCCTTCGGGAAGATAGTACTGGTTATAGAGGCCAATGTGATGGTGTGCCAATGCATCATGGGATTGATAGCAGATTTGAAAGGCAGAGAATGCAGTTTGATTGCTTAAAGTCAAGATGGTGGCTGATCAGAGGTCACATGATGCTACTACAGTGATCAAATGAATGCAGCAGAGCTAGAATGAAACAGATGACACTGCAGGAATAGTTACTGTGGTGCAGTATAGAGGCAAAAAAATTATACATATTTAATTTAAAAGTGCTTCTTTAAAGGGAACCTGTCACCCCCCCCCCCCTTAGAGCCCCCTATACTCACCTAATCCCGCCGGGTCCCGCTTCTGGACATGGTCGGGTCACGGA